>NC_071355.1:177070700-177728512 GCF_943734655.1 Sabethes cyaneus
CACCAACATGGAGATTATAATTTCCATTTTTATTGGAAATGATTGACATTTTTCTTTCCTTTCTTGCTGGTGGCCGGCCACAATATTCACATAAAGAAAGCATTTTATGTGGAAATGACTACTTGTTTGTGTATGCCAACTAAATGACCAGCGGTCATGAATAATGCCATCGATGTACACGATTGACGTTTATTTCCACCCCTGCCGCGTTCGACTTTGACATATTAATCATAAATTATACAGAGAGCCCATGTTGGGTTGACATGGTATTCGTTTAATTGCGGCAAAACTGTTTTTGACATTAATTGTGGTCCCAAATGTCGAAATCGTTACTCTGCCTGTTACGTCAAGACACGCAATACGTACGCCGGCTGGGCCGGCGGCGTTGGATAAATGTCTAATTCCATTTAAGTACTAGGTCTTCTAGATGAAATTATTTTTTAAGTGATTTAGAAGACTGATGCTGATGCTAGAGCGATTGCCTGCGGTAAAAGTTGTGCTTCGTGACTGACCAAGGACACGAAAATTAGACAACGAACTAAGGAAAAGCCCCTCTAGGAGGAGCAGAACGATAACTATGACGACCACAACAATGCTGTCTGTTTTGGGGAAAGAAAAGTATGTTAATCTGACACTTGCTACCGAGGCTGCTAAAGACCATTAAAATGCCGGCATCTGACCGCTTGCGGGCAAGAGGATGGAAGAATTGTTGGGAATCGAGGAAATAGTTTGAAATTCTTCTTGGTAAATGGTGTGGTCCACTCGTGTTTAGCCATTATACTATTTCCTAGTAGAGCCATTGCACTTATTATGGTTTATATTAATGATCGTTTTTTGTTTGTTTGGGCTGCGGGCACACCAGTGCTATTAACCCAAGTAATTTTAAACTACTTCACTGGCACTAAGGTTCAGAAATAGGTAACGTGTTGAAAAGAGATTTACTTAGTTAGCCTTATTTTTTTCTTGGAGAAAATGCAAAGAAAATAATCCTAAGAAAAGTTCACATACCTCTTCAAAAATCTTGAAAAAATCTTGAGAAGATATGAAAAATGAACTTTAGAAACTTTTGAAAATCAGAGTAAATCTTCAAAAAATTTAAATAACTTTGCCCGCACTGGCAACGATCTTAGAAACCAGGGTCGTTACTTTGATGCTATCCATTTTTGTTTAGTCCTGTCATCCTCTGGCATTTCTCGTCGAATCCGAACCCTATGGCAGCTTCCGCTGCGCTGTTGATGGCTGCTTTAGCGTTATCACAGCAGTCTTCGAGAGAGGCTTCGTTTAGCTCTTCCTCAGCCGGTAGTGCCTACTCAGTAGCGACCTCAGGTAACTTGAGTCGTGTCAGATTGTACCACGGCCGGTGAAGGCCCTAACCCAGCGAAGTTGTGGGTCGGCCAAGGTCAGGTTGGCTTTGTACCAACCTAGATAGGCGATGTGATGGGAGCAGGAACTCATATCTCTACTTCCACGCAGTGCCGGCTGGGACGCAACCGGGCCTGAGGTCACCAAATACCAGTTTATGCTTGAACCCTCAGTTGTGTGCTAACAGAGAAAGGAGGCTACGTAGTGCCTGCGGGTGACGTAGTGCAGTGGTGTAAAGAGGCGAGCGTAGCTCAACTCCTACAAGCCAGCTGCAGACGTCGTAGTGTCCTGTTAGAGCTCAGGACTTTAACCAAAAAAGCCGGGTCGGGAGTGCCGTGGGCATATCAGGATCGGCTCCAGGAATATCCTAATTATGGTATACTGGACGGGCGGGAAAAACGTTTTATTTGACGCTATAGAGCTGACGGCTGTATTATTCTACTACCTTAGGTAAGGAAGGGTGGTACCTTCCCGAAACGACGAGTAGGCTAATGGTACAGCTGCCTTCCGTCCCATTAAAACCGTGGCTGGTCTCTAGGTACGTTCAAAGCTCGTCACTCACGTCAAAGTGCGGTGGTGTAGGCTCAGATGATACATTCCTAACTAACGCTAATCGGATGCTGACATCCCTACCCCCATGAAGGGTAGGGGGAGTGTTCCTTGCCATGGCCTCCCTGCTTGCATAGATCGCCATTGGGTCGTTCAGGCGACTACAAATACGAGCGAAGATAGCGGCCGCCGAAATCGGGGGCACAGCCCAAACAGGGAAGCCCCTCAAAAACGGGAGCGACACCGAAGAAAAAGTTGGCTCCACCAAAGTCGAACACTGTTAGTTAAAACACTGGTGGCTACCGTTACTAGCTCAGCCTAGTAGGCGGGCGACAGCGGTAAGAAAACGTCAACTGAGGACCTGGTGCACCCTCTGGAGGCGGGAGTTGGGCTTCCAGTAGCAGGCTCGAGAAAGCCATAAGGTTGGTGGACGAGTTGTGCTCGTTCATCAACTCACGGTTTAATGTTCATCTCGACATTAAAAAGCTGGCGGTGAGCCTCCGCTCTACCGTCATAGCCGCCGAGGTGGAGAGGCAGGAGCTCTGCAGCGATGCGAGATCGCCGAAGCTCAGGCCATGGCCGCTAAGACTAAGGCTGCAAAGCCAAAGCCAAGGCGGGTCCATAAGGGTGACGCCTTAGTAGTGAAGCTGACAGGTAAACTGTCGTACGCTGACCTACTTCGCAAGATTAAGGTGACCCCAAGCTGCAGGAGCTTGGGGCCAACGTGGTGAAGACCGAACCCAGACCGGGGATATGCTCTTCGAGCTGAAAAAGGATCCAACGGTCCAGAGCTCGAACTACAGGGAACTCGAGCTCGAGTCGAGTGTAAAAACCTCGAAGAGATTACGACGACAGTTGACCTGAAGGATGCTCTGCGGGATCAGCTTAATGTTGATGTGCAACCATAAACGTGCCAGAGGCCCTCACCAACAAAATGTTGGCATTTGGCAAAATTAAGTTGGGCTGCTCAGTCTGTAGACTTGCGTCCAAACAGCGTGTTGAATGCTATTTCAGATGTATGGGCTTCGGCCATCGGGCGGGCAAGTGTAAGGCCCCCGATCGGTCTAAGTTGTACAGGCGGTGCGGTGAAGATGGGCACTTTGCCAAGGGGTGTAATAAACCCCCCAGGTGCTTGCTCTGCACAGCCGAAGCGGTAAATAACCACGCCACAGGTGGCCCACTGTGTGCGGCTTATAGGAGGGCTTTGCAACGATAATGGTGCAGGTTATACAGATTAACCTGAACCACTGTGACACAGCACAGGAGTTGCTTTGGCAAACGGCAGCCGAAACGGGGTGCGATATTGCCATTATCGCGGGTCCCTACCGGGTTCCCCGGGGCGGCGCAAACTGGGTATTCGATAAGGGTCGGATGGCAGCGATTGCTGTCATGGCTATATAACCCATCCAGAAGGTGGTTTCATCCGAACAAGAAGGGTTCGTGATTGTTGTGGTCGATGGCGTCTGCATCTGTAGCTGCTACGCTCAACCTAGGTGGTGCCGGAGTAGTTTGACCGGATGCTAGACGTGCTTATCGACGAGCTCACGGGCCGCAAGCCGGTTGTCATTGGAGGAGACTTCCATGCTTGGGCTGTCGAATGGGGTAGCAGGTGCACTACCCCTAGAGGACAATGCTTACTGGAAGCTCTGTCCAAGCTGGACATAAGTTTGGCAAACGTGGGATCCGTCAGTACCTTTTGTAGGGGAGTACAACAATCGATCATCGATATCACCTTCACCTTCACCTTGCAGGGTGTCAGATGAGTATACGCATAGCGACGACCAAGCTATACGGTACACGATTGAACGACGGACGCTACGGCCACGCGGGTTGAAGTCGGCACGGAGGAGGTGGAAAGTGAAGTCCTTCGACAAAAACTTGTCGTTGAAGCACTCAGCGCAGAGAGCAACCGCTTGAACCTGACTGCCCGTGAGCTGACCAACGTTCTAATACGGGCATGTGATACCACTATGCCCAGGACGGGGCAGCCAACGAACGGTCGTCGCTCAGTATACTGGTGGAGTGAGACCACTGCCCAGCTCCGCTCCAGATGCCACAGAGCGAGAAGGCTAGCGCAGAGGGCCCGGACCGATGCATGTGCTGAAGCTCGGGGGGTCGAACTTAGAGCAGCCAGGCTGGCGCTGAACAAGGAGGTTAGACGTAGCAAGAAGTCCTGTTTTCAGGAGCTATGCCGCGATGCGGATTCCACCCCTGGGGTGATGCAAACCAGGTGGTGATGAAAAAGATTACGGGTGCATCCGCTCCGCAGGAAACCTGCCCCCAAAAGCTGAAAATCATCGTGGAAGGGCTCTTTCCGCAACACGATCCAGTTTGGTGGCCTCCGACCCCGTAGGTTAATCGAATGATGTCCTCATTCCGGTCACGAATGAGGAACTCATCGTAATTGCCAGGGGTTTAAAAACAAAGAAAGCGCTCGGTCCTAACGGGATTCCGAACGAGGCACTCAAAGCGGCGAGCATATCAGACAAATGGAAAGTCCAAAGATTGGTACTGCTGCCGAAGCCGGGGAAACCACCTGGTGATCCCTCGTCGTACAGACCAATTTGCCTATTGGACACGTTAGGCAAATTGCTAGAGCGAGTAATCCTAAACAGGCTGACGCCTGTGTTGAAGAGTGATGCCGGGCTGGCAAGTACGCAGTTTGGCTTCCGTAAGGGGAAGTCCACTGTAGACGCCATAAAGTTCGTGGTAGAGAGGGCCGAGAAGCCTATCAGACGGAAAAGACGAGGCGACAGGTATTGTGCCATTTAACTGCCATTTGTTGCCTTTTACTGCGCCAGCTGGGGTGCAATCGCGTTAGCGCGGCATAGGATGAGGTACTGGATCATCCATGCAGGTTGCTTAAAAGTTACTTCGAGAACCGGACGCTAGTGTACGACACGGCGGAGGGGGCGAAGAAGTACAAAGTGACAGCGGGTGTTCCACAGGGCTCGATTCTGGGCCCCACGCTCTGGAATGCCATGTACGATGGGGTGCTGAAGCCCAAGCTGCCCACTGGGGTCGAGATCACAGGCTTCGCCGACAATTTCGTCCTAACAGTGGTATGCGGGTTTCTAGAAGAGGTTGAATGCTGGCATCGGACGCCTAAGCATAATAGAGGGTTGAATGGCTGGTGTCAATCTACGATTGGCACACCATAAGACGGAAGCAGTGATGATTAGTAACCGCGGCCCTAAAGGCCAAAATTATCATAGGGTGACAAGTGATTGTCTCCAAACGTAGTGTGAAGTATCTGGGTGTAATGGCTAAGCTTCACCAGCCACGTGGATTATGCCTGCGGTCAATAGCGGTTACTGCGCTGTTCAAGATTATGCCAAATGGCTATGGACCTAGCATTAGTAAGAGATCATTGCAGCCATGATTCCCATATGCATACTTCTAGGTGAGGACATCAAGTGCCATAGGCAGAGGAACGTCAGGGGCGCTTAGGACAGAGTTAAGCTGGACTCTATTAGGCGGTAGCAGGCGGAATGAGACCGCGCTGAACACGACAGGTAGACCCACAGGCTGATCCAGAACATTTTGTCCTGGATCGGTAGAAGACACGGTGAGGTAAATTTTTACCTCACTCAATTTTTATCAGGGCATGGATGTTTTAAGAAGTATCTACATACGCATGGGCGGGTTCTGTCGCCCCGTCTGTACGGTAACCGAGGAAACGACGGAGCATGTGATGTTTCACTGTCCGCGTTTCGAAACCACTCGGCGTGAGATGCTTGCAGTCGTTGGAGTAGACACCAACGCCGACAACTCGTGCAGAGAATGTGCGCGGAGCAGCGCGCATGAGTCGCCGTCGATAGGGCGGTGACGGACGTGATGACGGAGTTGCAACGACAGCGCATGACATAGCAAGGGTCCGGTAAAGGACTGAGTGGGAATTCCAGGCCCTGGTGAGAGGTAGTGGTGGTATGACGTGACAAGGGGTGTTGTTTGAATCTACACCAAACAACAGGTACGATAGAGTGCTTATGCACGTGCTTTCTCCTGAATTAAAACCTAACGGTAGTTCCGGAAGTGGTTTTGGAAACGGGGAGCAGGAGAGTTTTCAGTAGGTAGGCGCAAGTTGGCACCTTGCGAATCCTACTCGGCACCGTGGAAGTGTTATTTATGAAGATTTTTTCAAACCAGCATAAAAATTTGAAACAAAAAACAACCAAAAAGATTCTAGCGGGCAACGGTACCGAATGCTGCTAACAACGCAAAGCCTTTGGCGCACTTTCACCATGAAAAGGTAGTGGTCAGAATCGATGTTTACGCCATGATAGGTTCTAACGTCGATGATATCCGAAAAGTGTCGAGGTCGATTTGCGAGTGCGTCTGTTGTGGAGTTCTTCATGTGTACCGATATGGGAGGCTGTGCCGAAAGGAGGTATTTCGTATGGCCATATTTTTGGAGGCAGCGAGGTCAATGAGTTGATGGCCGTTTTCGTTCGTAAGTGGGTGTGCGCTGAACTTTCCAATAATCAGTCTGAATTCCTCCTCCTGGTTAACCTGAGCATGTCTTGGGCAGTTATCGTATTCACGCTCAAGCTGCGCTTAAAAAGCGTCCATATCATTCTCGTCATTTCTTAGATGTGAGCTATGCACGTTGATAATGCTAATGTTGAAGAAAAGGCCCCTAATCTTCAAATTGCACATATGGCCGTCGATTGGCCACCACTTAATCACGCGGTTTTGCATTTCGCCCATCACCTTGAACAGATCGGATAAATCCGTAGTTCTGACGCCACTGGGTAGGGATATTGCTGGACAAGAGGCTGAGAACCATTATAGGGTGTGTTTTTTGCATTATCTAGCCATTTACCAACCTATGTTGATTAACCGTTTATAACCTATATAATCGCTCTCGCTTACCTAATTATCTGCTCTTTTCCATTCACGTATATATAAATTACCGTGAGTATGTTTGCATGTTTGCATCTATATACTTGTATGTATGTATGTAACGGGGGCTCCATAGCCACAAGGTTACCGAGTCTGCTTTGACAAGCGAGTGGTCGAGGGTTCGAATCTTAGTAGAATCAAGCCATTCGATGTCAGGTGACTTTAGCATGGGTTTATTCTCAGGCCCCTCCATTTACCCTTCCTTCCTGCTGAATTCTATATTTACCCTCTGAAGCCTCTTGACAGTGCAAATGTCCCTCCTATAGTCCTTAAGTGTACGGGTCAGAGGTACGAATGAGTCCTCGCCAGGGTCGGCTATAATATGGGATAGTACTGGCAGCGAGGAATATGTGGGTAAAGTAGATCAAGCTTTGAAGGAAGGGTAAACCCCAATACACACAAGCACACATAAATTTAATAAGCATATCGCTCACTCAATAGCGATTATAGCAAAAAGAAATGCAATGCAGGTCATACAGCGAAACACCCGGGCGATATCACAATAGATCAACTATACTGGTCGCAGTGATAAGTCCACACATGGAGAAAAAAATGTATGTATGTTCCGCCATACTGTCACAGTGGCCTTTTAATTTAACCCAGTGCCCTTCAGGCATACAAAAAAAAAATGTTCCGCCATAACTCCAGAATGTCTTGACTGTTCTTCACCAAACTTGCAATACATGTTGCTTCACATAAGAGAATCAGCACTGGGGGATTGACAAAAGCGCGGTGTTTCCCAATTATGGGAGATCCAAATAATTAAAATGGATTACATTTCGTATGCGTTTGGATCGATAGCAGCTGCTCAAGCAGCTGAGAGACATGGGATCTGAAAAGGGTGGGTACTGGTGGGGGGATATTTGGGAAGAAGGTTGTGTTCCATTGTACCAATTTTTGGGGAGCAAACAGAGTGTACTGAGAGGAGCCAACACGAGGGGGAAAGAACTCCAGAACAGCTTGGTCTTTCTTTACATTGACATAAGAGAGTCGTCACAAGGGGGATGACAAATAGGGTGTTGAGGCCGAACGGCACCACTGCTAAGCGATCGTACGCGACTGACGTCTTCGTTCAGTCACACTCTTCGACAGGCCGAATGCCTACAGTTGACAGCTGTCTATCAAGCTAGTTTCCGCACAAGGAATATCGTTATCCTTTTCTATATAACCTTTGCCTCATACAGACGTATTGTCGCAAATATTATAATTAAAATTACCCCTATAAAAGGCGTTCCTGTATCAAACAACATCCGTAGAAGACTAAATGTAAGTTTATACTTTACTTTACATACTTTGATTACTCCTGAAACACCCAAATATTGTAAAACACTTCTAACAGTACAATTTCTCCTTTAATAAAACTAGCTTTGAGCTCGCGTTATATATATAAATTCGCGTGCTGAAAAGAGGTCCGAAAACGTCCCAACAAGGGAAGAGGGCCAATAAAAGTGGGGAGGAGGCGCAAATAAGGAAAGAGGGCTTTGTTTGTTTTACATTATGTGAATTGCCGGATCTAGAATAGATGTACAACTGACTGAGAGACAAGAGGGGGATCTAAAACGGATGAGTTAAAATAAGCAAAAGGATTCGTTTTTCTTTATGGAGATATCCGAAAAGTAAACAGATTACAAGTTACCAACAAGTTGTCTACTGCTAAAATGAGTAGAGACGTTCAAATGAAGAAAAAGAGTTTTGTTTCTTGCATTATGAGAATTTCCGCTACAATAATATATGTGCAAGTGGCTAAGAGATATAGAGGCTCCGAGTAATATCGGGTACACAGCTAGTTATACATAAATGATGACTTATGATATAAATTTATCTATCAGTTGGAGCTAAATCTTTCATTTCTAGAAAGGTTCAGTTAAGGTTCAGTCGCCTACATATTCGACAGACTGTTGTATTTTATTGGATTTGTGTTCTATTACCAAAAGACTCAAGACTTGTGAATCAACTTCTCGTTTTAGGAAATTATTCTGTAGCAAAAGTGTATTCTATCATAGCTCTGTTTAACTTTTTATTGTACAATTTGTGACTCATAAAATGTCTACGAATGGTTTCTTACGCTACGGTAGTGTGAGTCTTTGAGTATTCTGAAGTGGCAATGCGTTCGTGATTCATTGCATACGAAAATGTCGCAAAAAGACAATTTAGCCATCGTAGAAATGTGCCGGTGTAGAATGTGAGAAATGTTTCAGACCGAGAATGGGAGGACGTACGAGAACTTGCGAAGATAACTATACTGGCAGTCTGAGGGAAAGTTATCGCTACTATTTCATGAAAATGATGGCAATGAAACATGATATCTCCGGTTTTACGCTGCGGAAAATCGTGCAGGAAGATTGCGGACTTAAGTTACACATGATATACTAACCGCATCCGAGAGACGTCACAAGATCTTGAATTTTCTTTAGCCAATAAAAAGCATGCTTATTGTTGATCTCTTGTCGAATACCTAAATCTTTCGTTTTAAAAGTTCCCTCCAGGTGAAAAGTATGGCTAACCATTATGAAAATGTGTTCTTAGTAGAGCATTTTGTTAGCAGTTTTATGGTGTTGATAAAACTGATTCATTCTCTGATTAAAGCTTGGCAATTGGTAATTGGCAGAACCTCGAATTAACTTTTACCTTATGAAAACCTATATGCTTTGACATCAATTTCAAAAGATAGAAAAAAATAATGATAATTGTATATGATTAATTTTCGCACTTATTGTGACTACTATCCGTACAATTGTGCTTTTCATACGTCTAAGCACTATCATGAAGTGTCTTTGTAATTCACAATAAACGTCCACAGAACGTATCGTACTCAAAGCAACTCCAAATGCAATGATCCTGAATAATCAATAAAAAAGCATATGGCAGAGGCATAAACTGCCAAACAATCCACTGTTGTGCGATTCTCTATGTGGTTGAGTAATGCTTCCCAGTAAGCCTCTGTAGGGCAATGGAATAAACATACACAATGTTCAGTGTACCAAAGAAGGATGCAATATCAGAACTGGCGGTGGCATATGGTCTATGTGGTACATGGATTCAATTTTACACTGTGCTGCATTTACAGCGTAGGCATACTATTAGTAAAGTGAGGAAGGCAAAGCAGTGAACTGAATTATAGCACCATCTCACGTGAATGTGCGACTCGAAGACATTTCTGAACTGCAGTTATGTTCGATTCCACCAGTCTGTAATGACACCAGTAGGATTCATTGTAACTCAAAAGGGCCTTTTATTGGACGTCACAATTGATACGACCCACGGCTAAGCTTTCGAGACATCCCAGTAATCCCTGTAGTAATGGATAAACAGATGGATAAAAGATGCTTTTTCACAGCTTTGTGCCAGCAATGATGAGACTCCGTGGTCCAAGCCGTAGTGTAAAAGGAAGCTGGAAATTATACTCCAGCTCAAAGCAAATGGTATAGTGAAATGTGCGTGTTACAGCCACACTTGGCGGCAGCAGCAGTAGGAGCAATAGATACAAGAATTACAGAAACCCTGGGAAAGCAAAAACATTCCGGCTATACATATCAAAGCGACTGGCGGTTCTCGTATGGGACCGAGCATTTTGCAAGGGTGGGTCGAATAAAAACAGAAATATGTTATTCCATTGAATTCGAAGGCTAACTCAGAATTGGTTTTAGAAATGCTTATTTTTATCCCTTAGAAGTGCAGTATAAAGTATACAATAAATCACGTTATGAAGCGTCTTCTCTAGATATCTATCTTTAGCTGCTTTTCACCGAAAAATTTTTTAAAGGTTGACGCATGATACACTTTCCTAAGTATTAGATGTATAATTTGTACCAACCAAACACAACAATATTGTTGAATATTAAGTCCTCATAGTGTGAGATGGAGAGAAACGACAGAACGTTGACGTGACGTGGTGAGATGAAGCAGCGAAATAATTGGATTTAGCACGTATGAAACTTTTTGGCTGGTAGCAGTACAAAAAATAAACAAACTATGACGAAACTTGGAGAAGTTGCAAAGCATCAAAATATTTTATTTTAAAATTTAATAAGCATCAATGGAATATGTTTTCCCTTCATCATATTGCAGCTTCTGCAAAAACGCTTGGAAATATTTTCCTAGTCGTCTATTAAATGCTTCTTTTAAGTTTATGTAGACTTCTTCCACCTTCTGCCATGTGGGAGATGCTCAGGGAGAATTAAAGCAAATTTTTTGTTACTTTTTTTATTTGCCTGACTAACCTTGTAACTTATATTTGTAACATTTATTACATTATTGAGTCTGCTAGAATACAAAAATGACAGATCAAATTGTTCGTCACAGGTAAACGAACGGTACAGCTTCACTTACCCCGGTGTGCAACGAATTTTAGTGACATCTGTTTTATTGTCCCCCGGAGAAATAAAGGGACAAACTTGTGCGAACTTGTGTTGAAAGTTGGCTTTGTGATAAAGGACCTGTGATATATTTTCTCCAGCAGTGAGTGTAGCTGTCTCATTGCATCATCCTAAGATGACTGCAGGGTTAGCGTCAGAGGTCCAGGAGCAATTTAAGATTTCATATACGTATGTACATTTCATTTTTGCTGCCTTCCGGAGTGATTCCTCGTCAGACGAGATTACATCCGCTGGAAGCGTTCTGTCTGCTGAATGCAGCGAGTGTGGCGTCTGCAATCCTTGCACTATCTAGTTGTGATAAATGTGGTATACAAATGGCTAACCAATAAATCATTCAAAAGCTTTAAGCTGGTATCTTTTTTTTGTATTTTGAAGTTCTCATTGTAACACGATCTAGATAGTTCATATGACCTAACTTTTCAGCAGTTCAATCCCAAATGATAGTTTTCGTTCATGTGTAATTTGTAATATAATTTTCGTTATTATTCTTATAATGATCATTTAATCATTTTAAGGAATGTTTTGGACGCCTGGTAGTCTACTTTCCTGAGACGTTCTCTATCAAATTTAGTACACGTGTTTCTTCACGCAGAGGATTCAGGGCTCTCAGTTAAAAATGGGGCGAGCGCCTTCGAGAAAAAAAGGCTTTCCCTATTCTGTATTTCGAACGGATCTTTATTTCGTTCGACTTGTTTCAAACGAGTTGTTTTATCCATTTGATTTTACTTATGGCATGAAGAATACCAGCTTCTTTCGTTCGAAAAACCAATCCGTTCGAAATACATAATAGGGGGGTGAATTTCTCTTCTATTGTAGGAATTTCCGGAAGGAAGTGGCTGGTAGACAATAAAAGGACTGGCACAGTGGTCCAAAAGAGTGAAAAGCGGAACTTTTTTCTTCTGTCTTTTGCTTTCATTTGATCATTTATGGTCTCCAGCACTTTTGTTCGGATGAATATCCCCCTTAATCTAAAACTATCAAAAGTTACTCATCGCTTACTATAATGAAAATAATAAAATAACTTTTTTGTGTTAGGAAATATAGACGTAATTTCCTCGGCAAAGATGTAAATATTGTAAAAATAAGCAACTTTGCTGAAGAAATAAAATTTCTATCTTTATTGAGTGCTGAACTATAAGGCATATTCTTTAAAACTTCTTTAAAAATTGATTTTTCATACTTAGCTTTTCTTAATTGCGTTTTACAAGAATACAATGTTCTAGACAATTACCAAAGCTCTCAAAATACACGTTTTTGCAGAAGACCGCAACTCTCTTGGATTTTTACATGTTGAGTTATCGCATATTCAAGCTTTAAATTTCCATAGATTCACGAGTCCATGGGGTAAAATGGGGCAAGTGGATTTATGAAATCAGCACTTCATCTTAAAGCTTAAGTCGAATACTATAAACTCGTATGGGTTCCGCTTGTCCCCAACTACCTAAATGAGAGTACGGCAACCATACGTTTTATGTTCTTCGCGTTCGCTAAAGGCTCGATTCACGTCCATTTTTTTGTGTTAGTAGATAGACACATGATTTCTTCGGCAAAGTTATGGAAAATACAAAGGCAAAAACTTTACTAAAGGAATGACATTTCTATCTCTATCGAGTGCAGAGCTATACAGCATTTTCCCTGGAAATTCTTCAAAAATTAGTTTTTCATACTTAGCTTATGTTGATTGCATTTTACAAAAATATATGGGTTTTTAGGCGATTATTGAAAGACTCAAAATACACGTTTTTGCAGAAGATTGTAAATCTCTAGGATCTTTCCTTACAAAGTTATTGCTTATTTAAGCTTTATTTTTCCTTAAGTGGGCATAGTACTTCTAACACCATATTTTTTGACGTATTTCAAATATTTTTTTCTCGATAACGCGAAAAGCGAATCGATTCAGGTTTGTTTCATTATAAACATTGCATTTTATACTAATACTAGCTGACCCGACAAACTTCGTATTGCCACAAATTAACCTGTGTTGTACATAAATCATGAATCTCGGATGATCTTTGTCACAATCTCGAGTTTTGCAAGCCCCCCAGTGGGCGGCGCTTCCGACGGCGGGTCACCGGCAACACTCGCGACCGTCTCGGCCTGAATGATCTAGTGTTACACTAAATAGTTTTTGTGGTCTTGTATTGACTAATGTTTTATGGAAGAGTCTCGAATTTCTCGAGTTCGATTAGTTTTTGAGTTTCGCAAAAGTTTCTGTTTTATTTGTATGAGAGCCCATATCCCCCTACCACAGGGGTGAGAAGTCTCTAACTATCGTAAAATAAATTCAAGACTCCAAAACCTCCCACATGCCAAATTTGGTTCCATTTGCTTGATTAGTTCTCGAGATAAGAGGAAATTTGCATTTCATTTGTATGGAAGGCCACCCTCTTAATGGGGAGATGGGCCATAAGTCGCTTTCTAAAGAAGAGAGGGGTCTCAATTCACCATAGAAAAAAATCTTGCGTCCAAAACCACTTACATGATAAATTTGGTTCCATTTGCTTGATTAGTTCTACAGTTATGAGGAAATTTGTATTTCGTTTGTATGAGAGCCCCCCTCTTAAAAAGGTAAGGGGTCCTAATTCATCATAGAAAAAATGGTTGCCTCCAAAAACACCCACATGCCAAATTTGGTTCTATTTGCTTGATTAGTTCTCGAGTTATGAGGAAATTTGAATTTCATTTGTATAGGAGCCCCCCCTCCTAAAGTGGGTAGGGGACCCAATTCATCATAGAAAAAAAATTTGTCTCCAAAAACACCCACGTGCCAAATTTGGTTCCATTTGCTTGATTAGTTCTCGAGTTATGAGGAAATTTGTATTTCGTTTGTATAGGAGCCCCCCCTCTTAAAGTTGGGAGGGGTCTTAATTCACCATAGAAAATATTCCTGCCCTCGAAAACTTTCACATGCCAAATTTGGTTCCATTTGCTTGATTAATTCTCGAGTTATGAGGAAATTTGTGTTTCATTTGTATAGGAGCCCCCCTTCCTAAAGTGGGGAGGGGTCCTAATTCACCATAGAAAATATTTTTGCATCCAGAAACCTCCACATGCCAAATTTGGTTCCATTTGCTTGATTAGTTCTCGAGTTATTAGGAAATTTGAATTTCATTTGTATAGGAGCCCCCCCTCCTAAAGTGGGTAGGGGACCCAATTCATCATAGAAAAAAATTTTGTCTCCAAAAACACCCACGTGCCAAATTTGGTTCCATTTGCTTGATTAGTTCTCGAGTTATGAGGAAATTTGTATTTCGCTTGTATAGGAGCCCCCCCTCCTAAAGTGGGGAGGGGTCCTAATTCATCATAGAAAATATTCTTGCCTTCGAAAACCTTCACATGCCAAATTTGGTTCCATTTGCTTGATTAGTTCTCGAGTTATGAGGAAATTTGTATTTCGCTTGTATATGAGCCCCCCCTCCTAAAGTGGGGAGGGGTCCTAATTCATCATAGAAAATATTCTTGCCTTCGAAAACCTTCACATGCCAAATTTGGTTCCATTTGCTTGATTAGTTCTCGAGTTATGAGGAAATTTGTATTTCGCTTGTATATGAGCCCCCCCTCCTAAAGTGGGGAGGGGTCCTAATTCATCATAGAAAATATTCTTGCCTTCGAAAACCTTCACATGCCAAATTTGGTTCCATTTGCTTGATTAGTTCTCGAGTTATGAGGAAATTTGTATTTCGCTTGTATAGGAGCCCCCCCTCCTAAAGTGGGGAGGGGTCCCAATTCACCATAGAAAAAATTTTGGTCTCCAAAAACACACACATGCCAAATTTGGTTCCATTTGCTTGATTAGTTCTCGAGTTATGAGGAAATTTGTATGGAAGCCCCCCCTCTTAAAGGGGAGAGGAGTTATAATTCCCCTTATAAAGAGGGGAGGGGTCTCAAATTACCCTAGAATAAATTCTTGTTACCGAAAACACCCACATGCCAAATTTGGTTCTATTTACTTGATTAGTTCTCGAGTTTTGCAGAAATTTGTGTTTCATTTGTATGGGAGCCCCCCCTCTTAGTGGGGGGAGGGGTCTCTAACCATCACTAAAACCTTTCCTGGCCCCAAAAACCTCTACATGCAAATTTTCACGCCGATTGGTTCAGTAGTTTTTGATTCTATAAGGAACACAGGACAGACAGACAGAAATCCATTTTTATAGGTATAGATTTACAATTTTGTTTTCATATATGAACCCCTTTCCCTGTCCCCTACGCCTCTTTGGACATGATCAATATTACTTTGCCGAATATATTACTTTTTACAATATTACTTTGCCGAAGAAACTATGTCTATATTTCCTAACACAAAAAAGTAATATTTTTATTTTCATTATAGTAAGCGATGGCTCACTTTTGACAGTTTTCGATTAAGGGGGATATTCATACGAACAAAAGTGCTGGAGACCATAAACGATAAAATGAAAATAAAAGACACAAACAAAGAGTTCCATACTTCGCCCTTTTGGACTACTGTGCTGTGCAATGGCACGTGCCACATTTGCTCTAGAAGATTTCTAACTTTTAATTTTTGACTTTAATTTTACCGTCAACTTTAAACTTTCGACCTTAGACTTTTAAGCTTTGAACTTTTAACAGAAAACTTTACCTTAATAAATTAACTAATTTTTACCTTTGCCATCCGAATAAATTTTAAAATTTGGTTCGAATTTTACTAGTCGTTCTTTCGACTTTCGTATCTTGATTTTTGACGTTTGAGTAAAATTTTAACTGGGCTTATGATTTTTGATTGTTTGGTTTTGAATTTTGATTTGTAACTTTTGATATTTTCACTTTTGATATTTTTTTTTACTTTTCAGCTAAATTTCGAGTTGACTTTTGACTTTTACTTTTTGATCTTTTTATTATTGATTTAAAAAATTTGAATCTCAATTTGACTTGTTGGATTTCGATTTTGGCATGCCTCGATTTTGGCAATAAAAGTGTTCGTTTTTGGCAACACAAGATATTTCACTTTCAAAAATATGCTTAAATCAGTTTCTGCATACATACTTTAAATGACTTTATGGCTTTAAATGAAAAAATGATGCCCTCAGCTTGTTCATGAAAAAAAGTTATGTGGTTTCGAACAACCATAGCACTAGGTATTACCGTAGTGTGTCAATAACTTATTTGCACCGGACGAATAGCTCTTGGCGGACTTTTTAAACATAAAATGGTTGCAATCGTTGATTAATGATATTTAGTCAATTTCTAAAGCATTTACTTTAATTTTTTTCATATCAAAAAAGGGTGTCGATTTGGGCGCGGTTTGGATTTTGGCAACATAGGCGACACACATTTGTTGTCAAATTCGAAATCCTACTGTGGCTTTGGCTTTCGGCGTCAATTTTGACTTGCAAATTTACATTTGATTTGACATTCGACTTTCCTCACGTTTTGCTTGACTGTTGGTCAACCCTTTTCAACTTGATTATAGTCACTTTAAGGGGAAACCGAAAGTGGCTCAAAGATGGCTGGATAAATGGCTACCGTTCGAAGCATGTATTGTTTTGCACCTTAAAAATGCATCTGTATTGGCAGAGCACGCTTTCGCCACGGAATCAGTGCTTCCAGTGCTGTTATAATTTTCTAAAACTTGTCATTCCATTCATCGATCTGCTATATATCAACAAACGCTCAGCAAAACATAATTGCTAATGGAAAGTAAATTTAACTGATCATATCGATCATTACGTGTTCATAAAAGCGACCAATGTATAATTTGGAATTAGTTAATAGATACTTTGTTGCGCACATATTTCATTGTACTAGCGGTTTCCGAAAAAGCAGCAACACAGTATCAAACTTTCGTCACATCAATGAGCTTTTAAAGACCTTTCAACTCTCGCCGCATCGAGAAGCTTAGATTGATATAAACAAACAAAACGCAAGCGCAGAAATCAAAAACTGACCTCCGATGCAAACGGATTAATTAAACATCCTAGTGATCCTACGCATTATTCAATTGCTGCTGTTAATCTTGATTGAATCGGAATGCCTTGATAAAGAAAACAAACCATATTTCGGGATGTTTGTAGTCGGTGCGGTTGGCTGCTGATCAGGTGTGTTTATGTTTGCAAGCTCCGCTATTTGACATATGTTACCAATACTAATGCAATATTCAAATAAACGTTTAGGTTTTTAACGAACACATGAGATGTACAGTACAGTGTTTGTCGCACTAACACAATAACGTGAGCCACTTTCGGTATCGCCTTAACAGCTTGGGTCTTTATATGGGTCTTGGGTGTAGGGATGAATATTAACCACTACACTGGGATTGACGTCAATTGGACAACACAAATCGAGTGAGAAGCAAACGATGCCGACCCGTACGCGAGCGAGTGTTAGAAGCATAGTAGCCAACGCTTACTCCACTAACGCAAGCGTACGTTAAACAAGCGCTGTTGATGTGTGCATACTTTCTGCTTTCAACACACTCGCGAGCACACAGCCTGGTACCGTCGTTCTGCGAAGCCAGCTCACCAAACGAGCCCGAGTAACAATTCTTAAGCCGCGAATCATTACCTTGAGCCAGTCTTTATCATGATAATGAAGGCATTAAAAAAAATGGACTTTTTATGGATGGTGATAGAAAACCTAAAATAGCTAATTGAGTTTGATAAATTTTCCATGGAAGGTAATATTAGCTTACTTGCAAAAAAATTCTGCGCCCTTGCGAGCGACCTTCCGGCAGTTAACCGGAACATTCGCCATGGCTGACGAAAACACGCGTGTTGGCATGTTTTTGAATTCTTTCTTCGTTTTTTTTTGTCAATTCCTCCTCAGTTTTCGCGACAAAATAGTTGGAGTAGATCTTATGCTTCAGGTTTTCCCAGAAATTCTGGGCAGCTGGAGGACGTTGAGCGGGTTCGCCGACTTCGATACTCAGCCACAGCCACTCCATCTCCTCCAACGATCGCTTCGAGCAGTGGGCCGACGCCAGAACATCGTGTCTTCGCCCTTATGGTATTTCTTGATGAACGACGCAACTTCTGGCATGCACTTCGCACTATTAATTTCCCCGTTCACGGCCAGCCCGAAGCGAAAGAAGAGCGGCTTTGACATCCTCTCCTCGCTGATTGGCAGCCGCAGCTGCACCTTCTTGGGGAACTTGGTGTGTAAAATGAACTTCACCTGGGAGCTCACATTCGTGGGGAAAGTAAAATACGAAGCCGTTGCCATCCCGGGTGAGATAGGTCTCATCGTCCATCACCACCGCCAAGTCGCGTTTCGCCGCGTTGCACTGACCTCCCGACCAAGCGCACGCGGCCACTTTTCCCTCGGCCTTCTGGAAACGGGCTTTCTTTCGATGCTCTGATTGTTGTCCAGTCCCGTCATAGACATAGTGGTCGGCCCATTATGGTCTTCCAACGTTCGTCAGGTGTACAATATGAATCAATCTAAGTAATACCTGCAAATCGTGGTTTTACGCCTATGCCACTCTCCGCTATCTGTTTGTACTCCGCCATAAACAGTCCGCAACACAGTTTGGTTCAAATACGGCAAGCGCACGTTTGTCTTCCGTAAGCAAAGAGGACTACCGGTCTAATTGGCGTTCGTTAGCTTTGTGCGGCGGCGTATGCATCTCGATCGAAGCGTCTAGCAGAGGAAAAAGTAGGCACGACTTCCAGCTTGAATACGTCGTTGAATCTCCTTGCTCGTATTATTGTCGGCGGTGACCAGAGATCTCAAATATACGAATTTATCAACCACTTCCCGTTCATCGCCGTCAATAGTCACTGTCCGTGAGATGCAAACGTTGCTTTCTCTGGAGCCTCTTCCTACCAGGTATTTGGTTTTCGATGCATTGATTCGTAACCTTATCCTCCTTACTTCCGTTTTTAGTCTGGCGTAGATTGCCTCCGCCGTCGCAGGGCTTCTAGTAATGATGTCGAGGCCGTCTGCGAAGGTTAGTAGTTGGCTACCTTTGCTGAAGATCGTTCCTCTCGTTTCGATGCCCGCTCGCTGGATCACACCTTCATTAGCGATATTGAAATTATGTTGTAGACCAAGATGAAACTATCACTTGATCCGCGAAAAATGCCCAACGAGAGAAGTGCTCCAGCTCACTAGCAGATCAGGATTTGGGGCCAAATATTAATTAAACAACTCTGAGTTTGTGGCCGCTAATCAAATGCTTGCAATCAGGTCTTTATTCGCTCTAACGGATCATTTATTGTACTACCTATAAACTAAAGTGTATGAATGAGGCGTAAGATCACTTCGTATAAGCAAATGTTCGAATTTCTGCCTAATCGACCAAGTTATGCAGTACTAGCCTTATCTGTTATACTCAGTGCTACAACATCGCCGCAACCTTGAAATGGCAGTTCAATTAAACCTCATTCTATTGATGACATCGCAAAATTACACGCGGTAAACAAGGAAACTTCTAACAAAATCTTAACGGTGTGACATTTTTGTCCATCCCCTTGTCGCAACCCTCTGCGCTATTCGAAAGGACTCGAGAATGCCATCAAAACGCGCATGTAGCACATCACTCGCTCCAGGGTAGCTTTGATTAGCCGCGTACTCGTGCATTATCTGCCATGGAGTGAATCCCGGTGTTTAGCATTCACGCCTCACACGCCGAGCACCGGGGTTCAATTCCCAACTCCGCAGAAGTCCACGAATGACCCAAGCTGTTAAAGTGACTATAATCAAACAAACGAAAAATATCTGCCATAGTTTTTCGCGGTCAACTGTAGCGTATGCTGCCCTGATATCCACCAAAATATGATATGTGGGCACGTTGTACTCCCGACATATCTGTGGGATTTGTCGGAGAGTAAAAATTTAATCCGTAGTAGCACGAGCCCCCATAAAGCCCACTGAAGTCTCACGCTATTGGGGATAGACGAGTGAAAGGCTGTGATAAAGGTGAAAGGGTTGATTATAGTTATGAGAGGTGGAAACTTATGATGGATAAAACGAGTGATGGTATTAATTAGTCAAAATGGGTGCATGAGATAGAGAAAACAAATGACAACGAGAGTAAGAGAGAGAGAGCACAAGAAGAGAGGAGACGGGAAGAGCATCTCTCATTGCCACATAGTTCTATTTGGAAAATTACCCGAGAAATAGAGAAAATGACGAGGAATTCAAATTTCATTGTTCATACCCAAAAATAAACAACAAAAACGCAGAACGATAAACTAGCTATTCTCTGCCTATAAAGTAAACATACATAGTAACTAGAATGTATCACGATAACAAAATAAAGGGACAAACAAATGTCGCTTCAAGGGGATGAGTAGCATAACTTTCGGTGAGAATATATTTTGATACACACTCGCTCTCACAGACGCTTGGTTTGGTGTCATTGGCGGAGATAAAAAAACGCTTCTAGCGATCAGATTTAGATTCATTGACATCACTACTTGTAAGCGACAAATACTTTATCGCGATCTGTACGGATTATGACATCATCTCATCACCGATGTACATTGATTGATTGCGTTAAGAAATATAACAGATACAGACGATAGAGATAGAGATAGAGATAGAGATAGAGATAGAGATAGAGATAGAGATAGAGATAGAGATAGAGATAGAGATAGAGATAGAGATAGAGATAGAGATAGAGATAGAGATAGAGATAGAGATAGAGATAGAGATAGAGATAGAGATAGAGATAGAGATAGAGATAGAGATAGAGATAGAGATAGAGATAGAGATAGAGATAGAGATAGAGATAGAGATAGAGATAGAGATAGAGATAGAGATAGAGATAGAGATAGAGATAGAGATAGAGATAGAGATAGAGATAGAGATAGAGATAGAGATAGAGATAGAGATAGAGATAGAGATAGAGATAGAGATAGAGATAGAGATAGAGATAGAGATAGAGATAGAGATAGAGATAGAGATACAGATAGATAAAAAATTAAATTGATATGTTGTGTAAAAACTCCCCGCTGTAAAAAGTATAAGCTAGCTGATTACCCGATCTTACTCGGGGCCCCTTGACCCCTTGACCGAAAGTTCTCATAGTGCAAAAAACAAAACCCTTTTTTCATTTTAATGTGTCTACTCTCTTTGTCAGTTTCTCTCACGTTGTTTCCCAGCCACTTGTAAATCTGACTTCTTCCCGGTAATCCGTATAAATCGACCAAAAACCGTTTTTGAACCTTCCCTTTGTTAATGGCCACCCTATCCCGCCTTTCAGAAATCCAGCAACTTGTACAACTGCTATCGTTCCAATTGCAAAAGAAAAGCACGTGTGTCAAGTTTGATGAAGAACCTTCCAGGCGTTTTGGAGTTGGGGACTCCCCCTTGTTATGAACCCCCCCCCCCCTTATGTCAACCCCTTAAGTTCTGAGTCCTTTATGTCAAGGAACATATGTGCCAAGTTTAATGAAGAAGCGTCTAGATGTTTCGGAGTTAGGACCTCCCCCGTTTTCGGCCTCCCCTTTGTTACGACCCCCCCGTGTTGTCAACCACTTCAATTCTGATTGCTATATGTCAACATGCGTGCCAAGCTTGATGAAAAACTCTCTAGGCGTTTCGGAGTTAGGGCCTTCCCCCTGTTATGAACCCTCCCCCCCTTTTTGTCAACCCCCCAGTGCTGATTCCCTTATATCAAGGAATATGTGTGCCAAGTTTGGTAGATATCGGACAAGGCGTTCTGGAGTTATGGTGGAACATACAAACATACAAGCAAACTGACGCTCACTTTTATATATAGGTGTAGATAGAGATTTTGACGTCCTCGTCCTATCAAAATTCAAAAACCAAATATGTATTTTTAATTTTTATGCAATGATGCATACTTTTTAGCTTGCCTTCAGTATTTTTTCAAGAATACCCAATAAAACATCAATGCTTAAAATTGGTTCAGTGGTTAAAAAATTATGATTCTTCCCAGCCAGGAGAGTAGGCAAAAATCGTAATTTTTGGGATCACACTAACTCGGTAGGCGACATCTTAGGAACCAAACAAATAATTACAAGTCTAATTATTTTTGAAAAGAAAAAAAGTACTGCGAGTTTGAACAAAATCGAAACAATTTTTTTTTATAGCACTTTTTTCTGTGAACTTGCTGAATAATAACAATACGATTGATAATGAAGTTTGATCACTTTAAACTTTATTATGATGCGATTAATAAACAATCGGATACACTTTGGCACAAGCTCAACAACTTTTCTAAGGAGCTCCGAAATTTTCAAATAATCTTAGTACGTACCTATTTTCTTTTTTGTTTTTTGCGTTTCCAACATTCGAAGATATCATGTAAAGGACATAAAGGTAACGGAACCACCCTACACCACACCGTGTGCCGCTTCGCTGGGCGTGAGCCGTTCCGGAAATAGGCTTTTGTCAGTCCGCCATGTTCGTTCGGTTTAATATAGCCTTTTACGCCGTCGTCCTCGTCATCGTCGTCGTCTGTCGTTCGTTGTCTCATTTCCTTCTCACCGTACCGTATGCTCAGGCACAATGTACACATAGGCAGAGGCACACAAAGAGGAAACAGTCCGGTTCGGCGAATCCTTCGCGGAGAAAACGTGTTGGGTGATTTAAAGCGAATAACCATCACACGTAGTGATGGAACTTGTTAAAGTGGATCGTCCCATCCAGTGTGCTCTCGGGCAAGGGATTATCGGTGTGCTCAGCAGTTTATGTGTATGTTTGAGGGAAAAAATCAGTTCACTTTCAATTGGGTGCTTCCTCGTACGGACGGTAATTGAAAGCTCTTTCCAACGGGGCAGAACTGCGCAAATGGTATACAGCCGGAAGGAAAACATTTAGGACTAATTAACGTCGACTCTCGTTTCATATTCTGACGCCGGTTCTGTCCTGCTGTCGTCACAGCTGGAAACGAAGGTCGCTAGTTTAACGATAATAAACTAGTAGAAGCACATTCGAAAAAAAAAATCAGGTCACTTAATGCCGCCGGCAGCTTGGATGGGAGTGCACACTAAAATACATTGCTATGTGGAGAACGTAAATAAACTTTCGGTTTGATGGCCACTGTTGCTTTATCTAATTGCAGCAGCATTAAAGTTTGCCACTTAAGCAGTTGCCATATAAACTGTGAACTATATGGCCATTGTGGGTGACACATTAAAATAATAGTTGAAAAACATAAAAAATAAATTTCTGTAAAATTTCTGTTACGATACCACTAAAGTGTGAATGAGCTGTCAAAACACTGCAAAACTTTTAGAATGGTTTTTAATTTAATTTATTTCCGTCTAACTTAAATTTTATATACAAAACATCCCTTCTCTAGGACTGCAACAATGAACTAAACTGCTGATTAAAAAATTAATCAGTTTTTAGAATTATTTCCCCGTAAAAATACACGAACGTAGGGCGAATGAAACCTTAGCTTAAGCGCGTCGATTTCCCGGAAAACAATAATTGATTAAACTGTGCGACAAAAGTTTTAATTGAATTCACTGTTTGCGTTGTACTCCAAGTTAGAAATCACTCGGCGGCACCGGAAAGTTTAAGCTCTATGCCGTTAAAATGATGTTCATGCTATTCGCACTCAAACAGGGACCGTCCCAGGGGAGAGTGTTAATTGTTTGCGAATAAGCGTCTTCGCTGCTGGTTCGGTTGTTATTTTATATCCTACGGAAGTAATTTCAAACGAATTAATTTTACCCTTTTTTCTTCTTTTCAGGTAGGACTAGTTACCCTGTTGATGACCTTTTTTAAATTGACGGTAAGCAATCCACAATGAAATCAACACAGACTAATCATAGAATGAAAATGCTTAACGTAAACTTTTTTGCGTCAAAATAATTATTTGATGAGGGTTGTTTTACTGTCATCAATCGTAGCGCTTTTAAAATCGAATAAAAAAGGAATAATAATTAATTTGTTCTGTTCAGTCCTTTGACCCTGACCCCGATCAAATAAAACATGGAAGTGTTAAGCGTAAAATTTATCAGAGATCGGCATATAGTTCAATCGAAATTTACGCTCTTATCAACGTCAATTAACTTAACAACCTTGGAGCTTCTTCCGGCTTAGCACGATGACCCACTGACATCTTGCGATGCATAAATCGATTATTCGAATTAGAAAATAGCCTGTAGCACAAACATTCATTGGTCAGAGTTTACATGTTTCACGCTTCCAATACAAGTAAGTTTGTTCAACTTGCCTTGTTTCCTGTACGTGTTGATCTTCCTAATTTGTGCAACCAGCATAAGCGTTTGATCCCACAGCAACTAACAAACTTTGAATGGGTGCTGAACCGAATGTTGAGACAAAATTAGTTTGACTGCATGCCGACAAAGTTGCTTGTTATTGTGTTCTATTTGTTTCTATGCGAGCTAGAAACTTTTAACCAGTAGTACGAACTTTGCTATCGATATAGATGAACGCAGCCAAGGTTCCGGCCCCGGACAGCGGAAGATTAGGGAGAACGTAGTTGTCCGGCGGATATTTTGTGTAGACATTTGGGTGGGGAATGTCTTGAGAAAGTTATTTATTTAAGTTATTTTTATTAAAGCATGCTGGAGTCTGAGTTGATAATTAATCACACTGCATAACTGTATCTCATAACATAACAAACGAAAAATGCAATAAAGATAAATGTAGAAACGTTTTCGCGGTAATTTGACAAGTTTATTCTAGCAGTTTAGTTGATCCGACCGTTTTAGTTTGACATCTCTATGTCACGCAATCAAAATGAAATTTTTGTGACAGTTTCTTTGGAGATAATTGTATACACGGATAGAAATTTGATCTCCAAAACGAGCAAAATGATTCATGATTCCAGGTTTCTAGCTTATGATTTATGAAAATACACCATGAATAATAATCATGATACCACGAACTTCTTGCAATACAACACAACGCAAAATCATGAACTATTATTCATGATTTAGTGTTGTCTGATACGGCAGTTCAGTCATGATTTGACAGGAATTCACATTTCATGATTTCATGATTTCAATCATGGCATAGGAATCAAATTCCTTTCCGTGTGCCTGCATAGAGAACTCCTTTTGGTGATGACAATGTCGTGATTCCACAAGTTTTATTGAAAAAAAAGATGAAAAACCTGCCACTACCCATTAGAACACAGATAGATACAACAAAATCAGAGTTGATGAAAAAAAAGTTCATCTTCAGAAGAATCGCTAGCACGAACACCGCTGGCTTACAAGACAGCTTCTATGAAAGCAATGTGATTATTTGAGGGACTTCTATAGAATACTCAAAAGTGTCAGAAGAATTTCCTTATTCCGGTGATATGCAATGATAAGGGCAGCCTGCTTACTGACGAACCGACGGTCAAACCGACCGACTATTTGGAAAGCATACTTCCAGACACGGCTGTATAGTTAGGAATAAGCAGAGCAAAACAGAACCAGGATAGGACTGCGAGTGGTGACCAACTTGTAGAGCCACCAACACAGAACGAGATCAAAACAGCGACTAGTGAGTGGTGAAAACTGTAACGCTGCTAGGAAGGGCGTTATCCAGAATGAAATTCTAAAAGCGAAGAGACGATAGCTGCTGTATGTAATCCACCAGATCATATATTGGCCCACGACCTGATCCAATTTTCAGAGGACTGATTGCAAGGTCTATTTGTCCTATCTATGAAAAGGGCAACTTGACTGTATTAACTATGACGTATTATCTGTATGTGGATTTCCAAGCGAAGTACGATTCGGTTAAACGAGAATGAATTGTGGTAGATTATGCTTGCATAATTTTTGCTGGTGAGACTGAATAAATCAGCTTATGAAACTGAAGGGAGGAGATCGAAATTAGGGGTAGGAATAGCTGGTGAGATTCAGACGATTTCGTGTCGCTCAAACTTACTATTCAACATTCAACATCTCCGGACTGTTGAAGAGCTTTTAGTTTCAGCCTTTAAAGAGAGAAGCTGGAAAGTTTGGGATCACGATAAAACGATTGAAACGAAGCACAAAGTAGTTGGCAGAAATCGCGGAAGTCCCACCGGTGTTGGTACCGAAGTGGAACTGAATGGGAGAAGATTTGAAGTGTTCGAAGAATTTATATATTTTGATACCCCCGTGTCATATGATAAATACAGTGGACCGTTATATCAAACGACGAGTTACAGCTGCAAATATGGTTTTTTCTTCAGCGTTTTAGAACCGGAGTGGCTCATGCCGTGTTAAAAACTATACTCGATCCTGGTCTATGCGTCCCCAATTTCTCAACCGTGTGCACACTCGCAACTACATATCTTGCACGTTGGGACCTTCTGCTCCGGAGGGAGTCCTTCAAGAGAGCAGATTTTACCGCACTGTCGATTGGCATCTTCGCGATATGACCGGCCCAACGATTCCACTTGTCCTACGCTAAAAATAATCCGCAATATCTTTGCTAGAATACGGTAGCATTTGTGGCTCATGCAGCATTTTCACACACGTGCACACGTGCACGCGTTAATGATTAAACTTCAAAGGGAATGCAAAGCTACTTCCAAACAGAACTAGAAAGTTCGCAAAAGTCGTTATTAGAACACTCTTCAGCTCAAAAAAAACTTCAATAATCTTAGAAAAATTAAAAATATTCGAGGAAATTTTCTACTTCTTCCTGTTATGTGTATATTTATATTATTCATGATATTTCCTTAGATAAAGCGCATTTATTTCGGTTATTAACGATATCCACAATATTAATTATTTTATTCAAAGATCATCAGAAGAATAATGACCCGGGTTTTATAAAAAAATCATTAATTTTTGCAACTTGCCACACACCAACTTGGGGATTTGTACTCTAGTACTCCTTTCGGTAACCTAGATCCTTACCACATACGTTATGGACGACGACACCTACGTAGAAGTGAACTCCAACCAGATTCCGAGGAACCAGTATTTCACTGTAAAAGATAAGCTTGATATTCCAGAGCTTTCGAAAACTGAAGATCGACGTTTAACAAGAAATTCTTGATTTGACAAGCCATGGGCGTAGCGACGGGGAGGCGGGGGGGTTGGGAGTTTAACGCCCCCCTCCCCCCCCCCCTTCCAGACGAAAATTTGTTCTACAATTTGAAGCTTGAAATTTCTGCTACCAATTGCTTAGAGCACAGGAAAATTTACGGGACTAGTAGTACGATCCACGTTGTCGTCGTCAGTATCATAGACTCGTGCTGTTTCAACAAGTCGGTTCCATGCAACTCAATCTTGGGTTACTCGTTGCCTATTTCCCAGGCGTTTCAGAAGACGCAAATCGTAAGACCAAGTTGGGCCATCTCGCTCGTAGGGTCCCTCTGTTTTGGGTGTCCGTGGGGTTGTTAAATAGAATCGTTAAAAAATCGGTGGACTATCCGGTCCACCGTAGTTTACCGTATGCTTCACCAGATGTCCGATGGCAATCTCGCCAAGTTGTGTCTGCTGCTCGTGATTCATATACACGCAAATCTCGTTTTACGTCCACTACTATGGTACGTAAGCACAATCGGTCGTAAAAATGGTGGACGTTAATTCAAGATTTTAGACGTAAAACGAGACGACATTAATTCAAACTCCGTACGTAAAAATATTGACGCAAAAGGAAATCACGTAAAATAAATGGACGCAAAAAGAGATTCTAGTGTATCTCCGCTTCCAGCTTTTGCTCCATCAAATATTATCCGCAAATGTGGGCATGTCCTCCGTGAGTATCGTCAAATCTATAAAAACTATCAATAAGGCACGGTGTTCAAAATACCGTTATTAAAAAATAAAATAGGCTATTTAAACGGAAAACGCCAGTTGGTTTGCATTGCCATCCTACATCCCTGAACCAATTTTCAAAAAAATCGATCGACGAATTTTTGAGTTACGCCCTTTTGAAGTTTGCTCATATAAAGTAAATGAAAATCTTTAATTACACTTCCAAAATGAACGTAAATCACGTCCGGTATTGATTTTTTATGCAACATTGCATACCCATTGCCAACCATTTTAGGAGTTTTACGCGGTATTGGGACTAACCGGAAATGTTCCGGATTAAGCTATCGCAGTGGAAAATAGTCAGTATCGAACATGAACAAATACCTATAATGCGTCACCTCAAATTACGCCAGAATTTAAAAACTAGATCACTGACAGCCAGATCAACTACCTAGCACCACGTTGGTTATATCTGGACAAGTTCCGGGGACTTCCGGGAACACCTAGACAAGTGGCCAATTTCGTCCATGAACGAAAACCTATCGCGCGATACCTGAAATGACACTAGAATTCAATAACTAGATCAATGGAAACCAAATCTGCTATCTAGGGTTTGATCATATCTGGACATATTTGGGGGATCCCGGAAACCCCTGCGAAGTCAATAACACAATATGGTACATTTTTGATAATAAAGACATGTTCGGAATTGGCCATTGTGGTTCTTGGTACTCAATTAGGTTTACTTGGATCTATTTTAAAAGTTTTAGTGTAATTTAAGGTGTCGTATGATGAGTTTTTGTTCATGTTCAAAATTGGTCATTTCCTAGGGGTTTCCGGAGTCCCCCAAAGATGTCCAGATATGACCAAAGCTGAGCCTGGATAGCAGATTTGGCTTTCATTGATCTAGTTATTGAATTCTAGTGTGATTTAAGGTGCCGCGCGATTTTTGTTTTTGTTTATGACCAAACTGACCACTGGTCTGGGTGTTCCCGGAAGTCCCCGGAACTTGTCTATATATAATCAACGTGGCGCTAGGTAGTTGATCTGGCTGCCAGTGATCTAGTTTTTAAATTCTGGCGTAATTTAAGGTGTCGCATGATAAGTATTTGTTCATGTTCGATACTGGCTATTTCCCACAGCGATAACTTAATCCGGAACATTTCCGGTTAGTTCCAATACCGCGTAAAACTCCTAAAATGGTCGGCAATGGGCATATGTTGCATAAAAAATCAATACCAGCTGTGATTTACGTTCATTTTGCAAGTGTCATTGAAGATTTTTATTTACTTCATATGAGTAATCTGCCATTAAAACTTCAATGATGATTGAAAATAATTCCCCTAATAATTCCTGAATAAACTTCTTAAGGTTACGCTATGTCAATTTTTTTTTGTAAAACTCCCCCTAAGAAAAATTTCTGGCTACGCCCCTGTGACAAGCAATTCTTTCATGCGGAAAGCGGAGTACATCTTTCATGACCACAAATACTATGAATGGACAGGTGTATTTGAAAGAGTGTCTCCAAAACCGATTTCTTCCTCTTCTCACAACTGTTCTACGATCCTCTGACCGTTTGTATTTGTTCTGGCGTTGTAGGCTTTTTTGCCCTTAAGCACTAATTAGACTACAGTAATAAAAACATTTACTTAACTAAATTCTATATACATAAAAACTAAGTACTACATAATTGACCTCTGAAGTGCAAGTTAAGTCTTCGTCGTAACATATTCGTTGTCATACCTAGTGTTATTATATTTTGAAGCCCGTTAAACTCGTTCATGAACCTGCATGTCGCTTCATGTTGCGAATAATTTCTGCTTCGTAGAGGAGGTTCAAAAGTTCTGCGCCGACGAAGAACAGCTGGGCTCCTGTTCAGACTCAATTTGTCGCTTAACACCTGGCTTCTTACTCGACCATTTAATATATTGACAAAGAACCGTTTTTGGCTTCATGTCATTACGCAAAGGACGTGCTAGAGGGGTATAAGGTAAATAATGTCGATTTCTTGTCATAACCCCTCAAAAACAGCAGAGCTGCGGTCAATCGAGAAATACTGGACTATTATGAAACAGAATCTTCTGAAACAACCCAAAGTAGTCAAAGCAGCTGAAGAAATGAAGAAGATATGGGTTAATATTCAACACCTGTCGATTTTGAGGTTGTGCAAAATCTCATGGATGGGCTTAAATATTTAATATTTCGAAATTTAATAGAACAAAGGCGCTAAAACGAAGTTTAACCGTTTCATTTGATGCCCTGAAAGTTTGATTGTAAGCGGACAAGGACTCGAATTTTACGAATTAATTTTGTGTGTTGTAATCTTACTGTGGACACCCTTTAATCGGTTGCTCACGTAATGGCAAGTAGATGATGGTTGTTATCTTCAATACCTTTATGGATCTTGTTCTAGTGTTTCTATCTCGCATAAACTTTAGCGTTACTGCTAGTGATACCTAGCAGGGAAAATAAACCAAACAAACTCATAAACGCTCCTGATTGCTAATAATAAACTTTACTTCTACACCTTATTTACAACTTAACTTAGAATAGACTAGTTGCAATTTGTCGGTTAGTTCCCTTTTGCACGTCTAGCTCGTCATTCATAGAACTTTACGACATCACTACCATTCCCTGCTTAGGCTGCTATCCATGAAAAGGCTCCTCTGTAATATTTAGACACATTTTGTAGGGAACGCCTTTTATATTAATTTATTTTGCTTTACTTACAGCTTAACATAGGCTGCAACCTGCAAGTAGTCTGCGATTGTTACCAAAAGCAGTCGTGAATTTTTTAACTCAACATGGTTTGATATTGGACGAATCAGTTAGATTGATAAATGAACTCATTTTTAACTTCAACATAATTTCGTTATAATTCCAAAAGAATTTTTTAGAAATCTTATCTAATAATGAAGTCCGGAATCAGATCTGTCAATAGAAGAGGCGAACCAGCCGCAGGCTGAAAACCTCTCTAATATAGAATTAAAAAAAAAAAAAAAAGATCTGTCAATTCAAAATAAAATGAGGAAAATGTTTTATATAATTCTACTACAATCCATGTAGGATTGTAAGGACTTCTTACGTTTTGGCAATATAAGAGAGGACTTTCGGCTGACATTAAATATGTTTAACGTGCACTGCACAATAAAAAATCATGAAACTGGTTTGCGATTGTAGAATGTGGTATTCTCGTTTTTATTGGTTGTCAGTATGTTAAAATTAAAACAATTTTAATGACAAGTAATTTCTACTACACACAGATATTTGACAAAGAACAGGCAGTATTATACGTATAAATTAAAATTATTTAATAACAAACCTAACATGTAACAAATTATAGCAATTCCTGAAGAAGGTTAAATATACAAAATCGAAACGTTGGAAAGATTACAAAATCTATTTTAATTTAACAGATTAACAACCAATTAAAAAAGAAAATACAAAATAGTTTTTTTGTATGATTATAGTCACTATAATAGCTTCGTCATTCGTGACTTCTGTGGGACTGGGATTTGAACACGGATCCCCGGTGTGAGAGGCGTGCTTTCTAACCAGTACACCGGGATTGACCCCACAATGATTTAAACAAAAATTTCCACGTGCAAATAAAATCATTTTAGCTCTTGCCTAAGAGTCTCACCTACCTGTGTGAATAAAACTTCGAAAAATCGATTTCTTTTGCCACCCAATTGAACCAGTATTGGCATTGCCTTTAACGTTAAAAATACTACCTTCCCACAGCGTGGCAAACTCTATGCCAGAGCAACCGATTTTTTTATGTGAATGAACGTTTCAAAGATAGTCTGGAGCATTATGAATAATCATTGGATCCACACCGAACTAGTCACCGCATTCAATAGCGATAAAAGAACGAAAGGTTTTCGAATACCTAGCTACATAGCACTCATCAACCGACGACTCGAACCCAGGGTCCTTCTTCACCACTCGGCGTGCGTATAGGGAATGAAAATCTCATTTGTTAAATTGGGTATCGTTTGTGGACAATCATGATGATTTTCTGTATAGCCAACTCACTAACCGACCAGCATACACACAAAACATCCATTCTCAAAGGAGTACATTAAAGTTAGTGTGTTCGCCGGTTGTGTTCCGCCGATGAGAGCGCTCTTGAACGTCACTATCAAAAAGCTATTTCATGAAGCGTAAATGTTGGTAGACAGTCAGACAGAAACATGGGCTGCTGGAGGCAGCACATTGTAGAGTTACTTTGGGGGAGGGAGGAAAAAGTGTTTGCTATACTCTAGCTCCATTGAACCGAATAGTGAGAGACCGTAGTGGGAAGTCGGTTTTCCCCGAGAGCCGACGACTGTACGTACTGTGTGCTAATTTACTCACGACGGACGGACCGGACGATGGAGTTTCCGCACACAGTTCACTCGGTCGCTGTTGACGGAGAAGCTTTTCCACTCAGTTAAGTGACAGGTCATCCCGCTGCAAACAGATGGCGCGTTGATGAAATTGATGCTTTTTCTTTTATTTTGCTGTTTGAATGAGATTTTAGTTTTTTTATTCAGCAGCAAAGGAGGTGCTTGCAGTTGAGTTTCCCAACAAGTTGCCGGAAAACGACTGGAAACATGTCCTCAGATTGTTGATACTCGGTATGTGGCTTCTAGTTTTATTTTTCGAACGCCATAATATACAAGAATAGAATCTAGCCATCAATATCAAAAACACTTCTTACGTAATTCCCTTCCAGTCAACGCTATCCAGTATGCTCGAACGCAAAAACATGACTAAGGGATCTTGCCGAAACTCATTTCCCACCGAAAAGTGCCACTTAATGTAAATAACTTCTAATAGGTTTTGTATGCGATTAGTGGTGCTTCGTATGTGGAATACGTTAATGGAAAAGCAAATATTCGATTCCCGCTGGCAATCGACTCCGTTCTGCACACAAATCGGTACTCCCGAAAGCAGGCAGGCTAGGTGTCCTGTATCGAAGACCATGCGTTTCATTGGTGGTGTTTACCTACCACTAAATATTGGATGGTAAAATTATTTGTGGGTAACGTGTTTCGTGAAACATTCCCTTCGCTGTGCCTTGATGTTCACTGTCTGTCTCACGAGCCTTCCCATGCTGTTGCCCCATAATATACGCATTCATCAACCGAAATTGTTTGATTGTACCCATGGTTTTGCGGTTTGTAGTGCCGGTCGGTCTCCAACATAGTTGTAAATTGGATTCGATATATTCTAGCTGTTTTGTAGCTAGGGGCCTATACACCATCGTATAAGATAAATTTGCCAAAATATTCTTCTAACTATATTTAATGGTTGGTCGATTCTCTTTAACATATACTCAAGTACTTTTTTTACACGGTTTGTTTTTTCGATTATTAAGAACGGAGCATCTTATGGACCATTAATTTATTTCTCAATAGATTTGATCCGACGTTCGTCACGCAGCTTGTAAATGGTCCCTCAGTTGCACCGTTCCTGAGTAATTGAAAAAAACAAACCGAGTAAAAAAAGACTTGAGTGTAGGTTAAAAATTAAATTATTCTGTGACCAATTATTTAAAGAAAGATGAAGCTTTTCCTTTCAACTCTACTGTATATTTATTATTCTGACAGATACGTATTGCACCTTCTACCCACCTAACACCAAATCGTTCATCAATAACTTAACAAATTCGGAATCATAACTAAACTTTAATAAAGTCCGCCCAAGTTGATTTTCAGTCGTATATAATGATAACATACATACATACCTACGATATTCAGCACAGAATCGTATAGCAGTACCGAGCGGGTCGGTCTTAATCGGATTTGGTCGTATATAATTACTTATATCGATGTCATGCGTATGTTTATTCCTCATCACGTATATCGCCTCCAAAATACCACAGATTCTTTAAGGGTGATCCGCGGGTTGAAACAGTTTACATTGGGAGCCAATTATAGACAGATTTGAATCTTATCGACTTTTCCCTTAGGCCCCATGATTTGCCGGTATTGTGTAACCCTTGAACCATAAAGGACTGTCCTATAGATTATAAATCTACTAACCAAAAAACGAGCAACATCAGTGCAGATCAGGCAACCAACGCCAGTGGAACCAAAGTAGACTGTAGCAGATAGAGCCCCGGAAGTTCGACATCATAGCACTGCAAGAGATCTATTGTAAATGTGAGATGATGTACGGAAGATCTTTGGCCGTAACACCTAATTTTATCAAAGCGGTCGAGTTGAAAGTTGAAAAGCGGTCAAGTTGAAAATGGACTACGAAAGCGGAGAAGTGTGCAGGATCGCGTGGTTAACTAAATAGCAATCAACGAGAAACGGCCGCTACTACAATCATAACATTGTCAATGTACGCTGTTCAGACGACTGTAGACACGATGACAAAAAGGAAGACAACCGCAACACCAAACTAAAGAATCTGACACCTATGCTGGAAGACGGAATTGTCAAGGAAGGTGACCACCTGCATAAAGCTCTGGTTTCGGAAACCTAAAAGCATCTAACAACGGCTCCCACAAACCATCAGTTCACGGAAATATAGTCATCACCAAAAACTCCTGCACGCTGGTCCACAGATGCGGATGGCTAGCTTGTGCATATATAGTGGTCTTGGTCACTGAGAGTACACAATATGGTATGAAAGGTAGTGTACAGCTGTGCAAAGCCTACCGTCTAAAAACAGCTACGTATATCGCCAACTTACCCAAACTTTTGTACACCGTCATAGATCTTAGTGGTGCTTTATTTTACAGATTATCAGGTTTCAAGGACGATCCATATTAAAGCGGTGGCTAACCTAACTACCGATGCCTTCATCTCTGCCCTGAAACCCAGTCCAGAAGATTAAATGCGACTTTTTGGAGCATTCCGAGCACTAAACGAATTAACCCACTTCCTTGAGTTTTTCTAGATAGTTCCATTCTGCTTAGAAAATGGAATTTAGTTCTAATTTACTAAGCTGTCTCGCTCTCCGAACCTCGGTGGCTTATGGGAGCCCGCCGTTTAGTCTATCAAAATCACATCACGAGAGAAATGGCCTTGATCAAGAGTTATTTAAACTCTAGACTACTCACCCAGCAGTCCAATTACCCGGAACACCTTGCAGTTCGCCCTGCAGGGCATTTTTGATGCACCGTCCTTTGGCGCCTGTTGCGAATTCGTTGTCCAAATCTATACCACTGTGCCGGCCTAATCGCTATCAACCGCATGGCAAAGGATGAAACGCAACAAGTTATATCAGTCTGAAGGTTCAGCTCAGTTGCCACCAATAAATAAAGCTCTAAACGATGAATGAAAACAACATTCAACGCAAACAGAAGGGAAGGATTAGAAACCACCAGATTGACGATACGGGTCGAAGCAGACGCCAACATTTCAAGTGTGCATTTTACAACTGACGAAACTGACGATTAGAATTATTAAAACTTATCACATTCTGTCAGAGGTCGGTTATGTTAGTAGAGTTGTACAAACAGCAATATATGGCAGCTTTTTGTCACGGAACATCAAGATCGACTTTGGGGATATGAACGCCCAAGTCGGTGGGAAAACGATGTACAGATCGCTGATACGATCCTGTAGCATGCATATCGACACGCACGTTAACGGCGTTAACGGAAGCACTTTCTTTCCCCGCAAAATTATTCACAATACCACTTGTAAATCATCTGACCAACGAACAACGAACCAAGTCGATCACGTTCTCATCGATAGCCGCTTTTGACGTAGGACTACGTCTTACGACAAGGTTTGGAATAGGGTGTCATTCCAAAAAATCAAAAAGTGCGAGCGTCACGAAAATATGCAAGATTTTGACCGCTAATAGTTCTGCCAATTATGAACGGATTTTCATGGTTTAGATACTGATCGACTCATAAAATTTGTAGCAATTATGTGATTTCTATTATAACATTCTTGTTCAATCACTAATTAATCGAAATAAACGACAAGTTTCAAGGTCAAATATCCCCATACATTTTCTTCGTAATCGCCTTGCTTCACAGGCAGGGACGACAGTTGAATACACCATCTGTTTACGATTGCTTTATGATTAGAATAAAAACAACAAAACCCCCTCGTCCCAACAGGTCGAAGATTATTCACGACGTTCAGACTAATACTAATTTGATATCTGTGCTTGGGAAGTATGCCAAAAAGAGTGATGAAGACCTCTCGTCCTAACAAGATTTCTTAGGACCGGGACAAACGTAGTCCAGTTTGATGTCCTGAAAGTAAACAATTTTGTTAAAGTATAAAACCACCCCTTTCTTTCAACCCAGTTTATGTTTAAACATACAAATTGATGTTCTGAAGGTGAAACGACATAGAAAACTGAGCGGTAATCCTTTCCTTTTGCTAAATTGTATCCACATTCGCGGCTACGAAGTTGCTGATATTTGTTTGGTTTTTGCGTGAGAAAAAAGGAAGTATTTTTGCTTTTATTTTCACGCAAGTTTTGACAATACGGCATGGGTTTTCGTGTGAACAGTATTCAAAATCTCTTTGACTTTCGCAGTCGTGAATAGGCACTGCGAGAATTTGTTCGGAACTGTTGTCTTACAAGGAAACACGGCTGAAGGGATATTTGTGCATGTGAAGTAACGCAAAAATTCTCAAAACAAGGGAAATCAGACTTTTTTATCCGAGAATAATTTAGAATGTTTCATTTGCTGTTTTGCGTTAGTTACTTGCCTGTAATTCTTTGCAAATTTGCAAACAACTTTAACTTACTTAGTAGCCTTCAATCATGAAAATTAATAAAACGATCTAAAAAAAATATCGACTTGCAAAAATTTGGATTTTTTAACCTGCAGCACAGTCAAGCCATTGCAACATAACAAATTTTTGATATCAACAAAATACATATATATGTGAACATTGTTTGATATTGACAAGAGATTTGAGGCGCTATTAAGGTGAAATTAACCGTCATCAATCCTGCCAATTTCAAAAGCAGTTTTTTTGTTTGAAATAGAAATTTTGCGCATGAAAATATATTCGCTGTATTCAGATTGACAAGAAGAATGCAGAATTTCCATTTTTACAACCAAAACTCCGTTTTTGGGCCCAACAACTGCTTCCGAAACTGGGCTCTCCGACGTAAAATCAATGACTGCTGATTTCCCGTAACATTCTTATAAAAATAATCGAATTTTCTCAACCTACAGTACCAACAAACCCTATATATGCTGTATATAGCATGTATACATGAAGAATCGCATTATTAGATGCATGGATACATGCTACTGTCGCTACAAAGAGACTTGCGTAGTCCTGCGTCACCTATGCGGTCGTGTCTTGTGCACTACCCCTCTTATTTTTTCTCGAACAACAACGTAAACATCGACTGTTACGGACGCATTACATCCCCCTCACTGGAGACTATGCCTAGATTCATCCCATGAGTCGGAAACTTTGTTGACATGACGATAGGAACCTGACTACGATCTGGTGTAAGCCACCTGTCATTTTTTCGATTCACCTTTTGATCCTGATTAAAGATTTTTTCATCGGAGAAAGAGATGACAGAATCATTATGATGAGGATGCTCCAACCGACTCAGAAGTTTTTTAGTCCAATCGCCGTGATTTAGTCGCAGGTCGCAGCACTCATAAATTGACCTCTGCGTAGCACATATGACTTATAACCAAGGGATTTGGCCATTACTCGCTGTATTGAGAAGTCCGAACCCCCGATTTCCCGAGCGATGGACCTCATTGACCTCGCTGGATTCTTTTTGATCATTCTTTCCACTGTTTTGACCTTGTTCCGTTCAGCGGTAAAGGAACGGCACTTGTGTCGTGTGCCTTCCGGGTAGGTCTGCAGGATAGCTTATCACTTTCCCAAGCCTTTCTTACATAGTACACTTTCCGACACTTTTACCTATCTATCTATCTCACTTGCACCGGTGCGCAATAAAACGACGACGGCTGACCGATTATTTTCTTGTTTCGACATGTTTCAATTTACTCAACACTGTTTGTTTACATCTGACACCCAACAGTGTAAGCTATTCAGTGTTGCCAAATATATCTGAATATTGTTTCGCAAGCATGAGAAATTGCTATTTGAAATTTACTGCAGAAATTCGTCACGCACCCTGTTTCGCAGATAATCAAAGCTACCCTGAAGCGATAGATATTCTACGTATTCCGGTGACGCTCTCGAATCCCTTCAAACCGCGCAGAGAGTTGCGGTAAAGGGGATGGACTATCATGTATGTTATAACAAATATTATACACTAGCTGTGCCCGCGTGCGTTACCCAGCGTCCAACTTTGGGCAAATAGGATATAATAACATCTGCCTTATTTTCACGTTAACGCGTTAGTATACATGCGAACTACCTTAAATTCACGTAGTGTACAGGAAAAGCTGGATGGAAAATATTCATATAACTGTTCCTATATTTTCGACGTAAAAATTATTTTGAGTGTAGGTATATGCTACACATCTTGACAGTTCGATTTCATTGAAGTATTTTACCGAACTGAATTTGCACACAATACTGAGCTATATCTGGCGGCGGATTGCTGAAACAACAGTTCACTTGCAAGTTACCACTGTGGCACTGGGGTTTTCATTACAGACCGAAAGAGGCTTTTATATTGTTGTAATTCACATTATGCATTATACATTATTAATTATACATTGTACATTATACATTATTAATTATACATTGTACATTATACATTACTAATTATACATTATACTTTATACAGTATACAGTATACAGTATACAGTATACAGTATACAGTATACAGTATACAGTCTACAGTCTACAGTCTACAGTCTACAGTCTACAGTCTACAGTCTACAGTCTACAGTCTACAGTCTACAGTCTACAGTCTACAGTCTACAGTCTACAGTCTACAGTCTACAGTCTACAGTCTACAGTCTACAGTCTACAGTCTACAGTCTACAGTCTACAGTCTACAGTCTACAGTCTACAGTCTACAGTCTACAGTCTACAGTCTACAGTCTACAGTCTACAGTCTACAGTCTACAGTCTACAGTCTACAGTCTACAGTCTACAGTCTACAGTCTACAGTCTACAGTCTACAGTCTACAGTCTACAGTCTACAGTCTACAGTCTACAGTCTACAGTCTACAGTCTACAGTCTACAGTCTACAGTCTACAGTCTACAGTCTACAGTCTACAGTCTACAGTCTACAGTCTACAGTCTACAGTCTACAGTCTACAGTCTACAGTCTACAGTCTACAGTCTACAGTCTACAGTCTACAGTCTACAGATAATTTTTTTTTGCATTTTGCTTTGCGCAAGTGAATGGTATTGTTGCACAGTTGACATTGTGTCGGCTCTGCTGCTAGCCATCTCACATGATTGAACGCATGAGAATCTAGGAATTGTTTGTTTGACTTTTCGTTCACTCCTTTTTTGTATTCTACTAAGACGCTCAAAAACAAACTTTAGTTGTATTATATACTGTTTATGTGCTTTCACAACAGCGCAATGTTGCTTTAGATTAAACCAAATTAATTTTGCTTCTTTTGTTATTTGCTTATTGCTAGGAAATTTAATTTTGTTTACAGTTTTACATGAGAAATTGGAAATTGTTTGTTTCAAAACGCTATATCTCGAGAGCGGGACGGAACACCTCGTGGTTTTGAGTGATTCTTATGTAAAAAAGTCTGAGTAACACGATGGTGTTGAAATTTTTGAGATCAAATTGTACTCATTGAGAGAAAAATACAAATTTAGTTTTCAGATCGAAAATAAAAGTATTTGGCAGCACTGCCGCAAAAAACTAATATTTTTGCCGGATTTCTCAGATTATTTGCCATGAAAATATGGAACTAAGTTTTTTTCTAAATTGATTATTTACGAAGATATAAGCAAAAGAAAATAAGCAAATTTGACGAAAATGATTCTTTTTCTAAAAAAAGGGGGGGTTTCTAAAAATCGAGGGAAAGTCCAATCGGCACCGAACTTGGGATTTTTGCTTCTTGACCCAAAACGAACAATCTGGCCGAGTTTGGTGAAAATCCGAGAAGGTCGATTACAGGTGACTCGGATACTTGACGTGGAATGACCCGTACAGTATACAGTATACAGTATACAGTATACAGTATACATTATACTTTTTTTTCTTTTTACGAGTAGGGAAATCTGATGAGCACCTTAGAAGATACGGTACTATCAGACACCTGAGAAGACAACTCAGGGAGTGGGATTTGGATATCCTGACCCCCCTAATGGGGCGTGAGGATCCCAACCCACTAAAACCCTACTCGAGTCTCCAGCCTCAATCATACATTATACATTATGCAGTATGCATTATGCATTATGCATTTAAGCGATTTTTTAAACGAGTGAAGATAGAGTGAAATGGATTTCGAAAATGAACAATCGTGCTTGAACCGGAATCAATTCAGAATTAATTAATTAAAGAGTATTTTGACGTAACATATTTATCAATAAATTCAGTCTAAAATATTATTATGGTTTATTCACCACTGCCAACGTAAATTCTGGAGCCTAGCGCTCCTGATTAACAAACTGAACTCTACGTGCACTAACCACACCTCCACAGGAATCCGACTATCCGATCCCGCAATCGAGTGCGTTTATCGGCCAGAATTCACCGATGGTGGAATTGTTGCCCCAGGTTCTTCTGTATTGGACATTAATGAAGTTTTTGGCAGATTGACGCTCGACGAGTGACGAGGCCCGTGCTGGCAGGCTTTTTCCTGTATTTGCGGTTTACGCAAAATGACGTTGATTGCTTCCGGGAAAGCGATCAGCACACTGGGTACGGTAGTTGATGTTAATGCTAAATCCATTACAGTAACATGTTCATGACAGTGCGAAATAGTTTATGATTTTAATTGAGATGTGAATTTTAAGGCAACTAATTTAAATCTCCTTAACTTTTTTTATATATCATTCCTACCTACCGAGCAAGTTTTTTTCAAGTCCCCAAAATCATTTCATCTTGAATTAGCATCGATTGGCGGCATAGGCATAAAAATTGCAAATTTGAAGATTGTTAAATAGTAAAACAATCATTATCAATTTGCCACACTAGTATCATACTAATAGTGTACATATCTCATATGTAAAACAATTAACAACAGTGTCAAAGCTAAATAATTCATGACACCGAATCTTAGTGACCTGCACCGAGACCAGTGCCGGTGGTAAAATATGGTATCGTTGTTCTTTCAAGAATTCAAGAAACTTTCTTGGAAAGTACCCAGTTCAATGGCTGACTGTATGCCGCTGCGCTGGCGCTACTGTGAGTTGAACGTCAGCTTTCCTAAGCTGGTATAAGGTACGCTTACCATATTTTGTTTGTCGTTGAAAATACATAACCTGCCGGTTTCTTGTTATCTTTGAAACATCGTATGAGACCACTTGTTTGGTACCTCTTCATTAACGATGCTATTTTATTTCAACGTTATTATTTCTAAGATGAGTTAAGGCAGAAAAACAATGGCAGGTATTGCTCTGGAATGTAGCATGTTTGTTATGGATGGTTATGTTATGTTATGGAATCATGTTATGTACAAGAATCCCCCGAATAAGGCGATGGGTGGTGCTGTACGCGCATCGCGATGGGCGATGTTCATTAATCAATAAAGAAGATTTTTGGTTAAACAAGATACTAACAATGTACCAAAAATCTACTTTATTGGTTAATATACACCTTAGAAATCGCCGTAGGCGTACAACACCACCCACCGCCTTATTTGGGGGCTGCTGTATATGGATAAACTCATGAAATAAAGAAACATGAATTGATATAAGATTGAATACTAAAATATTGTACTGGTATTTATTTCCAGATGCAAAAGTTAATGTATTTTTACAGTATTGAGTAAGTTGTACTGTGTACTACCCCTATTTGTCGTCCCCTGGTCCACTGTCCAATTTTATACACGGTAAAAACCCTTCGTAAGCTTGTCATCTACCAAAAATCAGCTAAATTGATTGCAAGCAATCGCTTTCCACTGACTTTATCGGAGCAAATGCTGTGGGTACTCAACTTTATTATTCACACGCTTGAACGTGACCAGGAATTGGTGGCGCATTTTGCTATTATGCTTTCCTTCTTCTCGACAAGAGCGCTACACTTTCCACAAGACTTCCGGCGGCAACTTCTCGCATTGAACTTCTTGCCGTTTCACCACCACTAGCATCATCGGTATGAAGAAGGCTTGAAATTCTCCCACCGTTTTTGATGGTGAACGAAATCTCGTGAATTGCTTTACAGCACGATAGGATACGCGCTCGCATCGTCGTCGTTTACAATGCAATGTGGGAGAAATCAATTTCTGCTCCCTACGGCGGCGGTGGTGTCGCAAAGATTTCATCAATCGAGATTACGTTAACAACCGCTACCACCCAGCGGGCACAAATTGCTTATACATATATCATCGTGGGTTCCATGGATTACTGCTGACTTTGGGAACCGCTTCGGTTGTGCACACTACGCAGGGTTGCAATAAAAGTGATAACTAAAGTGACGGCAATAATATAAAAATTGTTTTTGGATGGCTTATAGGGACCCAGTAAGCATAAGCACGGCTAAGCTGGGTCACGGGCCTCTTTATCTTTATAAAGGTTAACGTAAAAAACTCTTATGGTGTTATCCAAATTTCCGAAGTTTTCAACCTAATTGTTTCATATTTTAGCAATAAGCTAATTTATTGTGTATAAATAGATTGTCGGACATTTCCAAGTCGAACGGACCGTATGGCGTCTGAAAGACATGAGATGGTCGCCAATCGCTATTTTGTCGAGTGTTGCTGTTTTTTAAAAAGCAACATGACATATAGCCTAAAGTAGAAATATTCTTTTATGGGAATCGGTTCCGGATTCATAATGTGCCCTCGGATCCGGATGGCGCGTGTCATATCTAGTAACTTCAGCAAAATGTCTGATACGACCACAGTCGATGATTTGTGTGAAAAATGTTCAAACAAATTTCATAAATTCAACAAAATTCAAAATAAATTCAATAAAAAAATGCATATCATTATCCACCAAGTAACACCAGAATAACTTCGGGACCATATGACATGTGGCCACGCAAATGTGCATGTGGGACATGCAAATAGAAAAGAATTACGGGAGAATTTCCAAATCTGGCGAAAAAATATTAAAAGAATGCAACGGCCACTTTAGCAAATTTTGTGGTGCTAAAAATGCTGTGGAGCTTAGATGAGTTGAGGTTACAAATGAGAATTACAATACTGATACATAACTTTGTGCTGAAAATCGTATGTTTATCAGCTATAACAATAATAATATAAGCGATGGACTATCAACTTGGACGCGCTTCACTAGGATTCCTTTACAATTCCAATTTTTTTTTGTGTCTGGCGGGGCTTGTACCAACACTCTTTCGGTTGGTACCCGAATATTTTACTGACTAAACTACTGCCGCACTCTTATATTAGGTGGTCTACTAATCTAGTTTTGTTTCTTTCAATTATATCATTCCACATACATAACACACACTCGCCTCGACGACGATAACCTAGAAGATAGACTGTTATCTACGCAGTGCGACAGAAACAGGCAGTCTGTTGCCGAACGTAGCTACGGCAAGTTTATTCTACTACCATCGGGTGCTTGTTTTACTTGTATCTTACTCTGTACGCGGATTGTGGAGATATTAGACCACTGAATATTAGGGTGCGGCAGTAATTTAGTCAGTTTACTAGTACCCCCAAGTAGCACACGTTGTCACAATTGAGTCGCAGCGGCTGATATGCGACAAATTTAAATGTAAAACTTCGGTTACAGTAACCTAAAATATAACAGTTGTGTAACCGAAATAGCGCAACTTATGTAACTAAATCTGGTTACATTAACAGTTACTCAATAACCAATATGTAACATGTATAGTTACAAAATGGTTACTATTGAAGTTACACATAAACTGTAAATTGACTTTCAATTGGTGGCAAATTAGTTATCTTGTAACTTTTATTGCATAGCGAAAATGTAACAGGTTTATTATTTCAATCTATGGCTGTCAACGTCAAGCAGTAAATTTAACTGTTGAATATAGAAGAGTGTATAAATTATTATTTCAACACAAATTTTAATGCAGTTTCAAATTTATGGTGAAATGCATGATTCTAGCTTTGAAAAATTCACGCGCTCTTATTTAATATAGCTTTTCGTTACTTACTTCTTTGAAAAATTGATGTTTTGTAAATCAAATATAAAAATTTTAATTTTAATTTTTTGATTTTTTAAATTTATTCTTAGCAATAATGAATTAGTGGAGCATTCACCTAGAAACCATTAAAAATCAAGTTGTTTTCGCTATCACTTCTATCACAGTAAAATTCATAGCCATTTTGCCTTTGGTTCTAACTACTACACCATCGTCCTTGAAGTTTTGTATCGTTTTCGGCATATTGCATGAAATCATTTTAAGCAGCCATTGTTCATTGTTCGCATTGTTGATATCGGGAAAAGGTATTTTTTAGTGATTGTTGTGAAAAGAAAGTGTTAATTTAATATCAAAGAATAGTTTCGGTTTGAATAAAACAGTTACCACCAGTGTTAATCATAGAAGGTTACATTTCAGTTACATTCTAGTTGTACGTAACCTTAGCCTTCGACCTGGTTACGGTATCGGTTATACGGTAACCAATATTAAATCTGTTGTAGTCACTTATTTCTTATGTCGTCATTTCTAAGTTACACTGTAACCTATTTTCATTGCCGGTTTCGTTTCGATGTAACTTGATCGTTTTGACGTTTGAGAATAATCATCATTTGTTTACTTAATACCAATGTCTGGGCGGAGAAGATTCCAAGTACCATCAATTAAGTAAATAAACGCATTTACAAGAGCATTTCACAACCCGTGTACCAATTGTTTATCTTTACCATTAGCAATATTCTTCAGGTCTAGTTTTTCCTTAATCCGTTGTGTTTACAAGGAACAGTGAACAAATTGTTGCGAAAATGTTACTAGCCGACTTTTTTTGACTTCGTAACTGCTCGTAACGGAAAATTAACTGTTTTGCGACCAGCAAGTTGATGACAGTTCGAAAAAAAGGTTTCAATTTGGTCATTTGGTAACTACCTGGTAACTTTTTGAGATTTTTGTCACTAGAAAACTAAAAAGTAACTATTTTTAATTTTATGTAACCTAACTCGTTACAAGTATCCTAAATGTAACTGCTGTGCAACTTTTTTGTATTTTTTTATTTTTATGATTAGTTACAAGTGCTACTTGGGCCTGGTTGGGAGCTTCACAGTGGTTTGTCACGTGGCTAAAATCATTCTTGTGTGATACAGTTTTGTAAGCTTAGCTTGGATAGGACTTATCACCTACATTTACAAATAAAACATATGTAGGGTTTATTTCTAATACGCGTCGTAGTAAGTAAAGCCATTCTAATTTTCATCATTTGTTTGATGGATTTAATAAATACTCCAATACTTGTGCTGATTTGACTAAAACACACTTATCCTCCGATCCGTGAACTTTGAAATCACTGAAAAGCGATTATTAAAGCATATTATTGAAATTACGCAGCTGACTTTATTTCTTAAATTCGTCGTACCGTTTTAAAATCCGTCCATCAAAATTTTTCATCGTCCGAACTAAAAATTACAACAATGTTTACGAAGCTAACGCGCATGTATTTGTGTAGGACGGCAGGACAAATGTTATTCTTCAAAATTTCTGCAGGTCAGGCAAGTTTTCCTGGCTATAGAATAACGACCATGTTCTGCGTGAGTTATTTTCCTTTGTGAATGACGGAAATTAAAACGATTACTCGACATTTTCTTCTTCGTCGCACGAAAAAACGTAGGACATTTGGCTTTCATCTTTAATGATAAAAAGATTTAAATAGATCTCAGCTCACTTTGATTGATCACGTATGACAGACAGAAAACTAAAATATTGGGGAATAACTAGTTTTGCATTGTGTGTCATAAAAATGCTGATATTTTTGTATTGTTAGAGTTCGTCACCGTGAATTTTATACCTCACTTTAGTTGATTTTTTCGGAGAAAAAATATTCACCGAAAAAATCAACTAAAGTGAGATATAGCTGATATTTTGTGTTGGATAGGACGGGAATAGGCAATTAGGACGAAGCCGCAACATACCCTACCACCCTAAGGTAGCACGCTTGGTTTTCTCTTTCTCACTATCCTTTTCAATGACGCAGCAAATGCCATAGTAAATGGTTGCGATGACTTAAAAATCGATCTTACGATTCATTGTATCGAGCATTATTGTTGGATCAATTTCAGATTTTATTATATAAATTCGTGGCGTGGCGTAAACTAAATTCTTAAATAATAAACACCGACAAGTTCCAAGTGATTCCAAGTAGACCACGGTAATGATTTTGGCATTATTCTGGACCGTAAGCTGATATCTGCAGGCATCGCACGAAAATAGTTTCTTGGAATTATCGCAAAAATTGGGCGGAGCTTCAAGGATTATCATTTTTAGCAAACGTTATACTGCTCCCTTGTAAGTCCCCTACTTGAAAATGCTTGCGTGGTTTGAACTTCATACCAGCTCACATGGAATTTGCGTACCGAGCGTGTGCTGAAAAGATCTCTACGTCTGGCCTTAAGAAATTTACCCTGGCTATTCATAATAATTGGTACTTGAATACATTGCGGTTTTTGAGAACGCGCTGAAGCCTTAAAAATCGGTTTAAGATGAATCAATCATTTTATCTGCCAAAAAATCCAAATAAATCAAAAGCATTCTTTCTCTCTTCTAATAACAGTAGTACATTCGACTTACTTTTCTCTTGGGGAAGAGTAAATGTTTAATGCGTAAAATGTAGAATTAGCCAAACTGATATTTTTGGTATAATATTAAGAATTTCTCATTTTGCCTAAATTTAGTTTGTTCGCATTAAACATTTACTCTTCCACAATAGTAAATCAATATCTCAAACCTGTATGCGTATAATCTGGTACTGAATTTACACTGAATAAAGCCATCTTCTGGACAATGATCATATAAAACCATATGATTTATCAGTAGTCGTATCAATTTCATTCGCCCATGGTGTTACCGTTCCATGTACATCATTCAACAATGATCGTAACGAATCATTTAATTCATCTATGGTCGTACCGAACTATATATTTCCTCGAAAATGCTCATTCCAAACCATTTAAGCCGCCTTCGACCGCATAAATCACCGCATACTGCTGAACAAACTCGTGTTTTTGGCCTTTGACCTTGAAATGCGGTCAGGCATTAATATTAATATTTTTTTCAAGGTCAAAGACTAAAAACACGAGTTTGGTCAATTTCATAGGAACGGAGTCTTTTTCCGAAAACCTGCGCTGAGAATCGCTGCTAACACGCTGACAGATGAACAGCGTCACGTGCAGTACCTTGCAACGCGTAAGGGCCTCGTCCGTGTCGTCGTCCTGAAAGTAAAAACAAGTTATATTAAAACTTCTCAGTCGGTGGTTTCTATAGTACAAGGAGGAAGAGGCACAATTTGTGTCTAAAAATAACCCAAACCAGATACGTCGCTACATTAACAAGGGGGATTTCGCAGTCTCCTTTTGTCCAGCGTCTCTATGGTTCAAAGGTACACAGATACCAGCGAGCCACACGCCCTGACGGATGTTGTGGGTTCAAATCCGGATATAAGCTCTGATTATAGCTTCGACCCATGCACCTTCCAGCATTGGACAAAAGGTACGAGTCACAATGACAACTTGTTAAGCGTAGCTACCAATTACCGCTCGTATTTGTGTGATAGGGTTCTGCAAGTGAAACTTGGGTCTAAGTTATCATCGCCGTTCACAAATAACTGAAGGCAATAACTTGGGTCCACTTTTGTTTATTTTATTCTTTACGACGCTGCCTCTGCTCTAGGAACTGGTTGCAAACTGATTTATGCTGGCGATCTTAAAATTTACTTGACGATTTGTTCCATTCATCGACGTCCGACGTTTTTGGACACATTGACCATCAGCATTACTAAATCTGAGATAAAGACATTCCACCATATCAAATCGCCGATCGTATGTGACTACAGAATTGACGGTCAGGTTAATAAGGGTCGATTGCGTTAACGATTTTGAAGTCACAGTTGACTCGAAAATGGCGCTTGATCGTCATTGGGCACTGATAATCTCAAAAGAGATACGCCAGCTTGGATTTATAGCCAAAATTGGCCGAAATTTCAATGATCCTCAAATCCTCAATGATTGTCTCAAAGCACTGTATTGCACTCTATTAGTCCATCCGATCCTCGAAAATGCATGTAGAGTTTGGACTCCGCACCTGCTCTATCGAAACCTGAGAATTGATCGAATCCAGAGAAAGTTTTTACAACTGGCTTTACGTAAATTGCTTTGGCGTGACCCAAACAATTTGCCTCTATAGCCAGACCGCTGCCATTTGCTTGGATTAGATTAGGGCTGTCGGTATTGAGTGCTTTTGGTGAAAACCGGTATTGGCAGATTATTCGCAATCAATAGAAATGTCAATGTTTTTCAGTAAATGTCTCTATTTTCAATCTTTAGTTTCAGTATTGTTCCTTAGCAAAGTAAAATTTAAGCAGATATAATACGCTTAGTGATTTATTTCCCTTGCTAGATTTTATTGCCAGCGCTTCCAACGAAAATTTCTGCTTTCATCGAAGTCTGACAAACGGCTCTAAGCGCATCAGGAATTTTTCTTTCATTTATTCTAATTTATAGTAGGGAAACCTGCTTTTAACTATTTTTAAATGTCCCGGTAATGTAGCTTCCAGCATATTAAATGCCCCGGACTCCTATTGTCTCTTCACGAATTTTCCTGCATCCCCAGAGCAGAACCCTTGCATAGCGTCATCCTCTTCATCATCGTTCACAGATATCTTCTCTTCTATATTATCAATCTCACTATTCGCAGAGCTTGGAAATTTTATCTGCTTTTTTGATCAATGTATCACTCGAAATACTTGAAAAATATTCCAAAGCCTTTCCTGGCAGATCCTTTAATGGCAAGAATGCCTGAAAAGCGGAAATATTCCCGTATTCTGACTAGGGCTCGGCATCCTCGAAACAATTAAATGAAGCTGACTTTCTCTTACCTTCGCTTTATAGGTACATGAAGCGATTTGTTTCATGTGATGAACAGAACGTTTTAGGTAAGCTTTAGCTGAAGTTAGTGACTATTTCAAATGACTACGATTGACAGTCAGGCACGATTTGTCGATGTTGAGTAGGTTAATTATAATATTTGCTAAATTGTCGGAAATGGTACTTAAATTCAATTCAATTGCATTCAAAGTTGCTAGCCTTCTACTGAATATTTGATAGACATCTGATTTGACAAACGAAACTTTAAAATCGGTCGACATTATAAAGTGAAACCCGTTTTATTGAGGCTGATTGAAGCCAGTTTTAAAACGGAGAGGCGTTGTTTCAGTCGAAACTAAAGCTTTATTACTTCATTGTTGAGTAGCTATTTGAAAAATCACTTATAAGTGACGTTGCTGGGCCCTGATCTTGTTGCCTAAATTCGTTATTTGAGAACTTCGAAAAATTTGGTGGCTTTTAAATATCAAGTTGTTCAAAAATGAATTGAAACGCGACGTCTGACTACTATGAAAATTTTTTACGGCTAAGATGCTCTACTGTGCCTTAAACGGGTTCAAGAGCTATAATTATTTGACCTACAATTTCACCTTCTTCATTGTTGGTAGTCGCAGAATGTCATTTTTCTATGAGTTTTACAATCTTCCATCAAGCTTAGTTCTTCTTCGAATAAGGAGTTTGAAAAAACTAAGATATTAGAAAGTACCGGAAATACCGGTTTTTTGCTTTGCCAAAACCGGTATTTCGGTATCCAAAAATTGGTCGGTATTACCGGTTTCGGTACTACCGGTACTACCGGTTAGACAGCCCTAGATTAGATACACACTCAAGTTGCTTTTTACGCGAAGGATACGTCCCGCGTAAAAAAAACCGCGTAAATTCCGAAACTCGCGTTAAAAACCTCGTAAATTCAGAAAATCGCGTAAAAAACTGCGTAAATTCCGAAATTCGCGTAAAACAAAACCGCGTAAATTCCGAGATTCGCGTAAAAAAACCGCGTATATTCCAAAATTCGCGTAAAAAAACAAAATTCGCGTAAAAAACTGTGGATTTCAACACTACGCGAACAAATAGACGTTTTGAGCACATCCGCGTAAATTCCGAAAATCGCGTAAAAACCGCGTAAATTCCGAAATTCGCGCAAAAAACCGCGTAAATTCCGAAAATCGCGTAAAAAACCGCACAAATTCCGAAATTTGCGTACAAATAGTCACGTAAAAAACCGCGTAGAAAGCGACTTCAGTGTATTAGAATGTCGACGTAAGGTACTACAGGCTTTGTTCGTGGCCAAACTGTTAAACATCAAAATTGATTCACCGAAATTACTGTCGCTTATGAATTTCCGCGCATCTGAAAGGACTTTTAGGCCGTCATCATTGCTGACTAACATGTTTCACCGTACCAAATCTGGCCGCAACGAACCAGTTACATCGTATGTCAGAGTTTTTAGCTGTGTTGATTCGCCATATTTCCAATAGAGCGAATCATTGAATAAATTTAAGCGGTTGGTGAGAATAAATTTGTTATAGATGTAAGAGGTAATTCATTTCGACTTATAAGTCAGATGGAATGTAAAACAAACACATAAAAAAATAGAAATTTAAAACATCTATGGTCGTACCGAACTATATAATAGTAATATAATAGTGATAGTTTAATTGCCAAAGCACTCGCCAACCGAGAAAGTGTGGGTTGGAGTCCCACTTACCAATTGAACTACGTAATATATTTTTGGCCTCATATCGAAATATCCCGTCCACCATTCTTCTCACTAAACGCTCCTCCACTTCAATAAAAATAATGATGGTTCCGAATCATTTAATTCACCAATGGTCGTACCGAACCGTATACTTCATCAACAACGATCATACCAAATCATTTAAAACATCTATGGTCGTACCGAACCATATGCTTTATCAACGCTGATCGTACCGAATCATTTTCTAAAATTTATTTTTGTATCAACTACCGAGCCACGCCATACAACGGTCGTACTCAACCGCTTGAAATCAATATTGTCACCAGGTCCTTTGTTCCACGGTCGTACTGAGCCGTTCCATTCAAATGGTGGTACCTAGCCATATTTTCACAATTTAATATCGAACCAATTTACACAACGATCGCGATCTGAATATCATTTTATTCAATAATTGTACCAAGCAGTTTTGATAATTAAATATTTGCAATGTTTTGGAAACAATTTAGTGCCGTTTTAACTAGACCAAATTTATGAAAAAAAGGTAATGAAACTTTATCACTATTTTTTATGCAGACGACATTTAATTACATACTAAATAATGGCCGTTTTTCCAAACTTTGCCGCAAAACTTTCGAATAGTGTTTCCCTGCATGGGCGTCGTAAAGGCAATCTGTGCTGTGCGGTGAATGAGACCAGTAGTGGCGATAATCTCAGTGAGAGCGATTCATTTTCTCTTTTCGCAAACTCCACTCGTTCAGTGCCAGTGTAGTGCAGTGGCAGTGAAATTGGGTTCGTTCCGATTGGAGATAGTTAGCACGTGCTCCACCGAAAGCTTGCGAATCAGTCGGTCCGCGCCAGTTAGCCAACATCCGGTGAAGGTAAAGTTTTTGCCTCGAAACGTATTCTGCATTTAGGTAGTGTGTTGTTGTCGGTTTGTGGAACGTAATTTTTTTTAATCCCAGCTGCTGGAAATAAGGATTAAAGTGTTTCATTTCGACCGGCTGCCGTAAGTGGTATCGACGAAACGAATGCTTTGAGTGTGTCTAATGAACTAGTTCGGGGGAAATTTTTGCATCCTGGTTTGGGCATTGTTTCGATCGGACTCGCTGCCATTTGCGGTGTTGAACATATTTCCGGCAAACATTTACCATCTAATTAAGGCCATATGTTTCTGCCTGACCGCCTCCTGCCCGCTGCGCTGCGAAGAGGAGTCTCATCTGGGCGCAAAAACTCGGCTGCCGGTGTTTGTGGTTGTTATTAATCAAACCGCTCTCGTGGTGCACTGTTAAGTTCCGCTTGGGCCCAGGGGGAAAATGAAGGTGATAGTTGTGCGGTGGTGAATGGATAAAAATAGACAGTTTGGAGCCATAATGGCCCACAGGTGGCGGCTGTGTATTTAGTAGCTGATGTGAAGTGATAGTTTTTCGGAAGTTATGCATAGCAAACTGAGTAGGTGTGGGAAAGATGACAAAGATGTGCACAAACAGTGATATGGGATTAAGCTATGATAGTTCGATTTTACAAAACAATGAGGAGGCAGCTCTATTAATAGTTAATTTTAGAATGCAACATTCTACATACTACACTACTTTATTATTAAGCTGCAATTTTATATGTCTGAATATAAATTTTCATGTAGATGAGGGTTATGGCTATAATTCTCAATACGCTTTGCTTCTAGAATACTAAATTAGGCAAGGCAATACATAATTAATACTGCTGGCTTGTGAATCACAATCATTCGAAAAGAAAACTTTTCAGCATTTTTATTATGGACCACATATTTTGTTTTGGACGATAAGTGACCGTCACTAAAAACCTTTCTTCTTGACAGCACAGCACAATGACGAATGCATTCGATACGTGCGCGCACAGATCGATCTCTTGTATATAGAAATACCCGTACGAAGTGATATATGGTACTGTTTTATATAGTACCTAATTGAAGTTGTCGATCTAGTTGATGGGGAAGAAAAACTCTAACAGTCACACTCTAATTGTAAGACTCTAATAATCTCTCCCAATTGAAATTCCATACGACATCTGACTTGTTAGACCAGTGTCGTATCTCCAAGCCAATTGTGAGTCACAGTGTGTTTTTAGTGGGTTGAAAAATCTGATTCGATCCTCTGTTCCAATGTAAACCATAATTTTAATGTTTTTAGAAGTGCCAGAAGAGAAGAATGCCGATAGCATGTTAATGAATAGAATTCAATAATATTGCATTTCGCTTCTATATTTTTCGACTGCTTCCTTCATTATTGTCTGTGACTGTTCTTGATCTTCGTTTGGATTGTGTCCTATCAGATAAAACCTGTGACTGTGTGAATCACCCGCTGAATTATTTATCATCTCACTGTACTGTCACCAAATAATTCACTGCTTATCGCTAGTGCCCTGGGTAAGACATAAAAAATAAATCCAAGTAATTCAATCACTGAAAATAAATTTCAGTCCAAGCGTGTTCTTCAGAAAATACTTCGACTCAGCTGGCGTGATTATTTCTTCCCCACTGTCACTAATTAAAGCATGCAAGCATTTTAATCTCATCAGGATCCGTTGCGTTCCAACCTCCGATTTCTGCTAGTTCTATTCAGCAGCTGGTATGGAAGCAATTTGTTTCCATTGGAACGCTGCTCGTTGCGGATGGGGGCAGCCGTTTTGACCTCCATCGCACCACCGCATGAATGGTGCTGGAAGCCGGACTGGAAAACTTCACTCTGTCTTTCGTCCCCCGATGATGATTTCAATTGTTATGCTTACTCATCTCATCAACGAATCACATCACGACCGACTCTTTCAGTCGCTCATCATCGCCGCATCCACTCGACAGTGTCACCAACCAGTCAAACACCGGCACTAGCAGCAGCAGCACAGCAGGTCATAAGCTGAGCCGCTCGAGGGTGAAAATAAGGATCGTTTCACACGACCTTAAAACGACTAGCTTTGTCACGTTCCTTGCTGGGAGCGGACGGAACCGGCCGGGCCGGAGCCTTTATGGGGCGGTAAATAATAACGTAAAACCGTGAACTGCTCTAACAGTTTCAACCGTAATCCAAGCGTGGCATTGTTCAGTGTGGTTTATGAATAGGGGATTTTTTTTTCGTGGATTACAATTGTTGGGCCATGTCATTTCTTTGGTAAAGTGTTTACTTTGGATTTTAATAAGAGCGCAATGCAACGTATAACAATACAACCTCACAAACGTTTGTGTATTTTTTTTGTTTTAAAATCGCGTTTTATTAAATCGAATTCAAGGGAAGTTTGCTAATGTTCTAAAATACATTTACTATTCATTATTAATAAGTTAATTTGGATTATTAATTAATTCGTTTTATAAAAAGTAATTTAAGAATTGGGCACAAATAATCCACAGATAACCTTCCGCCTCCATTCATTCAATTGCAATGGAGACGCAGTGTGTATTGAGACAATTGAATTCCATACTCTGTATGGAGACACAGCTTTTATTCATTAATTTTACATGTATTAAGAAAATTTATTATTGTTTGGAAATTGGTTGCCTACCAGGAGAAATTACGAAAAGTTTGCGTAAAACTTTCATCGGTGAAGGTCGAATGGATTTTCTGTCGCTGGCCAATTAGCCATATTCTTTGCCTGTTATATTCAAGCTGCGGCTCAAACTATAGTAGACTGCCAGAAAATTTTGAGGGGGATATTTGTTTCCCTCATTCAATTGCTTTGCTGTGTTCTTAAATGCTTAAATCTGATAGACAGCGTTTTGGTGCGTTGCTAGAGACAACAAAATATATTATGAGAGGAGACCGTAGCATTGCTGATGATATATGATGGTGATGATGATGACGATGATGATGATAATAACGATGATGATAATAACAATATAATAATCATAGTAATGGTCCAACTAAGGCTGAGTATTTATTCACCAAGACTAATACTTCGCACTGTTGAACCATATATAACAGGATAAAGGGATTGTCCGACAGAATGTTTCCTATTCGCACAAATTACATCCGGTAGAATGTGTAGCATCCTTTTAGGTCTCATCTCGTAGCAATTACTAGAAAGAAGTTAAGGCTGAAAATTGATTTTTCGCTGGCTAACCACTAGTTTTCCTTCTGTGCTGTGTGTTGATATTGGATTTTGATTCCATGCGAGTCGCTCGTTGAGGAAAAATCTCCACCCAACTATCGTGGTAACCACTTTGCCCACTATCTCGAATATTAGAACACCAACGGATATGCTTGATTGAAAAATACCATTCATCCTCATCCTCCGCTTGTGTTCGAGGGATGCCATCAATACCCAGCGAAATGGCCTGTGGCAGAGACTCATAATTCATTTTCATCACATACACACAAACAAACACAAACCAACGACGATGCCGCACGGATATGCCTTGGTCGGCCGGGATGAACCAGTTCAAGAAGGTTGATTCTACATTATTCACGACGCGACAGCCCATTGCCCCGCAACGCAAGCTTCCCATTCATAAGCGGGAGATGCGATCTGGGAAATTAAATCCTACTATTTATTGGTCTTCCGCAATGACATGCATGACAAACGAGCTTTCATCGTAGGTGGCAGGCTGGAAAAACGGAGGCTTTGAATATTTTACGATGCAGTTTTTCCGTTCGCTTTAATCCTCTGCTGGATGTTTGTGACGATCTGTGAGCCGACTCTTTATCGCTTCGAATCCCTTGTTTACAGTTATCTGCACTGCAATTCTGACAAATGTTCGTGAAATGGCAAGAAAATTTTGACGCTTCGATATTAGTTTCGTCCGACAGGGCTTTCAAATCGATTCAAATGTGAGACCGAATGATTTTGAACTTATTTCTTGCTGCATTCTCATTTCTCAATTGTCACTTCTCACTTGTCACATGTTACCTGTCACCGGTCACCTCGCCCTTCTCACTTCTTGCTTCTATCTTCTCACTTCTCACGTCTCACTTTTCATGCGTAACTTTTCACTTCTCACGAAATATTTTTCAGGGCTCACTTCTCACGACTCACTTTTCATGACTCACTTCTCATGACTCACTTCTCACGACTCACTTCTTATACCTCTCACGACTCACTTCTTACGCTTTGCTTCTCACGATTCGCTTCTCACTTCTTGGTTCTCATCTCTCATAATTCACTTCTCACGACTTACTTACATTTTCGTGAGGTAGCTAACTAACCAAGCAGAGCAAAGCCTTACTGCTGGATTCCGCTTCAGAACTTGACCTTCAGTTTTTATCCTAGACGTAGACTTCGTAGCCAGCTGTTAGAGTACGGGACAATTGCGGTACTAGCGCTACGATCCTAATAACTCTTACAGTATCTCCCCGCTTCTCTTCGAACATACGACGAAGCCAGTCGTTAGACCAGTACCATACCTCGAGACCATTTGGGAGCCAACTAACCCTTCGGTTGCGAATAAAAGTCAAAACAGAAATGAGCCTCAAGAAGAATTTCTCAAGTCCTCTGCCATCCCGTTACTACCGTTCGTTCTTCGAGTGTCTCTACTGACTTGACAGGCCCAGAAAAAAACCCTCTAACGGACTTTTATCGAACAGCCAAATATTTACGTATCATCTATCGCCTTTCCGCCGAGACTGCCGCTGTAGCCTCTCTGTTTTCACTCTCCACCAAATCGGGTTGCAATCAAATCGATAGCAAGCTTTCGGGCATAGAACAAACCGGTCCCGGTTCGGTTCCGTAAGTCTGCGACCGCAGCAGCAGTGAAATCACGGAAAGCTTTTATCTGACTGCCTCAGGTTTCAACCTTACCGCCTCTTCTGACGGTACGGTAGGTACGCTGCCGGCAGATGTTTTCCTTCCTTCCGATTGCCGGTTTCGAATGTCCAGTGGCGTGCTCGCCAGTCGTCGCCCACCAGTCAGTTCAATAACCAGCACAACGGTGGCAGGGGCAATGCCTAGAGCATTAGGAACAACTTTTGAGATTCACTTAGTTTTCGTTTTTTCCGACAAAACTCACCAGTCATCTTTACCTGCCAACCACCCGTTTCGCAACGAAGTACACTGGCAGCGGAAGTTGGCCGAATTTAGTATATTTTTTCTATTTTTTCCAATCGGTTATATTGCTCCGGTGATTACGATTGCTGTCAGTATTTCTCCGAACGGAGTGGTTTTCAGGTGCCGCTTCAATATCTGCACTTGACAGACTAAAGGATATACCTAAATAAATATAAAGGAAATGTGCAAACTTTCCAAAAAGAGTATGGTCCTATTGTAAAGCTTTCTTTTCGTGGTCATTTTGTAGAAGTCATGGAAGTCGGTGGCACTCTATAAATTAAATTTTCAAATTTGATGTTCATAAAAGCGTCTTCTTCTATTCAACCGCTAAAAATTCGGTGCTGTGCACTTTTACTTTTTTGACGCACAATCAGTTAATCCTGGTTGGACTTTGAAAGAAGGTGAATTGATATGCTAGCTATTTTGGAATGGCAATAACTTTAGACATGGTAGTCTAGGTAAAACTATAAGAGGTCAATCTCAACTAAATTTAATGGTTTTCTAATGCATTTTGACCGCAGAGTACAACAAAGATAGAAGGAATTAATAAAATCGTTTTAAATTCAGAAAAAAGCAAGGTTGAATAGACGTGGTTAAGATTAGAACTATTGTGACGTTTAACTGTCATTTTATTCTTGTTAAATTATTTTCAGGATATATTACATCCCCAGCTATGTCTATGGAAATGAACAAATCGATTATTGATTTAAATGCCTGCATAGCTCTGCCACAGACAAACAGACATAACACTCGTTTTCCATTCTTCTTACCGAATAAACCGTTATTTCAAATTTGAGCTTAGTTGGGAATGTCTCCTTTCTGGTTAAAGTTTGTTTGACCAGTTTGGTTTTGACGAAAGAAGGGGAATTCCCCATAAAAATACTTGCTACTTCGAGTGATACTCCTGTTGCTATCTAATATTTGGGAATGTCGATCATAGATGGTGCTAGTGTTCAGGCTAAATGTGAGGAACGATAATTTTTGCAGATTTTTCTTCCAAGAGTTATGTCTGTTTGTCTGTGGCTCTGCATTAAAGAAGCTCCTTGTGATAGATCTGAGGTTTTTAGACGCGTGCAATATTCTAGTGGACACCTATATCATAAAACAAGACGTAGCAATGACTCTTCTTGAGCCTATATAAACATTCTATTAAATCTAATACATCTTATTTTTCAAAATCGCCACCTTAGCAGCAACCCAAATACCAAAATTGATCATAAGAACGGACAACAGATTTAAAGCAAATGTTATAGCCTAGTTTCCGTTCTCCATATTTATATAGGGTTTATTTCTAATTCCCGTCGTAGTAAGTAAAGCCATTCTAATGTTCATCATTTGTTGGATGGATTAAATGAATACTCCAAAAGTTCTTGTGGTGATTTGACTAAAACACACTTACCTTCCGATCCGTGAACTTTGAAATCACTGAAAAGCGATTAATATTAAAGCATATTATTGAAATTACGCAAATTACGCAAATCCGTCCGTCCAAATTTTTCATCGTCCGAACTAAAAATCACAACAATGTTTACGAAGCTAACGCGCATGTATTTGTGTAGGACGCACAGTGGGGCAGATTGGTCCCGCGCTCGGACAAAACCTCATAACTTCTTTCATATGCTTCGTAAAGCTTTATTGTCTTCAGCAACATTGTTTGTAATAAAATTGCGCATCTTTCTGTAAATTTTAAGTAGTTGTATTTTTATTCCTATAGATGGCGTTGAGATCTAACTTTTTAAATAATGACTTTAGAAATATTGTGTCTTCAGAAAAGTTGTTTGTCTTGTAAAGTTACGTAAAGTTACTGAACATACCAAAATTGTAGGACTTACGGGAATCAAGTTATAAATATTTTAAATACTCAAACACATTTTTTAAGTAGTCGAAATTGTAGTCTGACGACCTCCTATACAAATTATCACAATCTATATATCAAGAGTAATTTAGTATTATTATTCTGGTATAGGGTAAATCAACCATTTGTGGACCTTTCTATACATTATTTTGAACTCGTTACGCTAAACACCCAACCAATGGCACTTACAATATTAGAAACTTTCGAATAAGCCTAAATATATCAATTTTTGATGCAAATCTATATTTTACAGATTTTTTAAAACAGATTGGAATGTCTATTTTCCTTTCATGGACCCTTGCGGTTTACAATAGAATAACGACCGGGTCCATTATAGGAATTTTAGTGTATTTTGCATGGAGAGAGTCCGGTAATGGCGACATTTTTTGCATTGTATATAATAGACCCACTTGTTGAAAACGTCAATTTTAAAGCATTAATAATGAAATGCAGCTTAAATTTTATCAACTCAAATGTGTGTTATGTTTAGTACGGTCTGTTTCATGTTATATATCCTCAGAAATAAGAAGTATAAGCTAATAAATTTTATCCGAGTGTCCATTACAGCTAGAGGGTTTACTATATAGGTTAACTTACCCTACTATCTGCTTTAGTGCATTCATGTAATTTTTTTAATTCATTAGTTTGGCCATACGCAGCAAAAGGTTATGAGTGGCGAGATAGGCTGTCATCGGCCTCAGCCAAATCCTGGCAGAAGGCACAAAAAATAACGAGTAACTGACAGAGTATAGCAATCTGTTTATCCTGCAAACACGTATCAACATGTTCGACTCTAAATAAACAAAATGGAGGCTAGTTGAATCGAGCTGAAAGTCCAATCGAACATATTCTACTGCCAACTTGACTTGAAACAGAGCTAATTGGGAAAAAGCTGTTAAGTAGTCGCCTTTACAATGTCCTGAATTCCCCTTATCGACTCCGATGTATCTCATAACGATAATAATGCTATGTCTTACATACACAAGCATGACTATTTAACGTACAGCAGGAATGAACTTCGTACTGGCGCGCGCATTTACTAATTTGTAGCCTAAAATGCCGGAAAACATGCATTCGAAAAACTTGAATATCTCCGAACATCGCAACTAGTAGCAGCTAATTTTTTGCTTGTTACTGAATGTTGATTTTATGGTAGTGACAGAGCGGAAATCTGTGGAAATCTTTTTCTACACGTTATTGAAAATTGACAAAAATAACAAATATTTTGTTCTAAAACACTTCGTCAGAACAAAGCCTACTAGTAAAAAATCTGTCTTAATATCACCTAAACTATTAGTTTATAATCCCTTTAATGTGAATTGTCCTTTAAAAGTATAGAATTTTAAGCAGCATGGTAGCCAGATACTAAAAGATTAAATGATATTTATTTTTTCATTTTCCAAAATTTTTTTACACTGTGTTTCACCTTCTTTAATGCCTTTTGAAAAACTACTTATTAAAACAATTTATGTATATTTCTCATAGATTATGTGTCTACTATTTTTTTTTTCTTTTTTTGGGTACATTTTCCACTGCGACCAGTTATTTGATCTATTGTGGCAGGCCCCAGTTTATTGTACGCCACATCAGGGTGTCGTATCACTATTAGTATGAGTGATTTCCACTTGCTGATCGACGGCATTGTCCCAATAAGGTATTATACAACGAATAAAGTTTATTGCCTTATTGGGAGAATTCGTCCATACATCCGAGGGTTGTATTAAAATCATGTCAAAGAAAGTTTTTCTTTTATGAAGTAGTGCCACGCAATAACATAGTAGATGTTCCGCATTTTCTACTATACGCATGTGTCTACTATACGTAGAATATTAAGTTTGATAGAATATCTCAAATAAAAATTTTGAGGTTTTGTCCGAGCTTTTTCGGGTTCTGCCCCATAGTGGGACGGCATGACAACTGTTATTTTTGCAAAATTTCTACAGGTCAGGCAAGTTTTCTTGGCTGCAGAATAACGACATTGCCTTGCGTGAGTTATTTTCATTTATGAATGACGGAAATTAAAACGATTAGTCGACTTTTTCTTCTTCGTCGCACGAAAATACATGTGAAATTTGGCTGGTAGGACTTCCTTATTGATAAAAAGCGTTTAAATAGATCTCAGCTCACTTTGATTGATCGCGTATGATAGACAACAAACTAAAATATTAGGGATTAACTAGTTTTGCATTGTGTGTCATAAAAATTCTGATATTTTTAATAATTTGTATTGGATGGGACCGGAATAAGCAATTACGACGAAGCAGAAACATACCCCACAGCGCATTTTCAATGAGAAGATGCGGAGGCAATATTAATTAGTTTGTCTTTTTATGAACTAGAAGGGTCTTCAAACAATTTATATATGTTTTTAGAACTTTCTAAAATGAACGAATTGAGTGTACTTTCAGTATTGTAACCCAAGTAGCAATTTGGGTTTTATTACGCTCTTATGATGGCATTTAAAACCAAAATTGGTCTTGAAGACCACCATAAAAGCACAATAAAACTCATCAACCAGTGGGTAAATCAACTGAGAATTTAAAATTTAATTCCGTTTTAAATAGTAAGCGATCCTATAAATCATTGTTGACTTTCTATTATAATATCCTACTATAACCGAAAGAGTCCCTGTTTAGTTCGATCCAGTTTGATTCTGTGTGTGTGTATTTTTTTTCGAGAGGACACGCTCGACGCCTGATGTAATAATGAATGTTTACATCCCGTGGCACAAAGGTGACATTCCAATCCACTAACAACCTCAGGGGTTCCTGGTCAGAAACCTTCTCAGGACTGTTGTAATATATTACTTTGGGGGTCAGTCTCGGCGTAGTGGTTAGCATTCACGCCTCTCACGCCGAGGACCCGGGTTCAAATCCCAACCTCGCAGAAGTCACGAATGACCCGAAACTGGTTTAAGTGACTATAATCTAAACAAAAAATATTACTTCGGGATCTTGGGTTTTCGAAGACCACGCTGCTTCTTCTAGTTCTCCGAATTGCCTAAAGCAACCGTGATTCGACAGAAATTGCGTCAGGTCGTGGAAGTTGACTTCTTGTTGTTTTCAGTTCAACTAGATCCGCAGAAGCAGTAAAAACTTGCGCACCAATTTATTGTTCAACGCCGCATCTCATTCTTAATGCCATTTGGCCAAGGGCCCCAGGATTTACTAGCTTCTGAACTACTTTAGTTTTTCTTCGCATGTAACACTCCATAACATCTAGCAGGGTGATGCCGGGAGGGATCATTCCGACCGCCGTATTTGAGAATTGTTTAACAAACATTACCATAAAGATGACAACGAGAACTAGCTGCTGCTCGAAATCTCCTTCTAAAATTACATGCAGTTCTATAGAAGGCTGGGGGGGGGGGGAGATGTAGCGCCCTAACCCCGCGTATTCCCATTTAAAACGGTCTGAACCCATATTTTTGTCCCGGAAGATTAACGATATTGTCCAAGCAGACCAACCCGCATTTCTGCCTCTTCCAACATCTCACCTATTACAGACAGTAAAATATCGTACTCAGGGTAAAGATTACCATTTGAGCAGCTTTAGGAGGCTTCTGAGCACACCGTTGTGTCCCGAACTCCCGACAGCACCATCCATTCATTTCTCCTTTCGGAAATTTCATCTTCGACAGACTATGTGCGCTCTTCGCAAACTTTACCAACCTGTTGAGTATGATCCTTTCCAAAAGTTTTCTGAATGTATCCACCAGACAGATTGGTCTATCGTCATCGTTAGCAGCATTGAGCTGGGGTGGCTCGTGCGATAGATAGTTGTCTCCAATCAACTTGATTTTGGACTACTGTCATTAATTTTCCAGGCATTTCAGAAATGGCAGGTCGCTTTCGAGCCATCTTGCAGTTTGGGCCTCTCTGTTCCTGGTGCCGGTTATTGAAGAGAACCGATTTTGCCTTACGATCGTCCGTTATGTCCGGCCAATTGTAGCCTACCAAGTTTTTCCAGACATGCGATGTGAATTTCTTGAAACAGGGCATGTAGCCTATGTATCATACGTGTTCGCCACTCTCCGCTTTCAGGTTGTACTTCACCAGATATCGTCCAGAGCGCTTTCTTCTCTAATTCTAGCCGATCACCCTTTTTGTAGATGGGAAACTTCTTCTATCCACTCCTCCAGTAGCTTCTCGTCTACCCAGATTTTGGAAGTAACCTCAGTGTGTACGTGTACGCGGTAGTAGAGTTCTGCTGACGGGCAGTTTTTACCGTTATCTCTCTCAGTCTTCAGCAACTCGAATTCTCATTCAGCCTCTTAAGATCAGATAGTATCTCAGCTATTATCTTCCATGCATTCCATACATTCTTCCATTCCACGTCTTTAGGCTTACCTACCATTTGCCTGCTTATGACCTAAAAGCAAAGCCATGGGTATAAACATTTTTTAGAACTTGACCCTTCTTTATCGACAGACTTCACAGCCGGTTGTTAGAGTACAAGACAAGTACGAGGCTAGTGCAACGATCCTACTGACTCTGTAGCAGCAGCGCTCAGCCGAGGTACGAACATACGAAAACTGGCCTGTTAGGCTAGCATCGTACCTCGAAGCTAACTGGGTGGAAACCCTTCTCCTCCTTCTTCTTCTTTTGACCCATATGATACTCCATGGAGCTTTCGCGGCTGCGGCAGTAATGCTAGCCTCTGTATCTTCCACATGTACGAAAATCGTCCTACCTCTGGACAATGAGCATTACCATCCTAAACATGTCCGGCAACGCTTGAATTGCAGCTTTCAAAGCTACATTAGGAAATCCGTATGGGCCTGGCGCCTTTGTCACTTTCCGGTCTTTTTCAACAGCTATAACTTCTATCCTATAAGTTTCTCGTTGAGAGCTGTGCGTCTTTTCGAAGTACGGTGTTGTCGACCACAACGCTAGTTCGTGTTTCATGAATAATCCTCTCTAATCTGCTACTACTACTGTAGAATGACCATCATATTTTGTGGACATATGTCCGCAGTCATCGTTGGACTTCGGAGTTTCGTCATAACAATACCCCAAGCACTACCATTTTAGCATCCTTAGTTGCAACAACCTATTTATAACCGGAATTAGTCGTAGCAGGGACGGCACGTGTCATCCTAGGGGTTAGCATAAATCTGTGCACTGCACAGCTGTTTGTACCAGTTCGTTTTGCGTTTTGTACTATTGCGGATATTACTGAGTTTATCGTTCCACTAACAAGCTGGTCGCCGTTGGTTCTTCGGTTCCAGTTTTCTTGCGATAGTTGCGTCACATGCTACGATTGTCGGATCGACTAACGATTGTATATCCTCACGAATCCTGTAGTTTGCTACCAGCGATGAAGGAAACATCGATGTTAGAGTCGTGGCCATCCTGACACAAAATATTTACCGTTCCTTTGCTCGACAAGGCTCTTCCAACTTTGCTAGGGCCTCTAGCAGGCGATATCCTCTGGTATTATACTATGCACATGTAGGGTAAGGTGGTGCAGAATGCACCGCTTAAGCAAAACATCGTTTTGCAGAGCAACGGCGTGTTTGTTCCACGTTTTTCAACTTCTAGAAGACTTTGGGATCTTTTCTACACTTACTCCTGGTGAAATTTCCTAACAAAAACCAGTATTTTTTGTTATTTTTGACGATTTTTGGCAAGAGTCAAAATCATTATGTGAGGCAGAACGCCAAAGTCCGTGGACAAAACGCACCAAGTTTGCCCAGCTAGGCGTTAAACGCAACCAAAAAATTTACCATTCAATCACGTGTTGTATAAACTTCTAAAACTAGGCTGCCGCAATGGCGGAAGCGTTCGTTATAACGTTTGTTACAAACGCTTGTTTGCTGGGATACAATGGGTTCATATCTCAATATAATTGGCAATAAAATTTAATCATCTACTTTTCTCCAACTGATGTGTGATGAAATATTGTAAGTTAAACAATGCACAATTAGGTTTAAGGCAAATTCTAAGTCCTAGGGTAACCAACCTATTTTGGACCCCATCAGCAGCTATACATAATTTGGACACTTTCATTTGATTTTGCTGTAAGTGTCCAAATTATGTACAGCTACTGAAGGGGTCCAAAATACGTTGGTTACCCTACACAATACATAATATTGCTACATTTTTAATAAATAATCCGAAGCAAAAGATGTACTGCAAATTAAAAATATTTTATAACTGTTCGATTCCTCTGTGATGCATTCTACCCCTGTTTTGTATTTTGAAGTTTTTTGCAATATATGTGAAAAACATGCCTAGTTTTTGTGCCGTTTTTGTAATGAAGCATCGAGTATGACAGTATATCAATTAGATAGACTGTATTTATTATGAAATTTGCATACCGACTAGTGGTAAAAGCTTAAGAGAAAACCGTGATTTCTTACATGTGGAATGAGATCACGGATAATCGCTTGATTTTATTGGATGTGGCTATGTTTGATGCTTTTACATTCTACACAATTATGAATTAGCGTGGTTTACTCCAAAATAAAATGCGCATTCATAATTTTGCCAAATAGTTTCCGCGTTTTTAAGCAATTAATAGCATGGGTCATACTTTTACTCGCATTTATATGCTAGGGCGTAAAATGAAGTAATAAAAGAGCTTTATTCGTACATCCTAGTGTGTCCGCTACGTGAGCGAAGCGTAACTACTTTTAAGTTTATACCGGAAAAACTCTGTACATCGTCAACGGGATTTTGCAGCTACTCAAAATGAAAACAGACCTTGTCCGTCCCCGACCGACAACGTAAACTTAGCGGCAGCCAGCATCACATAATTGCAGCTTTACGAGCTAAAACTAAGAACAGACTAATGATGCCGAACGGTGAGCTCAGAAGATGAGAAAGTCCTTCGCAAAATAGATGCAAGTTGTACAAAAACAGCCATCGGGAAACAAGCGAACAGACGAGTAATCTATCAGAAAAGATGACAGCTCCAGCGAGCGCCGCAGACGGAAACAATAAGCTTGGTCCTTGCGGTTTCAGTTGGCCGCCCATTGCCGGTGATGGTCGGTGGTGGTTCGCTTTCGTTTCTCCTCAGCCTCACCCCATTCCTCGCTCCTTCCGACCGTTTTCAGCTGTTGGTCGGAACACTAAACGAACTTAAACTCCCACAGAGATTTTGACATACGAAAGGAGGGACTATAATGTGGTGTTGGCGGCGTCGATTTTCCTATTTTAAAACTGGTAGTGCCACAGAGAAGGACGAAATAATTCAACAGCAAATAACGGCCGCTGGAGCGCCGCTGAGTGGTTTTCCATTAACAGGCCGCGAAATTCAAATTTATTCCAATTTTCCCCATGACACTTTTGGTTGCCAATTTTCTCGCGACCAGGCTTTTCTCCGTCCACTCTGGATCTATGTTGTAGTCTCTTCGGGTGCTTCCTTCCACGCGGTTTACAGAAGAAGCTTGACTTGGACAAAGAAGCAGCATCAACAATGGGAAACCCCCCTGTAACGTGTCGGGCGTCCTAATTTGATTTACCGAGGGTGCAAATTTGACACGAGAAGATATTAATTCGCGAGCTTTTTTTTTGTAGCAAGTGAAAACCATACGGTTTGCTGAGTCGTCAAAGCGGCAACATACGAGGGGGTGGAAATTTTATTTTTAGGCTTGTGGTTCAGCACTCCATGGATGACAAAAAATGGATTCCACCATCATTGGCGATACCAGACAAGGAATATAGGTATCCTGCAAGTGGACAAGAAGTGCTAGCGAAACATCCGTATCGGTTTCAATCTGTTTTTATTTTACATTTAGCATAAGCATAAGCATAAGCATAGGATACCGCCCGTGTGCTGCTACTCCGTTATTGACCAAGACCGATGAAAATTGCAAAATGATGGCTGGAAAAAGCATACTTGGGACAGCACGCTATTTTTCATTGTGCAACCTTATCAGGTCCCTGCATGCTGATCAATACCGACGCCGGCCACGTCCGAATGCGGGTCCTGGTGGGATGGAAAGGAATGTTAGTCCAATACTTGTTGCTACTAAAGACCAGGGAATCCTCTGCATCTTCACAAGTATTTCGGGAAAGGAATTGTTGTTAGTAGATGGGCGGAGCTAGATGGATAATGTAAGTATGTAAGCATCAGTCATATGAGACTAAGCTGGATATTCGAAAATTTTCTTGTAAAGTCAGTAACTACGAAAATTAAGATATAAAAAATACCTTTTTAACAAATTTAATACAATACCAATGGTGCTTATATACAACCATAATTTAATTTATATCGAAAAATACTATGCACATGCGAGATTTACGGCTCAAAAACCACGTAACAACTTGAACTTATCCGCGATCAGGGAAATCAAGGATAATGAAACGAGCCAATATAGTCCCTAAGTTGATAAGCATTTCCTCTTACCAACGCTAATATGCAGAGATATAGCGCCCTACACGCTTATCAATCTGTTTTTATTTTACATTTGTTCGAAAAGTTATTTTCCAGAGGGAATTTTTCGGTTGTTGCGGAATGTGAATTTACTCTTCAATAAGCTATAACATCGATATTCCTCATAACAATTGCAATAAAAGGGAAGCATAATGTGCCACCTTCTACCATATTACTTTAATACCACGTTTTCGAGCCGAGGAAAATCGCCCTTTCTGTAAATTTGTATAAAAATATTTGTATCTTAACCCTCTAACGGGCAACACCACAAAAACGATGCGATCAAGCTAATGGCTATTTTATCATAAAAATAAACACAAAAAAACCTTAAGTTCTGATTTTCATGCAAAAATAATTATCTGGAGGAGCGCCAAGTAAGAAAAAGTCCAATTTCTCTTCTTCTTTTTTCATGTCTAACGCTCTGCCCAGATATTTTTTCAATTCAGATTACAAAATTAAAATAATGCATGCAATTTACTCATAGAAATTTTTTTAGGTTAATCATTTTGTTCTAGATGTTCTTTTCCTTCAAAAGTAAAAAAGGGAATATTCGCGCATTAATTATTTCCCGAACTTTTCGGAATTTTTGTTTTTGAAAGATGATAACTTTTGAATGCATGGTCAGAATGTTATGATATTAGTATCAAAATGTTAAGAAATCTGTTCTGAACACAATTTGCGTATTGCCAATTAAAAACAAATTTTGTTTACGGCTCTGGAGCTCCAAAAGCGAAGGCCGTCTATAAACGGACTTACCCGTTAGAGGGTTAAAAGATTCCATACTTGTTTAACGAACAAGATTCAGTTCAATTGTCTACGCTAGTTGCTCTTTATTTTCAGATCTTAAAACTTTCACTGCATTGTTATATAATTCCTGCATTTTCGACTCCTGCATAAAGTTCTGCGACACAGTTACAGTCCCTTCAAATATAATTAAACTAAAAAGCGCTTCCCTCCCTTCCGTTGCGTTGAAAAAGTTTCCGCAGTTCTATGTCTTTCATACCTATGAACTAGGTAAAGACAAATTCCTTCAGAATTTTGCTGTAATGCAAAATAGCTGGTACGCTCACTTCGTTTCGCATTCAAAACTTCCCTGCTAACTTCCACAAGTGCAGTGGTATTGCGAAGAAAACTTTTCCAACCAGCTGGAGACTCGTACATTTCGAGACGAATAATATTTTGTTTACGGTCCTCTCATAGCTATCTTCCCTTCTGTCATAGTGAAGCCTCGGTTTTGCAAACCATGTCAGATGATAGATTGTATTTTGGCACTGTAAAATTCTGTATCACACAGAGACAGACTCATTTCCACCTCCAAGGGAAACACTTTACAAAGCATGGTGAATTCGTACGTTGGAGACGGATGCGACAGAATGCGAAAAAGAACGAGCAGGTGAATAATTTATTATGTGATCATGTGTACAGTGTCGGGCAAACTTATGGCCGCCCATTGGCGGAGAAATGCGCAATATGCCACTTGCCACTTGGGAGAATTGGGGGCAAATTTTTCCCATCTAAGAATGCTCGCTTTCGGTGTTCGTTTTTACTCGGGTTGGTTGATAGGTCGAACATACCGACCGACCGACCGTAACCGTCAGAGGTCACCAAGAAGGCACTTGGGACGATGGACCGTTGATGGTCAGCCTGTAACGAAGCTGCTGCCTTCTGACTGGCTGAGTGCTGTGTGCTGGCAAACTTGATTTTGCACGCTACTGGTGAGAATTCTGGAATGTAGGATATGTCGTTTTATGGTGATAATAATATGAATTACACGTGGGACGAATTATGTTAGGAGAAACAACTTGAACGATGTCAACTGCATAAACATTTTTACTACTCACTATCGTTAGAGGACAAAATTATAATTATCACTACGACTACTGTGTAGAATAGCAGTTATCTATAGTAGGCTAGAGATTTATGTATTAGGACCAGCAATTGCTTTGACAAGTATTTCAAACTAGTTAGTGTCAGAAACATTTGAATTTTGATAAATATGGGGTTCTCTTTTACTACAAACTATTCGTTGTCCCGTAGAAGGCTTAAGGCCCAAACACTATGCATTGGTTTTTTATACGTTTTCAAAAAGAATATTTAAAAATTATTTTGTTTTAAACTATTTAAAGTACTTAAAGATAAATATTTAAAGCGGTAGGTGCAAACTTTTTCTACTTGGTGCGGTGTTATATGTGTTCGGAACGCAACCGTGCGGCACCCCCCTAAAGAACGGCAGCTGAACACACGCGCACCTTATTCATTCTCGTTTCCTCTCGTTTCGTGCTATCTACCAAACAGAAAATAACGAAGAACGAAAACATGTAGGTTCGCTGGCACTGTGGTCACGAGGTGCAACCCGAAATTATAGAACGGCGTTCGGGTGCTTGCTTACTCTGGTGGCGTGCCAGTACGTAGCGACGAAACTGCGACGAAACTTTTCGAAAGAACCCGGTTGCAGTTCAAGTGTAGGTTTGCACCGTTTGGCTCCGAGCTGCTTTTATTACAACTCTGCTTCACACCTCATTATTCACAATTCCCACTTTTCACATTCCAATTTTCACTTTCTACTCTTCACTTTTAACATTACACTTTTCACTATTCACTTTTCACTTTCCAATTCATCAATTTTCAGCTTTCAATAAACAATTTTCAATTTTCAATTTTCAATTTTCAATTTTCAATTTTCAATTTTCAATTTTCAATTTTCAATTTTCAATTTTCAATTTTCAATTTTCAATTTTCAATTTTCAATTTTCAATTTTCAATTTTCAATTTTCAATTTTCAATTTTCAATTTTCAATTTTCAATTTTCAATTTTCAATTTTCAATTTTCAATTTTCAATTTTCAATTTTCAATTTTCAATTTTCAATTTTCAATTTTCAATTTTCAATTTTCAATTTTCAATTTTCAATTTTCAATTTTCAATTTTCAATTTTCAATTTTCAATTTTCAATTTTTCAATTTTCAATTTTCAATTTTCAATTTTCAATTTTCAATTTTCAATTTTCAATTTTCAATTTTCAATTTTCAATTTTCAATTTTCAATTTTCAATTTTCAATTTTCAATTTTCAATTTTCAATTTTCAATTTTCAATTTTCAATTTTCAATTTTCAATTTTCAATTTTCAATTTTCAATTTTCAATTTTCGATTTTCAATTTTCAATTTTCAATTTTCAATTTTCAATTTTTAATTTTCAATTTTCAATTTTCAATTTTCAATTTTTAATTTTCAATTTTCAATTTTCAATTTTCAATTTTCAATTTTCAATTTTCAATTTTCAATTTTCAATTTTCAATTTTCAATTTTCAATTTTCAATTTTCAATTTTTAATTCTCAATTTTCAATTTTCAATTTTCAATTTTCAATTTTCAATTTTCAATTTTCATTTTTTAGTTAGGCCATTGCAAATCATTTTGAAAGTTTTTGTCCCCCCGCCCTTCCAAATTGGCTCTAAATATCGGGGGGCAAAAAAAAATTTGTTAAACTTGAGTAGAATTTTTTTGAATAAAATCAATTAGGCCATTGCAAATCATATTTAAAGTTTTTGTCACCCCCCCCCCCCTTTGAAATTGGCTTGAAAAATCGGGGGGCAAAAAAATAATTTGTAGGATATGAGTCAAATTTGTTTTTATAAAATCAATTGTCTATGGGCTCTACAGTCTGAAAAACTCGAAAAATGAGTCTCCGAGTTGAATTAACGCTTCTAGCACGAAACAGAAATGGAAATTCGAACAACGGATTTTCCGAAAATCGTCCAAAAAATTTGTACTTCGTTTTTGTCTTTTTTCGTATATTTTTACATAGAAAATAATAACGTATATATTATAAGCAAGAATAGATTCGGTTTTCACGTTTCAACCTTAAATAAAAATTCTTAAAATCCATGCTTTTTTTTGCTCGATTAAAAAATTCACTTTGTTTTTTTTTCGCCCCCCCCCCCCCCTTCAGTGGCCGAACACCGGAAGGACAAAAACTTTATAAAATATTTGTAATGGCCTTAGTTGTAGGTTTTACAGCCTAAAAAACTCGAAAAAAGAGTTTACGAAGTGTTAACGCTTCTAGCACGAAACAAAAGTGGAAGTACAAATAAAATGTAATTTCCGAAAATCGACAAAAATTTTTTTTTCGATTTTGACTCTATTTTGGAAGGTTTTGCATGAAAAATAATAACGTATATATGAAAAGCAAGAATAGATTGGGGTTTCACGATTAAACTTCAAGTAAAAATTCCTAAAAATCTTAATTTTTTTGCGTGATTAAAAATATCTGTTTTTTTCGCCCCCCCCCCCCCTCTCAGTTGCCCAGCATCCGAAGGACAAAAACTTTAAAAAATATTTGTAATGGTCTTATATTACTTTTCAAATTTGCCTTTTATATTTTTATTTTTCACCTTTCACTTTTCATTTTTCACCTTTCACTTTTCACTTTTTCCTTTTCACTTTTCACTTTTCACTTTTTACTCTTCACTTTTCACTTTTCGCCTTTCACTTCTCACTTTTCAATTTTCACCTGTCGCTTTTTACTTTTCAATTTTTACTGTTCCCCTGTCATTTTTCACCTTTCACTTTTCACCTTTTGCTTTTCACTTTTTATTTTTTGCTAGTCACTCTTCACTTTTCACCTTTCACTTTTAATTTTTCACTTTTCACGTTTTACTTTTCACTTTTTACTTGACACTTTTTTCTTTCCATTTTCACTTGCTTTTACCTTTTGCTGTTCACTTTTTACCTTTCATTTTTCACTTTTTGCTCGTCGTTTTTCACCATTTACCAATAACATCTGACTTTTCACTTACCACCTTTCACTTTTTACTTTTCACTTTTCACCGTTCATAAATCTCAATTTTCACTTTTTGATTTACAGGTTTCAATCCTCACTTTTTACACTTCACACTTTACTCTTCACATTTCACCTTTCACTTCTCTTTTCTGTTTTTACTTTTCACTATTCATTTTTTACTTTTACATTTTTTACTTCTCATTTTTATTTTTCTGATTCCGTTTTTTGCTTTTTATTTCTCATTTTTCGGTTCTTGCTTTTCACCATTCAATGTTCACTCTATATGAACTTATCTCTACGACCAGGTCCAGTATCGTTAATCTATTAAGATATTACCCGGGTGTTTATCGTATAAACCTGCACTGCATTCCTTTTTGCTCTAATCGCTATTAAGTGCATATTCAATTTTATGCGTGCTTGTGTTGGATTTACCCTTCTTTCAAAACCTTACTCTACTCTGCCCACTCGTTCCCTGCTACCAGTACTATCCCATATCCTAGGAGAGTCTAGGCGAGGACTCAATGCGTACCTCTGACCAGTATACTTTTATATATAAATTATATATATACTATAAGAGTGTATTTTGCACTATCAAGAGGCTCTGTCGAGTAATATAGAATTCAGCGTGAAGAAAGGGTAATGAGGGACTTAAGAATAAACCCATGCTAAAGTCAATTGGCATCGAATGGTCTGATTGCACATTCGAACCCACAACCACTCGCTTGTCACCCCCCTCTTCACCTCTTACTTCTCACTTTTCACTTCTGATTTTTCATTTCTCTCTTTTCACTTCTCACATCTCATTTATCACTTCTCATGTCTTGCTTTTCACTTCTCCCTTCTCACCTTTCACTTCTTACTTCTTACTTCTTACTTCTTACTTCTTACTTCTTACTTCTTACTTCTTACTTCTTACTTCTTACTTCTTACTTCTTACTTCTTACTTCTTACTTCTTACTTCTTACTTCTTACTTCTTACTTCTTACTTCTTACTTCTTACTTCTTACTTCTTACTTCTTACTTCTTACTTCTTACTTCTTACTTCTTACTTCTTACTTCTTACTTCTTACTTCTTACTTCTTACTTCTTACTTCTTACTTCTTACTTCTTACTTCTTACTTCTTACTTCTTACTTCTTACTTCTTACTTCTTACTTCTTACTTCTTACTTCTTACTTCTTACTTCTTACTTCTTACTTCTTACTTCTTACTTCTTACTTCTTACTTCTTACTTCTTACTTCTTACTTCTTACTTCTTACTTCTTACTTCTTACTTCTTACTTCTTACTTCTTACTTCTTACTTCTTACTTCTTACTTCTTACTTCTTACTTCTTACTTCTTACTTCTTACTTCTTACTTCTTACTTCTTACTTCTTACTTCTTACTTCTTACTTCTTACTTCTTACTTCTTACTTCTTACTTCTTACTTCTTACTTCTTACTTCTTACTTCTTACTTCTTACTTCTTACTTCTTACTTCTTACTTCTTACTTCTTACTTCTTACTTCTTACTTCTTACTTCTTACTTCTTACTTTTCACTTTTCACTTGTCATTTCTCATTTTTCATTTCTTTCTTGCTTCTTCTGTCTTCGCATTTCTTACTTCTCAGCCTTACGTACAATATCTACCGTCAGTATGCCTACCAGTCAATTTAACAAGCAGTCAACAAAACGACAAAAATACCCAAACAGAGTAGGGCGGGGCATAAGTGCGACGTTTGAAGTTGTCATCAATTTTCATGAGAAATAAAAAAGCACAATAGTAAAATATATTTTATATTGATGCGATAACTCAAAATCTTCATATTCTTCTATAAATCATCTGGAGTAACAGTCTTATGCAAAATAAATTCTTCAATTTTCTGATCAAGTGCCGAATCGCACTTTTACCCCACTGGCGGGCCCTATTGCCGAAGCCGGGAAAACCTTCGGGTGTCCTCTCGTCATATAGACCGATCTGTCTGCTCGATACTGCTGGCATGCTCCTGGAGAGGGTTATCCTTAACAGACTCGTACAGTACACTGAGGGTACAAACGGTATGTTCAGGAACCAATTCGGCTTCCGTAAAAGCAAATCAACGGTGGATGCCATCTTGTCTGTCACTAAAACAGCCGAGGTGGCAATCCAGCGTAAGAGGACGGGTATCCGCTATTGCGCAGTTGTCACGCTCGACGTGAGAAATGCGTTTAATAGCGCTAGCTGGGACTCCATAGCTAACTCGCTTCGGAACGTCCAAGTGCCGGTGTCGCTGTACAGGATTCTGGAAAATTATTTCCAGAATCGTGTTCTATGCTACAACACGGAGGAGGGTCAAAAGTGCGTTCCAATCACCGCAGGGGTTCCGCAAAGTTCCACACTGGGCCCGCTGTTGTGGAACGTTATGTATGACGAGGTGTTGTAGCTAAAGTTTCCACTAGGGGTGGTGATTGTCGGCTTGGGGACGACATCACCTTGGAAGTCTACGGTGAATCTATCATAGAGGTAGAGTTGACGGCCGCCCACTCTATAAGCATTGTTGAAGATTGGATGCGCTCATAAAACGGAGGTTATCTTGGTGAACAACCGCAAGTCGGTGCAGCAAGCAAATATCAGCGTCGGGGACTGCACTATTTCGTCAACGCGGTCCTTAAAACTCCTGGGAGTCATGGTCGACGTCAAGCTCAAGTTCGGGAGCCACGTCGACTATGCCTGCAAGAAGGCTTCCACAGCTCAGCTGCTATTGACATGATGGCAATGAGCGGACAGGACACTACTCCGGATAACTTAGTCCAAGAGATGTGCTCCAGCTTGGACGTCTGGGGAGCGGTCAATACGGTATTTGAGCTACAAAACCACTGGAGATCCGTTCAACGGCGAGTAGACAGCCTAACTACCATAGTCCAGTAATTATCTAAGAGAGTGCGTTAAGCACAATAGCCCTCCCTGAAGTAATATCGATGAGGTGGTGCCAGGGAGGATTGAGGGTGGAGACTCAAGTAGGGTATTAGTGGGTCGGGATCCTCACACCCCATTAGGGGGGTTGGGATACCCAACCCCACACCCTGATTTGTCTTCTCAGGTGTCTGATAGTACCGTAACTTGTCAGGTGCTTAGCAGATTTCCCTACTCGTAAAAAAGGGACTTACATACTTGAAAAACTCAGCAAAATTCGCCGAGATTTGGACAGCCGAGCGTTCGGTGAAAATTTCAGTTTTGCAAATCGACGTTTACGAATCTTTACTAACGTTTGGCATCATAAAAAATTTTACCGAACGCTCGGCTGTCCAAATCTCGGCAAAATTTTGCTGACTTCAGCACTTTTTTTAAGTGTGTACACTTGGAAAAATCGCACTGGAAGTCGCAGTTTTCTCTATATAAATCATCCAACCCTGGCTGATTAGAAAATTAAAAAATCTCAATTACCTACCATCTTTAAATGGCCCTTTTCATAGCCGCCAAATTAACACATAAGTATAATAAGTATATTAATCAATAAGTATAATAATCAAAATCTTTATGAAACGATCAGATTAACGCAGTCCTATGTCAACCATACGGTTGTGCCTTGTATACAACTTTACTGATTTTTATGGTACAGTTTTATCGTGTACACCCTGAAGATTTTTTTGAGAGCGCTATTCTGCAAGTTTAAATCAACCAACGAACCCTTTATCACTAGAAATTATAACAATCAGTCATGTCAAGGTGTTTTACCACGATTTCATGAAATAATTCATTACTTGAGTTGCTTCTTGTAGCTTCGTTCATCGATAACAAATAAAGTTTATTGATCGAAAACAATAATTTTTTTTTCTGGCGACCTAAAAATGCAAACTGCACCCGAAGTGTTAACGCACGTACCATGCCAGCCCCCTGTTATACACGATTACAGATATGTTACACCACAGGTGACTACATGATCTCATTTGATAACGCCAGTGAGTGAGTGAGCGTAGGGTTTAGGTGAAACAGATTAGAATTAATATACTATTGCTGGCAGACATTGTTAAAAGCTTAAATTTATATTTCTATAGCTCTAACACATCGAGCAGTTAAATCGTTATTAAGGAGATAGTTATTAATTACGGATTAATTACAAGCGGTAACTATTCATTTCTCTAGTGATGCATTAATATATCTATTTATATATTCAACAATTAGCAGGGCATAGTTTCCTTAAGTCACTCGCGGAGTGTGGTTATATTCGCAGAGACAGAAGAAACTTATTGTGAGTAAAATTAATTATTTTATTAATGTAAAATGCAAATAAAACTATTTCAGTTCGAGTCTCGCAAAAATCGGACTACGGAAAACCTTCTACACGAAGCGTTAAACATATCGTTATTTTTAAAAATCTTGTAATAATTATATTGCCGTAAAGCCACGAGTTCCTATAGGATTGCCAACTTATTTTATATTCAGCCGTTGTAAATCTATCGGCTGCTACTTGTGTTATGGGTGATGCGTGACTCTCTGTTATTGTTCACTTTGGCACGTATGTGTCAGTGCATGTTTCATCACTGCCAACAAGAGGCATTTTAGCGAGAATGGCTAAGTGGGGCTGCATCGATTTTGGATGCACTACTAATGTTGTTAACTGCTTCTCTTTGCTTCTATACAATCCATATCCTTGATAGGGTACTGATATATAGCCCTTTTAGTGGAATATGTGGTACTTAATTTAGAGTCGTCTTAGCGGGATTATACATTTCAAACCGGAAGTGCACGTAACTTTAGAATGGATTTCGCAGTCACATTCGGCATGATGCGTATACCGCAGTTCATAGCTTTTAACATCTTTCTCGAAGTAATATTATTGAAAAGCTTTGGATATAAATTCGACCTATTCTACTAAAAATCTACTGTGAATGGGCCTTCGAATAGTCAAATGGATTACTGAATGAAACTAACAATTCATAAAATCAATTTGAAAAGTAACTTCCCCTGCGCGTTTATTTCATTCGTTTGAGGGACAAGCTGATGCTCATCGATTTGCCAAAAGTAGCAATCTTCTCAGTTTAACGGAAACGCAACCTGACTGGTTCTGGTTCGAAAATAATCTGTTATACAGTACTATAACTGCTAACGATATTAGCATAAAAATCACCCAGCGGAAGTGAAAAATTACCCACCATAAAACTTGCGATGCGAAATTACTGCCAGAATGAACGAGCCGGATGAAATGTGATGAAACCAGAGCGAGAAAAACCCGGCACCGGCTTCTGAGAACGAACTTGAAGTTTTATCGTGATAAACTCCCGCAGTGAATGAAGTGCGACGTTGGGCTTTTGATGGTAAAAATCAATACCGAAGACACAGTGAGAAAGCAAACAGGCAAGTTAGTGTAGGTCTTCCGTTATCGGTTCCCAGCAGAAGAAGCAAGAGGGTGGTGGTAAAATCAGTGCAAATATTTATCCGAAGTTTTCGTAATAATATTGCGTTACGAAAAAGGCGGTACACAAAAGGAAAATGGCAAACCAAACCAATCAATCATTGAAAAGTAATAACTTATCATCGACGTCGTCAACTAAGGAGTCAGTTTCGGCGTCGAATGCTCCAGCATCGGCCAGATCGGTCCTGCTGAGCGACGTAGGTACCGTTTTGGATACCAACAAAGTGCTGCCCACCGCATCGGCTGCCACAGGCAACCACCAGCAGTCGACGGTTTTACCGCGAAACACCACAACAACGGCAGAAAGAGTTCGGGAAATTCCTCCGTACGGACAAAGTGCAACCCGATCTGTCCCAACCGGCGGAACTGGTGGTGGATTTGCAATTCCCTCCCAGAGAGCCGGGATGAGGGTGTTCAAGAAGTGCAAAAGTGCCACGTTCCAGATCGACGGACACACTTATACGATAGGTGAGTATGGGCCAAGTATCGAGTTTCCGGCTGAGGCTGTGAACATTATCTGAGTGTATGACGCTGGAAAAGCGCTGCTGCTGAACAAGATGAATGTGTTTTATGTGGCGATCCGATGGTGGTTGGGCTTTACGCGTAGTCCCAGGCCAGGATAGGATGGATGGTAATGCAAGTTGTGGGTTTTCTTCAGTCAGTGGGACGACAGTACAATTTATGGGCCACTGACAAAGTACAAAGCTATTTTCATTTTTATCATCATCAGCTGGAAAAGCACCAGCCACAAACCGGGCAACTAGGCAGTACAAAATGCGAGTGTTTTCTTTGTTTGTTTATTCGTTTCGCGTAACAAGTGCCAACTTGCTTTGAGTTGTTGTATTTCCATTAATCTTGATTAGATGACCAGTCAAGTCTCGAAACGTTACTAGTCGTTGTTTTAGGACACACTCTGGAGAAAAGTTTGCCAGGAAAGCTGCCGAAAATACTTGTTTCCCTTGGGAGTAATTCCACATTATCCACGTCATCCAGTAAATTCGATTTAAGATTATTCAATTGTGTATTTTACACGTCCATTAAGATGTCTTTTCTGACAGACGGATATAATGTAGCAGACGTTAATTGGTTCTACTTGAATTGGTAGGAAAATGGGGTTTGACGGCAAATTTCAAGGAATGAATTATAATTGAAAGTGTATTCTTTTTGACTTGATTAGAAATAAAACCAAAAATTTTCAGATAGTTAAATTAGAACCTAAAGAAGCACGATTTAATTTGTCAAACTGCATCGAATATTATATTTTAAAAAATCTATAAGTTGAAAAAATAGTTAAAAGTTCCCCTGTTGGCTTATAATATGAATTGTACTACAAATAAGGTGCCTTGTTAAGCATCAAGTACAGCAGTAAACCTACAGTTGAACGCAGACAGCCTCAGTATGTTCATTTTTATTTTCGACCGATCATATTTCGCTCAATTGGTGTGAGGTTTTAGCTTGCTAAAATGACAGCATTCTCGAGCGCATTTGCTTCGCCTTGTTTGTCATCCTGAGATGGTATCACATCACAGGATGACTTATGATACACCATTTTATCCTATTAGCTTTCGCAAACTTTGTCCAACTTCATTAAAAGTTAAAGTATAAGCCAGCAGAGCAGAGTATAAGTCTTCTCAAAACCAATTACGAGCGCCCCTTGGATCACCGGTAGGTTCCACCAGGGTTTAGATGTTAGGTACAGCTCAGTCAAGTTTAATCATCAACCGCAATTTTACAAAACCTGACTGAAATGCTCTTGTCTGCAGAACGATTCGCAACCGGAATAGCCGACCGCCAATTAATCTTTCAATTGCTTCTCGCCGAGTAAGCCGTCAACCTCCGTCACAGATGGTGTGTGAAATTATGCAAATAAAAGCCAGATATAATTTTACCTTAATATTTCTCTCTTTCTGTTTCTTGAAGACGGCACAGTGCCGTAAATCTTTTTATCACCAGTAAGTCGTTATTGAAGCGTACATATTTTATGGGAAGCGGATTTTAATTTCATTTATTCAAAAGAATGAACGAATACTTTCGCAAAAGATGCGCCAGGAGGAAACAGCTGCTGTTTGCCCCAAGCTAACAACTACAACCGAATCTAGGCTGCTGGCATGGTGAAGTTTTTAGCACATGAATGGACCGAATTTTGTTCTATTCAATTAGAGATATAACTCAAATGAAATTCCGTTCTCCATAGTTTAACTCAGTTTCCCACAAAATTAAATCATCCGTTTTGTGTGCTCCAGGTAGGCGTCCTTGGATTAGATAATCACTCTTTAAAGAATTAAAGCTGTCGGGAGCTTTTATTGAAATTTTGACTAAAATGCGAAAAAGTATATAACAATCTGCCTACTAGACAAATATAATCTACTGCAGCAGTTCATGTTTCAACCAAAAACGACAAAGTTTCTGCAGCTATTATCTCACTGAAAGACGCAAAACGTAGAAGAGAATCTGCTGAAAAATTAGTTAAATCTTTTCTCGCATATTAACATCGGTCTAGCCTCGCTAGTTTTAGCTATTGAACGAATAACTAAAAGCACAATTTATGGAGAAGACACACTTTTTTATGCGGACCTTGTAAAAGCATAAACGACCTTCTTCTGCCAGTTCCAGAATGATGCGACTCTTTTGATGATGATGATAATAATTGCTCTTTAATTTTCAAAATATAGGCCAAAATTTCTGGTAAATCTCTCTGGTAAATGGTCTGGTAAATGGCTGGATAATGCGGAATATATCTTATCCGGCAACTCCGATCCCGACCTCCTCGTGGTACCAGGCGGAGCAACCTCAGCATAGATCGGGTAACCAACCCCGGTGGAAACTAAGGTCGTATACTAACCGGGAAGGAGGTATAGTGAGTCTCGGCACTAGGTATAAGATGCCAGCGCCATCGCGAGAGTCGGTAGTTTTGCTCCAGTACAGTTACACACTTAAATTAAATCACACTTACAAAATTCAAGCAAATTCGTAGCGGAATATTCGGCATCGACCTAGGCGACGGAACAAGGACGACGAATGGAGACTCGGTACTTGGAACTGCACATCGCTAAATTTCGCAGGTTGCGAGCGGGTGCTGCTGAACAGATTGAACCCCGCAAACTCGGCATCGTAGCTCTGCAGGAAATCGGTCGCAAAGGAGAGAAGGTATGGAAAATCCGTGGCGGAAAGGCCCAGTTTTACCAGATCGGTGGCACTACCAACGAACTGGGGACGGACTTTGTAGTGTTGGGCGGAAAGCAGGATCGCGTGATAGATTGAAAGGCGATCAACGAGAGAATGTGTGTATTCGCACGAAGGTAGTCCCAACGATGAGAAAGTAGCGTTCTACGCGAGGCTGGAGGCAACGTACGACAGCTGCTCGCCACGGGACATCAAGATCATCATCAGGGATATGAACGCCCAGGTCGATAGGGAAGAAATGTTTAGATCAGTGATAGAACTCCATAGCCTGCACACCGACACGAACGATAACGGCCAACGATGTATAAACTTCGCACCTTCCCGAGGCCTGGTGATCCGAAGCACCTTTTTCCCACGCAAGGATATCCACAAAGCCACCTGGAGATCACCTGACCAATGTACAATGAACCAAATTGACCACGTTCTCATAGAGGGCCGGTTTTTCTCTAACATCACGAACGTACGCTCCCGACGGGGTGCGGATATTGATTCTGATCATTACCTAGTAGCAGTACACGTGTGCTCAAAGCTGTCCACCGTATACCGGACACGTCAAAGCCGCCCTCTTCGGCTGAACGTCAGGCAGGTAGATAACCTGCAAGCTGCCGAGAACTACACGCGAATACTGAATGAGGCACTGCCTTCTTCGGAGGAGTTAGGTGCTTCAAATCTCGATGACGGTTGGGGCAGAATACGCTCGGCCATCGAAGAGGCCGCTCACTAGGTATTTAACCTCGGAGTACACAAAATGATTGGTTTGATGGGGAATGCCAACAAGCGGTGGAGGCGAAAAAAACTGCTTGGAAAAATTATCTAAGAATTGCCACTAGAAAGAACCTGGCCAAATACCGACGATCTAGGAACCAGTTGGCCACGATCCTGAGGAGGAAAAAGCACCAAAAGGATCGTGAAGGATTAGTACAACTATTCTCAAACAACTCGGAACACACCGAAAGCTGACATGTGTGACATGTGGACGAGGGAAGGAATCTAATCACAAACGAGCGCGAGGTGGTCGACAGATGGAAGGAGTTCTTCGATGAACACCTCAATGGTGAAGTCGCAGAAGGAGGTGGAACAGAAATTAACCTAGGAGCGCCCATGGAAGATAGTAATGTCCTAGCACCTGATCTCCAAGAAATCAAACGAGAAATCGGGCTGCTGAAGACCAATAAAGCCGCTGGGAAGGACCGCCTACCGGCAGAGCTTCATGAACATGGCGGAGAAACGCTAGCAAAGGCTCTACACTGGGTTATTTCGAGGATTTGGGAGGAGGAAAAGCTACCGGAGGAATGGATGGAAGGAGTGGTTTGTCCCATATACAAAAAGGGTGATCGGCTAGACTACTGCAACTATTGCGGTATGACGCTGGTAAACGCCGTCTACAAGGTACCCTCCAAGATCCTGTTACGCCGGTTGTCGCCGATAGCACAAGGTTTCGTAGGGAACTATCAGGCGGGTTTCATGGGGGCTCACGCAACTACGGACCAAATTTTACTATCCGACAGATCTTGCAGAAATGTCGGGAGTACAACGTGCCCACGCATCACATATTTCTTGATTTCAAAGCAGCATACGATACAGTCGATCGAGACAAGCTATGGCAGATAATGCACGAACACGGTTTTCCGGACAAACTGACGCGACTGACCAGAGCTACATTGAATCGAGTGATGTGTTTCGTACGCATCTCTGGGATACTCTCGTGTCCCTTCGAGACGCGGCGACGGTTGAGACAAGGTGACGGTTTATCCTGCATGCTGTGCAACATCTTGAGTGGGTGATCCGACGAGCGGGTATCGAAACGAGAGGCACGATTTTTACCAAGGGTAGTCAACTTCTGAGCTTTGCAGATGACTTCGATATCATAGCCAGGAACTTTGCGACGGCGGAGGCAATCTACGCCAGATTGAAAGCGGAGTCTAGGAGAATTGGGCTAAAAATAAATGCGTCGAAGACCATATACATGAAAGGAAGAGGCTCAAAGGAAACAAATACGCGTCTCCCACGGACGGTAACCGTTGATGGTAACGAACTAGAAGTGGTAGAGGAATTCGTGTATTTGGGATCGCTGCACGTAGGAGTATATCATCCAAAAACCTGGCCAAAATTCAAAAATCAAAATGTGAATGAACCACGCGCTATTTATCATTGTTGTATTGTAGGCCATTTTGAAAATATCTCGATTGTTTATAAGACTGTACAGCTGTCAAAACCTTGCTATAAATCGCAACATGATTTTTTTGCAAGTGGTCCGACCAGCAAGGTTGAGTTCCGGCTGTGTTTTTGATATTTTTTAGAAATTGCAACGTAATAATTCAATATGGATAATCAAGACAGGCGCATGTAGAGTAAATTTGAGCATAAGTTTATTTATACACATTTAGGTGAAACCCGTAAACCTTAGAAGTAGCAATTTTTTGCTTTCTTTTTTTAAGGCATTTTTTTACAAAAAAGCATTTTTGTTTATGTTCTAAGCATCTCTAAGCTAAAATTTTACCATCATTAGAAAGGTATGGAGTTCCAGAATAATGCTGCGAAAGAAAATCTCACGCATCCTCACGCTCTCAATTTATTTTTGAATTTGAAGTTGTGACGATTTTTGACGCTTTTGTTTACAGAAAAAAAACCCGAATTAATCCACCTAGCGGCGTAACCTAGCCTTTCTACTGCCACAATAATCATTATTTAATTTCTCAGGAACTTAATTGTAGATGTATGGATGTTATATTAGACTATATTTTAAAATATCCGTTCCGTATTCCTCAAAATCCTTATTTGCCACTAAAATTCACAACGTATTGTGTAGAATAATTATATTTTCTTTCCTTGGGTGCGTAAATACATGTAAGCGTCATTTACATTACTTGATGAACACCTTATTTAGTTTTATAATATTTATAGAAAAATAATGTAAACACAAAAGATAATTTTTACAGACTTGAATGAATATGTATAGAAAATTAGAAATTAACCCTCTAACGGGTCTACAGACGGCCTTAACTTTCGGGCTTCAGAGCCGCATACGAAACTTGTTTTGAATTGATAATATGAAGTATTTGTTCATAGCAGATTTTTTGATATTTTGATATTAATACCATGCATTCAAAAGTTAGCATCTTTGAAAAACAAGAGTTCAGAAAAATTATTATTATATTTCGCTTTTGAAGAAAAAGGATATCTACAACAGAATGATTGATCTCAAAATTTTACTATTGATTTGCTTGGCTTCAATTTTGCAATATATCTGAATTAGAAAAAATTACTGGAAACGATATGGATATAGATATGGAAACGAGGAATGGAACTATTTCTTAGCTAGCACTCCTTCAGATAATTATTTTTGCATGAAAATCAAAACTTAAGCTTCTTTTGAATGTACTTTCATGAAAAGATAGTCATTAGCTTGATCGCATCGTTTTTACAATGTTAGAGGGTTAGGAAAACAAGATGAAGTCGAAAAATAGTGCAAAAGCTGCGCCATAAACATGCTTGAGAATGGGAAATACGATCGATATGATTCCCAGTGCTTGTCTTTTTTTGATTTATTTATTAAAACATGATACATGACATAAGACATCTGTCCTTTAAAATATCACTAACGAAAACAAATCTTACAAAATTTCTACCGTGCAACGTTTACTTCCTATTTTTCATATAACATTTCTAAGCTCTAGTATCTATTGATTGAAAAGAGCATCTATTGATGCGCAGAATTTGTTTGGAATTTATACAAATTTATTTGGAAAAATCAACTCACTAGTATTTTTGATTCTATACACCACTATACCTACATGCTTAAATAAACTGCTTTTCTTCGCTTTTTGCTTTTCTTGTACAATTCTGAGTAACAGCAAGTGAAGAAAATGACAATTGAAATCTGAAATCAAAGAAAGAAAAATCTTTTCGATTGAATCCCACTATTTAATATTTATTTGCAACAGATACGTAGTTCGCCTACGACGTGCAGGCTTCATTAGTGTCTTATTTCAAAGCGTATACATATCTGTCGCGAATAAATATTAAATAGTGGAATTTAGTCGGTAAAAGTTTTTTCTTTTCTTTAATTTCAGAGTTCGTATTCCACTAAGAGGCTTCAAAAACTTCAGACAATTGACATGTTTCTCTTTTCTTGAATTTCACTGCAAATTTTAAAATTGCAAATTGTCATCACATACATACATACATACATACATACATACATACATACATACATACATACATACACACATACATCACACATCTCATACATTGAATACAATCAACATTTGATTGATATGTTTTGATTTCACACGCTTTAACGGTTTAATATACGGTGCTTAAGTGTTAAAGTTTGAATAACTTTTGAATGAACCGTCCGATTTTAAATAACTCGGTTTCGTTTGATAGATCTCAGCAGTAATTTTCAAATAATCATAAAATGTGTGATGTTTTTCATTAAATTAATGCTTATATGTTACATAAATATGTTTTAAATACTATTTTTTCACATTTCTTTATGTAACTTTCAAACTACAAGTCCAATCGTTATGAAATTTGGAAGTTAAGGGTTTGCAAGGCTCCTCTTTCTTATGCAATCAATTTTGTTCAAATCAGTTAAGAGACCTATGAGATAATGAAGTCCCATAATTTTCGTATTTTTATACATAACTTTTGAACTAAAAGTCCGATCAGTATGAAATTCAATAGCGACCAATGGGACACCTAGACCTTTCATTTGACACTAAGAACATTAAAATCGGTCCAGCCATCTCCGAGAAAAGTGAGTGAGATTAAATGCGTCACATACACACACACACACATACACACACACACACACACATACATACACACACACAGAAAATGCTCAGTTTTCGAAACTGAGTCGAATGGTAGATAACATTCGACCCGCAGGACCTTCTTTCCATTTCCGGTTTTCCAAGTGATTTCTATACCTTTATACTATATATTTATATAGTAGAAAGGCAAAAACGTAAAGAAACTTTTAAATGCCCTCCTAATCACTATCATGTACTGAAACAACAATTGAGTGGTTTTAAAATACAGTTCAAACGCAAATGGACGACTTCTTATAACCATAAGAATCGGTTCAAAGAGGCAAACAAAACTTGGATGAGTTCTACAATCAAGTCATCTACTTGGTCTGAGATATCAAATGCAGGTTATCCTAGTAAGAAGTTTGCAGAATCTACTGAGAACAACAAGCGAAGCCTGGAACTGTGAGAAAATGTCCCAGTTATAATCTTAAGTTCTGCAACACAAATAAGTCAAAGATCTATGGGAAACACGACGGTTTCCAGCATCATTAAAGATATCACTTAAAATTCCTCAAAAGCTTCAGAATTAAAAAACGCGCTGACAGCTGTACAGTTAAATGCTGTTCAAAAGCATTCGCCAGGACACGCTTTAACTATATTCGTCGTTTCGAAAAAGCAGTATAAATCCATATATTCTTCAAACACAAACATTTACCCTTATTATTCGGTTTTGAAGAACGCTAAACGAAACTGCTATTCACCATAAGTAGAATTTTCAGTAACAGATACCCATGCTGAGGTAAAGTTGCAGCCCTAATAGCAGCTTCACGCTTATGTAAATATCTAGATGAAGTTTTTTGTCCTTGCCTAATGATGGAAATCTAAATTCTGATTTGATTCGGAACTGTTCAGCAAGTAAGTATGCGATGGTTCTCAACAATATTCAATATAATCAAAAAATTTCAATAAAAACTACCCAGTCTTTTACAGCCGAAGCGCTTAAACTACTCGTTCCAGGTCAGCCAAACCTGTAACTTGAGGGATGCAACGATGTATCAAACGCGAGTTCAAATTCGTTGCGGTTTCTAAATCGTAAAATTAGGACTTACGATCTACATTTTTTGAATTGTACTGCTGAAAAATACAACAATGATGTAATTTTGTTTTTAAGTCATGTTTCTCTTGATTCTCGTATTTGCTTAACGATAAATGGGAATACTATACTGAAAATGTATGTTAAAAAGCACAAAAAAGGCACTGCTAGGTGAAAACAAGCTGTTATTTGCTAGTTTTATCATCTAAAAATAATAATAAATAATAACTTTTTTGAGCTATTTGATGCATCAATTGACTTAAAATCCATTGAAATAATTTTGGCCACGTTTTTGTTCTACACACTCCTATGTGCGCTGGTGACCACGGACAACAACACTAGTAAGGAGATCCAGCGGCGCACTCAAACGGGAAATCGGGCCTACTTTGCCCTTCGTAAAACGCATCGATCAGGAAGCATACGCAGCCGCACGAAGCTAACAATGTACAAAACTCTTATTAGCCCGGTAGTTCTTTATGGACTTGAAGCCGTGACGCTGCTCACGGAGGACATACGCGCCCTTGCCGTGTTCGAGCGGAAATGGCTGCGGACGATATTTGGCGGAGTACAAACTGAAAGCGGAGAGTGGCGGAGGCGTATGAATCACGAGCTACAGGGACTCCCATTGTACAACTAGCGAAAGTTAGCAGGCTACGGTGGGCCGGACACGTCGTAAGGATGCCGGACGACAGTGCGACGAAAATATTCCTCTTCAACAACCCCGCCGGCACCAGGAACATGGGAGCCCAAGGTGTACGATGGCTCGACCAGGTCGAAAGCGGTTTGCGACTTCTGAGACGACTAGGAAATTGGCGACGAGTGGCCCAAGGCCGAGTTGAATGGAGACGAGTGCTTGAAACAGCACGAGCCACCCCGGCTCTATGCTGAAGAAGAAGAAGATCAAAATTTTGCTCGAGTATCGCAAAAATCCTAATGTGGCCTAATCAACTGTCACCAGCATAATAAAAGTGTATGAAGGACACTTGTCGACAACCAGGAAGCGTGAATTGAGGCAAAATCGAAAACCGGGATTCATAGCAATGACAAAAAGAGTGTTTACTGCTTCCAAGCGGAGCCCCGCTCGTCTCGAAGCATGCATTGAGCTAAAGTCGGACTGTCGAGCAGTCTGGCGTAGATTGCCTCCACTGTCGCAAAGTTTCTAACTATGATATCAAAGTCAATTGCAAATCCTAGGAGTTGGTTACCCTTGGCGAAAATCGTGCCTCTCGTTTCGATGCCCTCTCGTCGGATTACCCCTTCAAGAACGATGTTAAATAGTATGCAGGATAAGTCGTCACCTTGTCTCAACCCTCGCCGCGCCTCGAAGGGACTGCAGAGCGTCCCCGAGATGCGCACGAAACACATCACTAGATTCGATGTAACTCTGATCAGTCGCGTCAGTTTATCCAGAAAACTGTGTTCGTGCCATAACTGGTCTCGCTCGACTGTATCGTATGCTGTCAATAAATATGTAATGCGTGGGCACGTTGTACTCCCGACACCCCTGCCAGATCTGTCGGGTGGTTAAAAGCCCCCATGAAACCTGCCTGGTAATTCTCTACGGAAGCCTGTGCTATCGATGACAGCCGGCACAACAGGATTCGGGAGAATACCTTTTACCAGTGTGATGCCTCGATATTTGCTGCAATCGAGCCGGTCCCCCTTTTTGATGATGGGAAAAATAATTCATTTTCCCTAATCATGGAATAACCCAGTGAAAGCCGTTTTTATCGCTTCTCGGTCATGTTTTTGAAATTTTGCTGATAGGTGATTCTTTATGCCGACTCTTACGACAAAATTAACTGCTCATTTACTGTAGCTTACTTACAACTGCAATCACAATAATAAATTAATGATTTCAAGTATTTGTAGGATGTTGGATGGGTTCGTCTACGGCGGGTCTTCTTCTACTTTCCAGACATATAGACAAGAAACCAACATTATAACCAATTTGGATGCGAATTACATTCAAACTAACCTGGTATTGATATTTATGGATCTTCTCTTCTCTATCGAGAGAAAAATAAGCTATAAAATTCCTATTTCTCACTATTTGCTCAAAAAATAAAATTCCAGTTGGTTTTTCTACCAGTTTTGAGTATGACGAAGAGAACCTGCTGAATTTTTGTAAATAATTGCAGTTTGTCCATAACAAACGAAAGAAATCTTGCTTACGACGAAAAAAGTTTTCGTATGACAAACTCCCGTTGGAGCATGAAAAATTGAGAAATGAAATTTCTAAAATATTTTTTCGGGCTAAATAGATATAGATGTACAGGCAAGATGTGTCAGATTTATCTGCTGTAAAAAACTTCAGTACTTGCGGATTAGTTCTTATTAAAAACTCGCAATAAAGTATGGACCGCGTTTACGTATGACGAACAGGGTCCGTAACCCTATGTGAAGCTCTACCGAATTGAAGACAATCAACGATTTTTTCAATTTGTTTTAAGATAGAGTAAAATCAAACAAGCGGTAATAAGTTTTATGTAGCACTTCAGCTATAAAAAAATCCTTTGGGTACATTTCACCGGGTTTAAAATTTTTGGCACCTTACCTGCTGATATGTTAGTAGCGGAGTGTAACAATGTTATTCCATGGCAGACGACGATGGAGCGCTAATCAAACGAATTTATGTTACGCGGCTTCGACATGGTGGAATACATTTTGGTATAACATTAAACCGAAATTTATGCTTGAAGGCTAACCGTGTTTCTGAAATTTGTACGTGCTACACATACAACAAGTAGGTAGTTTCGAAACTTTGGAACTGTTGTAGCGGGCATGTTACTACTATGTTAATATTAACCAAATGTTACGCAACTTTTTCTTCCATAGCGCATTTTTAGCAGCTCATATTGAAACATATAAAGATTTTGGGTAAACGAAATTGGTATCAAATTCAAATACTTAATTAGAATTATGAGAAAATCACAATCAAATATCAAGTATCAAGCAAATTCCTTTGGCATTGGCATCGCGCGTATATATTACGTAGCATTTGGCATTTTACTGTTGTAAAATGCCAAATGAATGCTTCTTCTTCTTCAGCAGCATAGAGCCAGGGTGGCTCGTGCTGTTTCAAGCACTCGTCTCCATTCAACTCGGTCTTGGGCCACTCGTCGCCAATTTCCTAGTTGTCTCAGAAGTCGCAAATCGCTTTCGACCTGGTCGAGCCATCGTGCACGTTGGGCCCCCCTGTTCCTGGTGCCGGTGGGGTTGTTGAAGAGGACCGTTTTCGTCGCACTGTCGTCCGGCATCCTTACGACGTGTCCGGCCCACCGTAGCCTGCTAACTTTCGCTAGATGTACGATGGGAGTCTCCCCAAGCAGTGCCTGTAGCTCGTGATTCATACGCCTCCGCCACTCTCCGCTTTCAGTTTGTACTCCGCCAAATATCGTCCGCAGCACTTTCCGCTCAAACACGGCAAGGGCGCGTATGTCCTCCGTAAGCAGCGTCACGGCTTCAAGTCCATAAAGAACTACCGGTCTAATAATGGTTTTTTGCCAAATGAATGCTGCCTAGGTGATAAATTCCCCCTAACTGCTCTAGAACGAAAAAAAATCTAAAACTATTTATATTTCTTCTCGTTACAGGTAAATCACATGCTTGCTATAATAAATAAATATAGAAGGTAATTCCATGCGATTAATGCTGTACAGCTTGTTGTTACATGTTACATACATGTTGTTGTATGACTTGTTACATTTGTAAAATCAGCTTTTGTCTAAACCAGTAGTAAATTCAACCATTGCAGTAGAGCTACTCCCTACTGTTTTACCTGGAAAAATAAGTTTCCAAGAGTATGGTAAGGGAATTTACTCCTGTGTTTCCGAACGCACCAGAAATAAAGTCCAATTCCCGAAGTCAATTAATCATAGTTTTTGTACTTTCTGTTACAATGCTGTAGTATATTAGCCACTAATCAAACTTTTCCAATAAAAGTAATTTCATCTAACGATAGTAGTACCTACCTAGTTCGCCTCGGAGGTAAACGAAGGACAAAAAAAAACTTATACACGTACAGCAAATTGATTACGATTGAACGAAATTCTGACAATCTGACATGCGTTCTCACGTCGAAATATCGAACACATAACCTATATTCATTGGCGGGAAGGTCACCACATCGATGGTAGAAGTAAGGGCACCCTTTGTCGTGAGTAAACAATTTATTGGTGGTACCTTTTCTTCCTCCCAAGGCTTTAGTCAGAGTGAGTGTGTTTCCCTTTACGTACTGAACGGAAAAGGAACAGGTATTGTGTTGGAAGGACCAACAACAACTTTTAGAACGACCAGAACAATAAACTTTCCGTTTTGTTTCATCTGACATTAGTTAGAAGTGACATTTAGTAAAGGAGGATTCAATTGCATAATTTATGCAATATTCTGGAACAATTCAATATTGTCCGATCCGATTTTTTTTTTAATAAAATAGGACGAAATGTGTACCTAAAACTCTGTCAGCGTTTTCGCTTGGAACAATAGCACATTGATTTTCGAGGGCTTCCAATTCGTTCCGCGCTGAATATTTTAACTGCAATCAATGTTCGTGAATAAATCATGGAAATATGTCCGTGTCGTCGTAGGTTGATGTATTCCACTTAGCGGGATATTATGCTGCCCAACTAAAAATGTTCAATAAATAGGACAATTGAAATGGAGCACGAGCAAAGTTCGAAACTTCGTCTACACTGCTTCGCGTTAGGGATTCTTCCTTGCACTTCTGCCGATCCTTGTGGGGCGTGATGCAAATAATACGAAGCAACTATTTACAGCCAGAAGCGCATAGTTTTAATGCAAAGCAGACTGGAAACGTGATCTCCGATTCCGGCAGGAAGTTTTACATCCACTTACGCGAACAGCCACATCCGTTTAGCATACATATGTATGTGTCGCTGGAAAATAGTTGGAATTTTTAAATTCGCTTTTCCCCGGCAGTTGTCGTCTAGCGGGAACGGGTGATGCTATTCAAGGGCCCTTCTCGTTATGCCTCTCGAAATGGAATGACAATATATCTTCGCTGTTTTCATTTAGAATATGAATTTTTCAATGGAGCAATTGAAAGATATTAGTACGATATTGAATTTCAAAAGCTTTCAGTCCTTTCAGGAGCAATTTGGCTTAATACGTTTTTTTTTGGAACGAAAACTAAACAAAACGCACATCTATATTCTTTAATATACCGATGTCAATTCGATATTAGCAACATCTTAGAATTCAATTTAGTACAAAACTAGGGTTGCTATACCTATTCCGACAATCTTATTGAGATAAATAGAGAGATCTTTGTGTACTCACGTTTGTCTCAAATTTCGTAAATAGGATAAAAATGTGCAGCAAAGCCTAGAAGTTACAGTTAGATTTCAGTAGTTTATATCCTGTTTTTTCATTCAACAGACCACACAGCCAGCTGTTAGAGTACAGAACATTTGTAGGACTAACACTATGATCCTATTGACTTGAGATTAAGATCCAAACATGCGTCGACTGATTTGTTACCACGAGCCTTGGAACGTAATAAATAAATGTGTGCAACGGAAGTGATAAAAACTTTTTAAACACAATAATATGTTTAATTCACAAGGATAAAAGAACAAGGATACTCGCACATTTTGTTTTAATAAAAAACAATTCGATTGCACGCTTAACACCATGTAGACTTTTTACCATAAATTTTATCGAGAAGCCGTGAACTGTGCCCCAGCATGGGGTCACCCGTGGATTTCAAATTAGATTTGAAATTAAACTTAAAATTCGATTTGACATTAGATTAGAACTCACATTTCAGTTTGAATGCGGACTTGAACTTGAGCTTGAAACTTCGTCCAAAATTGGACATAAAATGGAACTGAAAATTGGAATGAATCTGAAATTAGATTTTAAATTCTCTCTTGAGATTCCAGGTGAAATTAGAATTAAAACAGACTTGCAATTGCACGTAAAAAGGGACATTAAATTGAACATAAAATTGGGCTTGAAACTGAACCTCAACTGAACTTGAAATTAGATTGGAATTAAATAAGACATATAATCGGGTTTGAAATTATACTTCCCAGTGTAGTTAAAATAGGAATTAAGCTAGACTTGAATTGGTCTTTAAAATGAGACATTAAATTGGTCTTAAATTAGTTTCGAAATTGAACTTGAAATTATATTTGAAATTGTGCTTGAAATTACACTCAAAATAGGACTTGAAATTACACTTAAAATCGGACTTCAAATCGGAGCTCAAATTGTAATTAAACTAGATTTGAATTTGGAATTGAAATGGGACAAGAAATAGGACTTGAAATCTGCAGTGAACTTGGTAATAAATTATACATCTAGTTGGACTTAAAAATGGAGTTCACATAGGATTCAAAAGTCTTCAAGACTTGATTCTTTTTTATGGACAGACTTCGCGGACAATTGCGAGGCTAGTGCAACGATTCTACTGGCTCAAGCAGCATCCCTCAGCTGAGATTTGAACACACGATGACTGGTTTACTAGACCAATATCGTGCCTCTAGAAGTAGCTGCTATGGACGTCGAGAGACGAGAAAAACCAACGATTGAGTAGGGGTCACTCACTGCCTTCAACGTTGCACAAAATAAACTGCCAGAACTAATAAGCCTGCTTACAAATAAGAAGCACCATGAACTCGTATCGATGGAACTAGCAATAGATGGAATATAGAGACATTTCAATTCTTCCAACGAACCGCATTTTGGAGGCTTGTGGGAGGCAGCTGTTCGATCAGTCAAAAATCGTGACTCGATCGTGATCGATGAAAATTCCGTGTCCGCAAAACGTATCCCCAGATCCCAACCCAACCTCTAACGCATGTGCACATTAAGGGACCTTTGTTTTATTTTATGTTTTAATTATTGGAAAATTTTATCCATGGTCTTTTAGTGACAAAAATTGGTCGCCTTCGCGCGATTCTCCGAAATTATTCTCATAAAAAAGACAGTAGACTGTTGTCAGTTGGTCGACCGTTTCTGAATTGCGTCTATTTTTTCATCCAATTTTCGACCAAGGAGGAATATGTGGAAAAAAGGTTTTGGTTGGTTCAATTTTCTTTCGTAAAAGCATTTCCAGATAGCAAACAAATGCAGCAGGAGGAGCTGATTGGGAGGGTGCCAACAAAAGCGGAGGACGAAGTGCGTGAATATGAATGTATGTTCCGCCATAACTCCGAAACGCCTGGGCGAATATTTATCAAACTCGACACACATGATTTAATCGCCGCTCTTCGGCTTAACAAAGTTAGGTCTGTAGCTGCTCTCATCAACATAATTAGTTGGACTCGGCCCCGTAGATGGGTAACTATTTACCCGAAACTGGTCGGCACTAAGGTAATTTTATAATTACTGTAAGAACAAAAAGTAAAGTGTCCAAAGTTACTTAAGATTGACACATATGCTTTTCGACGCAAAATAATCAGCACAGGGAAGTTGACAAAAACAAAGTGGTCCCTAACAAAGAAAAGAAGTCCAAATAAGTAAAAATGGTTGCGTTTCTCTTGCATTTAGATCGATTGCAAGTGACTGTGATATATGCAAAAAAAACCTTTGTTTCGTTTCCGTTATAGGGATTTTTATAGAGCAAACCGATGCATAATTGGCTATGAGACAGAAGGGGGAGCTGACTGGGGACGAGTCATCAGGGGAGGGACAAGGAAGGTGCGGTTGAAAGTATGTTACGCTTATGGCGGAACCTCTGGACGGTTCGTCATCAAACGTCGTCTGTCAAACAAATGTTTTTTGACATAAAAAGTACAAGGGTCCATGCCTAGTAACACGGGCGCAGGCTTGAAGTAGGACTACAAATGTAGAGCAATTCGTCTCCCAATGCCAAAGCCGGAGATTTTTGTACGAATTTCATATAATAGATTCCCCGCAGATTGCGCAGTAACGGAAGGTTTATTTGCGCTGTTGTATTTTGTACAACACCTGTGAACCGTTGACTTTATCTCGGTATATCTCGGGAATTTAGCAATAAATAAAATTACTGTTTTCAGTCAGGTTGATCCGCAGACAAAGATCTTTCAAATGGTGGAAAAAGTTCCATAATTTTTTCACTAAGTGGAATTAGTATTCGAGAGATTTCTGTTACGCTTTAGCATGCCTATAAATCGGAGTTGACGCGAGTAACTCCGACGAAAGTAGACAATGGACACCACGAGTCAGAAATTTGAGAATTCGAGATTAACGAACGGACCTTTTCAGGTCCACTATTTAAATAGTGGACCTGAAAAGGTCCGTTCGTTAATCTCGAATTCTCAAATTTCTGACTCGTGGTGTCCATTGTCTACTTTCGTCCATCAGATAGGTTATTGGTGTGTGGATTAATGGTGGGAATACTGTTTATGGGACAAACGCTACTGGTAGAATCTGTAATCAAGATAGACTTTTATGTTTATGATGTTATGAGTCGCAAGCTAGCTGCTTGCCGATGTGTCTTCAACGAAAGTCGGTGAGCGACTGATGACGCACACCGAGGCAAAGGTAATGATGTCCATTAATCGTTCGATTAATTCAACTAATCGAATAACTATAAAAATATTCGAATAATTTTTAATCGAATACTGCCAACACGAGTAGCTGAATTAATCGAATAGTTTAAAGGAAATAATATGAATGCGAATAATCCCCGAATATGTAATACCCGCTAATCGTTCATAATCGTTCGATTAATCGAATAAATGAAAAAAATATTCGAATATTTCTAATCGAATACCACTAGCACGAATAGTTGAATTAATCGATTAGTGCAGACAACGCTCGCCGATTAATCGGTAATCGAATAATTGAAAATTTCGGACATCACTAGGCAAAGGCAAACAAAGTTTCAAATACAACCTTTAAAATTATGCCACGGATGTGACTCGAGAACTGGCTCATCTCGTATATATTCCTGTCATCCGTGCTAGGGAAGCACTGACGTGGGAAGGCAAAAAAATGCGAATAATGAAATATTAAATATTCGACTCATATTTTCTCAATTATTAAACGTCTGTTAGGAAAACATGTAATCTACTGTGTTGTAATGGATTTTTTGAAAAATTTCCAATCGATTGATACCAATATCATTAGAATCTGTTGACGGATAACTGAGTTATAAGCGTGCAAACCATAACCACTTTTCGTTACATGTTCCTTTTCGTTTTTCTAAAATGCACCTCAATATAGAAATCAAAGAAGTAGTCCTACTTTAAAAAATCAGCGCAGGGGGGTTGACAAACGTTGGAGACGGTCCCTAAGGGGGGGAGGAAGGTTCAAGTGGGTAAAGGGGAGCGTTTCTCTAGCATTTAGAACAATACAAGTACAAGTACAAGTTGTACAAGTGGCTGGATTTCTGAAAGGGGGAATAGGGTGACCGTAACATGCATTACCGAGAAACAGATTTACAAGTGGCTGGAGGACAACAGGAGGGAAACTGACAAAGGGAGTAGACACATTCAAATGAAGAAAAATTGTTTTGTTTCTTCCATTCTGAGAATTTTCGTTACAATAACCGATGTACAGGAGACTAAGAGACACGAAGAGTGTGAAAAACCTCAGAAAAAGTTCAAGGGCAGTGAACTTTTGGTAGGCACTTTTCGGCGAAGATAAAACTCAACTCAACAACGACTCGCGGATCAATTTAATGTGACTGAAGAAGCCATACGTTCGAAGGCCATGGAAAAAATCCAGAGACAACTAACGAAAGGCAGCAGAAATATCGAAAATCACGTATGAAATGCTGGTCGCCAAGTACAAGAGGAAGTGATTTCTCCATCGGATTATGGCTGGCGATAAAAAGTGGATTCATCTTAATAGTCCTATGCGTCAAACATCTTTGCTTTTAAAAGGCAGCTTCTTTTGGCATGTTCTAGCGAATAGCCAGGAAGATAAATAAAACGCACAGTATTTTCTTTAAAAGAAATCCAGTTTCATACTTGTACATCTTGCATGCAATTTTTTCCTCAAATAAGTGTACATAATAACATACTATAAACAAGAGCAATATATATGTAACCCTGCACTGGGTTTTTGTATGACTCATGGATATAATCATATTTGAATACAAAACATTAAAATAAACACGTTATCTATTCTTCTATTCTACAGCAGCTAACATAAAGAATGCGACTGGACATTTCTCTCGAGGACACCTAATAAAATTCTCACTTTTATTATCGATTCAATCGTTGATGCCAAGGTGACGTAAAGTTATAGCCGGGACAATACTTAATGTTAGCTGTATCAATATACATTAGGCGTACAACCGAACTCGTTCGTTTGCGATACCCTCATAAGACATTTCCTTTCATCGGCTCGGTTCATTCTGATGCTTTCCGTCAAACTGATTGAATGCAAATTCAAGATCACACAAAGTGCTCGGGTTTTGCAATCGGAACCGGATGCAGAGCGTGCTTGGAAGCTGCTCGAAAAGCAACGGACTTTTCTTTTCGAAGCACAGTATTTACCTTGATGTACGGAAATGGAGATAAATGAATTGAACCTTGATTTCTCCATTCAACTTGAATTTTTGTTAATAAAACCGGTATTATTTTATTTTTTAAATCAGTACATTAGTTTGATCCACAGTATTTGTAATCCAACGATAAAACGGATCCATACCCAACCATAATCACAAATTTTGAGCGAAGGGTATTATTGGACATCGAAATACGCTTGCAAAAATTTTATTGAACCGAAGTTCCTAGTAAGCTGAACGGATATAATTTCAATTTCATCACATCCCCCAGCCCCCTCTTCTGCACGTAGCAAAAGCATTAATCAGCTCAACGAAATGATATCTGCACCTTATCGGTGGGAAATCGCGATTCGATGCTGAACGAACGAAACGGTTCGGGTGCCTAGGAAAGGTGTGCGACGAAAATATTTACTCTACATGTTGCTACACATCAGCCATGACCTCAATCATGACAGGTTGGAATGTTGGCTAGCATTACCTACATGCGTCGATGTGTAGGTATATATTATTGAATAAAAGCTCCCGGAAAAGAGGAGGAATGAGTGTTTGCTTTTTCATTGATTTCAATTGGGGTTGGCTGGTACCAAATAAATCACGGCCTTTATTAGATTTTCGTGTCCGTACATGTCCGTTTATGTTTTGTCCTCAACTTTTTTTCTAAGTCAGGTACTGTTAAATAATTTTTATTTACAATAGGTAATGATAAATTTTATTTACGCGAAATAAGGAAAAGCAAAGCCGTGGGTATAAACGTCCTGTTGAGAACTTGACCCTTCTTTATCGACAGACTTGGCAGCCGGTTATTAGAGTACAGGACAATTATGGGGCTAGTGCTACGATCCTACTGACTCTATAGCAGCACCTCCCAGCCGAGATTCGAATATGCGACGACACGCAATAAGGTCTAGAAGCCTTTTTGGGGTAAAAAATAACTACGACAAATCTCAGCGGGAAATAATTTAAGGTCAAACTTCTTGTTAATGTACATATTTGACATAACATATCTGAATTTTTTCTTTCCATTCGATAGCCTTCAATTGAGTGAGTGGAAATAGTCGAAATTGAATGTGTCAGATCGAGAACGATGTATGCGGTAGATTGGATTGAGATGGCATAAACGTATGAGGTATGCAAATGAACAGCCTGTATAGAAAAGCCAATATTTCACTCGGTTTCGGAGTATGGGATATAAAAGGGTAACACTTTTAGTTGACATTGAAGAGGGTCATTAAACGATTTCGTTCTAATGAAGTCAAATCAATGTTGGCTGATGTGATTGGAAGACGATTCTGACAAGCAGGAGAACTAATCAAAACCTAGCTGTTTTGAACGGTTGCGGTTGTTTTTATTAGACTGAAAACATAACCTTCACTTCAAACTGATGAATATTGAACTTGTTAAGGATACTTTAAAATTGACACAACCTAAATTAAAATTACCAAAAAAAGTTCCGCGGATCCCCCAGCTTGGGTAAAGAGGAACGTTATACAAATTTCGTAAGCGTTGCTTCAATGACTCAAAGAACATCAAAGAACTCAAAAAAACTACATGCGTAGCGTGGCAGCCTCTAACGGCTTTGTGTAGACTCACTCCAGCCATATATGGAAAACTATTGGTAATTAATTAAAAGCGGCTTACCGAAAAAGCCTATTTCAATTCAACAGAGCACAAAGTAGTGGCATTCTATTAAAATCCACCCATTTGGCCCCGAACCTTGCCGGAATCCCCGATGTAAAAGTTTTCCTTCACGATAGAACATACCGTCAATTGCATTACCTGCTCTCAAGTCCAGCGCAGCGCCGACATAAAATATTAAACGGGTGGAAAATAGCGGCAGCCAAAGGCGTTGTTCCTAGCCTAGGATGCCTAGGAACAACTTTTTGATGGCTAAAGTTTTCCCTCGTTCGGAAACGGGAACTCCCACACGATCGATTGGTGCGGGACTGAACTATACCTATTTACGATTACGGATGTGTTGTCACGACTGTGAAATTATTTCGATAGCATCCTTTCCTTCTTCCATCCTGTGGCAGAACGGTTCCTTTCGTGTCAGTCCCTGGAAAGCGTGTTATCAAAGCGGTTATGGTATTGTTTTCCGGAAACTCTCACCACTAACTGTCGAGCTGCTTTTTCAATCGGTGGACTGTCTTCGCTATGAAAATTCATATGTTGTCTGGGAAAGTTTCCAAAACCGAAGCAGGGACTGACAAGTATAAATGTATGACATGTATGTATGTATGACATGTATGACAGTGTATACTAAATCTACACGGGGTCTAAAAAACTCTTACTGGAATTTTTATCGTACTTTTTTGGCCTTTTCAGTCTTTTACGGAAATTACGATACAGTAATGAGCACAATACATATATCGATACCAGTTGTTAAAAAATATGTCGACGATCTACTTCTTACAGTTCCGCACGGCAAGATGTCAGAGGTTCTAAACTCATTTAATAGTTACCACCCAATGCTTCAATTCACAGCCGAAGCAGAGAAAGACTGCCAGTTGCCATACCTAGACATGCTACTCATACGGAAAAACGACCAAACCATACAGACCCAATGGTACACCAAAAGCATATCCTCCGGAAGACTGATCAACTACCACTCGTTCCACCCACTCAGTCAAAAAATGAACACCGCTATTAATTTCATCACGCGTGTCGACAGACTCTCTACAAACTATACCAACGCTGAAAAATACTCAATCATACAATCACACCTGAAACGCAATGACTACCCAATCAAGCTGATCAACCGATGTTGGAACCGCTACGTCAACCAAAGCAACCGGAGCTCCGAGAAACCACCACCACCAAGCCCACCACCAAGCCCACCACCGCCACCACCGCCGCCACCGCCGCCACCGCCACCACCGCCACCACCACCGAACACACCATGTAAATCCAGCAATACAACGACGTCCAACCAACAGCCAGCCATCCATAGACCATCGCCTACCCAGACAGCATCATCACCAGAAGATCGAGAAAGCCAAATACCATCTAACCAGCAACCATTTCTAGTAAAGCAACCCACACAACTTTACAGATCAATCCCACACATAGCAGACTTATCACCTCGAATTGCCAAAATTCTCAAAAGAGAACTTGGTGATATCAAAATTGCATACTCAAACACCAATAATCTAAGTGCTCTCCTCCCACCAATTAAAGACACTCTCCCAACACTAATGCAACACAACGTCATTTACAGTACCAAATGTAGAGAATGTGAGTCAATATACATTGGGATGACAACCAACCATCTCAAAACAAGACTCTCTGGCCACCAAACCACTATCAATCAGCTGGACAAGTTTATAAAAAACGGACTCACAACAGCTGATAACCAGATAAGAGCTCTCAGAGAAAAAACCGCTCTCGTAGAACACTGCATAGATAACAACCACAGATTTGATCTACCCAACACCAAAATAGTCGATCGCAGTTACAAGAAAAAAGCTCTCCCAATATTAGAAATGTGCCATATCTACAATACACCCAATACAATCAACAGACGGAGCGACGTAGATGGATTAAACCATACATACGCAGGGATACTAGCCTCCATAAAACCCACTCAGAAGCACAATTTCCCTACCACCCCTTCCCAATTAGATAGCAACGGTGAAAACAGTTAGTGTGCGAAGTTTGAAAAGTAGGTTCAACTATGATAGTAGCGAAGTTTTTGGAAAGGTTTTTTCACCAACAAACTGTACTAAACTGAGACAGACTATAAATATTAATCTTTTGCAGACGACAGATATGCACAGAAAAACTAAAGAAGACATTTACATTCTTAAAATTAAAGATTTTTAACGACGAACTGAGACAACTGTAGGTACAATCGAAACAAAAGACATTTATAACTAAAACAAACATGACAAAATATTATAGCTATCCTTGAAAAAGACTAAAATAAATAGTCGAAACGTCGGAGTGAATTGAAAAAGCCAGTTCTAATTTCCGTAAAAGACTGAAAAGGCCAAAAAAGTACGATAAAAATTACGAAACTAACAGTCGACAACGTCTAAAACTCTTACTGGAAGCTGGACCAAGTCTGATTTGTAGAAACAATGTGTACTTTTCAATAACCAAAAACTTTACAACTCACACTAATATCAGCAGAGAGGAGACCACTCTATCCTCTTCCATCCTCTATCTAGAATCGGAAGTGCTGCGCATTCTTGATAAACGCTAAAATGTTTAGAAAAATATAATTTTCATTTCTAAAAGCCTCTTTTATTAATATAATTATTAAACGGACGGGCTATCAGTGAGTAGACGAGAAAGTTTTCACTTCGGTAAAACCCTTCTGCTGAAAGAACAATGGCCAAGAACAAGAGCCTGTAGCAAGCAAACAAGCCTGCGGTTGAACGGAAAGTTACCCGATTTAATCTGAAACATAACTTTAATAATAGCTTTAATCAACTAAAGCTATTTGAATGTGTTCACTATAATCTACAAAACAGAGCTTAATTTCGATTTCGAATTTCGGAAAAGAACAACGATAAATTCATTGAAACTCATTTGCTCACAGCTTTATATGAAGCAGGGCCGAAAATTCTGGAAATTTTATCTTTATCGAGGCTGGATGGTATACCAACAGTTAGGTGTTGGGGAACGTGCGTCGTTTTTACCTTTGTTATACTATATAACAAAGGTTTAAAAATTGGTCGAAAAACACGAAATAGATCCCAGGCCCGGAGGGCCGAGTCACATATACCAATCGATAGGGTTCGACGAATTGAGCAATGTCTGTGTGTGTGTGTGTGTATGTATGTGTGTATGTGTGTATGTGTGTATGTGTGTTCGCCCCGAAATTTTCAATCGCCTGTTACTCGGAGATGACTGAACCGATTCGACCGCTTTTACTTTTGTTTGAAAGGTATTATTGCCTAGTATATCACTATTAAATTGTTTCGTGGTCTGACTTTTCGTTTAAAAGTTATAAGCAAAAATGTGAAAATCACGTGACACGATTTTCTCCGGAACCACGCAACCAATTTTAACGATCTTAGTACCAAACGAAAGCTCTTGCTATTACTAAACGTTTTACCAAGTTTTATTGAAAATGGACAAGCAGTTTAAGAGTTAGCTTTAAAAAACCTGTTTTGACAAGGTACAAATGAACGCCTGTTTCTCAGAGATGGCCAAACCGATTTAAGTGCTATTAGTTTCATTTGGCAGGTAATATAGCCGGATAGATCACTATTGAATGGTTTTTTGATTGGACGTTTAATTCGAAAGTTATGAGCAATCGAATACACCACACCAAAATTAACAATAATTTATAATGATTTTAACCAAGATAATTTACCTAATTTCAATTATTTTAATATCAAACGAGAGGTTTTGACACTACGAATATATATACAATTTCATAAGAATTGGTTTTACCGGTCAAAAAATATTAACCCTCGAACACTCGCGCCAACTGTTGTAACACGGTTACTTGCACGCACAATAGCCCAAAACCAAAGAAAACGTGCGCACTAGAGTTTTGGCTAGGAAAACTTGACTTTAAGTATATCTAACCTTTGGAACAGTTTCTTAAAATTGAAAGCTCTATCGTCTGATAGAATTTGAATTTTGATTAATCCCCCCAAAAGTGAAATAAAAAAATTATTTTCCTACAGTTTCAATACAACATATTGATGTGTTCGCAAACTTGTAGAGCATATTATTACAAGAAATTTTACTGAAAACAGTAACCTTCTATCTCTTCAGTGAAGGTAGAAAAATCTTATTTATTGTATATGAATTTGTAAAATCAGTTTTTCTATTCTAACTCTTCTTGTAATTGTTGTATGACTTTTCCTTGTATTACAAAGTTGTACAAATAATAAAAATACACAACTTTGCTGAACTTAGTATACCTCTATGTTTGCTTGTTTAGGAACTGTAGAACTTTAATTGTTAAAAATAAGCTGATTTTGACCCCGAATCACTCTATTACCAACAGACGGATACATCTTAAACATTTTACATTTGCTGGTAGTTTTGCTGCATACAGACACCATTTTTCCATATGAAGAAACGAGAGAAAATTCCAGTTGGGGTCAATTGCGGTACACCTCACATGCTACTTGATTCGTTTCTGTGATGTCGGTTTATGCTAATCTTGTTTCCTAACAATTTAAAGTATTAATGCATTGAATAATTCTAACATTTTGCTCATAACAAGTTTACTGAAGAATATACGTTAGTATATACGTAATATACGATTTGTAACTTTATAACAATATGGCATTCAAAAACCTACACATGTTGTACAAAATACAACAGCGTGAGTAACCGAACGTCAATAAAAATTGATGAAATTTATTTAAGAAAACTTTATTGTTGTGAATCAAATAGAATGGCATTACAAGAAATTATGCATTGTTTAAAAACTTATAAGCTAGACCTTTACTACGCAATGTATATGTTAAAAAATAATATTTCATCTTACAACTTACTCAGCAATTTCATGAGAAAAGGAACTATCAAAATTTATAAGTGCTTCTATTTGGTTCAAATTTTGTAAACTTATTCAATTTCCAAAAATTTCATGTAAACCAAACGTGTCGATTTCTATCTCAAATAGCAAGTAAGACCGTATAACAAAGGTTCCTTCCACCACTAGGTGGATTAAATCAGGTTTTTCTATAATGAAATAACTTCAGCAGAGCCAATCATGCTGAACTAAGTGGAAGTTCGATCAACGATGGTAACAAATTTTTGGTTGAAAACGAAAATTCTCTCAGCAATTCAGAAAATATGGGAGATTTACCGTTGGTTCTTTGTGTATCTATATGAATAAAATAGAACCCAAAGTTTCTTATAGAGCAACTCCTATCACTACTTCCTCCTGGCACCAACTAAGGTCGTATGCGAATTGGGAAAGAAGTACTCGTGCGATGTGAGAATCAACACCACGTGTAGCTTTGAAGTTTCCTCAACCTAGTGAGCACTTGCATTACAAATTAGAAGCTACTCACGACAACGTATAATCAGGAGCAGGCAGCTGTATTGAAAAACGTGATTTTGGCTTGGGCTTGGGTTTGGACTTGGACTCGGACTTGAACTTGGACTTGGATTTGGATTTGGATTTGGATTTGGACTTGGACCTGGACTGGGACTGGGACTGGGACTGGGACTGGGACTGGGACTGGGACTGGGACTGGGACTGGGACTGGGACTGGGACTGGGACTGGGACTGGGACTGGGACTGAGACTGGGACTGGGACTGGGACTTGGACGTGGACTTGGACTTGGACTTGGACTTGGACTTGGACTTGGACTTGGACTTGGACTTGGACTTGGACTTGGACTTGGACTTGGACTTGGACTTGGACTTGGACTTGGACTTGGACTTGGACTTGGACTTGGACTTGGACTTGGACTTGGACTTGGACTTGGACTTGGACTTGGACTTGGACTTGGACTTGGACTTGGACTTGGACTTGGACTTGGACTTGGACTTGGACTTGGACTTGGACTTGGACTTGGACTTGGACTTGGACTTGGACTTGGACTTGGACTTGGACTTGGACTTGGACTTGGACTTGGACTTGGACTTGGACTTGGACTTGGACTTGGACTTGGACTTGGACTTGGACTTGGACTTGGACTTGGACTTGGACTTGGACTTGGACTTGGACTTGGACTTGGACTTGGACTTGGACTTGGACTTGGACTTGGACTTGGACTTGGACTTGGGTTTATTTTTAGGTTTTTTTTGTTGGGGAGGAGGGAGACTTAAACTACTTAAACTCCGTGGGTTTGAGTTAATTTCGTTGTTTCCACTTTTCGGTCACCTCACGATCGTCCGTCAAAAGACTGCAATTTTCATCCCGACACATTTCGGCTCGCGACACAAAGCCTATGTGGGATCCATTCAATTTCTTGTGAAACTTTTGCGTTTCCTGAGAACGATGCAGTCGGTCCAACTGCCCATACTCCTGCTCTTCCGGGCAGCGCTATTGGGAAGAATTGAGTTCACTGCATTTTCTTATGTTTGTGCCTTTCCACGCTCTGACGTGTGGCACTGAGCATGTCGGCCGCCCGCGCAGCGTTCTCTTAATCCATCTCCCTCTTCATCATCAAACCAACCATTTCGCTGATTCCGTGCTACGTATCCGATGAAGCTGTCCGTTACACGGCAAATGGGTTGTTTGATGCTATTCCAGCAGTCCTTGAGATGGGCTTCGTGCAGACCATCCTCTTCCGATAGCGCAGCTTCGAGTGAATATGCGTAGGTTACGGCGATGTTTGACTGCTTCAGTCGCACGAGATTTAACCGAGGCTAGAGTCGTTACGGAAGCTTGTTAACAACGGTGAGTTTTGGGCGCATCTTAACCATCATTAGGTAGTGGTTCGAATCAACGTTAGAGCTTCGATAGTCGATCTGCGATTCTGTTTGGTGACCTCCAAGTGTACTTGTGTAGGAGTCTATGCTGGACGAAGTACTAGGCCAAGTTGATGTTGATGAACGCTGAACCCTCAACCACCAGTTTGTACCCCTCCTCCTGGAACCCTGGAACCACCTGAAACACTGAAGTCACCGATGACCATTTTGATACCATGTTTTGGACAGCGGTCGTTTTCTCGTTCCAGCAGGGCATAGCATTCCTCCTTATCATTATCGGTACACTTCCCAGGTAAAAACTGTACACGTTGCTTATGCTTATGTTGAACCGGCCCTTAATTCTCATCCTGCGCATTCGTTGATCAATTGATGACTATTAAAGCTGTACCCAGCTCGTGTGAGCTACCGCAGCTCTGGTCCATCTCTGAACGTACGTACCATTGGACCCTTCCATCCAACACATCTCCTGCAACGCTAGGTCGTCGAATCCACGGCTCTTCAATACGAGCATCTCGAATGCTCCCTTGAAAGTTCCAATCCGAATGTATTTGTTTATCGTTCAACGTCCATCGTTCATCTTTGTTCAACTTAGAGTAAAACAGGTAGCTTCGTCTGTTAAACGGCTTGCGCACTGGGCATTAAATATACCGTACGACGGTCCATAGGCTCTTATCCAGCAACTCCTGTACCTACCTACTCGTGGTATTAGCCGGGATACGAATAACCTCAGTGGCGGTTGGGTAACCAACCCCGTTGGAAACCGAGTTCGTATGCTGACAGGGAAGCAGGGCTCTTTGGAGGTTCGTTGATCCTCCGGCAATACTGTGGGGTTGGTTGCAAGCCTTGCAAGCTTGAACCGATAAAAAAAAACAAAGCAACGGACGACGTATAACTCTAATCGGAACAATCGGCAAAGACTCAGGCGACGAAAACGGACTAACGATTGGAAGTTAGGAACATGGAACTGTCGGTCTGTAAATTTCCTCGGAAATACCCACGTGCTTTCTAAAGTGAAGTGAAGAGCCGCAAGTTCGAAGGGCTGCAGGAGGTATGCTGGAAAGGAACAATGGTACGTACGTATGGTCATACCATCTACCAGAGCTGCGGCAATACACATGAACTGGGCACATCTTTTATCGTGATGGACGAGATGCAGAAACGGGTGATCGGGTGGTGGTCGATCAATCCCTGAATGTGCAGATTAAGAATCAAGGCCGATTCTTCGATATTAGCATAATTAACGTGCAGAGTCTCGGAGGTGCCGATGATGACAAAGACGAATTTTACGCGCACAAGAAACGATGTCAATATCATCATCGGGGACCATAATGCTCGGGTTAAAACCGGTGATTGGACGGTTCAGCACTCACTCTCAAGCGAACGAAAACGGCCTAAGACGTGTCGACTTCGCCGCCTCCAAGAACATGGCCATACGTAGTACTTTTTTCCAGCATAACCTCCATCATCGGTACACCAGGAGATCATCCAACCAGACGGAATCATAAATCTTCCACATTCTGATGGCACTTTTCAGACATTATCGACGTCAAAGCCTATCGGGGCGCTAACATTGTTTCGAACCACTACCTAGTGATGCTTTAGATACGTCAAAAACTACCTGTTGGAAACAACATTCGATACCGACGCCCGCCACGGTATAATCTATAGACTGCAGCAGCCGGATATCGCCGAAAGTTACGCGTTATCTCTCGAAACCACGCTGCCGGAAGAGGGTGAGCTGGATGAAGCCCCTCTTGAGGACTGTTGGAATACCATTAACAGCGTAGCGGAGAACGTCTTGAGCCGAGTGGCATCGAATCGACGTAACGAATGGTTTGACGAAGAGTGCCAGCAGATATAGGATGAGAAGCACGCAGCGCGTGTGCAAATCTGCGTAGGGCCACCCGTCAGAATGAGGAGCGATACAAACTGAAGCAGAGACAGAAAACCCGACTCTCCCCGGAGAAGAAGCGCCACCAGGAGAAGAAGGAATGCGAAGAACTCGAGCGGATGTACCGCTTTAACGACACACGGAAGTTTTATCAGAGACTCAACGAATCTCGCAAAGACTTTGTGCCGCGGGTCGAAATGGTGAGAGATAAAGATGGACGTGTTTTGACTGACAAACTGACGTGTGTTATCGAAAGGTGGGAACAGCACTACGTTTGAACACCTGCATGGTGTGCAGGCGGAAAACCATGGTAGTGGAGGAATGACCTGATTGGTGCAGCAAGTAACAGAGATATGCCACCCCCATCGATGAACGAAATTAAAGAAGCCATCCAGCGGCTGAAGATCAACAAAACACCGAGAAAGGATGGCATTGGAACGGAACTTATCAAAGTGAGCCCGGACAAGTTGGCCGACTGTTTGCATCGACTGATTGTCAAGCTTGGGTATACGAAACGACTACTAGAGAAGTGGAAAGACGGGGTCATTTGCCCTACCTACAAGAAAGGCGATAATTGCTGAACTACCGAGCAATCACTATCCTGAATGCCGCCTACAAAGTGCTTTCCCAAGTCATCTTCCAACGACTGTCGCCAATAACCAATAGATTTGTGGGAAGTTATCAGGCCGGCTTCATGGAGGGTCGGTCTCAACGGATCAAATTTCACCCTGCGAAAGATCCTCCAGAAGTGCCGCGAATTCCGATTCATCGTTTCAAGGCTTCTTCGGTTTCAAATCCGCGTAAACCGACAAGAGCTATGGAAAATCTTGGACGAAAACGGCTTTCCGGGTAAGCTTACTAGACTTATCATGGCTATGATGGATGGGATCCAGTGTAGTGTGAGAATCTCGGGTGGATTGTTGGACCCATTGGAATTGCGCGGGGGACTTCGACATAGAGATGGTCTTTCCTGCCTGCAATTCTACATTGCGCTTGAAGGTGTTACAAGATGAGTGGCGAACGAAACGCGGCACGATTTTCAATAAATCCAGTCAATTTATCTGCTTTGCTGACGACGTGGATGCTGTCGGCAGAACATTTGAGGCGGTGGAAGATCAATACACCAGACTAAAACGCAAAGCGGACAAGATTGGGTTGAAGATAAATACGTCTAAAGTGAATATATGCTGGCGGATGGGACCGAGTGCGACAGGACCAGCTTAGGCAGTACCGTGGTAATCGACAGGGATGAGTTTGAGATAGTCCACAAGTTCGTATACGCTGGTTCACCGGCTACAGAGGACAACAATACCAACCGTGAGATTAAAAAGCGTACCAGGCCTACTACGGACTCCACAAACACTTGCGGTCGAATAATCTGAGCCCCCGTACAAAGTACACACCAGTGTGGCGAAGCCCGCACTAGTGTGGTCTAATTTTCTCACACATGCGCTCCCCCTTTTATTTCATCATGCAGTGCAACGAGTTTTTGCGCGTAGGTGTTTAGCTGACAGCTACGGGTTTTGTTTGTCGTTCGTCGTTGCAGCCCGATCTGCTGATACCGATTACACGCGAGGACTCGCGCTCCCGCCCGTGAGTAGAATCGAGGGCGAAGATGAACAAGAAGAAGAAAAAGCAACATGAAAATTTGTATCCCAGTGCGCCACTAGCCTTACAGGCACTCGTGGGGAACGAGTTTCTTGCCTCGGGAATAAGCCATGCAGGAAAACGATGTGAGGATGAGCGTGCGCGAATGTGTGGGTAACAAAATATCTCACACGGCACCGGCAGCTGTTTCTTGTACGCCTGCGTGTGCGACGCAAGTGTTGAATGCTATTTTTCCCACACTCTTTCGCGTGTGAGCAGGCATGGTTGACTTCTCGCTCGATTCGCAACATTGGTGCACACTGTACAAAACGCTAATTAGACCGGTTGTCCTCTACGGGCATGAAACTTGGACGTTGCTAGAAGAAGACCTACGAGCGCTCGGAGTTTTCGAACGGCGGGTGCTAAGAGTCATCTTTGGCGGAGTGCAAGAGAACGTGTATGGAAGCGAAGAATTAACCACGAGCTCGCACGTCTCTGCGGCGAACCCAGTATTCAAAAAGTGGTTAAGGCTGGATGGATACGTAGGGCAGGTATGTTGCTAGAATGCCGGACAACTATCCTGCAAAAATGGTTTACGCATCGAATGCGGTAGGAACAAAACGAAGAGGGACACAGCGGTCGAGGTGGTAAGACCAGGTGTAGCAAGATCTGTAGAGCACAGGGTGCCCGCGGAACTGGAGAACAGCTGCCAAGGACCGAAGACAAACAGACATAACTCTTGCCAACAAAAATTATCATCACGAACATTTTCTCTGAATACTAGCACCATATATGATCAGCATTACCTACTATTAACTTACAAAAGGAGTATCCCTCTAGTAAGCAAGTATTTTTATGGGGCATTCCCTTTGCAATCGTTAAAAAGCGCCATTTTGCCGTATTCGCAACCAACAATATATTTGCAATGACTGTTACAACGTGCGACGAATGGGAGAGTGAGTGTTATGTCTTGTTGTCTATGGTATGGTGGTTTATATGGACTATTACATTAATTTTGCAAAAATATGTAAAATTTTGATTATATTTTTCGTTATTATTCGCCTTTCAAGGCATTTTTCGAATATTTAGATTGTTTTGTATATCCGGGTACTTATACTGTGTATCGTTTCGTATGGCAGCTCGGCATCGCTAGCTTTCATGCCTCGCTCGTTGCAAAAACAACCATTATTCCAACGACGGTTATATTGGAAGGCCATTTTTAATTTTCTAGGTTGTTACTAGTACTGATAATGCGTTTACAAGTCGCGACTTACGTTAAAATATCTCATACATTCGAACTACATTCATATAAAAATCGCTTTTTTACTTTAAGATACCCGTCACACACGTATTCACAACTTCATATATGTGTACTGCATAAATATATTAAAATTAAACAGGGGAATATTATAAAAGAAGCATCCGTCAGATGTTGTATCAAACTAAACATGACATGAAAGTATACGTCCGCTAGCAACGGATCTTCTCCACGAGTGACGCTTATGTGTGAGCAATTTCCGTTTCTCATAATACTAAAAATGCTCGCTTGATTTTTGTCAAGCGCTCGCTACCGTCCAAAGATGAACCTACAGAATGTAGAGCATAAGGAACGTATTTTATTTACATGCAAATTCGTGCAATTTGTGATGGTCGCGGTCTCGTCGTGGTGTAATTTAAATTACATTTTTCATTCACCGCTTTCGTCTGACGTCAGTTTTTGCTACAGTCGAGTATATCAACCATTGCCCCACGAGCATACAGTCCAAACATAAAGCTCTGATACATATTACATATTCTTAATTCAAATCTCTGACTCGTTTAAAAATCTAGGTTTCATGAGAGTTGTTCCGGTTTTTGCTTTCAGACAGTTTTTTCTTTTTTTTTTCCTTTTTTTCGGGTTATCCAACTGGTCGCTTAATAGCGTATAAAACTCTGCGCTGGGCCCTTTTGTGTTGTCAACAAAGTGTCAGGGAGACCTCAAACATCAGTTCTACCTGACGAGACAGGCACTGGCGCCCACTAAAACACAGGTAGAGCCCCAAGCATAGCCGTCACGCCTATACCCGCAGGCGGAGGCGTTTCGGCCCTGCGCGGACTCCACGAACTGACTCTAAGATCTCTCTGCCAAAGGCCGGAATGTCATATTTTAAATATAATGATGATGATGACGATGATGATGATAATGATGATGATGAGAAGAAAAATAATAGATCGCATTTGTAAATGTGCTTTGGACTTTTTGTACCACTCGAGTTGCAATACGCGGTATAGTGAAGAAGTGGAGAATTCGTCAGCCCCGCCTGACACTGGTCTTCCCGCGCGCCCGCTTTTAGTTTTCCAACACAAACAACCACAAATGAACCAATAGATAAGACAAATTTCGGAGCAACTCGGATCAACTTATCAGGGCAAATTTAATCTTTCATCCCCTTCACAATGCATTCCCACGATACAAAGTAAATTGAGCGCAGCACAAGCTGGACGTTCGCGGTAGTCGACAGAAGCTTCAAAATATAGAGACTCGCCCGCCGAGACCAAAGTGCTGTAAAGCTCTGGGCTTAAACGTCTCTTTAAGACTCGACCCCTTCCCATAGACAGAGCCCACGGGCAGCCATCAGAGCTCAGGACAGCCACGGGGCCAGTGCAAAAATCCTACTCTATCTAGCAGCACCGCCTAGCCGAAACTTGAACACGCGACACGAATTGACCTAATTTTCCCATCTGCTACCTAAGAAGTGCTATTACCCGTAATCATTACAGAGTGGTCCCTCGGCATCCAATCGGATCTGGTATCCCGCTTACATCCCCTTACTAACCCTAAGCCCCCGACCAACTGAATCAATCCGACATTTTTCGGAGATATTTGTGACAGTTGCTATAAATAGGGATGAATCCCAGAAAACTTCATCTATAGTCAGAGATCCCCATACTGGCCTTATTCTTAAACGGAATAAAAGCACTTTCTGAACAACGCAACAATCACATTTGGTAAATTTTTACCCCGAGTCCCACTTGAAATCACAAAAGTATTTTGATATATACCCACATTCAGAAGTAAACGTGACCGCTGTTCATTTACTGATTAGTTAAAAAGCCCTACACCACGACAAGGTTCAGTTTTATCGTAGGGTTTTTGCTTTCAGACAGTTTTTAAGAAAATAATATTTTCCAAAGCTATGCAATATCTTTCCACAAGATGAAATCTTACTCAAAATTGCAGTTGTCTGGTGACCAACATCTATCCTTCTATATCTAATCAATAACTATGTAACATCGTAAGGGATATTCTTAGCTGCAACCAACCATTCCCCGAATAGACGTTGGCCTAATAATAATCCATTTGTCGGCTCACAAAAGGGATTAGCATAACAATGGAAGCAATTTTCCTGACTAATTCCCGATTCGAAATCATTACGGGAAGCACTTTTCTACCACAGTCTGCAAAATGGAAAATTTCCCCGGCCAGCTTCATTCTCGACATACATACAATCCCTCACGTTGCCGCTACGGGTTCTCGCGGGCGCCACTTCCCACAGCTTGGTAACTTGGTCTTATAGCTAAATACATGATAAGTTGAAAAGCCTACATCCGAAGGCAAAGGCAGCATCAGCAATCGCTGTCCCAAATTGGAATCAACCTTCAAGGAGATTTAAATATTTCTAAACCACAGACAGAGATAATCAACTTCCAGGTCTGTGGGATGAAACGAAACCGGTCCAACCGCAGCAAGTTTCACATTCGAATTTTCCCTGCTGCCCGACCGTAATTTGAAACAATTTTGTTCCGTTCGAAAATTTCATTTGTCAAGAATTCTAGTTTGGATCAAATGATGAAAACTATACAAAAGCAGCTATTGATGGCCTATGAAATCGTGTTACACTCTGATAATATCTGTTCATACCATTGATATCCACTTAACGGTACCTTGTGGGGAATGCTGATCAGCCTCACGAACTGCTGAGCTGAGCTGTTCACCCTGCTTGTCAACAGTCAGTTCCGTTTAGCCATTTTGACATAATAAGTAATAGGATTTTTTGCTTGATAAACGTGCTGAAGCTGCTTTTCCGCCTTCGAATCATAAGTCATGCTTTTCCTTTTACGTTTTTTTTTGTCCTTTGAAAATATATGCTTGCAATTCTTTCGTCTTCTTACGAAAATAGCACATTCTACGGTACATGTGTTGCTATTCCAACGAAAACCGGAGCAAAAGTTCAACACGATGGCGCTTGGTGTCGAGATTGTTCAAACAAATGGAACTTCAGAAGACCGGAAATCAGTGAACCGAAAGCAGAAAAAAGGTAGCAGTTACTCATATTGCAATGCAATCGGACCTTAGATAAAGTTTACCTACCCACACTTTTGGTGATAGAATAATGAACTTGTCTCTTCATGTGTCAAATGTGTCAATTTGGATTGCACTTTCCTATGCCGTTGTGCGGATTTGCATGATTGTACGGCCTACTTTTCGAAACCATGCAAACGATGATGATAATTTTAGGAACTCAAGAATCTCACAATCTTCCTGAGTGTCTCATTAAAATTTGTTGGAAAAGTGAGATGAAACTAGCATTGTTTTGTTTATAAAACTTTACCTTCTACTTCCCAAGAGTGGTTCAAGATGATAGCTACTACTAATCTTTAGTACTCGAAGGATTTTTAATTTTATCTATCTCAATAAATACAAACCATACGGTTGTATTTTCAAATCAGTTGATCCATGTCGTACTTTATTATTTATAGAAATCCTTAACTAAAACTTTTTTTTTCAAAATTTTCCATTCGGCCGGCTTTTAAAAACAAACCTAACGAACTGATTCCTATTCGCATTCGGTTTGGCATTCGATCCGGAAAAAAGAGCATCGTATACAAACATGACGGTCAAATTGAATCGATTTCCTCTCCTGTCACATCTTCCACAGAAAACCATGTTTCCACCCCCGTTAGTCGATCCTAACCAGGTGGGAGCCAATTGAAAAAGTGAAAGACAATACCAGCGTACATAGGTACTAGCTGACTCAGCAGGGACCTACTGGCTGCAGCTGAAGTGGGTGGTGGTGGTAACAACGAATAGGAAGCGATAGACAATAATGTGATGCAGATTAATCGTTTCACTTACGGTTCAACCCGATCTGTTTGCTCTGCGTCAACGTAACTTTTTCGTCTCCCAACCTGGGAAAGGTAATTGTTTCACCTTTAAAAGTACTTCTTGATTAGTTCATAAAATACTATCGTGAAGTTTGCTTGACCGAAGGTCTTCGAAAGTAATCGTTAAGTCGGTTTATGGGTTAGGTTTCTGTCACCAGTAAAGGATTCGGAACAAAGTTGATCCAAAGAGCAGTCTGTTCACCCCATTGGATGGATTAAATATTCTTATATCGCCTGCAATGCAACGGTTGAAGCACAGCAGCAGTGGTAGGAATAGCCAGTGCCTTGCGAGGTATCTGTGCGATAAGTGATGCTGATGGGATGCTAGGCGCTGCGATTTTAAATTACGCTGGTTTCCCTGCTGATATCGATTCGCCATCGCATCGTGTCCTTCGCTCAGCAAGCAGCAGCAGCAGCAGTCAGTGGGTGGGTGGAACATAGCCCGCACTCATTGGACGGTTGCGTTTACATAATATGAGTAATTATAAAATAAGCTTACCCGGTACCGGTGGACGTAAGTTGTGGGATATTAAACCGATTGTTGATTTGTTATCCCTGAATTACATAATTAGCTCAGCGCGACGCAGGCGTGCGATTTATTTATAGGCAGCTAAGATTAAACTGTACAGCAATTTGTTGTCGAATGATACTACGCTGAAATAGCCTCGATAGATTACGTTTCATGTATATTTTATCGGCAAACATAATGGTTTTCTTTACTGCTTCACATTACGGTACGATTCATTTGCTAGCCACTTTTGTCTGCGACTTCCACTTCCCCTGTTTGTAATGCCATTGCAATGATATACGAAGACAGTTACTGTACTTGGTAAATCATGGTAATTTCCTCCCGCTAAAGCTTTTTTCTTGTTTAAGTTAAATCACTAATTCGATGGAATCAAACAATTGTGACCTAACTGCTATACTGCACTCCAAGCTTGTCTCCTTCTTGTAGAAGTGCTTAAGCAGGATACACGCTAATCAATGATGATGTGGTTTGTAATTCCATACGATGCGATGGATCACTGAAAAATTTAATGGCACAGGCAAGGTGACTAACCTTGGGCACAGGATTACAACTATCTAGCTCAATTCCACCAATGGGTATTAACAGTCTGTAAACTGCCACGGAACCCGCCACAAAAACCGATCATTAAGCTGGTATACAAAAAAGCTCATCATTTTAATAAAAAATTCCCTTCCGTCCCGTCCGAACATGTTCTGTCCTTTATACTCCTTCATTACCATGCTGCAAGTAAATCTACGAGTTTACGAATGTTCTACGGACCTACGGATCAATTCCTCGTATCTACGGTTTGTCTTAAACTAAACAAACAAAAGGAAAAATTTCTTTCAGTTACAAAAATCATGAGTACGCTACCTGTAGTGAATACTATCGGATATTTCTCTATAATGCTGATGTTATAGTGCTATTATATAATATATAATGCTATTTGGAGTATGCGAAAAATGCGAAATATTTTCGTTTCTATTTCTTCGCATATTCATACAGTTCCTAATATGATTGTTGTACTGCGATCGAACTTCAAAATCCTTTACTACTGTCTCTTTACTTCTGTTCTGTGTTTACTCTTTTTACACTAGATGTAAAAACTGTTGAACATTTAAAGTATCAGAAAACATTTTTAACATTATAAAAGGTGTTAAAAAGATGACTAAAATACGAATAATAAAGTGAAAAAGTGAAGGCGAGAAGACACCGTAAAGAATGAAAGTGCAATGAAAATATGACGAAAAACTTCAAATCATACTAAAAGTATAATGAAAGATTGTCGAACAGACGACGAAATACCACAAACTAACGACGGAAATAATATGAAAAATAAAACGACGAAAAAAAAAATAAAACACACATTAAAAAACGACGAAAAGACGATATAAAAGGCGACCAGCCCTGCAAAAAACTAGCAAAAGAAACGAACAAATGACAAAAAGATGGCGAATACAAAGAAAAGACAACAAAAGACGATGCAACGCGTCGAACTTCCTTGATTGTTCGATGCGTTTTTTTTATCTGAGTAGGTTGCCTTACTAGGGCCACGCTAACGAGTCTTGTGATGGGGCTGCCATCTTGTAGTACTGAGACAACACAGTGCCTCCTTCCCTGTCGTCAGTATACGACCTTAGTTTCCACCGGGGTTGGTTACCCGATCTCCGCTAGGGTTCGGCGGGATAAGAGTTGATGGGTAAGAGGCTAAGGACCACTATGGGGTCTGTATTGCGCATTATCCAGCCGTACACCAATCCATTTATAACGCAACGGAGGTTAACCTACAAACGATAACAGCGCGCCGGTTCCCGATCTCGTAGAGGTCCGGCCAGAAATCGGTCAGCTGAAGAATAATAGACCCTTCAGAAAGGACCAATTGTTAGCAAAACTCTACAAAAATGACCACGAAGCGCTAGCAACGGCACTTCACTGAATAATTTCAAGGATTTGGGAGGCGGAGAAACTACGGGAGGAGTGGATGGAACGTGTGGTTTGTTCCATCTACCTATCTAGATTGCTGCAATTAGCACGGCAATACGCTGGTCAACGCCACCTAATGATGCTCTTTTAGATTTTGTTACGTCGTCTAACGCCAATAGCAAGAGAATTCGTAGGACAGTACCAGGCGGGTTTTATGGAGCCCCGTGCGGATCAAATTTTTTACTCGCCGACGGATCCTCCATAAATGTCGGGAGTACAACGTTCTCACGCATCATATTTTCTTGGATTCCAGGGCAGCATTCGATACAGTCGAGCGCGAACAGCTATGGCAAATAATGCACGAGAATGGTTTTCTGGACAAACTGACGCAGCTGCTTGAAGCTACCCTGGAGTGAGTGATGTGTTACGTGCGTGTTTCGGGGGCACTCTCGAGTCTTGTCGAATTGCGCAGAGAGTTTCAGCATGGGGATGGACTGTCCTGTATGTTATTCAACAGCGTAATTAAAGGTGTGATCTGGAGAACAGACATCGAAACGAGAGGAACTTCAGCAAGAGTAGCTACCTTCTAACCGCCGCAGCCGACTTCGGAAGCAATCTACGGTAGACTTAAAACGGAATCTAGGAGGATTGCGTTGCAAATCAATGCGTCGAAAACCAAATATATGGTACAAAGAAGTTCCAGGGAGTGCAACGTGTGCCTCCCCGGGCAGTGACTATTGACGGCGATGAACTGGAAGTGGTTGATGAATTCGTATATTTCGGATCTCTGGTCACCGCCGACAATAATACGAATATGGAAATTCAACGATGCATTCAAACTGGAAGTCGAGTCCACTTTTACCTTCACAAAATGCATAGACCTGGCGACAGTTGAAAGATTACGGTGCACCGGCCACGTCACAAGGATACTGGATGTCTATACAGTGAAATCTATTCTCTTCAAGAACCCCATCGACACCAAGAACGGAGGGGCCCAATGAGCTAGTTGGCTCGGCCAGGTTGAAACCGACTTGCGTGTGTCGAGACACTCAATGAATTGGCAACGAGTAGCCCAGGACCGACTACAGAGGAGAGGAATTGTTGATACGGCAAAAGCCACTCCAACTCTCTGCTGATAAAAATAAGAAGTAAGTTCGAAAAGGGTCAAAAAGACAAATCCGTGTAAAAAGAAACTCTAATTCTAATATAATAATGTCCCATACAAAACTTTGTCAAATTTTGCTTGGCTGAGAAGACGGTACTGTCAAATGAATGTCAATTGAGTCAAAGTGATCGTGCCATCCCTGCTGTAGAATCAAAATCTGAAACCAAAAATAATATTTTTGACGTAGGACTACGTCTTTCAGGAAGGTAGCTGGTATAGGGTGTCATTCCAAAAAATCTTTCTCGAAAAGTGATCAGGTTTTTAACGCTAATAGCTTAGTCGTTTCCCAAACGATTTTCAATATTCTTACACTAATCTACACTAATTGGAAAATCTTCTAAGAATTGGCCTAAATAAAGAAAAGTATGGACTGTTGATGTTGAACTATTGAAAAATTGAAAATAATGAACCTATGTTTTACCAGAATTCTCGCTTCGTGATTGGTTGGAAGATTCTTTACGATAATCTAAACCTATACCAATTTGATATCTGTGCTTGGGAAGTAAGCCAAAACAAGTGACAAAGTTTCCTCATTTCAACAAGATTTCTTAACAACGCGATTAAACGTAGACCATTTTGATGTCCTTGCTTGGGAGGAAAGTACGCCAGAAAGAGTGACAAAGCCCCCTCGTGCCAACAGATTTCTTACGAACGCAATTAAAATTAAAGCTAGTCCAATTTGATGTCTGTGTTAGGGAAGCGTGCCAGAAAATATGACACAAGTTCGTCGTACCAACAGATCGCAAATTCTTTACTGCGAGACGATTAAACCTAGGCGAATTTGATATCTGTGTTGGAAAAATGTGCTACAGCTGTAGTGTTCGGTTATAATACGACTCTGTATGAATACGCATGCTTGCCGTTTCATTAGAAGTGTAGTGAAAAGATGTGCTGTTGATAAAATAGGATTGAATTGGTAAAATCCCTTCAACGTGGGGAACCATGGGTAATAAAAACAATCTTTAATTTCTGCAAGGTAGCAGGAAAGCAATAGTTAGTGTTCTTGATTTTGTTAAATTGTTTCCAACTGCACATAGAAATAACTCTGAAATCTTTGAATTGAACGTTTACAATGTTACTATGTACTTTGATAAATGTTACATACAAGGCATGTAGCATGTATATATATTGCATACAGCATGTACACATGAAGAATCGAATGATTACAAGCATGGATACATGCTACTATCACTACAAAGAGACTTACATACGTAGTCCTACGTCACCTGTACATGCGGTCGTGTCTTGTACACAGCCCCTCTGATTTTTTCAAAACTTTTAGTCGTGTATATCCCCTTAAGGCAGTGCCAGTGCGAAGCGTGTCATAAACCTATTTCTAGTATTGACTAATTTTCCCTAAAGTAATAAAATTCCTTTCTTTGATTTTTTTATTAATGATGATGATGATGGTTGATCGTGATGATGGTGATAATGATGATCATGATGATGATGATGATTTTGCTTCTGATGATTATTTTGATGATGATGATGATGTTGATCATGATAATGATGATGATGATGATTTGGATGATGATGACGATAATGATGATGATGATTTTGATTATGATGATGATTTTGTTGAGAATGATGATTATTTTGATGATGATGATGATGAATTATGAATCATACCACAATTGATACCAGATACATTGAAGCAGTCGGGTCAAGCGGTTTAGTCGAACAGTTGAGTCGAGTAGTCAGTCGAACAGTTTATTCGAGCAGTAGAGTCGAGTAGTCCACTTAAGTAGCTGAGTCGAGCAGTCGAGTCGAGTAGTCCAGTCGAGCAGTCGAGTCGAGTAGTCCAGTCGAGCAGTTGAGTCGAGTAGTCCAGTCGAGCAGTCCAATCGAGCTGCCGATTCAAACAGAAGTCCAGCCGAGCAGTTGAGTCGAGCAGTCTAATCGAACAGTTCAATCGGGCAGTCTAGTCATCCAGTTGAGTAATCGAGCAGTCCAGCAGTCGACCAGTGAGGTGACTGAGAATACAACCCATTGCTACGAAAGCATGACGTCCTATCAGGGACCTGTTTTTAGTTACCTATAAGCCTCTTATGGCGTCCTGTCAGAGAGCTGGTTTTCGGTACAGACATAAGCCTGTTATATAAATAGATTTTCAAATTCTGCTTAGCTAAGACAGTGCTGTTAAATGAATGTAAATTAATTCAAAGTGATCGTGCCATCCCTGTGAAGCACTCATCTTCACTCTACTCGTTTTCGTTTTCTCGAACGTGTCGGTACTCATAAGTTAGTTTCGCTCTCGTCGAGTACACTGGTCCCATTTCACTGGACGCCGCTACACTGTTGGCCGGCATCCTTGCAACGTGACCGACCCATTGTAGCTTTCAGACGTTTGCCAAATAAACGATTGGAATCTCTCCAAGGTGATCCCGCACATCTTCCGCAACAAGTTTCGTTCGAACCGGCAAGAGCACGTACATAAGATTTCGGAGCCTAATTCAGTTCCGAATTCAGATTTCGGAGAAAACAATTCATTCGCTGAATGATTCTTTCAATAAATCAATTATAGCGTGTGCAGTGTGGCATGTTGCACCTATATACATGTTGGTCTATAAACGTGCACCAAGAAAATGACATTTTCAGGATACAACAGTGTTTCGACAATGCAAGAGGATTCTCTTCACTCCAAATGCTACGGTTTTGTTAATTGACGTACACTCAAGTACTTTTTAACACGGTTTGGTTTTTCTAATATTAAGAACGGGGCATCTTAGGGATCTTTCATTTATTTCTCATTACATTTGGGAGAGGCCCGACTTTCGTCACGTATTTTGTACATGATCCCTAAGTTGCACCGTTCTTGAGTAATCGTAAAAAACAAACCGTGTAAAAAAGACTTGAGTGTAATTATTTGACCGAACAAGCTTCATCACCGAACAAAATTTTCTTGTGAAATACCACTGATTTCGTACAAACTCTGCAAAATTTATATGCATTGTCCAGGCTTAAGTTTACTCACGGGAAATCGCTAAGATCAAAAATGCATAAAATATGCGTAAATATATGTTTTACAAACGCGTCAATTTTGAAATTCGCGTGAAAATAGTCGCGTAAAAAACCGCGTAAACGTCGACTTTCAATATATATATATATATATATATATATATATATATATATATATATATATATATATATATATATATATATATATATATATATATATATATATATATATATATTAAACGCACCTCTAGAGAGTTCTGTTTAGTTTGTTTTTTTTTGCGCAATGAATATAATCCAGTTCATCGTAAAGCTATCGACGTTGTTGCAGACATCCTTAAATAGCCTGTTTGCGAAGAATTAGTTTCATTTCATTTTGTGATAACTTTACTAGTAAGTAAATTGATAATAAAATCAATTAATGATTGAAAATTCTATTATGTACGGTACGCTTCTTGGTTAACTTGTTTTCTTTAAATTAATTCAAAACACACATTTTCAAGCGAAGCAAACAAAAATGAAATAAAAAGGACATCTTAAAACTTTGCTGTGAGGAAGTTTAAATTAATGCTGGAAGTCCTGAACGTGATATTCGATTTGCAAGATCACTTTAATGTTAATTTTTTTCTACACTCTTAAATAATTCTACCTGTAAATTGGTTGGATTTAGTTAAAGCTAGGTAACTACTTAAAATGCCCCTAAAGTATCCAAACTCAGATTTTGAGTAGTTTTTCAACTATAAAATTGCTAATATGAACTTAAAAGTGCGTTATTTGTCATAGGGAATAATTCAATTATCGGTAACAAGTAGCCAAAATTGGTTGAAATTTTCACCCAAAGTTTAAGTTTGAACACTTTAAGGGCATTTTGAGTAGTTTCAACCTAGCTTTAACTAAATCCGACCTATTTACAGGTATAATCATTTAAGAGTGTAGTTTGCTGTGAATAAAAAGTATAGTGTAAAGCACCTCTTAACATCTCAATTCATAATGAACTCACATTAGTTCATTATGAGCGTAAAAAGATCTCAAAGCAGGTTCTGTTAATTCATCTAATTTCTTTACAAACAACGAAGCACTCTCCGCCGAGGGGGCAAACTTTGTAATTTAATGTATCTAATCCACCGCACGAAGAAGTTGGCAGCTTGCCGCTGCTGTTCTTGCTTGCAAATCGCGCATTGTGTGTGTGTACTATATAATTAGTACCATCTACTAATTATACGCAGTTTTCCCGAGCTATTTATCAGAGCTTGGCTTCTTTGGCGCGGTTTTCTCCTACTGCTATGCTGAGATGATTCAAGCACTAACGTGGCATCACCACTGGTAGAAGTCATTTTTGTATGACTTAACGGGTATCGTCAACCTTTTCAGAAACGTGATTTTATTTGCAATAGCTGTGCTGGTATCGTCAGCATTTTGGGATTCAGCTGCGATAGTCATTCTAATTCCGTTTAGTTTATTGTCGGCCTTTAGAATTAGACTGTGGTTAAATATCTAATAATGTTGGTACATGACTCTGAAATAAATTATACAAATTATCAAGTTGAATTGTCCCACATTCATATAATCATGAAATGTTATACTTCAAAGTTGATAAGCCACTCACTTGGATGAAAATGATTTGTTAAAATACGATTAAATCGCGTGCTGACTTAATTCTTACAGCAACGATCATATCTAAAGTCGTTAGTATTTTATGAAACCCTGCAGATTGAAGGTAATGATATAAAATCTTTAAATTAAAGTGTCGTTTTTCCTCTGTTTATTCTCAATTTCATTATTCAATAAAAAGAAAAATAAATGGTTTCTATCAAGACCATCTGTTGCATTTCGGATTTACTTCGTTTACAGTAGGACTTCTGTTTGAATAGCTTCGACGGCAACGGACAGTCAGCAATCCGTCGTCGCTAACCATCGTTTTTCGTATTTCCTCACCCGGTTTTTGTATTACGTGACTTATCGCAACTTTACGATTCGAATATCGCGTTTGTGTATGTGCGTGTTTGAAAGTAGCTTTCAGCAACTGCCCCCTGACTGCAAAGCTCAACAAAAAATGCTTTCAGTGTGATTTGTTAAAGCAAACATAAACTTCCAGAGTTTACTTGGAAAGCCCTGAAATAACAGTACACACGCACGGGAGCTTTCTGCGGCTTTCGCTGCTGGCCGCTAGAGGCTCTATCACGTCCTAACATTAAGGATTTCTCATCGACTGAAAGTCTAATGCACTCTCTTCTCTCTTTTGTTTTCAGGTACGTAAGTTTCAATCTACGGCACCATGGGACACCAACAAATTGACTGTTGCTGGATGTAAGCTATGCAACCAAATTGATAAAAGCTTCTGATTAAATAAGGCAACGGTTAACTTTCCCTCCGGAGACACTCGCTTTTCACCTTATTGATTTTGTTCTCAAATAGTTCAAGTTAGTCTGTGGTTCAAGCTTAATATGTTAGCTACATCGATATGATAATCAAACACTATTATTCAATGCATCGTCTAGTGTGTTCGAAATTCTATGTAAAAAACCACTAGAGAAACATGCTTAAAAATAGGCATAACTAATGATGCAATTCCAAATCAGAGCACAGGTCTCTCAACATGCAAGATCTTCATCAAACTAATGAGGAGCCGAAAGCGCATTCCATCTGATTTCGTATAAGGTAACTGGTTCACATCGTATTGTTCACGTCTCACAAAGCAGTAAATTGAAGAAAAATCTGTTCATATTTATGTTTAAAACACAGAAAAGATCTTTTAATTAGAACTGAGTTTATTGAATTTGAATTTGTGTTCAATTTTTTTAACCGCCATGCTAAAATGCATCAATTTTGTGCAACATTTATATCTTTCAGATCTGAAAACTTTTTTTAAACAAATTTGAAAACAGTCAAGAAGACGGCTTTCATAGTGTTAAGCATTGTTTTTAATTTTTGTAAGTTTTCAAAAAATTATGAAAGTTAGAGAAAAATCTGATATTCTTGAAGCAATTTTATTACTCATAAAATCTAGCAAATAAAAAATGGCTTTTTATGGTATTATGATTTATGTTTGGGATATTTGCTGCTGTAGACGCGTTGGAAAAAAATCTCAAATTAATTTTGATCCTGTCCATTGCACTAAGCACTCCACTGTGCTCGTGTACGTATGCGCATCGGTTCGCTTCCGAAAGTATACGCCAGCGAGCTGCATTCTAGAACGCGACATTACGTACGAATGCAACGCAGGTATGAAGGTATTCCATAGGTAGGCTTTCGAAAGGTTGAATCCACTTGAGCATTGGAGGTGATATTATGCATGCGAATGTTGCGTTCAAACCAGCATAACAGCGCCGAACGCAGCGCGGAGCTATTAGTTGCACCCTGGCGGTTCCCCTTTCAGCACACGCAGTCTTCACAGTAGGACTCATTCCAACAGCGGGGTGCATTTTTTATTTTGCGCCATAATATGCATTCAGAGTTTTTTTTTGCGCGGTACTATTCTTGTGCACTCCATCGTTGGATGCGAAAGTGCTTTCGGTGCACATATGCTGTAGGATATATGTGAATCAAATTAAGCCACTGGAATGACATAAGTTACATGACATATGTAAATGATAATGTGAACAACAGTTTACACGGCAAAGCAATTAAGCATGGTGGTCTGAAGGGTGACCACAGGAAATAAATTTCGGTTTGTTAGATTTTAGTTATAAAATACAACTTCCACCTCAAAGTTTCTTAGTTATTTTACCGGTAAATAGATGATTAACAAACTAATTAAAGAATTCAACTAGTTATAATCTTCTTCTGCTTCATCCTTATTTCCCACATCACACAAGAATGTACGAAGTGCTGAGTATGTATTCTAGTCAAAGGCCGTTGGCCTATTATATGACTTTAAATATTTGAAATTATGTTCAACACAATTTTTCCCACTTATAGAAATTTAATGTAAAATGGATATCTTATAAGACTAACAGTGAAGTTTTAAGAATTGGAAAAACAATTATACATGAAAATTCACTATATTCGAACAAAATTTAAACAATGTCAAACAAAAACCGAGATAAAATTAAATGCAATTGAATCCGAATTAAATACAACTTGATATATAATCGTAAACCGTTTAAAATAATTTTAACCATAATCTGAAACGAAGCAAAGTTAAATAAAGATCAATTTTAAATTACCAAAAAAAAAACTACTAAGATATACAGCCCTTAAGGTTGTTCGAAAGGGTGACGTAGGCCTACGTTAGCATTATTGTTGTATTGATAACATGTTTTACTCGATGAAGTATGCCTTTATGTCAGATCATTAGAGCAAGGACTAATGCAGGCTGCACCAATCCCGTTTGGCTCAGTAAAACAGTGTGCACGTGCGCTACACAAAACCATCCGTGAGGTTCAGACCTTCGTTTATTTCTTGTTGCTGCATGAATTAGCCAAAATTCCGTCTCAGAGGGTGATGATCATGATATCCGAGCTCTTAGTAAATGTATCAGGCTAGATGTGAATATCATTCATCAATTGGCCTTGGTAACCTTCAACATCAAGTAATAAATTAAAGGGGGGCTCCGTAGCCGCAAGGTTACCGAGTCTGCTTTGACAAGCGGTCGTGGGTTCGAATCTTAGTAGAATCAAGCCATTCGATGTCAAGTGACTTTAGCATGGGTTTATTCTCAGGCCCCCCTCGTTTACCCTTCCTTCATGCTGAATTCTAAATTTTCCCACTGAAGCCTCTTGACAGTGCAAAAGTCCCTCCTATAGTTAAGTGTACTGGTCAGAGGAACGAATGAGTCCCGCCAGGGACGGCTATATTATGGGATAGTACTGGCAGTGAGGAATAGGTGGGTAAGGTAGATCAAGCTTATCGCTCATTCAATAGCGATTATAGCAAAAAGAAATACAGTGCAGGTCATACAGCAAACGCCCGGGCGATATCACAATAGATCAACTATACTGGTCACAGTGATGAGTCCACACAGGAAAAAAAAAGCCTAATTGAAGATAAAATTGAATTTCTTTCAGATGAAAAAATGACTTCGTTGTATTAGCAACAGTGGAAATTATTTTAGGGAATTTCACAATGTTGTAGCTAAGTAGTTTAAGGGGAACGCCACAAAAGTGGCTTGTATTTGGCGTTTAACGTAGATTGCGAAAAATTTCATTCAATCTTTATTTAATTCGTTGGTGGTCATTGGTAACAAATAACATCACAACCAAAGCACGTTCATGGCAAATATGACGTGCCAGTCGGATCTCTTTCCCTTTTGGCATGAATGGCAACCAGAGGGGTGGTGTGGGTGTTAAACTATCATACATAATCCATGCCCCACTCATTGGTTTTGGTACCTACTTACTGTTTGATTCATCTCAAAACAAATGAAACTAATCAGAAAGCAGTTAAACATTCCTTATTAGCACTAATTTTACTATTACTAGCTGTTATTTTGAATATATAGGCTATTTCAGAATTGTCGCCATCCATAGCTGTTTAGTACGCCAAATTTTGACAATTTCACACCCCTGATAGCAACAGGCATGCACGTTATCGTTACATTTTTATTTTCGTTTTCACAAAGTGCTACCCAGTATAGTAAACAAAGACGTAGTCCTACGTCAAAAATCAACATCAACTTGCTTACTGACTTATCCTGGAGCGATTTCCGTTGGGGTTTGACCTGCATTACAATATTCCGCCAACATATTCGGTACATGGCATTTCGCCTCCAGTTTCGTCAATGTCTCATACTTCCTAGGTCTCGCTCCACTTAGTTCAACCATAAACACCTAGATCGCTTCGCACCTCTTACCCAGCCAGCTCGTATAACAATGTACAAAAATTATCGTAAATATCTCTTAACAAGTACGAAACAGTAAATAAAGCGTTATAAAGCATGTACAAACCAACTGACAAATGCACAATTTTGAGCCCAGAGTTGTTGGGTAAATGATTTAAAGTAGTGCTATTTGAGACCTTACTTATTTCCTATTGTGACGCATGATTTTGACCCATCCAGCGACACACGAATCAGCGTGACTAGTTTTGCCGAAAAACCATGTTCTAGCATTATCGACCACAGCTCATTCCGTTTGACTGAATCATACGCCGTCTTAAAGTCCACAAACAGATGATGATGAGTCTGAAAGTTGGACTCCCGGAACTTTTCTAGTAACTGACTTGTCTAGTAAACATTTGATCCGTCGTGGAGCGACCCTCACAAGAACTAGCTTGACGACGGAGGAATCCGCTGACGGTCTCAGTCTATAGAACAGGATACGGAAAAGCACCTTATAGACGGAATTGAGCAATGTGATGCCTCGATAGTTTTTACACTCGAGTCGATGTCCTTTTCCGAAAATAGGGCAAATGAGGTCATCCAACAACATCTCCGGAATTCTGCCTTTTAGATCCTGTCAATGATCCGATGTATTGCTTCGTACAGCAGCTCGCTCCTTGCTTTTAGAAGTTCAGCCAGGATACCATACTTCTCGGTAGCCTACCGTTTTTCAGCTCATTGATTGCGTTCCTAATCTCCTCCTGTATTGGTGGATCCACAACTTTGCCTTTTTTGCCTTACTACCAGTAGAGAACCGGCGGCGTGGCTCTTGCCGCATCAAGAATTTCCCTCCACTGTATTCGGTCCTGAGCTACTCGACGCCGATTCGTTGAGCGTCTCGACACACGATAGTCGGTTTCAACTTGGTCGAGCCATCCAGCTCGTTGGGCCCCTCGATTCCTGGAACCGGTGGATTCTTAATGAGAACTGATTTCACTGCACAGTTATCCGGCATCCTTACGATGTGACTGGCCTACCGTAGTCTCCCAACTTTCACCCGGTGATTCGATGGAAATCTCTCGTAGTAGTGCCTGCAACTCGTGTGGTGTCTACACCACTCTCCGCCATCCATTTGTACTCCACCAGACTGGGAGAGGCTGTTAGAGTCAATAGGATCGTAGCAACTGGCCCTGCAATTGTCCTGTCCTCTAACAGCTGACTGCGAAGTCTGTCGTATAAAAACAGAAGATCAAGTTTGGATAACGGAATGTAGTACCTAGGCTTTACTTTGCTTTTGATAAGAGATCCCAAATATAGGGGATTGTCCCCTATTGTGAAACGGCCCCGGTTGTGAAACACCCGTAATTTTTAACGTTTTTATAATCCGAGTGCAGTCAAGTTACTACCAACGTCTAGTCTCATAGTAATATAACTTTTAGGCAAAAAACGGTCAAACTTCAAGATTTACAATGCTTTGTAGGAAAAGTGTTTGAAAAAACACCCAAAAAAGTTTTTACGCATGTTTTGCAATTGATTATTTTGTGTACCAAATGGAATAAAAAAGCTCAGGTAAAGGCACATAAGCTAAGTTTTGGACCTCTATATCATCACACAGACAAATTTTAGGTGAAATAATTGACTTCGATATTTCTATATTTTCTTTTCTTTTCTAAAGATTTTTCGAGGTGTTTCACAACCGGGGATACTTTTCTTTTAGCCACAAAAAACCATGTTTTGAAATTTTGCTATAACTTTTGTCTTTTAAACAAAAACCATATACTTCCTTCGGCAAAAAGATAGGTATGTGATTAAACTTTCCAATGCTTCAAAAAGATTTAAAATTGGATGATCCGACCAAAAGCTATGACCAAAAAACAAACCTGTTTCATAACCGGGGACATGCCCCTACGCAACACAAAAGATCCCAAATATAAATCCATCAGTTCAGTCACAGGAAGCAACCAAAATGATTTTGCTAGAAATAGAGATTGATTAACTAAATATATTTATTTTGTTAAAACAACTAGTTTTCGAATATTACAAAATTTCAGTGGCGCGTTGATTTTATCCACAATAAAATTTAATGCGCACATGCTGCAAACGAAGTAAGACTGTTCAAAATTTATTTATTCTATGGAATATTTTACTATGGTCGCTATAAACCAAATCGTTCAGAATGATCTGACAGGAAAACTTAACTTTTCTGCTCACGGATGTATAAAGTTGACAAAGCTGGTGAACTGATTTAGCTTTTACTAGAGCGAAAAGCGAAAAGCTTTATTAAATTTTCGGTGGTGGCTGTCAAGCAGCGAAAGCTCAATCGGTTTTATTACTGCTTTCAGCAGAACGTGATATGAATATATAACCGGATTCGACGGTTATAATCTCAGATTATAGCTTGGTTTGACTCATGCACCATGCAGGAGTCACAACGACAACTTATTAAGCGCAGCTACCAATAACCCCCCCTTCACCTTTCCACTCTTTCCCATCCATTCAAATATTCTTCATTACTTTCCCCTACCGTCCCTTCATCAATTGTAGAACCACCATTTAAAAAAAATATTTAAGCCTTACCAATTAGCTATAGGATTGTAAATTAGAATTGGCATCAGAATCTTAGTATAAGCACAAACTCAGGTTCAATCTCTTAATGTCACCAATAGTTTAGAGTAGAATAAGAATAAACTAGCTTTAAGCACTTTCAGGTTTTTGTAAACAAAGTTAGAATTATTCTGCAGTTCTATCTCCGCTGTAGTAGATCTGGTACTAGAAGAAGTTTGGTCTACTGCACGGAACTCCCTTTCTTCGGAATTTGGCCACCGAACTTCGTAAATAACTGCGATCTCCACTCCGAGTTGATATAGCTTATGTAATTGATATCTCGAGCGAGCAAGCCAGATCGTGACGCTTCATGAAGAGTTCGTACTTTTCAGGTGCAAAGTTTTCAATCGTTATCCATTAATCGTTTTATTGTTCTCTGCTGTGTCCTACACCGAATTTCCATTTTCGTTGTTCGTGTTAAATGAGAATTTTGTGATACCGAATTCTTGAGAATTTCATGAAATAGAATTCGGTTGGAATCAAACACAGGGTTGTAGGTAAGATAAACAGTTTATTCAAATCCAGCAGTGGTACTTAAAAACCTAATTCAACTAAGCTACGTATTATCACGGAACTCTTTACTGGACGCTGTACTTCCTCTGAACTAGGAAGGACAGTACATTTGCTTTACTGTTGCGTGGCTTTTGCTTCACCTAGACACAACGTCTTCGAAAGTTTCCTTCTTATTCCATGCCAAGTATGAAACCTAAATCTCATAAAGGTCGTTGGTTTTTATATGCTTTTAAACCATTCGGAAACAATCTATATTTGCGAGCAATCGAATTGTAATAAGCTCATCAAGAATTTATTTGAATGCTTAGTCATATCACATCAATACGCTAAATAGTTATAAGTCAAGATTAAGAAAAGACTTGTTCTATCTTCATTGTTAACTTCAAAAATTTGCAACGCAAAACTATAACACAAAAAAATGAATCATTATTCGCAATTTTGCTGTACCCTTTCAGCCACTCTTACGACTGCTTGCTCTCAGGTGTGCCAATCGCAATCGCTAAGCGAGAAATCACTTAGTTAAACAAACTTTAGCACAAGGCTTAAGCAAGTCCAGCATCAATGAGCGTGTCGCATGAACTTGTCGAAGTTGCCTTTTTGCTGTTTATCGAACACACTCGGCGATAAATCCCTTGTACACCCGTGGCTGCCTACGTGCGGTTTCACCTGCCTGCCACTCTGCCTCTGCGTTGTTGCTACCGTAGAGCTGCTTGCAATTGAACTGAAAACAAAAAGCCGTCCCACTCGATCACAAAACGCACCCGTCAATCCGGTGCACTTGATCATTTTTCTACTTTTGCCCGTCCGTAACATGTACCCAATCGAAGAGCGCGAACAGTGCCTTTCGCTCTACGGCTATTCGTCTCAGTCGTTGCAGGAGCATGCTGATTCGAGCGAGTAATGAGATGAAGCCGGCTGGGTGCTTCCCTGTTGAAGGATAGGTTTTCGAATCATTGTAATACTTAGTTGCAGGTTTGATTGCGCGAAAGTCGAACCATGCAATGGTAATGGTGGTATATGCTAGAGTTGATTACTATGTTTACAGCGGTACAGTGGAAACTCATAGCCTAGCCCATAGCTAATGGTGCCTAGAAATATTAATAGTGTATAATTATTATGTAGTAAAATTACCTAGTGGCTTCGGGACATGTAGGATCGAGCGATTTATATCGATCCGAATTAGTCGACACACCAAAGAAATCCTTCGAGTGTTGTTTGCGTCATGTGACCATAGTGGTTGCTATCGGAAAGCGCTAATTTTGTTTAACTGGTCAGATCGTTAACTGCTAATTTGTAGTGTTTTAAATTTATTATACTATTAAATAACAAATAGAACCGAGGGCATTCAGCTAATTTCAATGGAGCCTCCATTTGCAGAGATTATAATATTTACATTGATAAAGATCATTAGAAAAGTCTAGGGGCGAAATATATCTATATCCGTCAGAATAATGAATAAATTGTAGAATTGAAAGGATTTTTTTCTTTCCCAATTTCTGCCACTAATAATACACGGTGCATTCACAAAAAATACCTTGCGCAAACAAAATAGATTCTTAATCCGTATAAAGGGAAAATCTAAGATGGGTATGAAATGGGGAAGACAACTAGGAAAAAGCGCCCAACATAGCTCTAGCCATCCCAAGCCCCTACCTAGCGCCTCCACGTGGCCATACCTGGAAATACTTCAATTTGTATAATTGAGTAGCCAAGCTAGGAGGTGCGGGGTCGTGCGGTTTTCAGTTCCTAGTCTTACAAATGTAGTTTTAGGCTTTAATGGTTGCCACACGACTTTAATTTCAAGTATTATATGATTTAAACTAATCTATTAGTTCTATCTATAAGGTCTATTAGTTTTGTCAAACTAATCTATTTTCAGAGACCGAAGTAAGGCGCTATATCCATGGCCAATTGCAGCCTGGTTTCTGGTCTAAATGCAATTAGTTCATCCCTGAGGGTCCGGAGTATCACTCAACCTTTATTACCAAAGATATTCCCAACGATTGTAAATAAATCATTATCTATGTATATGGGAAGCGTTTGATACGGGGGGAGGTCCACGCTTTCCTCCTTACCCTTGATTTTAAGGAGTTTAATGGAATTAGAAATTATTTCTCGTTTCCCTTGATGCCTTGGAATTCTCTCTGCAGTACATGCTGCGCAGTTGGCCTGGCCGTTGACAAGAAAAATGATTGATTCAAGTAATCGTCATTTTCCAGGATGCCTTCAAAAATTGGCTGCGTTAGTGTGAGATTAGATTAGATTAGATTAGATTAGAGTATAAATGAAAAATCTGATATGTTGAGAAAACTAATTCAAACTGCACTGTTTACATTTGTCAGTTTCTATACCAGTTTATAATGCAAGTACACTCTGCCACGTGTTCAAAACAATGAAACTCGAGAAACTTTTCTTTTGGTTTAGCATGGAATCGTCAAAACTACTTTGTTATTGTGGCATTCTGGTATTTATACCATGTTAGAGAATTTTACTATAATGTGTAATGTGTAATGTGTTTCTACGCGAATGGAGTGAGCAGTCAGTCTTGGAATGGCGCACCACAAGATATCACATTGGCGATCTCTTGCCAAATCGTACCTTCGGGGTGAATTTAAAGGTAAAATATGAGGTAAGGCAAATAAAATATATTTTGCAGCTTAGTATACACCCTCTTAGGGAAGAACTCCGAATGCGAGAGCGAATTTGATTCGGCTGACGTTTATTTTGCGAAGTTGTTCGCACTATAAGTTTTTTTAGACAGGGCATGTTTAATTGGCGGCAACATTGTTCATGGGCGGAATAATGTTGTATTCTTCGAGCTTTAAGGGTTTTGCATGAAAAATATTTGCATTTCCAGCAAAAATGAAGCTAGCTAGACTCCATTTGGAATTAAAGTAATACATGCTAGTGGAAATTACCTTTTGGTAATTTGTCATTAAGAGAGAACTGGGAAAAGCCCATGGCCAGTGGCCAGCCCCGTAGCGTGCGGTTGGCCAGACTGGCCCTCGCCAAGGGCGCTAGCTCCTGGGGGCGCTAAAAAGGGCTGCGTTTCAGTAAAGCATTAACGATAATATATGCATTAAAAACGACTGATTTTAGCGATTCTTCACACCACGTTATCAGTTGATTTGCATGCAGTTGCCATAACGAAAACAGTCAAACAACTACGCTCGACACTTTGTTCGTACAGCCAGCTCTACCCTGTAGCGAAGAAGTTGGACATGGTGAAGCTCTTCGTAACCACTGAATGGAGCCAATCTGGTATTTACGACGTGCAGCAGGAGTTGAAGATGAAAACCGGCTAAACGGTAAAGAAATACTTGGCTAAAATGGACATTTTCAGACGGAAGCATCAGTCGAGGCTGGCTGTACCTGAGTAACGGGCATTCGCCCAGAGAACGGCTGAAAGTGCCGGTGCAGCACGATGTCGTGGTTATAATCGGCGGTGACCACTACTTGACGGCAACAACTAGCAGAAAACCTAGTATTTAACGTTCCCCACCAAGAAGGTAAGCGAGGATGTCAAGTATATCTTCCGCGTCAAGTTCTCGAATAAGATTCTGTGGCTGATGATTAACGGCAAGAGAAATTTCAAGAGGACATTCGAAGATACAGTACGAAGTAGCTACCGGAAGTCACCGCCTTCTTTTGCCTCTTTTGAGGGGTAATTACCAGCCCCCCCTCCCTCTGTTGGAACCTAGCGGAAGTTGCCTTGGTCTTTTAGCCGGACCAGGCCTTGGCCCATCGTGCCAAAAGATCACAAGAGGAGACGAACCGGCTTAAGACAAACGTTGTACCGATGATCATCAGCTCTCCCAGCATCCCCCAGGCATCAGCGTCTTTGGCTCGAGCAGCACGTTCCTCCCCTAACTGCGACCAATAGAAAAAATTTTGCCGAAGCTCAAACGGAGCATTTACTCCAATATTTTTGAGATCAAAACGTAGGAGCTAATCATCAAGACCAACAAAAGAGTTGAATATGCCGACGCCTTTCTTTTGATCCTCCATAGCAAAGGTTCTGGTGAACCACTATAAAGCCACCTGTCAAGACATCGAGGCATTTTTGGAAGGAACACTGATTTAGAAAACGAGGGGGCTCCAAATTGGGTTTTCGGCAAGGACGCCACAATGACACGCTACGGTTCTCATGGCCAGCATATACTGAGTTGGAAAAACATTTGTTAGTTACACGCTGCTGGACAATTCCTTCCCCTGAGTAAAATGAACAATTCAATATATGATATTATTTCTGGTAAATTATACATTATTTACATTGTTGGTGCAGACATTAAATTTTCCCGTCTCGTTCCTACTGGATTTGGGGCAAACATCACCTTTGCAGAGCAGTTGTTCGGCATTCTTGCAACGTGCACCTGCCCATCATATCCGTCCAGCTTTAGCCACATTTTGTATACTGTGTTCGCCATAGAGCAGTGCGAGTTCATGGTTCATCCTCCGCTCCTGTTCGCTACCAAAGATCGTTCTTAGCACTCGTCTTTCGAAAACTCCGAGCACTCGAGGTCCTCCTCGAGCATTTCCATGTTTTATGTCCGTAGAGAAAAACCGGTCTAATAAGCGTCTTCTACAGGGTACAAGTTGTACAGGGGTTTAGTCTGCTCGACCACAATTGCTTGTAAAATCCATAGTAAGCACGACTTCTCTGATAATACGCCTCCGAATCTCTCGGCTGGTATAAATGTTCGTCGTTACCAGAGAGCCAAGGTAGACCAAACCTCGTGTTTTTAGTCTTGACCTTGAAAATCCGGTCAAGCATATATATTAACATTTTTTGAAACGGTGGATCTACAATTAATGAATGGACAGTAGAGGAAAGTAATGAAAAATTTTTGGAATGGAGGGGAAAGACTGGAAAGGTGAGGGAGGGGGGGGGGGTTTATTGGTAGCTGCGCTTAACAAGTTGTCGTTGTCACTCCTACCTTTTATACAATGCTGAAAGGTGCATGGGTCGAACCAATCTATAATCTGAGATTATAACCGGATTCGAACCCACAACACCCGCCAGGGCAGGTGGCAGGTTCGTCAGTCAGCGTGTTAGCCGCGATTTTCAGCGCGGGTTTTCGGGGAAAGGCTCCGTTCCTATGAAATAGACCAAACTTCGTGTTTTTAGTCTTGATGTTGAAATGCGGTCAAGCATATATATGAATATTTTTGATCTGGTTTACTGTTCAGTGACCACCACAGATGTTCTGGCGATAATATCCATGTCATCGGCAAAGCAGACGAATTGGCTAGATTTGTTGAAGATCATGTCCCGCGTGTTAATATCATAACACTTTGGCTTATAGCTTGGTTCATAACACGTTGTAGCGCTATACTGAACAGCAGGCATGAGATACCGTCACCTTGACGACGCCCTCTGTGTGATTCGAATTTGAACTGGACAATTCACCCGAAATCCGAACAAAGCACTGTGTACCATCCATGTTAGATTAAGTCAGTTTGATGAGCTTCCTGGGAAGCTGTTCTCGTTCGCGATTTTCAATAGCTCTTTCCGGTCGATGGTTTCATATGCGGCTTTGAAGTCAACGAACAAATGGTGCGTAGGAACTCTGTATTCACGGCCCTTGTGGAGGATCTGCCACAATGTAAATATTTGAAGCCGGCTTGAAAGGCACCCTCAAATCGCAATTAGTGGGCGGAAAATGAATTGGGACAGCACTTTATAGGCGATATTGAGAACGGTGATGGCTCGATAGTTCTCACAGTCCAACTTGTCGCCTTTTTTGTAGATCGGGCAAATGTTCCAAATTCTAACAATTAGCCTATGCATGCAAACGGCTAGTTTTTCTGGTCCCATTTTAAAAAGCTTCGCTAAAATGCCATCTTTCCCAGCTGATTTATTGTTCCTTAGCTGCATGATGGCCTCCTTAACTACGCCTATCGTTGGGGCTGACACCTCTTCCCCGTTTGTTTCACAGTCGAAATCACTTACCCACCGCCTGGAATCTCCGCCAGGGCGGACTTTTCGCACGTATAGTTGCAGAAACTTATTTATGACTGAATCTAGTCATAAATCGGTTGCCACAGCCAGTTTGTAACAACTGTGCTAGTAGTGCTGAGGACGTTGCAGCCGCTCCAACTCTGCATATTCCTGCTCTCCCAGGTAGCGCTTTTTCTGCCAGAATTTGGTTTCGCTGCATCTTCTTTTGTTTGTGTCTTTCCACGTACTGACGTGTGGCACCGTGCACCTTAGCCACCCGTGCAGCGTTCTCCTCATCCATCACTCTACTACATTCATCATCATACATTCGCTCCGCTTGTTCCGTGCCACGTGCCCGTGATGGTGCTCTCCTCTACATTGCTAATGTCTGTTTTGATGGTGTTCCAACAGTCCTCGAGTGGGGCTTCGTTCAACCTCTTCCGGCAGCGCAGCTTCGAGTGAGTGCGCGTAGCTTGTGTTGCGGCGACGTCTGGCTGCTTCATTCGCGCGAGATTTAACCGTGGCTGTTGTCGGTATCAAATATTGTTCACAATAGTAGGTTTTGGGGGCAACCTAACCATCACTAGTCAACCGAGTCCGAGTCAACGCTAGCGCTTCGATAGAATCTGATGTCGATAATGCCTGAGAAGTCCCGACAGTCGATCAAAATTTGATGATTTGGTGACCTTTAGATGTACTAGGGTAGGAGTCTGTACCGGAAGAAGATACTACGGCTATGTTCTTGGAGTTCTTCAAAGTCGATAAGGCCCATTTCGTTGGTCGGCGGGTGAACGCTGAACCCTTCAATTGTCGGTTTGTGTTTCTCCTCCTGGCCGACCTGAGCATTGAAATCCCTGATAACGACCTTGATATCATGTTTTGGTCAGCTATCGTATTCATCAACTCCAACTACGCGCAGAACTCCTCCTTGTTGTCATCGGTACTTCTGAGTTGAGGGCTGTGCACGTTGATGACGCTTATGTTGAAGAACCGGCCCTGAATTCTCAACCTGCCCATTCAAGGATTGATTGGCCACAACCCAAACATACGTTTCCGCATCTGGTCCATCACTATAAAAGCTGGGCCCAGCTCGAGTGTGCTGCCGTAGCTCACGCGTAGGTAATAGGCCGTATGAATAAAAGAGTTAGAGTAAACTCTCCCATAAGATTTACACGGGAAAAGCAAAGCAAACTGTTTTATTCATACGGCCTAATATGCGCATCTCTGAACGTACGTACCGTTGAGCTCTTCCAGCTACGACGTCGAACTTGCGGCTCTTCAATACGCGGAGAGCACTCGAGTGCACCCTTAGAAGTTAAAAGATTGGTAGTTCTACGTCCAAAGTTTCCAACTCATAGTCATTTTCCGTTACGTGGGTCTATTTGGATCGTTCCAGTCCGAATTTTATTGTTCTTCGCTCATTGCTTTACTTTTGTCGAGGTAACGGCTTGCAAAGCCTGCAACATAAGCCACCTGTTTCACCGAAGGACCAATGAAGCTCGAAAGAGCCCTCCTTCCCTGTCAGCATATGACCTTAACTTCCACCGGGGTTGGTTACACTATCTCCACCAAGGTTACTCGTATCCCGGCTGGTACCATGAGGAGGTAGGGATGGGAATGCTGAATAAGAAGCTGTGAACCACTGTAGGGTCTATTTTGTACGCATTATTCAGTTATTTACCAGCCAACGCCACAGCTAATTGCTAATTGAATCTGACTTTTACGTCAATGTGATATCACACCAAATTTGTCGAATCCTCCTCGTAAATCTATGCAGTATGCAATCAAGAGTAGTACATGGAAAAATACATGTAGGAGACAATATAAGCGCACAGTGCGGCTGTTTACGAAGATGTTGAAGAGCAGTGGCCGAAGTAGGCTGCCTTGGGGTACATTGAACGGAATGGAGAAAGTTCAAGAATAAGTAGAGTTCATTACAGTGAACGCGGTAGCCCCAACCGTTGTCAAACAACAGCGATTCAAATAAAATCTTCATAGGATAAGACAAGAACATGAGGTTAAATCTACTCCAAATGTCTGACTAGAATATCAAAACGACATAACAGTTAATTTCGAAGTACTGCTCTTCGACAAGCTAGTTGTTGTATGATCTGATCTTGTCTGGAAGAAACTACGAAAAACAGTAATAGGTAATAAGAGTACAAGCTCGTAGCTTGTAGAAGGTACCCCCTTGACAATAATTGAATTCAGTCACCAACTTTAGTATTAGAAATCTAATTTTTGGCTACGCAAAAATATTTCTTTAACTTTCTTTGCCCTTCGTTTTATCAAGAGTGTTTCTGTTGAACAATGTTGATTTTATGATGATTGCTTTATGAGTTTCTAATGTTTGATGTAGATTATACTCGGCAAGTTATGAAACGTAAATTCATTTCCTTAAAAACAAAACAACAAAGAGCAGAATGACCTTTCCAATATTTTAAACTAACAAATTTCTGCTTTTGCTTAAGTAAAAATATGTTTCCACTTTCACACCAGATTAGTCAGATGGTGATTGGTTTCGCATAGTTGAGAAAATGCAGCATCCGATACTATACCGTGACTACCGATCTATCCGATGCCGATGATGGTCACTGATATCCATTAGTTATGAAATCTAGCTGTCGGAAAGATGCAAACAACCGTAAAATAAACTGAACGGAAGCCAACATGCTTATGGCGAATCCGATCAGAGGAAGTCAATCAGAATGATTAGTCACAAGTAAAGATACATATTACGCTGCTTGAGGGTGTAATTTAAGAGCATATTAACCACCAGCTGTTTAGTCGGCGTGCGTTGCAGCGCGTCTAATTGGGAATCGGAAGTACCTGACCTAGTTTTCTGTAATTTCGGCTATGTAACTCAACTACGCTGTTACCGATGACTGCACTCAAGATATAGTAACGCCGGTACAATTTGTTCGGCACTTCACTATGTGAGGCTTATATTTATCATTAATTTGCCACTGTGACGCAGGGATTTTGGTCAGAGGGACTGAAATCTATAAAGGGTACGGGAGGGTATTTTCAGCATATTAAACGATTGCTTCTATTTCTTAGGCCTAGGCCCAGTTCTAGTGAAAGAATAGGCGTTCCTTCATGTTCTTTCAACAAAAAACAGCATATTACCTGCATTCTAGAGAAAATAGTTATAGCATATTAAAATTGTATATCGGCAAAGTATTTATATAGCGAAAGAAATCCGTATCCTCCCTTATGTTGGTTCGTACCACCAATGATGTGCACCTTCTCTTTCGGGACCACAACAAAAACAATCTTCGAATTAGAGATTGTTCGTGAGTTGCTCACGCCAGCTGCACTTAAGATACGCATGTAATAGTTTCAGCTTTGTGCAAAGCGTGTAGGAAGCGAAATATGCTTCAAGTCACGAAAACATGGCGTCCTGTCAGGGACATGGTTTTGCTTACAAACCGAACGATGTTTTTATCTAGCAGATAAATATTTTAAATCCATACATTTCCAATGCGATGCAATTCAAATGATGTGAATTTTAAGACCAGGTTATTGAAAAATAATTGCTATTTAAATAGTCGTTAGTGTGATAGTTTGACCGGGCCTATAAAATTATGTATTCCAAGGGAGTCTCGCCCTAACAATAATTCGTTTGAACCGGTGCGGTGGTTTACCGGGCCCTGTCGAGTCGAATCATAAAAATGCAATAAGGCCTAAGTGTTACCCCAGGGTTTGTTGCACTATGATCAGTGACCCACATTGACTACAGCTATTGCGAAATATTATATATTCATTAGCACAGTTAAGTCACCAACTCCCGCACATAATTAATTGCAGCCTCCAAATTAAACGATCAAAACATTTCTAGCACCTTTCGCACATAAATTACGACTACACTTTGACTATCTCACGCTTGAATAGCAATGATTTTACGAATGGTTCATTTATTAACCATAACCCACCCCTTCGCAGGAGCGACTTGCAGTCACATGTGCAATTTACTCGGCAGCAGCCGCCAGCAATGGTTCTCCTAGGGCGTCACTGTTCGCAAACTAGTCATCTCGGTATATCTAAGTCGCCTATCAGTGCGAGTAGACCTTTCGAACGAATCATAGAACTGATTTCAATTCAACACAAGCCATGAGAACAGATCAACATCAACACAAATCGTGCGTGAAAATGCTAAATTAGATAGAGTCAAAATTAGAAATCAATATTAGGCACGGATATTGTCATTCACACTTGAATAGTTATGTGTAACCTGCCTCGAGGCGATTTAAAATCCTAAATAAATACCTTTCACCGCTGATTGCACGGTGTTTCACGGTCCAAATCGCACAACCCAACCAAAGTAGTCCCCGAGAATTCGCGATCTGTCCGGTTGCGGTACGGTGCGGTGCCGTGGCTGGCACAAATGTCGCCGGCGGCGGCAGTGGCAGCAGCAGCAGCATCTCAAAGGTGGCGTCTAAGGTGCGCGAGACGCGCGTTGAGAGATCGAACCGCAACCAACCGGTGGATATTTATTTTATTCATTTTTTTTTGTTCATTTTTGATTTCTACTCCGGACGGGCTCGGGCTTGGGCGACAGACACGACGATGGGCGGTGCACAATCGCCGCTCTCGATCGATACCGAGCGGCGATCGGTAACGATCGCGGTTGTTCCACCGGTTGATGATTTGTCGCTGTTAGTGTGACTTTGAACTTCAAAGGGCAGCGGACGCGATCGATCGGTACTCACGGTGGTTTGTAATGCAAGTCGCGTTCAATTATGCTACGTTTGTTTTGATAAAGTGCTTTGCTTTTCTTTTCTGTCTTTTTACTTGAAAAACGCTGGGAACCACGTGTTACGGAACGAACGCCCTGCTCGCGTCTATTGTACGTGCTGTAATGTGTGATTGTGTTCGAAGTCAAGTGTTAAAGTGCATTTGGCTATGACAATAACGGTGAACCTTCGAAACGGATTAATTTAACTGGCAACTCTCTCGTGTGACGGCATATGTTTGAGTGACAATAAAGTATAACATACCTACATGATATCCGCTATTTTTTTTTTTTTTTTTTTTCCATGTTGGGTATTTTTATCACTGCGACCATTTCAAACCAGATTCAGACCAGATCAAACTATTGTGATATATCCCCCGTTTTATTATAGCTATGTTGTCAAGATGACGTACCACTATCAGAAGTGATCGTCATTGTTTGACTAATAGCATTTGTCCAGCCCGGTGATGCACTTCGGATGAAGTGCACTACTGCGCTGGGAGTTGTTCTCCAAATATCAGAGGGTTCTAACAGCCCTCTTTCAAAGAACCTTAATCTTTTATTGAGAATTGCCGGACATCGGCATAACAGGTGTTCCGAGTCTTCTTTTTCTATGCCACAGAAGCGACATATATCATCTTGAAGTTTTCCCATTAGCTTCAGATGATATCGGCTCGGACAATGTCCTGTTATAAGACCAGTATAAATGCTAAGATCTTTCTTCGAAAGCTCCAGGATTTTGCGAGTCATTGAAACGTTTGGAGAGATAAACCGTTTCGACTGCCTAGCAATGAAAGTGTTATTCCAATTTGATTCCACTTTCGCACATTCCCATGCTTTTAGCTCCATTTTTAAAGCAGAGGCAGATAAACCACAGAAGGGCTCAGGTCCTACAAATTGATGAGATGATCCGAGTCTTGCAAGCGCATCAGCTCTTTCATTTCCATCGATTCCACAGTGACCTGGGACCCAATACAGGTTGACTTGATTACGACAAGACAATTTTTGGAGTAATTGAATACATTCCCAGACAAGTTTTGATGTGCATGTCGCCGACTTTAGAGCGTTTAGAGCTGCTTGGCTGTCTGACATGATGCATATATTTGAATGTCTATAGTTCCTGCGCAAGCACACAGTCGTACATTCTATATCCGCTAACTTTTCCACGGTACGTTAGGACTTGGAAAACTTATCGGACTATTGTCTGTAGCGCATGGGGATATAATAAAGTTGTAAATATGGACAAAACGTTTTCACAATATTTCTGTTATGTATATAATAAGTATCAGAAGCATTCGGTTACTTTCACAAAGAGCCGTAAACTTCAACGAATTGTTTATTTATCCAAAGACATTTTTTGATCAAGTGCGCTTTGCAAAATCTGTTGGCTTAAACCCTGATTTCAAAATAAGCAGTTCTACTATTTCACAACGTAGAATTACGTTTACGTTTTCTATATTCGGGTGCACTTTAAAAGTACGAGAAATGAACATGTAACGGAAAGTGATTACGTTTTACAAATCAGTCACTTTTTAGTTGATTTTTAAGATTGGTATCAATATCAATCGATCAAAAATAGTTCTGTGCATTGATTAACATAGAAAATCTATTAGAAACTCGTGAAACCACTATTGAAATAAGCATAAATATTAGGTACCATGCTGCATCAAAATCCGGACGGTACCAATATCCGGACACCTTCACTAATTTATCCTTATTAAGTAATAATATGTACAAATTATGAGGTGTAGCTACGTGGATTACTTTGTAAATATATCGTAAGATCGTTTAAACATAATCAGTGGTTAAGTAGGCTGCGTGAAATAACTTAAATAAATCCAAACGTAACGTTGATGTCGAACAGTGTCTTTTTTCTGCGAGTTTTTTTAGATTACTGAACAGCAGTGTTTTCGCGATTTAAGGTTTTGGGAGCTTATTATTACAAAGAAACCAACTTTTTAGGTTTAGTATCAACAAAGAAGGTTAGTTTTCATTAATTGAGACGGTGTCATTCATTAATGTGTCGAAATAAAGTGTATTTTTATGAATAATTACGCTGTCCGGAATTAAAACCATGTTTTTAAATCCGGACATGTTTGATTATTGATGGTAACTACTTAATGTTTTTCTTAGAAAATGCGAAAGGACACACTGAACCAGGCAGAAGGTGTGGTAAGAGAAGGAGTCTCGATCCATGGAACCGTCAAAATATTTGGAAATGCAAAATACTTCAATTCAATTAATGTAGAAGTACTTAATCACTTTCGTTCTCTGGTTAGGTAGTGGGTCAGTGCAGTACTTTACTAAAATCGTACCGTCAATGGCATTAAAAGTAAAAAAATGTATAGAGAGATGATTATTTAATATTACAAGTGACAGGTTGTTTACTTATAGGCATACATTTCTTAGACAAAATATGAAAAAGTTTTGCCTGTCCGGAAAACGATTCAAAAGTGTCCGGATATTGATTCACTGAGATGTTAGGTGTCCGGATTTATGAACAAGACAAGCCTGTTTATTTCTCTTATTTCAATGTTTTTTATTGGGTTTTCATTGTAAAATTGACGTGTTATTGCGAATTTAAACTTTATATTTGATTATAGTACAAAGCAATTACTAGAATGTTGCGAAAATATTGTTTACGGAGCATATTAAAAATATGACTTGCTTAAGTGTCCGGATATTGATGCAGCATGGTACTGCTAAGAATTAACGAATACACCAATTACATGTAAGCGTAGCTACCAACAACCCCCCCTCGAGAGAACTCGACTTTATTTATATATCTGAGATTTCGGGTTGGTTCTTTCTCTAGTGTAGACAATCTCCGTCCCATATTTTTTGACGTAGGACTACGTCTTACTTTAATAAGCTAGAAAAACAAAGATGACCGTGACACGAAAAAGTGTTAGATTTTGAACGCTTATAGCTCAACCAATTCTTAATATATTTTTATGGTTCGCATACCATTCGAATCACAAAATATGTGCCTTTTGTGCTTTTATACAATTTTGTGCTTTTATACAATGCTTTTATACAAGAAGATTATATTTTGCTAGTAACTCCTGGGATTTCCACGTAAAGTTGAACAATTTTTCCAAATTCACTACAGTATTCGTTCAGTTGTCGCCATAGTTATCCATATACCACGTGGACAGCTTAGAGGGGGATGGGGGTATGAAAATATCCACGCTTGTCCACGGAAGGGGGGAGGGGGTATGGAAAATGTCCACGAGGACAAGATTTTTTTCCTACAAAAAATAGAAATTAAAAACATTGTCCATTGATCAGTGATTGTTTTTGAGCTTAAATGCGTTAGTACACGTAGATGTTGACTGCCTAGCCTCGATGCATCCACGAATATTGCACCGCTTGCACCAAATGTGGATTGCATTTTGCCTCAAAATCAAATACAGCTCGCCACAAAAAGGGCATCCATGGGCAATGTATTTCCAAAAGGATTCAGAACATTTTACGAATCACATCGTGTCGGAAAGATCTTGTATTGTGTTAAAGTAGACGGCCAAGCTGAGGTGCTCTGGTTAGACAAAGATACTCTGGACAAAGAAGAATCGTCAAGCGAAAGTTAAGCTAAAACGGACTTTCTAGCAGTTGATAATAATAATTTGCAGTAGAATAAGAATTAAGATCCAAACACCTTGCATACGGATTTTAAGACGCTGAGGAAAATTGATCGAAAAACCATGGAAAAACTCAAATTTCCGCAACGACTAAAAATTCGTATGCATTCTGTCGGTGCCTTTAGACTGGAGCTTCCTTTCACATAAACTTTTTCAATGAATATTGCATAAATGAAGTTGAAAATAAAATTTACAAAGATGTAAAAATGTCCACGTGGACAAACAGGGGAGGGGGTGGGGGTTGAGCAAATGTCCACGCTTGTCCACGGAGGGGGACGGGGGGGTTGATAATGGGTATTTTTCTGTCCACGTGGTATCTGGATGGCCCCTTACCACATTAAATTGTTATTAATAACATATAATCAATTTAAGTGAGAAGTGTGTGATTTTATGCATCTGATTTCACAATGTCTCAATTGCACCAAGCAAAATACATACGAAAATGCCGCAAGCGTGTCCGTGAGGAAGCATTATTAACTGTAAGAGGACAGCGTTGACGGTGGCAGAGCGCTGCAATAGCCTCCATCGTTGAAGTGTTGCGTGAGGTGACCACTATACTATTTCTCTGCAGCACAAAGTAGCCAATCCAATTATTCCACTCAATATTAAACTTTCAAAATGGTTCTTTTCAGGACCATCATAACCGTCAATGAAGAGTATTAGGATTTCCACTAGCAATCAATTTTCCCATAAGTGTTTTTATTAAGGTGCGTCTAGATGGGCAACTAGTGGCATGCAAATTGTTCCTAACTGTTGCTAATGTTTCCAAGTAACTATGGCGACGTATCACAAATGTGCAGGTGGCGACAGAAGCAACATTGGGCAAAAACTAGCAGCATATCGCATTCCAAATGTAGATAAAATTGCCCATTCTAAACGCACTTTTACATTAGCTTTGCGTAGTCCTACGTTGAACATGCGGTCGCGTTTTGTACACAACCCCTCTGACTTTTTTTTAAATTTCGTGTGAAGCTCGACAGTCACCCTTTTCAGATCTTGTGTTATAGGGGTTGGTGTCGTAAACGAATTTTTAAGTAATAATTTCCATTTTTATTCAAAACTAGCTAACCCGACAAACTTCATATTGCTCTAAAATAAACTGTGTTGTAGGGGAGTGTCGTCGTGGTTGGGCCACGTTTTGGAATTCGCCCATAACTTTTGTTGCAAAAGGAGTTTTGGAAATCTAAAGACATCGTTGCACAGGTCTAAGAATAAGATATATTACCGGTAAGTTTTGAACTGATTGCTTGAAAAATAAAAAAGTTATAGGCATTTACGTGAAGACAAAAAATGTTGTCATGGTCGGGCCATGTTGTACAGGTTGGGCCACCGTTAAAAATCTAAGATATACATATTGAAATTTTATATAGACATGAAAAGAATGAATTCCGTGAACAACGGCTCATATAGGTACAAATACCCTATTTTTAATTGCATTTTTGCGGCGATTTTATAAAATCAATATTGCTACAATCGCCTTTTCCGAAGTGTACAACTACAATGAAAAAAAAAAAACAACAAAAATCTAGGTTTTTAACGTAGTAATTTTGCTTTATTTCATCACATTTTACGTGACTGGCATTCTCTAGCGATTATTGCGCTTCTGCGCTAAAAATTATGGTGGCCCAACCATGACTACTCAAGTGGCCCGACCTTTACAAATAGCGTTTTTCTAGTATTTCACCTTAGCATTCCCAAACACCTTACTGGAGGGGATTTTTCAATAGTCTTCGTATGCAGCACAACACACTTCATACATTTTCAAAATTTATCTCGATAATTGCATTTCATGAATCATTTCTCGACGAAAAGTTTTTTTCGTAAGATTTAGTCACTAAATTCAGTACAGGTGTTTTGAATACACGATTAAAACTCACAATATTGTGAAAAGTTAGCTACCACAGTAAGAAGTTTTACAATGGTTGTATCACAGATATCATGAGTTACTAAAACTGTAAAATCGTGCTGGCCCGACCATAACAGTGGCCCGACGATAACGACAATACCCTACATAAGTTTTGCAAGTTTCTGAGGAGTTCAACCTTAGATAAGTCATTTTGGCAGTTACGTAACTATGAAAGCATATACAAATTTGCAATTTTTCCTCACAGTAAAGTAGAAAACAACTCCCCTATTGCTTAGCCAGAAAGCGGATAGCCATATTCGCTGGGATTGTATAACCTTTCGCCGAATACCATTTCGCGAAAAATCTTAAGCGAAATGTACCATTTCACGGAAAAATTTTTCGTGGAAAGAACCATTTCACAGGGGTGATCCTCTCCTTACTCGCTGTTACTCATTCGGACCCAACTGAAGGAAAGTAATAGAGCTTAGTAGACCTAGGAAAACAAATAAACCTTGACAGAGGGGGGCTGCCCCCCGCAGTGGCCGGCAACACTTGCGGCCTACTGCCGTCTCGCCCTGAATCATCTAGAGTTACTATAGATAGTTTTTGGTGGTCTTATCAGGCCATTGCAAACTAATTTTAAAGTTTTTGAAATTGGCTTGAGAAATCGGTGGGCAAAAAATAATTTGTGGGGTGCAAGTCGAATTTTTTTTAATAAAATCAATTTTCTGTGGATTCTACTCTATACTCTAATACCAAACAGAAATGGAAATTCAAACAATAGAATTTGTAAAAATCGCCACTTTTTTCATTCTTTTCGTCGGTTCTTGCAAGGAAAACAATAAACAATAAGAATAGATTGGTTTTCACGTTTAAACTTTAGGTAAAAATGCATTATTTCTGCTCGATTGACAAATTCTCTGCCCAAAACTGGAAGGACAAAAACTTTATAAAATATTTGGAAAAAGCCTTGTTTACTAATGGAAGAGTCTAAAATTTCTCGAGTTCGATTAGTTTTTGAGTAACGCAAAATTTCTGTTATATTTTTATGAGTCCTTATTCTACTACTGGAGGGGTCAAGGATCTCAAACCATCATAAAATAAATTCACGCCTCCAAAATCCCCCACATGACAAATTTGGTTCCATTTGTTTGAATAGTTTTCGATGAGGAAATTTGTATTTCATTTGTATGGGAGCCCCTCTGTAAGGGGGAGGGATCCTAATTTACCATAGAAAAAATTTCTGCCTCCTAAAACCCCCACATGCCGAATTTGATTCCAATTGCTTGATTAGTTCTTTAGTTATGCAGAAATTTGTGTTTTATTTGTATGGGAACCCCCCTCTTATGGGGTAGGGGTCTCTAACTATCATAAGAACCTTCGTCGGACCCAAAAACCCCTACATGCAAATTTTCACGCCTATCGATTTAGTAGTTTGGCTTGGCTAAGACGGTAGTGTCAAATGAATCAAAATTGAGTCAAAGTGATCGAACCATCCCTGATTGCGGTTGCTTATATTACTACGATAAAACTTGTTGGCTGCATTACGTCTCTGATAAAGCTATCATAAGTGTGTCATAGCAATACAAAATGGCGCAAAAATCAAAATTGACCTTATTGCGGTTACTTCCCAAGCAACAATGTGAGTTTTATTGTACTCTTATTGCGGTTTTCATGTCCAATTTTGGTCTTAAATGCCATCATAAGAGTGTAATAAAACCCAAATTGTTACTTGGGTTGTCAAACCGCAATAAATCTGTTAGTTTTATAGAGCTCTTAAAACGGTAACACCCTGACCAAACAGTTTTTTATGAAGCTATTATGAAGAATACCAAAGTTCAACACCAAAATCATTTTTTTATGCGAAGCCATATTGCAATATTCTAGTATTTTGTTTTAGCTCGCAAACAAAATTCATCAAAGCAAAGTGTTTTGCAGAAAGCAAGTTCTTATCAATCCGTTTTCCTGTCAGAGGAAGCAACTAAAATGATTTTGCTAGAAATTGAGATTGACTAACTGAATATTTTTAATTTATGAAAACAACCAGTTTTCGAAAATTGCCAATTTCAGTGGCGCGCTGATTTTATCGATCTATCATATCAATATGCACGATGAAATTAAATGCGCAAACCAACGAAATTGCTTAAAATTTAATAAATATTCTTTGGAATATTTTATTCTGATCGCTATAAACCAAATCGTTTAGAATGATCTGTCAGTAAATGTTAAACTTTTCTGCTCACGGATATATTTTCGAGTTGACAAAGCTAGCAAACTTATTTCGCTTTTGCCAGAAAAGCGATAAGCGAAAAGTTTTTTAAAATTATGGCGATGGTTGTCAAGCAGCGAAAGCTTAATCGGTTTTATTGCTGCTTTCAGCAAAGCGTGATACGACTACTTGAGCTTATAACCTGATTCTTATAGCGGTTATGAAAACATTCTAAAGAGTGGGCCACTTGGTCAGAAAGCAGTTTTATAACGGTCATCAGAAAGTTCTGGTGGATCTCATAGTTTTATTATCGGTTTTATGAAATTGGTCATGAAAACCACTATACAAACGTAATAAAACTTGGAATTGTTACTTGGGTTGGATAGTTTCTTTCTTATAACAATTCAACCTGGCGATCTCAAAAATATATTTTAATTTAGTCTCTTTTCCTTTCTTACTCAGTGGTAAAAATGAATAAGTCTTGTAGACAAGGTGGAGCAACTCAAATAACATATGAATAACGTAATGAAATAAAAAATAAAATAAATTTAAATTTTTTCATCCAAAATCTTGAAAATGACTACATTTTGAAAAATATTTGTTAGAAGCATTTTTGTTATAAATCGCATAAAGAATTGTTATTTGTATTAAATTTCATAGTTTAAATTCTAAATTCATAGGGTAACCAAAGTATTTTGGACCCCTTCAGCAACTGTATATAATTTGGACACTTACAGCAAAATCAAATGAAAGTGTCCAAATTATGTACAGCTGTTGATGGGGTCCAAAATACGTTGGTTACCCTAGTCTAAAATCTCTAGTTTAAAAAAACTCATAAGTCGTTTTTCTACGAAATCCGTTCATCAAAGTTATTTCATCTCACAATAGCTTTTTGATAACAGCAAATTACTTGTACTTTTTCCAAAAACAAGAAAAATTCAAAAAAACGAAACAAGTGCATTTTTGATATCTTGATTGATTTTTTTTAATTTTCAAAAAACTTTTTTCGTGTTTTGAAATCAATTTTCTACAACTCTTCCTTGGATATAATTTTAAAGAAAAGAATTTACGAACATAACTTCCCTCACATTTCTGCCCTTTTCAAAAATCAATCTTAAATCAAGATGATTCACTTTCTTAGTTGTATCACTATAAATACTGAGTTTGTGGAATAAAAAGCATACAAGATTTGATCTTGTTAATCGACTCAAAAACGCAATCGAATTGCTTAAAGCTGCTCATATGAATGTTTGCCCTTGTTTCGAATAAAAATGCACTTTTATGTTTGGAAATAAATTACATCAATCATTTTGACACATTAATTTAATTAGCATTACATTCAATTTGAACTTGTGTGTCATTTAACTAATTTATCCATTATATATCCACTGTGCGCTACGACAATAAGTTAAAAAAAAGTGCAATTACCTACCCCGTTGCCAGTTTAATTACTCTCGACTCTAAATCTCATAAATGTGGCAATATGTGCCAGTCGGCAGAAGGCCGCCGCGCCACCGGCCGTTGTTGTTTTTAGAAGCAAGCGCATTTTTAGTTTGAGGCAACCACATGTAAATTCGGCCCTCGCCAACTGCACGCAGTCCGGAGGTGAAAAGCATAATCGGTTGCAGCGACGACGCAACCGACGACCGACGTGGCGTTGCATGTGCACAAGAAAAAGAATACATAAAATATAGAAAATAATGCTAGAAGCAAAAGTAGCGCAATAGGTCTCGTGACCGGCTTCTGAGAGGCTGCTGCTCTGCGACCCTGGGGGCTGCTCCCAGCGATCGGTCGCCGCCGATAGAACGAACCCCGTAGCGCAGCGTCTGTGCCGACGACCGTGCAATAATGCAAGTGCAAGTGTAGGAGGAGTCTGGTGCGACATAGCCCCAATCGGTCGGTCGGCCCGGCGAAATATTAAATCATAAATTATATTAAAGGTGCTTGCGGTGCGGGTCTTTACTGGTTGCAACATCCGGCAGAGCCGCGTGAAGTTGGCGGACGAAGTGGATCAGTGCTAGTGCGCAAGAATAGAACACAGGTGGTGAGGAAAAAAAAGTGATCTATTGACTGACTAAGCTGTGCTTCGGTCGGGTCTTCGTGGACCAAAAGTCGACGGGGTGGAATAGTACAGCGAGGAATGTGCCAGCCAGTCAGCGTTGTGATACAGAAAATTGTAATTACCAAGTAAACTAGGTCGGTGGGTGGTTGAGAGATCTCAGATAGTTGCAGAGTGGCGTAAAGTGGACTGTAATGAAGTTTTATGTTTAGCTGGCGAGCGGGATTGTCTGGAGTTTTTTTTTTTTTTGTCATTTAGACAACTAATCTTGAAAGCTTGATAGCCAACTTATCTATTTTATTGCTTTAGGGTATAGTTTCCAATTATTTCTTTTGCAATCGGCAGTTGAATGGCATAATGGCATAATATTTAAAAAAAAACAATTACCTTTTGCACTTTATTACTGACAAACCGCTTTTCTACTGACAAATGCATAAAGAAAACTGATAAACTGCATTTTTAAAGAATGGGAAACTTTTCTCTCACTTATTTCTCCTGCGAATTAACCGGTTTGTTTCAAGACAGAAATTTACACTATGGGATGAAGTTCAGCATCATTTCAATTCCAAGAGATTCCGCGACTTGCTTCACAGGCAAATCTCGGCTAATTAAATGTTTAGATTCACGAGCATGCCACCGTGTGACTCCGACCCGTCGTCAAACGCAACGGCACAATTATCGCCGCTTTGTGCCGAATAAGCAGCCGGAGCGCCAGAGGAGCACCGAATGTCTTCATCTCTGCTGTGTTCTCGTTGACATTGACGCATACGCAAACTCTTCTCCCAGCACGCATTCACTTTGCCTTCTCATGGCGCGTTCATTTTTAGCAAAATCGAGTATTCTACTTGGTTAAGGTTTTTCGTGCTTCTCAATTGGAAAAAGTGATGTGATCACACTGAAAAAATAGGCTAATGAATTTAAATAATGTTAAAGAGAAATGAGTGGATATTGATGCTGTAAATTTCAAAAACAGTTTTTGGCTTGAAACAAAAATTCTGTTCGTGAAAATATATTTTCTGTGTTCAGATTAGCAAGAAGAACGCAGTGAATACATTTTTAAAAACCGAAACCCTGTTTTGGGCTCAAAAACTGCTTCCGAAAGTGGTCTTTCCGACGAAAAGTTAATAATTACTCATTTCCCCTTAACGTGTAGATATATTGTGGCAAAAATAACGACAAAAATCAACGACTAAGGATTTCCTTGTCCAAATTAGAATACAGTCAGTCCACAATCAAGGGTCACACACAATTATAGGTCATTTTAACTTTAGCTGCTAATTTCCGTCCTAGCTTCGGCTGGACATATACTAAAATTGGAACGATACAGAGAAGATTAGCTTGGGCCCTGCATTAGGATGACATGCAAAATCATGAAGCGTTCCATATGTTTTTGGATGGTAAACGGCTGGGTAATGCGTACCATCAATGCCTTGCGCTGTATCGGGGCTGTAATGCCCACGTTGATCAGGAGGAGGAATTTTATCCGGTGATTGGACGGTTCAGCGCACACCCGGAACCGAACGAAATCGCCCTAAGACTTTTCGACTTCGTCGCCTCCGAAAACATTACTATACGTAATACCTTCTGCCAGCATAACTTCTACCATCGGTACACCTGTAGTTTACCCAACCAGACGGAATCACAAATCAACCACGTTCTGATAGTTGGTCGGCACTTTTCAGACATTATCGACGTTAGAGCCTATCCGGGCGCTAACATTGATTTGGATCACTTCCTAGTGATGGTAGGAATACGTCAAATAGTATCTATTATGAACAACATACGAAACCGGCACCCCCACGGTATAAATCCAACGCGGCTGAAGCAACCGGATGTCGCCGAAAACTACGCGTTATCTCTTGAAACCGTACTGCCGGAAGATGCTGAGCCGGATGAAGCTCCTCTTGAGGACTGTTGGAATGTCGTGAAAACAGCCATTAACAGCGTCCTAAGCCGCGTATCACCGAATCGACGTAACGAAAAGTTTGACGAACAGCGCCAGTAGATATTAGCTGAGAAAAACGCAGCACGGGCAAAATGCTGCGTAGAGCCACCCGTCAGAATGTGGAGTGAAACAACCTAAAACAGGGACAGCAAACCCGACTCTACCAGGAGAAGCTACTAAGAGAAGGAGTGCGAAAACCTCGAGCAGCTGTACCGCTTTCACGACGACACTCGGAAGTCAACACGGACTCAACGAATCTCGCAAGGGCTTTGTGCTGCTGGTCGTAATGTAGTGTAGAGATGAAGATGGAGGTATCTTGACTGACGACCGTGCCGTGATCGAAAGGTGGAAGCAGCACTACGGTTAACACCTGAATGGCGTACAGGCGAAAGACCATGGTAGTGTAAGAAGTGACCACATTGGTGTAGCAAGTAACGAAGATGTGCCACCCCCATCGATAAAGGGAATTAAAGTAGCCATCCAGCGACTGAATAACAACAAAGCGGTTAGATAAGGCCTTGGAGCGGAACTTATTAAAATGGAACCGGACAAGTTGGACGGCTGTCTGCATCAACTGATTGCCAAGATTTGGGATACGGAACGACTACCGGAGAATTGGAAAGACAGGGTTATTTGCTGTATCTACAAGAAAAACGATAAGCTGAATTGTGAGAACTACCGAGCGATCACCATCCTGAATATCGTCTACAAAGTGATTTCCAAAGTCATCTTCCATTGGTTGTCGCCAATAACCAATAGATTAGTGGGAAGTTATCAGGCCGGCTTCATGGAGGGATGGTCCACAGCAGCGGACCAAAACTTCTTTCTGCGACAGATCCTCCAAAAGTGCCGCGAATTCCCATTCCCCACGCATCACCTGTTCATTAATTTCAAAGCCGCATATGGTAGTGTAAACCGTCAAGAATTATAGGAAGTTCTGGAAAAAACGGCTTTCCAGATAAACTTACTACACTTATCATAGCTGCTATGGATGGGATCCAGTGCTGTGTGAGAATCCCGGATGAATTGTCGGACTCATTCGAATCCCGCAGTGGACTTCGACAAGGAGATGGGTCTTTTCTGCCTGCTATTCAACATTGCGTATGAGGGTGCTATAAAACAAGACCGAAATGTGGGGTCCGATTTTCAATAAATCCAGTCAATTTATCTATTTTACCGATGACGTGAGAGTTCATTTTCCTATGCTGGTCCAGCAAAAAATAACTCTCGCTCGTCTGTTTGACGTTTGGCTTATTGGCGCTTTTCAAATGTTGGTTGACAAATGTTCTGCCGACAACATCCACGTCATCGGCCAACATTAGAGGTCGACATTTGAGACGGTGGAAGATCAGTACACATAAAAACGCGAAGCAGAGAAGATTGGATTGAAGATAACTAAAACGAAGTATATGCTGGCGGGCCGGACCGAGCGCGACAGGGCCCGCTTGGGGCAGTACCAAAGTAATCGACGGGAATAAGTTTGAGGTAATCGTTGAGTTCGTAAACCATGGCTCACTGGCAACAATGACAACAATACCAGCCGTGAGATTAGAAGGCGTATTATCAGCGGAAATTCGGTCTACTACGGACTCCACAAACACCTCCGGTCGAACAATCTGAGTCCCCGTACAAGGTGACCACCTCACAAAACGCTAATTAGACCGGTTGTCCTCTACGGGCACGAAATGTGCTAGAAGCCCTCCTATGAGCACTCGGAGTTTTCGAACCAAGTGAGGGGGGCAAGAACAGGAGGAGCGAGATTTGGTGAGCCCCAGGTGCCCGCTTAACCTGAGACCAGCTGCCATTGACAGAATTAGATGGAGAAATTATACTACACAGGCCTTGTCATTAGACGTTAGGTCAGTAACGAGCGCGAGATGATCGGCAGGTGAAAACAGTGAAGCGGAACTTAATCAAGGAATGCCCATGGAAGATCATACCGCCTCAAAATCTGATCTTCAAGAGCTTAATCGAGAAATCGGCTTTCTGAACACAACAACAGTGCCGCCTCTAAGGACTGTCGAGGAAAAGTCACATTCAGGAGTTGTTTGTCCCACCTTAAAGATAATTTTATGGAACAAATTTCCCTTGAACCCAACGTTTACCTGTACAGAAAAAATTGAGAGACGAAAACAGTCAAGCAACTACGCTCGATGCTTTGTTCGTACTACCAGCTCTACCCCGGAACTTTGTATGGGAGATATATTTAGCGTCATCGTTTACCGCCTTGCAGGGGGATGTAAAGTACCTGATCCCTTGCCAGTTGTTGCCGTCTGGCGTCAAGTAGAGCTAGTCATGTATTATGACCACGACGTCGCGCTTCGACGGAAAGACGGTTTTCAACAGAACCTTCAGCCGCTCCTTCTAGGTGATTGCCTACTGCTCATACACGGCCGGTCTCGACTGACGCTTCCGCATAAAAATGACAGTCGGCTAAGACCAGGTAATTGCACCAAAAATAATCGCAATTCTCAGTGTTTAACTCCAAAGCCCAATCGCAATTGTTTTGCTCTCTCTCTCTCTCTCTCTCTCTCTCTCTCTCTCTCTCTCTCTCTCTCTCTCTCTCTCTCTCTCTCTCTCTCTCTCTCTCTCTCTCTCTCTCTCTCTCTCTCTCTCTCTCTCTCCTCCTCTCTCTCTCTCCCTCTCTCTCCCTCTCTCCCCTCTCCTTCTCCCTCTCTCACTCTCTCTCCCTCTCTCCCTCTCTCCCTCTCTCCCTCTCTCCCTCTCTCCCTCTCTCTCCCTCTCTCTCTCTCTCCCTCTGTCGAATGTTACCTTCTCCAAAAAGCAAGAAGCCCGACGAGCGTCAATTTTGGATTCGTCTTTCTTTCTCTGGCGGAGTAGCATAGAATGCAGGCTTTCAAGGTCACAGATTTAATTGCCTGGCCGAATTCTCTTTGGCATACGAAGCAAATAGTCTGTGGTCTCCAGTGTGTGAAGAATAGACTAGGTCTGGTTAATGGTTGTGCGCTTTCTGCGCAATATGAGTTATTGTAAGAGAAAACAGTATTCGGCATCATTTCGGTACATTTCTAAAATATAAATATTAAATAATATTTCATAACTCATTAAATATGTATCCTAGCGATAAACAGTCTTCACAGAAAATGTGTTTTTCAACATACTGAATAACGTTGTAGAACATTTAAAAGCACTAAAAAATCAGTTGCAAAGTTTTTGAGCAGAATTAATTTTTAAATACTCTTTTTAAACGAACCATTATATTTCGAAACCAGTAAAATATAGGTAGTTCTATATTCAGCAAAGTCGCTCATTTTAGTTGTTCTACTAGTTTTGTGAAAAAAAAATTTTTTTTTGAAGGCATTTAAAAAAAACGAAAGTTTGTATCACCCTAATAGGTGAATTCACGGTCTGATAGTGCAAAAACATGCGCTGTATTTCATTAATAAACTCCTTCAAAGACATTGACCTTCCTAAATTACACGTTTTTCACGCAAATGCTAATGATTGCGTTTTTTCTATTCCGCACTACTGTGGTGCCTTACTGTGGACCGTATGGAGTACAAATTAAAAGCGGAGAGTGGCAGATATGAAGCAGTCAGGAGCTACAGGCACTGCGTGGAGACATTCCCATCGTACATTTGGCGTATCGGTTCACTTCAATAACCCCGCCCGGACCAGCGATAGAAGGAACCCCGAATGGAATAGGATCGTAGAGTCCGTAATTTCCAGCTTTGCCGAATTTGTTGACGCTCGAGGGCATATAATTTTACTTGCCTAATGCTGATTCTTGCCACGAACACTGCTTGAGCGTTGGCACGCCGCATTTCCAGAATTTCCAAATCAAGCAAGCAACGATGTTCATTATATAGTGGTAGATTTTCGGGATATCGTCACCGCTGTAGCTGGATATGGATCAAGGATAGCAGACCACGGTATCGAATTTCAGTATAGACACTACCAGTGCATAGAACAGTCACTGACGATAGTAAGGGTTGCTTCTTGGCGATCTTAAAGATGGATCCGAGTTATCTTTTAACTCTGAACAAAATAACGACACCACAATCACGAATATTACGAAGGCACTACAATATGAGTGTGTTGATGTTGAAAGTGATCGGTTTGTTCTTTCGATGCAAAGAAATGACGAAACACTACGAAAAATTGGCAGCAAGCACGTTGATCGAACAAAACAAAAGCAAAGCCTAGGTGATGCATTCCGTTATCGAAACTTGACCTTCTGTTTTATACGACAGACTTCGCAGCCAACTGTTAGAGTACAAAACAATTGCAGGGCCAGTTGCTACGATCCTATTGACTTTAACAGCCTCACCCAGTCGAGATTCGAACATACGATGACTGGCGTATTAGGCCAACATCATACCTCGAGGCCAACTGGGAGGCCACATTGATCGAACACCAATCTTTAATTATCGATACGGAATGACCGTCAGCCAAGTAGTAGGTGAAATATTTATAAACAGAGAGATGAGTAGTGGCCCGAAGTTGCTACCCTGCACCAGAAATGTTGCAGAATAGGTCAGAACACTCGAATCTAATCTTCTCGCTTAGCCTACTGTGTTAGATAAGAATGAAGCCACTTACAAGTTTTGCAAGAAGGATACCGAAGATACCGATACTGATACTATAATGAGGCAGAGACAGGGCCGGCGCTAGCCAATTTGTCGCTCCACGCAAATTCTCAAAATAGCGCCCCCAGAACAAACGAAAAACAACCGGCCTTGCTGTATGCAGACATTCTACTACCTACACACTCGCAAACCCACAGTCTCGTAGCGTCTCTTTGCATAACCACTCACGAGGCACACAACTCGTGAGCAGCCACCCGTCCGTGAGGGCTAGCGGCACACTGGGATACAGATTTTGTATTACTTCATCTTACGCCCTCGATTCTACACGCGGATGGGAGTGCGAGTCCTCGCGAGTGATCGGTAACAGTTGCTCAGGCTGCAATAACCTGCGAGAGCGACGACCGTGGCTGTTAGTTAAATGCACACTCGCAAAAGTCGTTACAGTGCATGAATAACCAAGAGCAAGAGTCCGAAAGGAATGCTTATGCCGGTGTGTTCATTAAAACGAGTCGCGTGTGTGAGAAAATTAGCCCACACAAGTGCGGGCTTTGCAACACTGGTCACAGTCAACCGCCTTTTCTTTTGAATAATTGTCGTTTTCTTAAAACCCATTATTAGAATGATAAACCTTCAAAAACAAAAAGTTCGGCTCATATTTCCTGTTACTTCAGAAACTTCGTCATCATACCTTGCTACTTCATCAAAAATGAATCTGCTGATTGAGGATTCTGAAGAGATTCGAAAATCTCTCCCGAAAAATTTCTTAATAATTTAATATCATCAATGCCACTTTCCCACCACGTTTATCTGAGTGTTTTGATTGTTGTGCTTTATTGCGACTAGATTTTCATTAGGAGGAGGTGGATCGCAAACGGAAAGCGAAGAATGGCGTACGCGTCTGAACCATTCACTGCAGGCACTACTTAGAATGGTTCTCAAAGTACATTTGTCGAAAGATGGGAGAGTACGATGGGTCGGTCACGTCGCAAGAATACCGGATGACCGTGCAGTAAATCTGTTCTCTTCTAGACCTTCATCGGCCTCAAGGGCCTCATACACGTACGCATATGTTGGGTTAGAAACAAATAAAATGGTGGCGAGTCATTCAGGTTGAGCGACAAGCCCAACATTCTCTTTTGCCTGCTTGGTTCGTGGCACTCATACACAGGCGAGAGTGTTGACTGAACATGAATTCACCAACATTTTCTTCCAACAAATTCGTACGCATATGCGGGCCTTTAGGAATAGAGAGACCCAACTTACTAGATGGCTTGACCAGGTTGAAGCCGATTTGCTTGTGTCGAGATGCTCAACGAATTGGCGGCAAATAGCCCAGGACCCAATTCGACAGAGAGTAACTCTAGTTACACCACTTTCCATCCCGGCTTTTTGCTGCTAAAGGAGAAGAAAGAAAGTTTTATATTAACCACTTTTATTTATTTAATGTTACAGTTTTTTTTAATGTCGGCGAAATGGCGCCCCCTCGAAGTGGTGCTCCAAACAGCTGCTTGTTCACGCATTATTTCGAGCGTTTTCGAAAAGGAGTTTGGCAAAAAACTTACACTGCTAAATTGAAACGTCAAACAAGAATTAACGAGGTCTAATGGGAGCACTTTTCCAGGACGCGAGTTGAGATACCGGTAGGCAGAGCTGCAAAAATTCAAAATCATACTGTTAAAATGCGCCGAAATGAGTTAGCTACGAAATCAGCAACCTATGATTCGTGCTACCTGATAAATGAATTAAGGGCGCTATCGTGAACGCCGCCGTCCAGTATGTGAACTTTGTTTTTCCTTTAGCGATTGTGGCAGTCAACTCACACATGCTATCACTGAGTCTGGACTTTAAAGAAAATCATTTTCATTTCAACTAAATGATTTTTTTCCGGGAGCGCCTATGCGTATCAAGAGTGTTCATAAAAGTGCTTATAATATAATTTACATTGTGTGTTCAATCATGAATGGTTAGTTCAGACGCTATTAAAATTTCATTTTTTTAGGTATATGCAGCAAAAGTTTTTGTTTAGTTGTACAATTATTGCGATTAGAATTAAAGTGTTAAGTCAAAAATCTTAAAACTAAATCCTTGCGAACATAGGCGCAATGCATGGTAACTGTCTGTGTGTCCAGAGGCGTTACTAAAAAAATCATTTCATTTGTTGAATGCTGATTTTTTTTGATAACTGAAAGTAGCTCACTAGACTGCGTAGTGAAAGTAAAACGCGCGCAAATTCAAAATCAGCCTTTGGATATGTAGGTATCAAATATCTCCGAGTGCTATGATTTGATGTTGGTGTTACAATAAAGGGAATATAATGAACTGATATTTTCCTTTTTTCAAACTCATTGTTTTCTGTCAACTGTTTTCAGCCCTGCCGGTAGGTCCAGTAACTAACGGATATTTGGGTTTTTTAATTACTAGCAGAGCAGAGTGACAAAGACTTCAGGATGTTTGATTATTTTTTGGCATCTTACGATTAATTTTATGTAGGTATAGGTCAAGGTGAGTCAAAATAGGTGATCTAGTTTTCACAGTTTGTAGAACAGAAGTGCGCGGTACAATTGGTTAGCAACCATCGACGTTGTTTATACATTCAACAGTTTCCGCTTTGAAAATTTCGGTGATCGTCAAGGGTAACCCAGCGGGGATGAAAAACAAATTTGAACATCAGAAAACCTCTCTTGACTAACCTTGGGTATAGGTTAAGTTTTTTGAAGTCCTTTGCAAACACAAAATAAAGTGATAACAGTGCATCTAGTATAACGTAAGATAAATGAGTGCAAAATTCTAGTCAGTAACGATTAGTTTATATTTTTTGGAATCAGTTTCAAGCACATTCTCAAAACAATACAATACAATATCATAATATGTGGGTAGATTATATTAGAATTACTTCTGCGACAATTTTCCATCAGTAACACTACGGAAACAAACCTTATCTTAATTGAAATCTGACCGCCTGGCACTACTAGGAGTTTTCCGCTGAGATTTTTCTCCACTGATTAAAGCACATCGTATATTTCCTCCGCATGGCGGAGCAGCAGCAAGCAATTGAGGCCGGTCGTGCTGCTACCGAATCGGGTGGACCCGTATTAACGACAATCCCATCGTCAGTTTGTCGACGAAAAACGTCGAGCTAAATAATTGAGCAGTTTGCCTAAATAGGAATGAAATACATTAAAACTGCAAAAGCTTTTATTAGCCGAGGGGCCCATATGATATGAGCTTGTTTGTGATGCAGCCAGCCGGTTGTTCAAGCGCTCTAGGCTGTTGGACTTCACTTGATCCGGTAAATTGTAATTTCAAACCGGATTTTCCCAACATTTATTAATGAGTAAAGTTTTATATTATGCACTCACATAATTTCCGTTAACTGAGAGCAAACAGCGGTTTTAATATTTGCGGTACAATAATTCGTAATGGTTTTATCTCTGCATGGTAGCGTAATCCAAACGGCGTGTAGTCCTACCTCCAGTGCAGGTAAGCCGAACACAAAATCACAAAAACGGTTAGGTGAAAACACAAACACACCCACTACTGGTTGTAGTATGAGCACTAGACAACCTCTTGTTCTTGAATGATTTTTATCAAAAAAAGTTCTTCTGTTGAAACTTAGCTGAAAATTTTTCATATCCTTAAAATACAAATATAAAAATTCGGAATTTTCAATTATCCGTCTAGTGGACCCTCAACGAGTCTCAAAAAGCACTCTCGAACGATATCGATCGCGTGGGGGCTAGAAATAACACGACGAAAACCAATTCAACTTCGAAAGGGGCGCGAAAAAAGCTCGAGAGGGTTGAAATTATTAAATGTCACAAGCATAAAGTATCGACATTTTATTATGCAAGTTACACTCGCATTTCGGTTCGGTCCGGTACTATGGACGTGCACTCGACAGCGAGCGAGATGGTAGTAAAATAAAAACAGAATGCAACCCGGCAAAAGTCGACAGTCCGGACAGTGACAGAAGACCAACCTTCACCGCATCGCATCGCCACATAGTCTGCGGAGTGATCAATTAATGAATACATCGATGGTAATTTATGTAGTTAACGCGGGAGTAGATTAATTAATTTATGCACTGCGTGATTTCGCACGTTTCGATCTGCCAAACTCCTTTTTTCTCTACTTGCTCTGTCCGCACCAACATACTTACGTGTTTTAAATGTTTGTTCGGAAAATAAAACACTGATTGGCTAATGAATAAATCGATCCGATCATGTTTCGCGTGTGGTCCTCATTTATCGGTATCCGATAGCTGCGGGCAACAAGAATATGGTGCATGTAAATAAAATACTGATATTAATTTCCGATTCTCGCAAAATAAGATCTTGCCTCTAACCATTACGTCATTTCGCCTGCAGATGTGCAAAATTGGGACAACATTTGCGTAGGACTATAATTGATTAGCGTACAACTTAATAAACTCATCCTACATTTTATTTCCTATGATGCCAAAAAATTCCTCACTCATAGGTCATATTCCAAGAAAACAACGCATTATCTAAGACACCTTGACTTAAATTTTTTATTTCGCGCAATTCAGAAATCTACCCTTCAATACAGCTGAAATCATTCGCTCCAATAACCGTAAAAAATATTTAAATTAAATCTCACCCAGGGAAAGTAGATGGAAACATTGCAATAAAAATAAATTAATTACTCCAGTATTTCATTGCACAAACATTCACTTCCTGCAATCGTGCTCAAAAACAACGCCCACCGTGCATAAAACCACACTGCAGTCTACCAACTTGTAACAAAACTCATCGCAGCCTTGTGCCACCAATCCGCAACAAACAGTGCGACAAAAACAAAATGGATAAAAAGCCAAAGCTGGATCTGGACGACGACGACGACGACGACGGCGGCGGCAACGACCGCCCGGCAGCCGCCGAAATAGCAGCGGACATTGCAGCAAATTCTGCATCGGATTGTACCGACAGCAGCAGAATGGCCGCTAGCTTGCTGCTAGCAGCCCGGAAGCAGCTTGTCGCTCGGCAGCAGTCGCAAAAAATCGTCCTGCAACCCGGCAGCAGCCAGGATCCAATTTATCATATTTACGGTGAGTGAGTTGCATTAATGGGAGCGCAGAACACTTGTTTCACTGGTGCAATGTGAGTTAGTATACTAGCGAGCAGAACAGCGCAAACTTTACGATGTTACATTATTTTTTAGCATCTTACGATAAATTTTACAGCAATTGTACAGATTGAGCTTACTTAAAATCCCTTGCAAACACTTCCAGCACCGAAATATAATATTTAGGTACAAACAGATATCGTTACAATGTCATATTTGTTATGCAGTGAAATTTCATGAATTCATAAATTATCCGTTTGTCGGTATTCTTGGCAAAAAACTGACATTCAAGATTGCGCTTGTTGTAGAATTTTATTTTCCACCTGCTCACACTGTAGCAAATAAAACTCGTGAACAAATCATTCACAACCAAAGCACTTGCCAAGTCTTAAATATTAAAACTAACTGAATGTCGTCGTCGTTACCGAAACGTATTTCACCTTCCGTTTGAATATCATCAACGAATATTTGAACGGAAGCACCCATTCTTACGCATTCGAAACGAAATGCTGGCAACTATTCGAGAACAACGACTAATTTAATAAAATTTATCTTTCATCGCTATAAAAAAATTTGTCTGTCAGGCGACATGTGCAGCCAAATGTGCAGCTAAATGGCGAGAATAAAATAAACGAAGCGAGCGAAATGCACATATGTACATACTTTTATTAATGATGGAAGATTCCACCTGTCACTGCTCGATAGAGGCGAATGGCGTTTTCATTGTATATTTACTTTATTTAGAGAAGCATTTTATTGTGTTGACACTGAAATTCTAATGAAATTAACATCACTACACACGAACAGATTGGTAGATAGCGGTATAGCATACAATGAAAAATAATATCTAGGTGGAACAAATGGATTAATTAGAACCATCGCGGAACACGCATTTAGACTATTTTGTTTGTGATGTTCTCACGATTGACTTTTGCTAGTTGAGAACAAACATACAGACTATAGATTATAATAATAACAAATATGTGCCTCATTTTTGACGTTAAGGCGAAAATTAAACCTCTAAAAGGCAGCATCATAAAATGCTACGCTCGAGCTTATGACTTTTTCATTGCGGTATTAAGCATTACGTCTGGTTTTAATATGTTATTGCGCAACACCCAGATGATACGGGTCAAAAAATATTTATAGTTAACTATAAAACCATAACAAAACTGTTGTTAAGGTAGCATTTATTATTAGTTGTTTACAGTGATACAAACTCGTATTCGTACACCAACATGCAGAATTCGTCTTTCTACATTTCAAAGTTTAACAGAAGTTTTAGGGACATATTATTTAAGTAAAATCATAGTGTCAAATGTTAATATTAAGGTATGATATCTGGTTTTGGAAAAATGGTTTTTAATTATGAGAAAAAAATTATAAATTAGCGCATGCAAAAATCCACTCAAATTCATATTCGTGCGGGATGCGAATTAAGAGTTTGGCTTTCGCAGATATGACCTAATTTCAAGGATTAGTATTTTCTATGGTATCCTTTGCTCATTGCAACTGCTTTTAGTCGTTTTGGAATGCTGTCTATGAGTTTTTTCGAGTATTCGGTAGGAATTTTGCCCCATTCGTCCATCAAGTGCTTTCTAAGATCGTTTTTGTTAGAAATCTGATGTTTTCTAACTTTTTTGTCGAGATATTTCCAAAGGTTTCCATTGGGATTGATGTCTAGAGATTGTGGTGGAGTATATCAATAACTTTCGAGCAGTTGTAAAGTAACCATGGGCGTACCTTAAGTGCTTTGTGCTTTAGGTTATTATTTTGATAAAACTTGAACTTTGACTAAATCTTATTTTATTGGCACTTGGCTTCAAATTTTGCTTTAAAATGACCAAATAGACATTTTGATCCATTATGCCATCGATGAAGGCTAAACCGCCAACGCCTTTGGCATAGATCCACCCCCTTACCATCAACCCACCCCGCTGAAGAACTAAATGTAAGAAATCTGAAAGCAACGGTTAACGTTTGGCTCTCCCCATACAAAACGGTGGCCATCTGAGCCAAAGATGTTAAATTTGGACTCATTTGCAAAAATAATATCTTACTGGAAGATATTTGGTTCAGGTGGACATCGTTTTCTATGGAGAAAGCCAAACGAAGAACTAAATGTAAGAAATCTGAAATCAGTCAGTTCTTCCCTTTCTGTCACGTAGCTAATTACGCATCGGCTTGTCTACCACTAGTGCCTATTCCTTTATGTTAAGAAATGTATGGTCGGTGTTAAGTCAGACCGAACCAAATGACAAAACTCTGACTTCGAGGAAAACGCGTTCAAAGTTTGCTGCTCTGTATAGTTTATAGTTATCAATCAGTCGAAATCATCTCATAACTCTGGTTGTTTGCAATATTTAAGTAGACTGATTAGAGAAAAATGTAGCTTAGAAAATTCTTGATCGTTTGCTGTCACTAACTCATATTTTTAAATTTTGCGACTTGGTCCGGTCTGATTTAACACCGACCATATGTGCCAAGTTTGGTGGAGAATGGTCAAGGCGTTCTGGAGTTATGGCGGCACATACGAATATACAAACAAACTCTCGCACACTTTTTTCTGATAGTAAAACTTTCACTTTTTTACTCCAGGATAGAGAAAATGAGGTATTTTGGCTGATGCGTCAATATCAAATAGCCGACTGATTTGACTTTTCACTAGAGCAAGTTTTGTAGCTTCCTCGAACAAAGTGAAAATCGACCTGCATTAGATGTGACCAGCTTTGTTATTGATTATAACAAAGAATTGAATTACCAGAAAATGCTCATAGCACATTTTCGATAGCACATTCAACATCGAGCTCAAGCACTTGAGCTACGGTTCATCTAACTTTGTAGCAAACCTGTTCAACAAATACTGGGAGCTTGGCTACTTCCCTTCAGCGTAGAAATTAGCTAAAGCATCCCAGTGCTGAAACCAGGCGAAGATTCTACTGTTTCCAAGAACTATCGGCCCATTAGCTAGCTCTCTACCCTCTCCAAGTTGTTTGAGAAGTCAATCCAAGCCCAGATTCATTTGTTTGCTAATGAGAATGGTGTCTTCCTTAAGGTAACAGTTTGGGTTCCTCAAGGGAAGGTCCACCATCCATCACTTCCATCGAGTTACCAACATAATCCAGCGAAGCAAGTCGGTATCCAAGACGACAGTAATGGCACTCTTTGATATCGAAAAGGCATTCGAAAATGTGTGGCATCAATATAATTTTCCCATGTGTCTCATCCAGATCATCAGAAACTATCTGTCTGACAGAGTATTACGGCTATCTCTGAATAGTGTCTGTTCGCATTTAACATTTAACATCCCTGCAGATGTGCCTCAAAGAAGTATCCAGGGGCCAATTCTGTTTAATATATATACATCCGACATCCCTCCCCCTTCAAAAGGTGTTGTTTTATCTCAGTTTGCGGATGACGCAGCAATCACATATGCGGTAAGCAAGCTTAAGAGAGTTCTATGTTTGGGTTTGGTTGTTTTTTTTTCGGTAAGGAATGAAACAGTTTTATATTTTCTGCGTTACGCGTTTCAGCCTACTATATTTCATTCAGCCATCTCATTACAACATTACAACAGTCTGAGTACATCCGCTGGAAGTACTAATGAAAAACCACAACTAAAATATGCTTCAAGCACCTATGTACCAGGGCTAAGTGAAAAACTAAGCAAAATTCTACGAAATCATGACATTCAGCTCGCCTGCAAACCTAAAAACAAGATCAAGCATAAAGTTTACAGCAAACTGAAAGATCCTGTCGCACCAGGAAAACAGACAAATGTAATATACTCTGTTCCCTGCGGCACCGACGATGGCAAAGTGTACGTAGGACAAACGGGAAGGAAACTGGAAGTAAGGATAGCGGAGCACAAAAATGATACTAAGAAGAAGGACGCTAGAACTGGATTATTCCAACACTCCATCCAGGAAGGACACCTTTTTCGCTTCGATAACACCCGAGTAATAACACGCATCGACGACCAGGAGACCAGGCTGACGGCAGAGGTGTTCCATATAAAAGTGCTCGGCGAGGAAAAAACTGTCAATCTACAACGTGAGTGTGGCAACTTCAATACTGCATATGATGGTCTGATCCCAAAACTTCGCCAATTTCAAACAAAATACAACACAACCCAAGGGAACTCAAACCTGCAGAACACTAACTGACGAAACTACATAATTAGTATGAAACACTCGTAGGATTAAGACGTGTTTTCTTGTAAGTGCAAGTTTGTATGTAAAAAAATGTATCCAACTAGAGTTTTTGTTAAGAAAAAGTTCAAATGTTAATGTTAAATGTTTCTTGTTAAATCTAAATTTTGTGTTACTAATACTTGACGACTTGTAATTTCTGTAATTCTACCTCTAAATAGGCGTCCGAAGATGGCTGAATGAAATATAGTAGGCTGAAACGCGTAACGCAGAAAATATAAAACTGTTTCATTCCTCACCGAAAAAAATCAACCAAACCCAAACATATAATTGAACGGTGATCCAAACATTCGAAATTAAGAGAGTTCTGTATGCTCTGACAGAATATTTTACGAGGTGGAGAATTGTGATCATTGCGGCTAAAATTCAGACTATTCTTTTCCCATACTTGGAGTCTCCGAAGCTGGTTCCGGCTAAGAACGTTAGAGTCCGGTATGGCGGCTTCAGCATTCAGTGGTCCGATGAGGTCCATTTCCTCAGAATCACGCTACCCAAGTAACACACTTACTATGGTTCTAGTTGTAACAATTTATTAATGACATATCAGTTACAATGACAATGACAATTCATAGGGTAACGACCCCAGAATTTGCCCCTTTTATCAAGTTTTTATGCTGTAAAATGAATAAATCGCCATATTATTATAAAATCAGCCCTGAACTCAGACAAGTAGGACTATATATTAATATTCTATCTATTTTGGCTATTCGGAATCGCGAAAATTGAAATTTGATAGCAAAAAACCCAATTTTGTGCAGGAACCTCTAGTACCACATTTCGCCCATAGCGATCCAAAATTCGTCCCCCATGTGACCCAGATTTCGCCCACTTGTTATTTGTTGCAAATTTCCCAAATAACCTCAATTATTTTGTTAGAATTGTTGTTACTATTATTTAACTTTAAGATTATGTCTATCCAGTGCTTAATATGGCAATCAAATTGTATCAGGAATTCGTTAAATGTAAAGCTAAATTGAAATAAACTGATCATCATCACCTCCTGATACCTGATTCAGTAAAACTAAAAAACACAGAGAAGGTGGGTTTTTACTAAATGTTTATTTTCATTGCAGTAAAATAAGGCTTTTGCCACTCGTCAAAGATATTTAAAATGAATGGTCCTGTTGGTGCTTTTTCTGGTCCTTTGCTGAATTCATTTTCACTATTGATATGTGGGATATCAGTGCCTACAGAATGGTACAATGTTTATTTTAATAGTTTAAATAACCTTAATGATTACTTATATCATTGTTTAGTATTTTTTTTGGGAAAGAGTAAATGTTTACTGTGAACAATAAAAAATTAGATGAACTGGAAAATCTTGATATTGGGCTATATATATTGACTAATCGAAGGTGAGACTCGAATCCACAACCTAACTTCTTCCCCAAGAAATAACTAAGCTTAACTGCTATATAGTCAATAAAAAGTTGAAGAAAAAAAATTGTTTAGTAAATTACTGTCTGTAAATGGGTATGCCGGTTTACTGTATTAAATATTCCTGGTAACTGGTAAGCATACCCATCTTACCTACTCAACTAGGATATTTTTGGACATAACTTGGAATTCTTAACTAGCATTTTTGGTTAGACCGGGTTTGTAATGCTAAGATATTAGAGTTTTCATGATATTATCGAAATATTCTATTTTATCACCACGATTATTTCTTTGTTGTCTGCATTCCACATTAAATACTTTTCATGACAACAATTTTATTGCGCTTATATGCTTTAAAATAGTAGACGGATTTTTCGTGTGATTTTTCAATAGTCAGATTTATTCTCATGACAAGAAAAATTGTGATTTTTAAGAATATTATGCGCGTCTTATTAATTCGTGCGGTTTTAATCTTATCATCAATTTCGATGCCGATTATTGCTAATTCAACATTTCGCTAAACCCCATTAGCCCAGGTAATTCGGTAATTACCCAGGTAATTGCGGTAAAGCCCAGGTTTAGCAGGTAATTCGTTTGTTAGATGAATTTAAATGAATATGATGTGCTTTCTGCATCAAAATATTATTTATTCGATACTTTTACACACCATTTTGATAAACATAAATCAGCGAACAAACTAATCGATTGTGACTTGCTTTTGCTTATGTGTGGCATATTTGCATATATTTGATAGATGAGGGCGAAAACTGGTTCACGCAGTAAGTTCGGCTAAGTATATACAGATTCGACCCGGGCGAATTTTGGAACTCATATGATTTACAATACCCAGTTTTCGCCCAGTGCATTTATGTTCTATTTTCAGCAGAATTGCGATAAAATATTAAAATAAAAGCACAATTATGAAATTTGAAACAGATATAACCAAATTGATGCGAAAAAAGTGCAAAGAGATACGATTTTCCATTACTTTTCCTCAATTTTATTTTTCGTGCTCGTTCTTGAAAATGGAAAAATCGCGTCTTAAATACAATACCTATTTTTCAAACCACATTAAATCATTAAAATACATAAAACAACACAACGAATTCTATTCAAATAACTGAAAACTGAGTTAAATTGAATATAAATTAAACTAACAACTTATATTTCAATTATATATTGAGTTTAATCACGGGAATACCAATGGGAGGGCGAATTCTGGGGTGGGGGCGAATTGTGGGGTTCTTACCCTATATCAGTCGGTTTGACTGTTTTATAACGTCTGTGCTACTAGAGAAGAATGCCAGCTCATATTCAAGTCTCATATTAACAACATTATCAACAAATATAGCATATTCAACCGGTCGTTGTACCCGATGATATGCAGAGCTTCAAACTGAGCCTGACGAATCAATTAGCTGTCATCCGTAAACGCACCTAATTCTGCGCATGGTTCCTAATTTTGCGCACCGCTTATTTGCTTTAAAAATCATAGCTTTCTCAAATTAATAGCCCTATGTACACATATTTTCCTAGATGTGGTAACGAAGTTAAAAATTTGACTGTAAAGTGGAGTGCGCAGAGTTAGGTGCGGTACACCTTCTACGGTACAAACAAATCATCTACCCTGCTTTAGAGTACTCTTTCCCAGTCAGTTCGGGCTGTGACGATGATGATGATGATGATGATGATGATGATGATGATGATGATGATAATGATGATGATGATGATGATGATGATGATGATGATGATGATGATGATGATGATGATGATGATGATGATGATGATGATGATGATGATGATGATGATAATGATGATGATGATGATGATGATGATGATGATGATGATGATGATGATGATGATGATGATGATGATGATGATGATGATGATGATGATGATGATGATGATGATGATGATGATGATGATGATGATGATGATGATGATGATGATGATGATGATGATGATGATGATGATGATGATGATGATGATGATGATGATGATGATGATGATGATGATGATGATGATGATGATGATGATGATGATGATGATGATGATGATGATGATGATGATGATGATGATGATGATGATGATGATGATGATGATGATGATGATGATGATGATGATGATGATGATGATGATGATGATGATGATGATGATGATGATGATGATGATGATGATGATGATGATGATGATGATGATGATGATGATGATGATGATGATGATGATGATAATGATGATGATGATGATGATGATAATGATTAAAAACAAATGAAAACAAACCCACAACAAGCAGCCTCCTTTCTATAAAGCAAGAAACAAAACTCTTTATCCTTATTTAGACGGCCCTCCTTCCCTCTCCAGCTTCCCTCTTTTCTTCCCAGTCACTACTTTTGCTTTCTTTCCGGAAATCCCTATGTCAATACCACTATCTCTTTTTTCTAGACCCTTGCTTATCTCACTAAGTAACATCAATGGTTTTATTGCACTCGTATGATGGTTTTTATGAACAAAATTGGTCATAAATATCATTATGAGACTCACATTGCTGCTTGGGTTACGCTTTATTATTGTTAACAACCCTGTGTTGGTTCCCTCATATCAGCGAACATCTATGCCAAGAAGAAGAGATCTATGTTAAGAAGAGTGGATCAGTGTCTTAGTAGTGGGATAGTATGGGTAAGAGTAGAACGTGCTGCCTGAGCCACCCTGCCTCCCTTCTGACTTTCAGCCATTCGCTGATGGACCCCCCTTCCTCCTTTGTCAAGTGCTAATTCCCTTATGTCAAGGAACATGTGTTTCAAATTTGGCACAGGACGGTCCGTAGCTTCCGGAGATATGGAGGAAAATGTCTACAACGTATGTAATACACAAATAAACCCTAGATGAAGATGATAAGTTATTGGAGGTCAATAGACCTAGGAGAGCTATGTGATGTGATCGTCTTACTCTCAATGATCCAAAAAGTGTTAACAGCATCTTACTTGTAAGGTGATAGGTGACGATTCGTCATCATTGTTTATATAGAGGTTACCCCATATGGTATATAAACATTTGGCATAACGCCATTCGATATAAATCCATTTAGCATAATGGTCATTTGGCATACCGGTAATTTGGCATAACGACTTCTTGGCATAATTGAAAGTTTAGCCAGATTTTGTCAAATGAAAGAATATCCTTTTCACGATTAGATTCCACTATTGACGACATATACGTATTTCGCCTACGACTTACAGCCTTCATCAGTGTTCAATCACACGATTTGGAAGGCGAATCTTATAGCCTAAAAAGAAAGATTATTTGCAAAAGGCGAATTTTATAACCTAAAAAGAAAGATTAATTGTAGCATGTATACAAGAAGAATCGTATTATTACATGCATGGATACATGCACCTATCACTACAAAGAGAATTACGTAGTCCTGCGTCATCTATACGGACGTGCATTATACACAACCCCTCTGCTTTTTTCTCAATTTGATCTCATCAAAAATTCGAAATTGGGGCAAATCTCTCGGCTATAGTATTTAACCGATCAGAATTTTATACGGTTTTTGGCCAAGATTTTTGCGTGAATTCTTCCTTATAATCGAATAATACAATTCCAATTATTGAGAACAAAAACGGCGTGACGATTCACTACCATCATCAGCACTGACAGCTACGGCGGCAATAACAAGCATTCTCGATAGTAATATTCAATGATTTGTAAATGTTGTGCGGGATTAACCCTTTCTGTGATAAACAGTCAAATATAAAAATTTAAAAAACCAACTGACTGAAGTTTTTGGAGCCTTAGTAGAATACAAAACTTATGACAGATACGTATCTGTCAAGAATAAATATACGTAGTAGAGTTTAATTGGAAAGTTTTCTTTTTAATTTAATTTTAAAAAACAAACTTCCAACAACAGCACCTTTTACTATCAAGAAGCGATAACCGCGCATGAGTTAAGTTACCAAATGAAGATCATTCAGGCAAAGAGTTATTTTTTGTTTGTATTTGTTTGTTTATTTGTTTTGTGTTTGTTTGTTTATTGAGAAGTTGTGATTTCGATGTTACAGGCAAAGAATACGAAAAATCACCGAAGGGTACAAAAATGTGAAACTGCAAAGATTGTTGAACAAAAATATATGTTACCAACTGTAGCAAATATATGTTACCAACCTTCCGCAAGATTACCGAGTCTGCCTTGACAAGCGAGTGGTCGTGTGTTCGAATCTTACTAAGTTGCTGTGTGCAGATATTATGCTACCTACACACTCACGAACGCACAACCTCGTAGCGTCTTTCTGCATAGCCCACTCACAAGGCAAACAGCTCGTGATCAGCCAACTGCGCATGAAGCTAGCGGCACACTAAGATACACATTTTGCATTACTTTTTCTTTTCTACTTCATCCTACACCCTCGATTCTACACGTGCGATGACGTGCGAGAGCGACGACCGGAACTATTAGCTAAATACGCACCCGCAAAAACTCATTGCAGCGCACGAATAAATAAGAGCGATAATCCGAAAGAATTGCTTATACCGGCGTATTCGATAGAACTAGTACTCGTGGTGTGTGAGAAAGTTAGACCGCACGAGTGTGGCCTTCGCAACACTGGTTTTCTTTACAGACCGAATGAGGTTCTTATATTATTAGATTAGGGGCCATTCAGATACCACGTGGACACAAAAATGCCAATTTTCAACACCCCCCTCCCCCTCCGTGGACAAGCGTGGACATCGACTCAACCCCCACCCCCCTCCATTGTTTGTCCACGTGGACATTTTTTTTTCTTATGTGAAATTCTGTGCTCAATTCTGTTTTCATTTGCATTATTCTGTAATATAAAAAAAATTAAAAAAAGCAAGCTAAACTAGGCATGTTATCTAGATCTAGTTCTTCTATCTATGCTGATCTTATCCACTACAAATAAATGATGGACTACAGGAAAGTCTGTTCCAGCTTGATATTCGCTTGAAGATTCATCTGCTTCAACCCCTGTTCAACAAGAGTACCTTAGCTTGGTCGCTGACTTTAACACATCACAAGACCTCTCCGTTGTGGTTCGTGAAATTTTAGGAAGACGAGTTAAATACGTTGTCAATGGATTTTCTTTTTCGTGGCGAGCTGCATTTGATTGTAAGGCAAAATACAATACGCGTCGTGACCTAATTTTAGTTAATTCAAAAGGCACAAATGAAAGTTCTATTTATTGCAAAAAATGTCGCTTGTCCACGTGGACATTTTCTATACCCCCTCCCCCCCCCTTCCGTGGACAAGCGTGGACATTCACGTACCCCCTACCCCCCTCTAAGCTGTCCACGTGGTATATGGCCCAAGTAACACACAAAACAAGTTAGAAAATAATATTCGTGGAAAGTAGTCGCTTAAGAATACTATAAACGTACTGTGAAAACATATGTCGTTATTATTAAAGTTTTGAGATGTTTTGGGATAACATGAATTTATTTGACAGCTCATATCAGATATATAATGTTTGTTTTGTCAACATGTCAACACGAAGTTTTTATTATGTCTCCATTACTAAATTTAAACTACTGGAAGAACAAGTTGTAGCTTATGCTATAATAACGTTTTAAATTGGTACGAAATAACCTGATACATACTTCTTTCAATACTTGTTTCATTAGACTTAATTTTTTTGCGCTTTTCAGGTAATAGAGAAGTTCTGATATATGTAATATTATACTGTTCTATAACAAGCTGTGTTGCTTGGGGGATGGCCCCTTAAGTATTAGTCAGAAAAATCGATTTTTTATTGTTCATCGACAGATAAAAAAGATGGCGTAGATTAGTAAATGCAGACGGCAAAAATGCATATAAAATTTTACTTGCACGGTCCCAATACCGGTTTTTGCATTACACAGTTAGGCCATTGCAAATTATTTTTAGTTTTTGCAGCCGCCCGTTTTTGCCGTTTTTGTGTAATACAAGTCAAAATTGTTTGTATAAAATCAATTGTCTGTGGGCTCTACAGTCTAAGAATCTCAAAAAATGAGGCAACGGATTGTTAACGCTTCTAGAACGAAACAGAAGTGGAAATTCGAACAATTGAATTGAAAGACCAAATTTTTGTCCGAAATACAAACCGGTCCGAAATTGTTTCCGGTGGACCTCATAAAATCTTCCATGAGATATTTGAGCCTTGTAAAACGATTAATACTGCGAACCGAACTATTTGAAACGTTTGCTGCCCGAAAACGATAAGAATTCTAGAACACACGTGTCCTGAAAAAAATTTCGTCATTTCATTTTTGTCTAAATGAAATAACGAAAAACAATCTACAATAAATTTCCGCGGTCGAATGCATGGCGAATATGTAACAGATAAGAGCGACCACCGAAAAAAAACAGACGAATTCAAAGTTTCCGAATATTTATCGTCCTTGGCAGCCCACCAGAAATGGAATTATAAATTCTTATCGTATTAACAACGACCTTCGATACCTTCTGGCAGTGGTCCAAATATCTTGTCGAGCGATTAAAGTGTAATTCATTCGCCAGGTAGTTCGATTGCATATTGAACTTTTCGGTCCAAGTCGTGGTTTGCGTACCGTGAACCTGCACCTACTCAAATTTGTTATCCATGATTTGTGTGAAGAGAAAATGGTGCCAAACTAGAAACAGAACAGCATTAAATGCGAAAGCATTGATGGATGTGCTCCTGCATGGTTTCCATTTTTCTCAGTCATGACGAAAAAGGTTCAAAAATTGGGAAATGTCTTTAATCATTAAGTATTTCATTACTTGTAATAGATAGAGTGCTTTCTACTAATATTTCAAAACAATTTTTTTCTATAATTGTTTTAGCCCCATGTCTATCACGGTTGATGCATGTGCTTTTAAGCGACGCACAGTGGGGCAGATTGAGCCGGCGCTCGGACAAAACCTCATAACTTCTTTCATATGCTTCGTAGAGCTTTATTGTCTTCAGCAACATTGTTTGTTATAAAATTTCGCATCCTTATGTAAATTTTAAGTAGTTGTATTTTTATTCTTATAGATGGCGTTGAGATCTAACTTTTTAAATAATGACTTTAGAAATATTGTGTCTTCAGAAAAGTTGTTTGTCCTGCAAAGTTACGTAAAGTTACTGAACATACCAAAATGGTAGGACTTACGGGAATCAAGTTATAAATATTTTAAATACTCAAACATATTTTTTTAAGTATGTAGTCGAAATTGGTAGTCTGACGACCTCCTATACAAATTATTACAATCTGTATATCAAGAGTAATTTAGTATTATTATTCTGGTATAGGGTAAATCAACCATTTGTGGACCTTTCTATACATTATTTTGAACTCGTTACGCTAAACACCCAACCAATGGCACTTACAATATTAGTAACTTTCGAATAAGCCTAAATAAATCAATTTCTGATGCAAATCTCTATATTTTACAGATTTTTTAAAACAGATTGGAAGGTCCATTTCCTTTTATGGACCCTTGTGGTTTACAATAGAATAACGACCGGGTCCATTATAGCAATTTTAGTGTATTTTGCATGCAGAGAGTCCGGTAATGGCGACATTTTCTGCATTGTATACAATGAACCCACTTGATCCCACACGTCAATTTTAAAGCATTAATAATGAAATGCAGCTAAAATTTTATTAACTCAAGTGTGTGTTATGTTTAGTACGTTCTGTTTCATGTTATATATCCTCAGAAATAAGAAGTATAAGCTAATAAATACCAAAATTTTATCCGAGGGTCTGTTACAGGTAGAGGGTTTACTATATAGGTTATCTTACCCTACTATCTGCTTTAGTGCATTCATGCAATTTTTTTAATTCATTAGTTTGGCCATACGCAGCAAAAGGATACGAGTGGCGAGACAGGCTGTCATCGACCTCAGCCAAATCCTGGTAGAAGGCACAAAAAATAAAGAGTAACTGACAGAGTATAGCAATCTGTTTAGCCTGCAAACACGTATCAATATGTTCGACTCTAAATAAACAAAATGGAGGCTAGTTCAATCGAGCTGAAAGTCCAACCGAACATATTCTATTGCCAACTTGACTTGAAACAGAGCTAATTGGGAAAAAGCTGTTAAGTGGTCGCCTTTACAATGTCCTGAATTCCCCTTATCGACTCCGATATATCTTTTTTTTTTGTATTGTTTATGCAGGGAGAAAATCTTCATAGACAGCACCTTCGCGGTGCCGAATAGGATTCACATGGTGCCAACATGCGCCTACCTACTAAAAACTCTCCTGCTGCCCGTTACTGAACCCCTCCCGGAACTAGCGTTAGGTTTTACTTCAGGAGGGAGGACGTGCCGAAGCACTCCGACTTGTCCGTTGCGTGTGTGGGTCCACACAACACCCTTGCCATTTCATACCGCCACTACCCTTCACCTAGGGCCTGGGCTGCCCAATCAGCCCGTTACTGACCCTAGCAAGCTATGTCGGCCCTGTCGTTGCAAACGTTCTAGCCGTTGCAACTCCGTTATCACCGCGGTTGCCGCCCTATCGACGGCACCCCATGCACGCTGCTCAGCGCACATTCTCTGCACGATGTTGTCGGCGTTGGTGTCTTCTCCAACGACCGCAAGCATCACCTGCCGAGTGGACGTAAACCGCGGGCAGTGAAAAATCACATGCTCCGCCGTTTCCTCGGCTACCGTGCAAACGGGGCAAAAGGGTGAATCTGCCCGCCCGCGCGTATGAAGATACTTCTTAAAGCATCCATGACCCGACAGAAACTGGGTAAGGAAAAAGTTTACCTCACCATGACCTCTGCCGATCCAGGACGATATGTTCTGGATCAGCCTATGGGTCCACCTACCATGGTCGGTGCGATCCCATTCCGCCTGCCAACGCCTAATAGAGTCCAGCCTAACTCTGTCCCTAGCGCCCCTGACGTTCCTCTGCCTATGGCACTCGATATCCTCACCTAGGAGTATGCATATTGGAATCATGGCTGCAATAACCCCAATCGCATCCAACGATATGGTACGGTAGCCGCACGCAACGCGCAATGCTAACAGCCTGAACACCTTGTTCAGGCATGCCTGATTGCGCTTACTCTCCAAAGCCGGGGCCCACGCCGGTGCACCGTATCGTAGCACCGACATGGCAACGCTGGCCATCAGGCGTCTCTTACTGCTGCTAGGACCGTAGCCGTTCGGCATGATCTTAGACAGAGCAGTGACCGCCGTTGACGCTTTACCACAAGCATAATCCACATGACTGGTGAAGTTCAGCCTGTTGTCTGTCATGACACCCAGGTACTTCACACTTCGTTTGGAGACAATCACCTGTCCCCTCACGATTATTTTTGCCTCTATGGCCGACTTTCGGTTGCTGACCATCACAGCTTCCGTCTTATGGTGGGCCAATCGCAGATTGACGCCCGCCATCCAACCCTCTATTATGCTTATGGCGTCTGATGCCAGCATTTCCACTTCCTCCAGAAACTCGCCTACCACTGTAAGGACGATATCATCGGCGAAGCCAGTGATATCGACCCCAGTGGGTAGTTCGAGCCTCAGCACCCCATCGTACATGGCATTCCAAAGCGTGGGGCCGAGAATCGAACCCTGTGGAACACCCGCTGTCACTTTGTACCTCTTCGCCCCGTCCGCCGTGTCGTACACTAGCGTCCGGTTCTCGAAGTAACTCTTAAGCAACCTGCATAGATGATCCGGTACCCTCATCCTATGCAGCGCTACCGCAATTGCACCCCAATTAGCGCTGTTAAAGGCGTTTTTGACATCGATTGTGACTATGGCACAATACCTGTCGCCTCGCCTTTTCCGTTTCATAGGCTTCTCGGCCCTCTCCACTACGGACTTTATGGCATCTACAGTGGACTTCCCCTTACGGAAGCCAAACTGCGTGTTTGCCAGTCCGACATCACTTTCCACTACAGGCGTCAGCCTGTTTAGGATTACCCGCTCTAGCAATTTGCCTAGCGTGTCCAATAGGCAAATTGGCCTGTACGACGAGGGATCACCAGGCGGTTTCCCCGGCTTTGGCAGCAGTACCAATCTTTGGACTTTCCATTTGTCTGGAAATTCGCATACCTCTAGGCAACTCTGAAGCGTCTCTCTAAACATATCGGGATACGCTTGGATCGCCGCTTTGAGTGCCTCGTTCGGAATCCCGTCAGGACCGGGCGCTTTCTTCGATTTCAAACCCCTGGCAATTACGAAGAGTTCCTCATTCGTGACCGGAGTGAGGACATCATTCGATTGACCGTACGGGGTCGGAGGCCACCAAACTGGATCGTGTTGCGGAAAGAGCCCTTCCACGATGACTTTCAGCTTTTGGGGGCAGGTTTCCTGCGGCGCAGATGTACCCTTCATCTTTTTCATTACCACCTGGTATGCACCACCCCAGGGGTTTGAATCCGCATCGCGACATAGCTCCTGGAAACAGGATTTCTTGCTACGCCTAACCTCTTTCTTAAGCGCCGACCTTGCCGCTCTAAGATCAACTCCCCGAGCTTCAGCATCTGCATCGGTCCGGGCCCTCTGCGCTAGCCTTCTTGCTCTGTGGCACCTGGAACGGAGCTGGGCAATGGTATCACTCCACCAGTATACCGAGCGACGACCGTTCATTGGCTGCCCCGTCCTAGGCATAGTGGTATCACATGCCCGTACTAGGACGTTGGTCAGCTCACGAGCACTCAGGTTCGAGCGGGTGCTCTCTGCACTGAGTGCTTCAACGAACAGGTCTTTGTCGAAGGCCTTCACTTTCCACCTCCTCCCTGTCGACTTCGCCCCGCGTGGCCGTAGCGCCCGTCGTTCAATCGTGTACCGTATAGCTTGGTGGTCACTATGCGTGTACTCATCTGACACCCTCCAGCCCATGTTGGCAAGCAACGTTGGGCTGCAGAAGGTGACGTCGATGATCGATTGTTGTACCCCCCTACAAAAGGTACTGACGGATCCCACGTTAGCCAGACTTACATCCAGCTTGGACAGAGCTTCCAGCAAGCTTTGCCCCCTCGGGGTAGTGCACCTGCTACCCCATTCGACAGCCCAAGCATTGAAGTCCCCTCCAATGACAACGGGCTTGCGGCCCGTGAGTTCGTCGGTGAGCACGTCTAGCATCCGGTCAAACTGCTCCGGCGACCACCTAGGTGGAGCGTAGCAGCTACAGATGCAAACGCCGTCGACTACCGCGATCACGAACCCCTCTTGGTCGGACGACACCACCTCCTGGATCGGGTATCTACCCATCACGGCGATCGCTGCCATCCGACCCTTGTCGATAACCCAGTTAGTGCCTCCACGGGGGACCCGGTAGGGATCCGCGATAATGGCAATATCGCACCCCGTTTCGGCTGCCGTTTGCCAAAGCAACTCCTGTGCCGTTTCACAGTGGTTTAGATTAATCTGTATAACCTGCACCGTTATCGTTGCAAGGCGCGTCTATAAGCTGCACACAGTGGGCCGCCTGTGGCATGCTTATTTCCCTCTACGGCTGTGCAGAGCAAGCACCTGGGGGGTTTGCTACATCCCCTGGCGAAGTGGCCATCTTCACCGCACCGCCTGCACAGCTTGGACCGATCGGGGGCCTTACACTTGGCCGCCCGATGGCCGAAGCCCATACACTTGAAACAGCGTTCTATGCGCCGTTTCACCGTCAGTGTACATACTGACCATCCTACCTTAATCTTGCCAGACGCCAACATCTTGTTGGCGATTGCCTCTGGCACGTTTAAGGTCGCGGTTTGCATATCTCCATATGCCTTCCGCAAGCGGATGTCTGCGGGTGCCACATCAACCTTAAGCTGATCCCGCAGCGCATCACTCAGGTCAACTGTCGTCGTAATCTCGTCGAGGTTTTTACACTCGACCAGAACACGCTGCGACAGCGCCTTGACCTGGCCCGCTTCGCCCAGGGACTGCTCAACCAGTTTCTGGTAATTCGAACTCTGGACCGTTGGGTCCTTTCTAAGTTCGAAAAGCATATCCCCTGCCTGGGTTCGGCGGGTCTTTACAACGTTGGCCCCAAGCTCCTGCAACTTGGGGTCCACACGAACCTTGCGCAGTAGATCAGCATACGACAGCTTGCCTGTCAGCTTCACTACTAAGGCGTCGCCCTTATGGACGCGCCTTGGCTTTGGCTTTGCAGCCGCAGCCTCGCTCGGTTTCGGCCTCGGCGGTTTAGGCGGTTTACGCCTAACCACCTGCCAATCCTCTTCCCCGGTCCCGGAAGCACCATCCGGGACCGCCTCCGCACGTTCGCTGGTAGAGGCGCGAGCCGAAGTCCGCTGCCTTTTGGCTACCAGCGTTGGTCCATGGTCGGGCGTAGCCGCCTTGCGCTTGGCAAGCGGCGTACGCGCCTGACTAGGCATGGCCACAGCCTTAGCGGCTATGACCTGAGCTTCGGCGATTTCGCATCGCTGCAGAAGCTCTTGCCTCTCCACCTCGGCAGCTATGACGGTAGAGCGGAGGCTCACCGCCAGCTTTTTAATGTCGAGGTGGACATTTGACCTAGAGACCTGCAAACACGTATCAATATGTTCGACTCTAAATAAACAAAATGGAGGCTAGTTCAATCGAGCTGAAAGTCCAACCGAACATATTCTATTGCCAACTTGACTTGAAACAGAGCTAATTGGGAAAAAGCTGTTAAGTGGTCGCCTTTACAATGTCCTGAATTCCCCTTATCGACTCCGATATATCTCATAACGATAATAATGCTATGTCTTACATACACAAGAATGACTATTTAACGTACAGCAGGAATGAACTTCGCACTGGTACGCGCATTTATTAATTTGTAGCCTAAAATGCCGGAAAACATGCATTCGGAAAACTTGAATATCTCCGAACATCGCAACTAGTAGCAGCTAATTTTTTGCTTATTACTAGTTAACACCCTGAATGTTGCTTTTATGGTAGGGTCAGAGCGGAAATCTGTGGAAATCTTTTTCTACACACTATTGAAAATTGACAAAAATAACAAATATTTTGTTCTAAAACACTTCGTCAGAACAAAGCCTACTAGTAAAAAATCTGTCTTAATATCACCTAAACTATTAGTTTATAATCCCTTTAATGTGAATTGTCCTTTAAAAGTATAGAATTTTGAGCAGCATGGTAGCCAGATACTAAAAGATTAAATGATATTTATTTTTTCAATTTCCAAAATTTTTTTACACTGTGTTTCACCTTCTTTAATGCCTATTGAAAAACTATTTATTAAAACAATTTATGTATATTTCTTATAGATTATGTGTCTACTATACGTAGAATATTAAGTTTGATAGAATATCTCAAATAAAAATTTTGAGGTTTTGTCCGAGCTTTTTCGGGTTCTGCCCCATAGTGCGACGGTGAAAACATGAAAAAACGGGTAAAAACCAATTAACGCGCAGTTTGCTCGTTTTAGGAAGAAAATCGACTGTTTCATAAATAACCGGTAGCTTTACACCACTGCACTATTTTTATGACGGCTCATTTAATGTATGAACTGAGATTGATGTCGATATCAAACGTATTGAATTACCGGTCGGTAGTAGCGATTGGAACAGCAATTAAGTTCGTAGAAAATTAAATGAAAAATGAGAACCGTTGCCGGGGGCAAATGAAAACCCTGTTTTTACAACATGACTCATTTCCACCACCAATTTGCATCCTTCATTGCGCTAATGGAACTTTTTATTTTTATTCCAGGTGAGTTTCGTCCAACAATACGATTATTGTCAAAGGAGTAAGTATAGAACAATATGTTTTCATCACTGGATGGGCTTTTTATTTCAACTCACAAGAGTAAAGGCAGTTGTGAACTCGTTTGTAATAAACTTGGATTGTGTGGGTTATAATCGTAAAATACAGCAACATTAAACAAATTGACCCATAATCATAATTACGCTGAATTGTGTTTTAAATCACTTCCGGAAGCTATGCGCGTTTCTCTCACTCCCCAAACGTTTTAATCTTTGGCAATGTTTTTTCCCGGGTGGCACCGCTATTTTTCCAGTTGGTGGTTACATCGGTTATTAATTTTATAACTTGTTGCTTAAAAATTTATTACCCTTTACGTGTAGAATGTGTGGAAAAACTAGCTGCAACTAGAAGAATGACTCCAAAGTTTGTGAAAATGTGTCTATACCATCACCATGGCACTGATTATATTCAGTGTGATCAGTGTGTGATTATACTAATTATTAAACACTTTGACCTGGAAAATACGTTCAGCAAAAAATCAGAATTGAATTATTGAATTAAAATACAGAATGACCAATCCCCAAAATTAATTTTTTCCTGCGGTTTGGCTGCCATACGCCCGCCGCTGTAATCTGTTGAACAAACTGACATATGAAAAACCACCTGCAACCATAACTTTCATTGCACAAAACACACAGCACGTTCTGACAATATAACCCGATCATCCGGATTAGCGCAAACTTGCAAAGTTAATCTCCAACTAGCTAACGAGCGAAACCAGGTTCCGGCTGTGCAGCATCAAACGCGATTATGACACGTGGCGAGGAACAAAGAAAGATGAATTATGCTCTTTTATTCCGGCATCGAAAGCGGTTAAAGTTTGCCTGGTTTGAACCTAATCCCTGCAACGTAGAAAAGTTCTACCACGCTAGTTGTTATGTGGTCTGTTCAGTGTTACTACGTTAGTATAAAGTGCAGGTGGAACGACTGCCATAGAATCTGTATAACCAACATCCATCATCGATTGTTCCGCTGGGAAGTGCGATTCCCAAACCCGCCAGCATAGAGGTACCGTCATCCGGGGCGAGATTGTACCAAAAAATCATATATTTTTGTTCTTTAGCTCAGTATACACACCATTTAGGATCCAAGTAGATTTAAAACCTGTCAATATATACTAAATTGTTCAATTAACAACTACCGTAGAGATGGTTTAGTTACAATGAAACCTAATTTTACTGGAAGTGCATGAACTTTGGCACAATCTCACCCCTTCTAGGGGGTGACATTGTGCCAAAAACAAATACTTAAGATAATACCGAAACAGTGAACATTAGCATGTTTATAAACAATACACATAAATATCAGTATAAAGTAGTTCATTTGGGGCCGTCCTTGAACCAAGTGAACTAATAGGGGCAGGGGCCGGCCTAAAACAAGGCATCAGACAAAAAGTATGAACGAAAATAATCCGGGGAGGTCTGAAATAACCAAAAATGATTTCGTAATCAATGGACAGCCTTTATATAGGGGGGCATAGGGACATAGGGAGGGCGTGTATCCTAAGGGGGCATATCTATTTGATCATTTAACAAAAGTAACCATTACTTCGTTCGAGAACCCGCGGCCTCATGACATGTGGACCACTTCCCCCCCTCCTTCATATTGGCAGTTTATACACGGTATAATATATTTGTCTTATATTAGAGTGTTTATTCAAAGCATCTGAAATTTCCAGAGAAAAAATAAAAATTAGTTTAAACTATTTAGCAGACCTGCGATGTTGTTTGCTCCAAAATGAATGATGCAATCTTATCTGTCAAAATATTGTGCTCAATAGTAAAGAATGTGAGTGTAATGGTGTATACTGACGTTTTTTTTTGTGTATGTGAAATCCACAAAGTGGATCGATCATTATGGCTTGGCACAATCTCACCCCCGTGAAGCTCGAAAAGTACAAAGTTTGGAAAAATATTATTTTCATAATCAAAACTTATCCAACGCAAAATAACCTTTTAATACATTGTAAATGATTACTTTATATACCTTCAAATTAGCAAGTTGATGCGATTTTTTGTTTGGGTTGCTTTGTACTGGACATTTTTTTCAAGCGTTATTTCCGAGTAATTTTGATCGCGAACTTTTTAAACCCTGTTTAGGCTAAATAGTTTCTAATATTATCTGTGTTCCATTCTAAGTTATGAATAAATATGTTATGTTCATCATCATTTTGAATTTAGGACACCTGTTTCCATAGATATAATAAATTTTAACTAATACACATTTTAGGTTTTTGGCACAATCTCACCCCCGTGGCACAATGTCACCCCGGATGGCGGTACTCGTACCAATGCGGAAGAGAGCAAAAGTTTACAACTCGTTTTTCTTTTGGCTAATGGAAGGCATTGCCACAGCGGATCGAGTGCGAACGATGATTTATTGATTTTCCCAGTTCAGATGAATTTTCCACAGACGCAAATAGCCTTAACCCTGGCAGCTTCGCGGCAATGGCTATGGCAATGGCTCATCACAACGCAGTCGTTTTTGTAGTTTCCGGCACATAAATGTGCAATCTGTCGGAAGTCCATAATTCTGCTGAGCTCATCTCTTTGCCATTTTATTCGATTACAGAGGCAAATTCTCGCAACATATGTTTATGCTGGGAGAGCGCAGTCTCCGAAACGAATCAGCTGAGTGCGTTGTGGAAAGAAACGTGGTTCGCTCACCAAACATCGCATAGCCCAAATTGAGCGTGTGTTTATGCTATGCTCTTGCTCCCCGACGCGTTTACGGGTGACGATACTCTCAATAATCATGGGAAGCGCAACAAATGGTTGTCTTCATGCGTATCGTTGTTATCAGTTGGATGGAAAATCTCTGATTAATGTTGTGCTACTGGGTTTCGCACTAACTGGTTCATTTTAGTTCATTCAGTGTCTGACTGTTTGCTACAGCGCCTCCGAATTGAAGGGGCATTCTCAACACTGTAATGTTTGGGTATTCGATCTCTTATCAAAATATGCTCCATCGAGCATATTTTGATCGATATTTGGATGGGGTATCTGGTGGCTTCGGCATACTCTGTACTCTTGTAAAGTGCACAAAAAATGTATATTTTATCATCATAACCAATCAAATGTCTTTGTATAGCTTGAAGCTTGACACTTTCTTCATTCTGTGTTCAAATGAAAATACATTTTCCACTCAAAAATTCTATGATACTAATATAAATGGGCATTTTACATGATATGTAATTAAAAAACATTAAGAGACAAAGTAGCCCCAGGCTGAAAACCTCTGTAATAAAGAATCAAATAAAAAAAAACATCAACACTTTTTTCATAATCTCACACTTCCATATTTTTTGTGTCTTACTTTAGCAAAAAATGACCTAAAAAATAGAAAACGAAACCATCTTGCTAGAATGCTTATAACTGTTCTGTTACTGAATGAATATCAATCATCAATTTTTAAAGACTAGCAGATTGTCCGATCTTACTCGGAGTCGCTTTGTTTCTCATACTTATACATCCATTATTATAACGAATAATTTATAATTCTTATAATGCAAGAAACAAACCCCCTTTTACTCATTTGAGTGTATCTACTCCCCGATCGGGAGGTCATAACAAGATAACATCAAATTTATAACACAATCTGATATTTATAGCACATCGTGTTACAAATTCGAAATAAACTGATCAGGAAGTAAAAACAAAAGTTTCAAGTTTGTAACAAATTCTGATAGGTATAACTCATTGAGTTATAAAGGAGCAATATGGTTTTGGCCACTAAAGAAAATGTATCATCACTGGCGTGCCCGGGATACACACTGGGGCACGTGCCATACATTTTCTATAAAATTTAACACAAATTTTATGTGCACACTTAAAAAAACTCAGCAAAATTTGCCGAGATTTGGACAGCCGAGCGTTCGGTAAAAATTTCAGTTTTGCAAATCGACGTTTACGGATCTTTACTAACGTTTGGCATCATAAAAAATTTTACCGAACGCTCGGCTGTCCAAATCTCGGCAAAACTTTGCTGACTTCGGCACTTTTTTTTAAGTGTGTGTAATTTCAAATCTGATTTCAAATTTTACATGCAATACCAGCCTAACCTAGAGTAAAATTTCAAGTTCGATTTTAAGTCCTATTTCAAGTCAAATTTCAAGTCAAATTTCATGTTTATTTTGAATTCAATTTGAATTCCAAATTGAAGTCCAATTTCATGTTTAAATTTTGACCCAATATTTGTTTAATTCAATTTTAATTGTAATATAAATTCAATGTGAAATTTCCTGTCCAGTTTCAAGTGAAATTGCAAATTGCAATCTAAGCCCTATTTTATGTTCAGTTTCAGGTCACATTGCACATCAAATTTGAAGTCCTAATTCAAGTCTAACTTCGAATTCCAAGTTAAAGTCCAATTCAAATTAAAGTCCAACTTCCAGTTCAATTTGGAGTAAAGCTACCAACTTCAATTTAGATAAAATTTTAGGCTAATTTCTCAGTCAAATTTCTATTTAATTTGCTACTCCGCCAAAAAATTCCGAGTTACAAGTGATACAAGTTGTTACAAGTGAGTGATACAAAATTACAGCCTTGATTATTCTGATGATCAGAATAGAATAGAATAGAATACTCAGATAAGCGGGTGGGAAGGCCGTATTGACGTTATTAAATTATGTAGACGTTTTTCTGGAAAGATTTTCGAATCTCTTTTAAATCAGCAGATTCATCTTTTGATGAAGCAGCAAAGTATGAGGACGAAGTTTCTGGAGCAACGGTATTCTGAATCGACCTTTTTTTTGCAGGTTTATCTTTCTGATAATGGGTGTCGCTTATTTACGAGGATTGAATCCGTTTCTGTCAAAAGAAGAAACTATTTTCATATAAAGCAAATGATGAACCGATTTTGTTCTAAAATTTAAAGTAGAAGGCTTTAACGCTGTTTTAAATACTGCTGTCAATTTTACTGAAAGATTTTTTTAAATTGTTAGATGTTCTAAAAATTAACATTTACATGTTGTGTGCCTCAAATTTAGATTCGAACAGAAGAAGCATCAGAAAATGCTTTCAGTTTTCTCTGTGATGTTGGAAGCATGAAAAATAATCTTTTTCGCCAGAATCGTTAAAATACCTGCAGGAATCTGGCAGGAACATGTTTTGACAAATGCTAAGCATTCTACGCATTGCGATGCTTTTACTATTTGTTTTACGGTTAGGAGCGAGCTGAGAGAAAGGAGCCAGCTGGGATTGTTTTTGTGCATCAAACTGTCAGTAAAAACCGGGTAAGAACTGTCACTGTGAATCGGGCTTGCTCGATTGAATAAAACAGGGGAAGTATTTATTTGCGATTAAATTTCAAACCCCTCGCACACCCGACAATGCTGACTTGATTTAAATGGAACTATTAAAATTTTCTGCATCATATATAAGAAGAAAAAGAAAACAATCAATCTGTCACTGAGCTGGCTCCTCTCTCTCAGAGAGCGACTAGTCTGGAATAAATAGCAAAATTGATTAGATGAGGCGCAAAAATTAATTCTAAAGGCGGATATAAGCATAAAACGCGTTATATGGGTCATTCCACATCAAGTGACCGAGAAAAAGTAAAAACTTGTAATCGACCTTCTCGGATTTTCACCAAACTTGGGCAGATTGTTCGTTTTGGGTCAATAAGCAAAAATTCCAAGTTTGGCGCCGATTGGTCTTTCCCTCGATTTTCGGGAGCCCCCTCTTTTATTAGAAAAAGCATCATTATCGTCAAATTCGCTTATTTTCTTTTGCTTATATCTTCGTAAATATTCAATTTAGAAAAAACTCTACTGTACATTTTCATGGGAAATCATATGAGAAATCCGAAAAAAATACTAGTTTTTTGCAGCAGCGCTGCCAAATACTTTTATTTTTAATTCGAAAACTAAATTTATATTTTTCTCTCAATGTGTACAATTTGATCTCAAAAATTTCAACACCATCGTGTTCCTGAGACTTTTTTACATAAGAATCACTCAAAACCACGAGGTGTTTCGTCCCGTTCTCGAGATATAGCAAACAATTCCCAATTTCTCATGTAAAACTGTAAACAAAATGAAACTTCCTAGCAATAAGCAAATAACAAAAAAAGGCAAAATTAATCCGGTTTAATCTAAAGCAACATGGCACTGTTGTGGAAGCACATAAACAGTATATAATATAACAAAAGTTTGTTTTTGAGCGTCTTAGCAGAATACGAAAGTTGAGTGAAAGTGAAAGTCAAACCTATTTTCACAATGAAATTCCACTAATAGTTTTAATTCAACAGATACGCTTTTCAAATGAAGGAAAAATCCTCCAGAATCCTCCAGGAAATCCAGATTTTATCCAAAAATCGTCGTTTTCACCATGGGGGGGCTCACCGATTTTCTTCTTAAGACCACCATTGGAAAGCTGTGAAAAAATGAACTAGAAACAATCAGAAAATTAGGTGTGCAATGGCATTTACCGAGTAAAACAACGAGTTATTTGTAGCTAGGTTCACAATTTTCATATAATTATTGTGATATTTCCAAAATTTGCTATGAAACAAACTACAAACGACACGGTTTTGTAAATAGGAAAGATAGGGCTTATAAACGAAGGGAAAAAAATCGGCGGCCATCTTGGATTTGGCCACCATGTTGGATTTTATCAAAAAAGCGCCGTTTTCGCCTTGATCCCCCCAACCGATTTTAATTTGTGAATCACAGACGGAAATGCTATAAGGAACATTCATCAAATTACATGTGTAGCGGCATTAAGCAAACGAAACAATTAATTATCTGTATCAAGGTTAACAACTGTCATGTAATGGAATATCTTGCTACAGAAAATTATTTGTTTTATTTAGTTAATGCCATTGTACATCTAGCTCATAGCACTTTTTCTCAGCTTTTCGATGGTGGTCTTGAAATTAAAATAGGTTGGGGGGATCATGGCGAAAACGGAGGTTTTTGAAAAAATCCAATATGGTGACCAAATCCAAGATGGTCGCCAAAAAAATGTTTACTACATTTGAAAGCCCTGTTCTTCATCCTCACAGAACCGGGCCATTTGCTACTTGTTTCGTTGACCAAACTCGTGTTTTTAGTCTTTCAGGCATTAAAATTAATATTTTTTGAAACGATGGTTCTACAATTGATGGAGGGACGGTAGGGGAAAGTAATGAAATTTTTTACCCCCCCCCCCCCCCTTTCTTTCCACTCTTTCCCCTCTATTCCCAAAAAAAATTTCATTACTTTCCCCTACCGTTCCTCCATCAATTGTAGAACCATCGTTTCAAAAAATATTAACTTGTTTCATAGCAAATTTATGAAATATCACATGATATAGATCTCAAGGTTTGCTCAAAATTCAACTTTTTTTGGAACTGTTAGGCTCCTTGGTGAACTAGGGGTCCACTATTTAGAGGTATTAAAAGTGTAATTCTTATTTTTAACCATTTTCAACCAATTATGTGCAAAAGTTCCAATATTTGAAGACTTCGTGTTAGTAGTGGCCCCGTTTCAGCGAGAATTACTAATTGTTTTTCTGCGGCACTAACCCCCTGCCTCGCTGGAGGACTTTCGTGCACAAGGATGATACTCAACAGCCCCTAACATCATAGTGAGCAGACGCAATTTCTAGCCGCTCCCAACACCAAGAATAGACGGTTCTAAGCTCGACAAAGTCCTCCTTCTCTCCCAGCATATACGATCAAGTCTCCACTGAAGTTAGTAATCCGATCTTCCATGGTTACTCGTTTTCCAATTTCTAGCTCGTGGGGGTTAAGATAAAAATTTGCTGAATTTGCCGCTAAAAACCGCCTTCAGATAAACGAGGCTGCTTTATCAACTCAAAGAGGGCTGTCTTTTTGTGCTGGTAATTTGTACTCTACAGGTCACTAAACCAAACTTTTATTAATATTTCTGCATTGTACAATTGAATAAACTTTGCGCACTATAAATTTCAAAAACACAGCAACACTGCTAATGGGCCGATTGTCAAGCGTCAAAGAAGAGGATGGAACAGTTCCGGTCGGCCTTGTATAGGTTTTCAATCGAAAAAAATGATGGCGAATCTAGAAAACGCTTCAAAACTACGCGTTTACTGGTTGACACTTACAGCAACATTTGACTTCTAGGCGGTGCCGATGATATATTCGTATGTGAACAAAGTTCTGTGACTATTTTCATCTCCTAGTTAGAAACTAGCAGCTCCACTGCTTGTCCGTCATTCGGTATCTCTGTGTCGTTCCTTTCAACGAATTTCCGTTCAAATGTTGTTTTCAATTCCCGTCTTCCGTCAAGAGTTGGTACGGTCTGGTTTCCGATAGCCTTAATCGGCTATCAGCTGTCTAGCGTTGTGATATACCGTATGCCTCCTTTGGTCATTCAGATATTCCCAAATTTGCACATCGATTCGCTGAATTTCCAGTCCTGATTTCTGTAGTCTTTGGTTCCTGGATAACTGAAAATTCAACCATCACTTTTTGCAACTCCTTACTTATTTCGGATTCCTAAGAGTCTTAACATTCCAAGTTCACCCAGGTCCAGGGTTGCCAATAGGTTTTCTCAGAAATACAAACACAACTTGGTGGCAACCCAGCAAACATTTTCGTACGTATATCAGAGTAAGAAATATGAAATATGTTCCGATATATATCTAGAAAAATCGCATTAGATGCACTAAACCGTCATATACGTACTGCAGATTATTCGAAAATAATTCACATTCATAATTATTTGTATACGATTAAATCCGACTCAACATGATTAGTTCCGTAATGCTATACTATCATTTTGTACGAATAAATGTGAACTAGGGTGCGCTTTATTAAGCTTTATGTACGAGTTCGAATTTGTTTAGCGATATTTAAGATAATTTTCATACATTATTATACGATTTGTGGTTTGCTGGGAAACACGAATAAAAGGGTTTAGTAAAAATCTGACGATCAATTTGGCTGATGAAGAGGAATTTTTGGGAAAAGTCTTGCAAATGTTACTCAACGCAGATTGAAAATTAAAAATGATGAACTTTTAGCAAGACGGAGAAACCGAAAACTGGCAAAAATTTGGCACATTACAAAATATTTGGAAGATTATGAGCTTCTTCTGTTTATAATGGTGTGCAGTCAAGAATCAGACTAAATCCATATTTATATGGCATAAGGGCAATCTTGTCCAGGTGTACACTAGTTATTCCTTTCACTGTTATTTTCTGAATTATTTGTTGTAAATAATTTTTAGTATGCTGCTTTACTAGAACCGCGATACATAATCTTGCATAATCTGGTTTCTATTTTATCTGCAACTGACAAATCACCAACTTGAACCGCTTGCCCCGAGTCAGACGCCATTGTACGCCGCTCCCCATAGTCACATAAAGCCCCCTTTCTCAGTTTACATATTACCTAAATTGGGATAAAGGTTAGTAGCCAGTCTTGCCTCTAGTTGCCCGTAATTGACAAAGATGAAACCCTTCCTTACCACTGTTTTCGAATTTTGTCTGACATTGGTGAAGCTAGGGTGAAATATGTATCTGTTAAAGTTGATTTTTGATATTTAGTAACAGAATTGACCGCAAAAGTTTTGTTTCTCTCGATTTGCAATCTTTCTAAACTTATTACGATTTAGAAGTTATTTAATTACATTTTCAGTACAACCTAGTTGTATAAAACTTCAACCTATACATTGTGTAATCAATTCCGTAATAAATAGAACTACAGTAATGACCCGATTTTGTCACCCTCATGATGAATTTAGGGGTGACAAAAACGGGACAGTGACAAAATCGGGTATTTTTTCAATTCTTATTTTTTTGCAATAACTTAAAACGAACTACATATATTTCATTCTGATCACTTTTAGAACGTTTCGCACTTCCTTCTACCTCTCTGTGGACATTTGTCACCTTTTCACAGCACAGGTCCCAGAGGTATGAAAACACGTGTTTTTTAATTGCGCAGAAATGGTTGATTATACTGGTTAACTATGTTCAGAGAAATTTCACAGCGTAAAAAGCTCCTTCTTATAGTATGAACGATTCTTTGATTAACCCCCCTAAAAGTAAGATAGAAAATTTATTTTTCAAGCAGTAAGAGATAGAGCAAAATAATGTTCAACAAATTTTTTGAGAAGATTATTATAAAGAACTTTGCCAAAGAAACTAACCTTCTAGCTATTATAGTTGTGGAGATAAGAAACAACTTTTGTGGAAACTCCACGATAATCAACTTGTTGAATACAGTTCTTTTCACAGTGTTTTAACACATTTGACATGTTTGAAAATGATTTTCAAACTAATCTTTTGATAAACCAAAAGCGTGACAAAATCGGGTAAAAACATGACAAAATCGGGTAGTGACAAAATCGGGGAGTGACAAAATCGGGTTACCACTGTATTTCACTTATAGCAAACGGTATTACATATTCATAAATTGTTCGTTTTGGCACAGTTTTCCAAATAGTCACTCGCTGGAAACAGTTCTATCAAAAAGTATTTTGCACCTTGTGAATTTCTGAGAAAAAGTAAATTATAAACATTTGCATATCACACTAAACTATCCGCAAACATGACTTTCGAAATCCTTGTCTGGAGCGTAGGCCTAATTAATTTCCAAAAATAATTTCCGAAATTTTTCTGAAAATAGTTTTATTTGAACAAACACAAAACTTTTACCTTAATTTTTCTTAGAGTGCTACAAAATATACAAACAATTTTTCTTGCGTATATTAACGCACATGTGGTTCAGATGCGCAGTGAGAACGTTCTCTGATTTCCCCTTCACGAGTACCTCTGACTTTTTCTCTTGATGTTTTCAACATTGCATTGGAATAAAACTCCACTATCAACAGCAAATCTGGCAAAGCATGATGGTAGCTGTGTGCTGTGTGAGGAACACACTGTAAAAGGAAAACAGTGATAAACAGAATTTCCCACGTCGCAGTCCATAGACGCTTTAGACTAAACTTTTCTATGATGACTAGGTACCTAGTAGGCATAAAACGCGCTCATTGATGAGAGTGAGCGAGTGAAGGAGAGATTGGTTGGGCACCAGAAGCTGAAAAAGAGAGCTCCACACTGGACCCCTGATACGCACACGGAGCAAACGACGGTGAAGGCAAAGAGGACGACGACCGGCCAGCTGACTGACTAAACGGTTAGGATATTGCGAAAAATCGTCGACAACAGCAGGCAACTGAAAACAACAACAAAATACACAGCTTCTCCGCCATCACCGACCGATGATGACGGCGACGACGACGACGACGACGACGACTACGACGAGAAGTGGTTCACTAGAAAAGTAGTTCAATCTTGCAGCCTCGGAAAGACCGAGACCCGAGTTTGCCGCTGCGCTGCCGTACCGCGCTCGCTGGGCTGAATTCGATAATTCATTTCAATCGTGTAAAATTCAGTCTCAGCCAGCCAGTATCACGACGGTCGGTCCACTGGCAGCCCCTTTCGTTCGGTGGTCACAGTTTGCTCATAGAGGGCACTGAGTTCGCGCGCGTTTTCGGCTGGTTCTTCGCCGGAACCTGTTCTGAGTGAAATACGGTTGTTTCGTAGCTAGCAAGCTGTACTGTGGAAAATGCTTTAGAATTGACAAATAAAAAGACATTCAATCGGGTCGTTCGTTCGCCGGAAGTAGCGTGTCACTTTACGGAGAGAAACAGGACGCGCCTGTTCAGGACCTGTAAGCACACCGTCGGAATTGTGCGTTCGCGTTCGTTCGCAGTGAGAAAAGTATGTTATGCCTAACTAAACACGTAAAACAAGATAAGCCATTAACGTCACAAATCGCTGTCGCCGTAAGTGTCACCTCTTGTCACTAGCGATAGCAGCCTTGATAATTAAATGTACTTTTCCCTCATCAAAAACCAACCCACCTGGAATAGAGTTTTCTCCTGCGGTGTTTGGTGTGGTCATTTTCCCCGAGTGGCGTTGATTGTAAAAAATACTAGTGTTTGTAAACAGAAGAAACAACATTTTGTTTGAAGCACACTCCAGAGCTTCTATTAGAATGCAGAAACAGAATACTTCATGCGCCTCAACTCAAAGGAAAAGTTATCTCAGAAAATTAGCACTCTTTAATTATATGTATGATTGTACAAAGTGTCGACGTTCGTGAACCGCTCGATCATCGGTCGTTTCGACGCGACGTGAGTGGCCTGTGGCAAGGCTTGAACGCGCTTTCAAAATAAATTAGTATCATATAAATAAATGGAGTTTCAGATAATCTGCTCTGTCGCCTCCGAAGAGGTCGTGTAAATGTGCCCCGTTCAATTAGAAGAAGTTCAAATTGATCAAATTAAGTAACGAAAAAAAAGTGACCGCGTGAATATCGATGAAGGTGAGCGACGAAGTTTGCGGTCATCTGTGATCTGTCGCCGCAACCCGACGGGGTTCCCAGCTGCGAGCGGCGACTTCCAGTGGTCGCAGTAGAGTCGTGCGGTGTGGTGTTGATGTCATTAGTGTTGTTTCTTTTGTGTTTCTCAGTTTTTTTGGCCCTTCAATGAATGGAGCGAGAAATGGAGTGATCTTTAGAGAACGGCGCTCGGCAAAAAATCAAGTTGCGATCGATCTGTCGATTCAATCACGAGTAGGTCAAATGCAGCTGCTGTTGTCTGCTGTTTGGTAGGTCGGGACCCTCAATAACAGGGAGGGCGTTTGTGTTGTGTATACCCGATACAAGATATCCATCAGCGAAGCGAGAGCATAAGCATACAGAGATCTGAAAACAAGATCTGCGCTTGCTGGGTATGAGAGTCACTGGTGGATTAGGGTGAACTTCGCAGCAGCAGCAGCAGCAGCAACGGCAGCAGAGGCAGCGCCACCGGTTGGACCGCTAGCTCTCGACGACGGCCTGTCTCCGGTAACCTTCGATTTCATCGATCGCGTGGATAGCGTTGTGGACGGATCGGTTGAACTGCGTATGAATGGGTGCAGCAACGAAATCTGCTGTTTTGCTGGGCGGGCACTTCCCATCGATGTATCTTGACAGATTATCGTGGGTTTGTGAGCTTGTCGAGAGCTATTATCGGTTGTGTTTGTCGTAAGTCTATTATATTGTGGAACTAATGGTAACGTTTCGCCCTGCAGGTCAAACTGCACGCTAATTTGTTTTCATCGGTAAACTGTTCCATATAAAAATCACGCAATTAATTGAGTAGTGTCAGAAAAGTAATCAGTTTGTCTGTTTGCAGAATATCTTAAGTTAAGTCAAATCTGCTAGAATATTGATTACATGGCAAGTTATACTCCCAGGTTTTTGATTGATTCAATAGCCAATCACGAAGGGTTTAATGTTAATGTGTAACATGTATTGATGTCAATGATTTGTAGTCATTTTTCTTGATATCATGATCGCTATACGGGTTCTTTTTTATTTACCTAAAACCAAAGTTACACCATACTTCTCAGCGTACATCGCAGTTTTCTTCTTTTAATGAAATACAAAAATCTAACAAAAATCTAATAAAGACGTGACGGATTTTACGGATTAATGTAGTCATAACACAGTATCAAATCTGATGAATGTGAAGGGCGTGCAAAAAAATTCAAAACTTACAGCAATTTTATGGATTGAAAGGAAAAAGTGTCTTAGAGCAGCCTAACTTTATCGTGTCATCTCAACATTTCTTACCAGATATCAACCCAACTTTATCCAATTTTGACTCTAATCTTGCAGAATCAATCAATTTGTTGATTTGTTGTTAAAAATATGAAAATCTATAGCATTCAGCACCGTTCGTTTACAAACATAATAAAGAATTCATTATTACAGAACGATACCATGATTCTGAACAATATTTTTTTTGGTTGAAAAACAATGCATGAGATACAAAAATATAAAGAAATATTATTGTTTTATAATTTCTAAATCTTAATCTCCCCAAGACACATTCCGGGACCTATTTTCTTAGGTAAATTTATCAGACATTTCTTGGCGAAGCTAGGATTTGAAGATATTGACCATATAATCGTTAGTTCGGACTAATTCGAACGTATTCATATCAAAAATATTTCTATTATCATTAATGTTTTTTTCTTGCATGGGCAATATTCTTTTTCGTAAACGAAGGGTAAATCAGTGCAAATATTTCAGGGGGTGATAGGAGATCACCAGTAGTTGTAGAATTCGCAAAATGAATGTATAGGCCGAGGATTAGCTTGCAATATTATCATGTGAAAACAGAGAAGTGAACCATTCACATTTCGCCTTTAACTGATGAACCGCGTACATTCACGCTTCATAGCGTCGCTGAATTTACGAATATCGAGTGCATCGCAAAACTGCAAAATAACACGTTCTGCTGCTTCTGAAGCAACTAACACTACTTTAAACTATTCTCTTTTCGTGGTGATACTATTTTGGACACTTTATGGCGTCAGCCGGTCGTCTTATATTCGGCAAATCGACCACGTGCAAAGTTCAATATTCAATTTTTAAACGAATTCCGCTTTTCACAATGAGTTCACTATATTCGTGATAACACCAAATGCCGATGTTTTATCGGGTAAATCGCCGAATAGTTTGTGTTCATGAGGGATGTTCATCGCTTTAAATAATCATTTTCTCATTTCACGAATTCTCCAATCACTGAAGACCACATTTTACGAAACATTCGACGCATGTGGTCAAAGCCTGAGCGTTATAGAGTTATTGAACAGTTTTCGACTCTGTTTGCCTAAAATTAGCTCTAGGACAAACCGTGTGGATCACAATCTGCTTGTAGCTAAAATAGAGCGTATGGGTGCAGCGTCGACCTTTGTTAACTGGTTGAAATCGTATTTAGTGAATCGCTGCCTCTCAGTAAAACTAGGTAACGCATCATCTAACGAATTTTGCAATCGATCTGGCGTACCACAAGGAAGCAATCTTGGGCCCCTTCTGTTTTCCTTATTTTTCAACGACGTGTGCAATGTGCTTCCAAGAGGCTGTAGATTGCTCTACGCTGATGACCTGAAAATTTACGTACTGGCCAAATCAGTTAAAGATTGCCAAACATTGCAAAAGCTCATCGATATCTTTGTGGAATGGTGTCGATAGAATGAACTTTCTATTAGTGTGAGCAAGTGTTCGGTTATTTCCTTTAACCGTAAAAAAGAACCCATTACTTGGAGTTATCACATCGGCAACGAGCGCTTGGAAAGGGTATATGCTGTTAAAGATCTAGGAGTGATACTCGACTCGCATCTTAACTTTCGGGAGCACTACTCCTACATTATATCCAAGGCCAATCAAAATTTGGGTTTTATATTTCGAGTATCCAAAGAGTTCAGAGATCCGTACTGTTTACGCGCTTTGTACTATTCTATCGTTCGGTCTGTCTTGGAATACGCTGCTGTAGTTTGGAGCCCTTACACTGGAATTTGGTCTTCCAGACTTGAGGCAGTTCAACGGAAATTTTTACGATACGCATTGAGACACCTTCCCTGGCAAAACCCTTCAGTGCTCCCGCCGTATCAAGACCGTTGTAAATTACTCGATATGGAAACTCTCGCCAAAAGGAGAAATATTGATAGGATACTCTTCATCAGGAAAGTTTTGCTGGGCGAATTGAACTCTCCAAATATAATCGCTCAAATTAACATAAACGCTGAATTTCTTCGGCTGGATTTTAGAAGAACTGATTATGGACAAAATGAGCCAATCAGAGCTATGTGTTGTATGTTTAATCGTGTATATAGTCACTTTGATTTTAATTGTTCTGCTAACTGTAGTCAGATGGATCAATGTTAATAAATAAATAAAAAAAAATAAAAAAAAATATTAGGTGGCTCAATTTTGTTGCCTTTATTCGAAAGCTGAGGAAATTTTGTTGCTTTCATTTTGTGGTCGTCGCGCACGGTGATCTGATGTGCTATGCGTGATGTATGGTTTCGTGCAGTTTTTGAATACTAATTCAACACTCAAAACGATACGTTGAAAATTGAATTGCAACGAAAAAATCCTGATTTAATCCACCTAGTGGTGAAAGGAACCTTTGTTATACGGTCTTACTTGCTATTTGAGATAGAAATCGACACGTCTTCGGAACATAATTCATCTATTAGCTAACGTTGCATTGTGCGTTGGTTTACATAAAAATTTTGGAAATTGAATAAGCTTACAAAATTTTAACAAAATAGAAGTACTTACAAAATCAGCATAAACCGACAGAAAATCACACAAACGCCCAATTGCGGTATACCACACATGCAAACAGCATGTGTGGTGTACCGCAATTGGCCTCAACTGGCATTTTCTCTCGTTTCTTCATATAGAAAAATGGTGTCTGTATGCAGCAAAACTATCAGCAAATATACAATGTTTAAAATGTATCCGTCTGTTGGTAGTCAAATAATTCGGAATCAAAATTAGGGTGTTTCAATTTAGGGTGATTCAAAGTTCTACAGATCCTAAACAAGCAGACATAGAGGTATACTATTTTCAGTAAAGTTGTGTATTTTTACTATTTGTGCAACTTTGTAATACATGAAGAAGTCATTCAACAATTACAAAAAGAGCTGAAATAGAAAAACTGATTTTACAAGTGCATTTACAATAAATAAGATTTCTCTGTCTTCGCTGAAGAGATAGAAGGTTACAGCCTTCAGCAAAATTTCTTGTAATAATATGCTCTAAAACTTTGCAGAACACATCAATGTGTTATATTGAAACTGAAGAAAAATAATTTTTATATTTCACTTTTAGGGGGATTAATCAAAATTTAAATTCTACCAGATGATAGCCCGAGCAGAGTTTGATCACCAAGCGATATCTACAAGATAACTTGTTTTGTTAACGGATAACTCAATATGTTATTTTGATGTTATTTAATGAATATTTCTATATAACATAATATGGCACACGGATATCAAGATAGGTAATCCGTAATAATCCCTCTAAACAAGTTAAAATACTATCAAATAATTTTGCGATTTCAATAAAAAGAAGTACACTCAAGTCGCTTTTTACGCGAAGGATACGTCCCGCGTAAATCAAAACCGCGTAAATTCCGAATTTCGCGTAAATTCCAAAATTCGCGCAAAAAAATCAAAATTTCGCGTAAAAACCGCGTAAAAAGCGACTTCAGTGTAATATATTAACCCTCTGATGTACACCGTCGCCTTTTGGCGTTGTCAATTAGTTTGGCAGATTGTTTTAGCTCAAAGTTATTATACGAGATCAAATGAGAAATGTTTACACGCGTGTGATTCGTATACAAAATATTTACTTTCATGAATTTGTTGTATAACAGAATAAAACGGAAAATTCCTTTGAGATTCTACTAACATGTTTGCCATTAAGTAATTGTCACTGTTATAAATTTTTTAATTTTTTTTTTAAATTTATTACTAATCAAACTTGCTCGAATGAAAATGTGTTCGCTTTTTTATTAACATTTATTTTGAAACTTTCCTATTCTGGTTTTTGTGTATGACTCAATTCTTTTTTCCACGAGGGATACATGGCGCGTAAAACCGTTTAAAAAAATCGTGGGAATTCGAAAAATTATGTAACAAAACCACGTTAATTAAAAAATCACCTAGAAAGCTATTTAAAATTTAAAAATCGTCGAAAAAACCGCTCGAATTTAAAAATTGGTGAAAAAACCGCAGCAATCCAATTTTTTTTATTAATTTTAGACACTACATCAGCGATGCATTCATGCCTGTACCAAAAGAGAGTTAGCGTTTATTTTCTTACAGTTACATGATTGATTGTACAAGTTACATTCTTTTAAGTACTTTATCACTTTTTCTTCACTATAACTTTCGTTACATAGGAGTCTTTGTAGTGTTACTTCGTCAATATTACATTTTCGTTTGGCGTATATTTTCTGTAGTCGAGGAGAAGGTGTCGTACGTTAATTGTGGTTTCGCAACAATCGCATAATGGTGGTGAGTCTTTGTTAAGTAAAAAGCTATGTGTTAGTCTTGTATGTCCAGTTTCCAGTCCGGTTAGAATACGTTGATCACAAGCGTAGCTGCAGTCTACCCATTTTTTAGTTTTAAATTTCACTTCTCGCAGTTTTACGTCTTGCATTGAAAACCACTGGTTGTCCCAATATTGTTGGATTTTACGTTTCATTTCTTTCATAGCGACTTCTGCCGGAATTGCTATTGAAATTGGTGTATTGTTTCTAGCGTTAGCGGATAATTGATTACAGCACTCGTGCACTAATTGCATGGATGAGGTGATCCAACTAGCGAATTTCGTTTTTTAATTGCACGATGGCTGCCAATATTTATTGTAAAACGTGATACGTTATCACCGTAAAGAATTCTTCACATGCACTCACACGTGCGCTAGATTTTGAAAAAAAAAACAGTTAAATCTTTACAAGCGAACCAAAAGCTTAAGGAATACGGGTCCAATTCATCCCATAGTTTATCAGAATTTGAATTAATTTACTTTTAATATATCTACGTAATGCAGAAGAGAGCTTTTGTTCGGCATCGCTGTATTTTTGTTTATAGCAACCACCTAGGAAACCACGTGCCGTTTGACAGATAACTGTCTTTTAGTTGCCCTGTTGCATCGTGCAACTAGCGAACGTGCAATTAAAAGACGGTGCGACTAGAGGACGTGCAATTAGCGCACGAGTGCTGTAGCTGCTTCATAACCTTGACTCCAGCATGACCCGGAATCCAGCAGAGTTCTGTCAGTCTGTTTTGTAGTAAAGTTTCTATTCTTTGAATCCAGTTTGCTAATAATGAGCTTCGAATTAGAATGGAAATTAAAACTGCTGCGTAACTAAACTCGAAAAAAAACACCACGATTGTACAATACTCGTCAACATACTCAAAGCTTTCTTCTATTTATAGCAGACTTCAATCTATGGTTGACACTTTGACAGCGAAGCCATTTACTGCGACGCAGGGGGAAGAGGGAGAGAATAAAAAAGACAGAAAACTGTTGAACAATTTTCTCGCACACTTCCATATGGGCAGCACTGCGAGTGTAAAAGAGATCGTGCAGTGCTATAACGTCACTGCCATATTAGCGAATTGGCCAAAGCACATACGCTTTTAACCCAGTCACACTCAAGAGCAGTTGTGGTGCACAGGTAAGGTGGTTGCATAGGGTGCTCTAAGGCGTGAGTTCAATCCTGACCGGTAGAATAAGTATAAACAAATAGGGAGGTTTTTTCGAGGCCCCCATTGTGTAACTCCCAACAATTATTTTTAGTTTTTTGGCAGTTAGCCGAGACAAAATGTCGATATAGTAGACTATGGTAAAGAAGCTTTTTTTGTTATTTAGATAACATCATGATAACAACCCATGTTCTCAATACTGAAGAAATTCGATAACAAAATTTGGACTTCATTTGCTATCACCGATAACTGAGTATAGTATAAATTTGATATCATGCCGAACGATTTTTGTTATCATTTTTGTTATGTTGTCACTTAATTCATACAAGTTTTTACTAAATCCTGTTATCAAAACTTGATCACAGGATAACAAATTTTGCTATTTTTATGCCATGGAACTTTGCTCGGGAGAGCATTCAATTTCAAGAAACTCTTCCAAAGATTCGATAAACTTAAAACCAAGTTTTCCTAGTCAAAACTCTAGTGCGCACGTTTTCTTTGGTTTGGAGCTTTTGTGCGCGCGAATAACTGTGTTGCAAAAGTTGGCGCGAGCGTTCGAGGATTAATATCTTTTTACCGGTAAAACCAATTCTTATGAAATTTTGCATATATATTCGTAGTGTCAAAACCTCTCGTTTGATATTAAAATAATTGAAATTAGGTAAATTATCTTGGTTAAAATCATTATAAATTATTGTTAATTTTGGTGTGGTGTATACGATTGCTCATAACTTTCAAATTAAACGTCAAATTAAACCATTCAATAGTGATCTATCCGGCTATATTAGCTGCCAAATAAAATTAATAGCGCATAAATCGGTTTGGCCATCTCTGAGAAACAGGCGATCATTTGAACCTTATCAAAAGTGGTTTTTTAAGGCTAACTTTTAAACTGCTTGTCCGTTTTCAATAAAACTTGGTAAAAAGTTTAGTAATAGTAAGAGCTTTCGTTTGGTAGTAAGATCGTTAAAATTGGCTGGGTAGTTCCGGAGAAACGCGTGTCACGTAGTTTTCACATTATTACTTATAACTTTTAAACGAAACGTCGGACTGCAAAACAATTCAATAGTGATATACTAGGCAATAATACCTTTCAAACAAAAGTAAAAGCGGTCAAATCGGTTCAGCCACCTTCGAGAAACAGGCGATAGAAAATGAGCTGCACACACACATACACACACATACACACACACAGACATTGCTCAATTCGTCGAGCTCTATCAACTGGTATATGTGACTCGGCCCTCCGGGCCTCGGATCAACTTCGTGTTTTTTGACCAATTCCTAAACCTTTGTTATATAGTATAACAAAGGTAAAAAGAGTTAGAAATTTCACCTCAAAAACGAATTATAGAACTGTACCAGAGCTTTAACCCATTATGACCCGGGTATACCTAATTTTGGACCAAATGAAGTGAAACTCTGTAATCTATTATATTATGGCTCGAATGTGTCGGGAAACGCAAAATCGTCATTTGGAATGCTTTCAAGGCCAAAATATCGCAGGTTAAATATTTTATAGGCTCAGTTTCAAGCAAACAAATCACAAAGTTTTTTACAGATTTCTTATCGAATTTTGTGATAGACTTTACATATAAATACTAATTTACATGTCAGGTAATGTTTCGTCACTAAATGTAGACTTTGTCATGCGTTTTGGAGACAAAAATTTTTTCGCCATTTTTTCAACTTTTTTATCCGCCATTTGTCACAACTTTGCACTGTTGAAAATACAGATGAAATGACAAAAACTGACAACTTATATCACACACACATCAGATTGATGTCTTATCTCTCTTGTAGTGATATATTAACAATGATAACTATTGCAATTCAGCAGTAAACAGGTTTTGAAGACGAGGTATGATATATCATACGCTGGGTCATAATGGGTTAAATTGGTAAATAAAAGCAATCAACTTTATCATATTTTTCTAGGAGAAATTCGGTGAAAACGCCTTGAAAAACACTTATTTCAAAGCTTTTTGCCTCTGATAGTCACTAAATTTCATGAAGTAGGAAGTTTAAGGATAATTTTCAATACAAAATTTTCTCAGTTTTCAAATGAAAACAACAAAATTTGGCCAGCTAGCGCACCTCTTTTACTAGAACTAATTTAAGACAAACAGAACCGAAAACTAAAAATGTTTAATAACTGCACATGCGTAGAGGAATTTATTCGTACCATACATTTACTCAGCGACGATATAGTTTTTGTGTGACTGCTCTTTGCTACTACCGCAGAGAAAGTAGACTCTTATCAACTCGGTCAGTACGGTAGAAACGTGCAGTGCGTTGCCGCCAGTTTCTCCGGCAAATCTAGTGGTTTACCATTATTTATTGTATGATAAAATAATATAAAAACACAATTTTATTCAAAGCATTTTTTCCCGGTAGCTATATACTTCTCCCATTTTTCTGGTAATTTGTGGATGTCACAGCAAAACAACTGTTCCTCTTTGCAAGCAAACAATTTAATAAGCATTTTTCCACGTTTTCGAATAGAGGCGTTGCTCAGCAAGTACGTGTCCCAACGGTGGAAATAGGCGCTAGTCGAAAGAAGTCTAGTGAATAAACCGCATGTGACAGAGCTTCCCAATCAAATGACTTTATCATTTCCCGAACCGGTTTTGCAGTGTGTGATGGAGCGTAATCATGCAACAAAATCAGTTTGAGTTGCTTTTTTGGTGTTGTTGTTGTTGTTGTTGTTGTTGTTGTTGTCGTCGTTGTTGTTGTTGTTGTTGTTGTTGTTGTTGTCGTCGTCGTTGTTGTTGTTGTTGTTGTTGTTGTTGTTGTTGTTGTTGTTGTTGTTGTTGTTGTTGTTGTTGTTGTTGTTGTTGTTGTTGTTGTCGTTGTTGTTGTTGTTGTTGTTGTTGTTGTTGTTGTTATTGTTGTTGTTGCTGTTGTTGTTGTTGTTGTTGTTGTTGTTGTTGTTGTTGTTGTTGTTGTTGTTGTTGTTGTTGTTGTTGTTGTTGTTGTTGTTGTTGTTGTTGTTGTTGTTGTTGTTGTTGTTGTTGTTGTTGTTGTTGTTGTTGTTGTTGTTGTTGTTGTTGTTGTTGTTGTTGTTGTTGTTGTTGTTGTTGTTGTTGTTGTTGTTGTTGTTGTTGTTGTTGTTGTTGTTGTTGTTGTTGTTGTTGTTGTTGTTGTTGTTGTTGTTGTTGTTGTTGTTGTTGTTGTTGTTGTTGTTGTTGTTGTTGTTGTTGTTGTTGTTGTTGTTGTTGTTGTTGTTGTTGTTGTTGTTGTTGTTGTTGTTGTTGTTGTTGTTGTTGTTGTTGTTGTTGTTGTTGTTGTTGTTGTTGTTGTTGTTGTTGTTGTTGTTGTTGTTGTTGTTGTTGTTGTTGTTGTTGTTGTTGTTGTTGTTGTTGTTGTTGTTGTTGTTGTTGTTGTTGTTGTTGTTGTTGTTGTTGTTGTTGTTGTTGTTGTTGTTGTTGTTGTTGTTGTTGTTGTTGTTGTTGTTGTTGTTGTTGTTGTTGTTGTTTAAAGGGGCTTTTTTTTCGAGTACTGGATTGCCGCCTCAGGTATTTTATACTTGCAATAGCAATGAAAATAATTACTTTCTCCTGTCGGTTACAGGCAGGCTTTCAAAAGCACACAAACCCGGTTTGCCTTTGAGACCAGCTGTCCCTAATACAACTAACCCATCTTAGGAACTTTTAAAGTTTGTGGTGAAAATTATCCAAAACCAACAGGTCATATGAATAAAAGAGTTTACTATGCTTCTCCCGTAAGGTTTACACGGGTAAAGCAAAGCAACCTGTTTTATTCATACGGCCTAATATCAAAGATTCCTTAGAATTTTACGATTTTCTCAACAGTGTTGCTCCACCTGGATACCAATTGATTTCACTAAATGCAGTGTCATTATTCACCTGCATGTCGTTGGAAATAAAGCAAACCACACACCAAAAACATTTGCTTAGTTTTATTCCTTGATTTTGTAGAATTTTACATCGACGCCAGTTTCTTCAAGGTCCATGACCATTTTTACCAACCGACTTTTGGTACAGCTATGGACAACCAGCTATCACCTACAATAGCGGATCTTGTCATCGAACTTTCGTTAGACTGCATTTTAAAACAGCTGGAAGTAAAACCCGATCAAGTGAAAATAACAAATTTATAACAGGATGAGTTCCAAATAACAAGTTTCAAAAGTTTGAAAAATAAGTCATTTTAAAAAAGTCAATAAATTAAATAGTTATCGCGGATGTAAATATTATTGTTATATATCATTTTAAAACCTATTAAAAAATGAAATGAAAACCAATTTAAACTGAATGAGGTGCGCCTTAGGCTACTTATAATAAAAATGAAATTCTCATAAAATTTAGTCAAAAAAACAACTCTTGTCGCCTCTTGTCTTACAGTGCGTCTGAAAGCTCGAAGTATGTTGTATCAAAACATGAATTAAAAGTTTGCTATATTTTGACGTTTTCCGAAAAAAATAATTTTAATATTGTAATATTTTTAGCTAGACTTTAAAATTTTAAGTGCTCTTTCAACAAATTTGATTATCTTTGTTACTAAATTTATTTGGTACCTGAAGAGAGTTTCAACGAGAAAATGGGAGAATCCCCGCGAGAAAGAATTTTTTTTTTATCGGAAACATTTGATCATTTTTTCCCAAATCACCGTTAATAAATCATTTCTATTGAAACAAATAGGGTATTGTCGTTATCGTCGGGCCACTGTTATGGTCGAGCCATCACGATTTTACAGTTTTAGTAACTCATGATATCTCTGATACAACCATTGTAAAACTTCTTACTGTGATAGCTAACTTTTCACAATATTGTAAGTTTCAATCGTGTATTCAAAACACCCGTACTGAATTCAATGACTAAATCTTACAAAAAAAGTTTTCCAGGCGCAATGAACTTTCCTTCAAGAAATGATTCATGAAATGCAATTATCGAGATAAATGTTGAAAATGTATGAAGTGTGTTATGCTGCACATGAAGACTATAGAAAAATCCCCTCCAGTAAGGTGTTTGGGAAGGCTAAGGTAAAATACTACAATAGCGCTATTTGTAAAGGTCGGGCCACTTGATAAGTCATGGTTGGGCCACCATTATTTTAAGCGCAGAAAAGCAATAATCGCTAGAGAATGTCAGTCACGTAAAATGTGATGAAATAAAGCAAAATTAATACGATAAAAACCTAGATTTTTGTTGTTCTTTTCATTGTAGGTGTACACTTCGGAAGAGGCGATTGCAGCAATATTGATTTTACAAGATCGCCAAAATTTCGCAAAAATGCAATTAAAAATAGGGTATTTGTATCTATATGAGCCGTTGTTCACGGAATTCATTCTTTTCATGTCTCTATATAGAATTTCAATTCGTATGACTTACATTTTCTTTGATGGCCCAACCTGTACAACATGGCCCAACTATGACAACATTTTTTGTCTTCACGTAAATGCCTATAACTTTTTTATTTTTCAAGCAATCAGTTCAAAACTTTCCGGAAATATAGCTTATTATTACACCTTTGCAGCGATGTATTTAGATTTCCAAAATTACTTTTGAAACGAAAGTTATGGGCGAATTCCAAAAACGTAGCCCAACCAAGACGACACTCCCCTATAATCTAGAATCAATTTGAAACTAAAAAAATCATTGATTTATTTACTATTTAATGGGGCTTTCAACCTGTGGTTGGCTCACTCCAAGAAACTAAAAAATAATTTTGATCAAAAATCGCAATTTTTCAAGTATTGTATAATGGTTTGAAAAACACATAATTTTGTTCAACTTTGCTTATTCTAAAAATTAAATTCTAGAAATTAAACGAACTGCTTTATTGATTTTTGAGCAACCAAGAAAGGGGATCAAGGGATTGCTATATAAGTGTTAAGGTTTGTATCATACAGGCGCTTGTTGTCTGCTGCAAATAGAATACACATAGGTAAAAAATAGAATTGTAAGCTTAAAATAGACACCGCGAGCTTATCATTATTCGAGCCTTTAACACAAATTTGAAAGACTTTTATTAATACCGAAATGCTCTCAGATATACACTAAATTTTGCTTTGTAAAAAGAAGGAGCGTTTGGTGAGAAGAATGATAAACTGGATGAAACTGTAAAATTTTGATATGAGGTCAATAATATATTGGGTCGTTCACTGGCAGGTGGAAGTCCAACACACACTCTCTCGGCTGGTAAGCAAGTGTTTTTGCAATTGAACTACTGCCGCATCCTTCAATTAGAAAGTCTAATAGACAAAATACATGATTGAGATAAATACAAACATTTAGACTAATTTTCGCGTATTTAACCCATTCTATTAACATAAAAATTGTGATTTTGGTAAGTAATATGGTAATTTTTCCCTCATTATTCTATACGGTCTAGCACAAAAGGCCGACCTGGACCGATGCGATCTCAATAAATTTCGGTGGTTAATATATTACCACTGACGAACTGACATGACACATAGCAGAAAATCCTTTAAAACCATCGTCCTACACATTTTGCTTGCACACTAGCACCCTCTGTTATGCATGTTGCGGAGTAGCTTGCATTTGTAGGGTTTTATACTGTAGGTTTTTTTTACATTTGCAGGGTTTTATACTGGAGGTTTTTTACACTTGTATGGTTTTATACTGAAAACTCGATGCGCCGCGGTGTGACCATGTTGCGAAACATGCTTTTTTGAAAAATAAGTTGTTTTTGAATGGACGATGGATTTAACGCGAGTGTCTCGTCTGTTTGTCTGTGATATTACTAAACATCTACACAAAATTTGATTTGCTCCAAAATTTCATGTTCTTCAACTTTTATTCAGCTGTTTTTCAACATGTTATTCAGCTAACTTAAGCCATAAAAAAGTTTATGTTTTGCATTTGCTTACTATGATGGCCACCCTAATGTCAAATACACAAAAAAATGCGGAAGTTGAAATAACAAATTTTCTCCGAAGATATTATATACCTAAGACTAACGGTTTTAGCGTAATTACTTTTGTCCTCCTAGATTTGAGTTTCATCCCACAGTGCGGCGGTAGTTTAATTGTAAAAACACTTGGGTACCTACCAACCGACACGGAAATAAAATTGCACGTTGCTATAAAGTGTTTTGCACATGAATCCGCCCTACTAGCCAAACCATATAGAATTCATGTGCAAAACACTTCGTTTTTGTTCATCGTGCACTACTTCATTTTCAATAGCAAAACACTTTCGATCAACGTGCTTTCACGTAGACATGAAGGGTTTACATCATGAATCTTGAATTAATTTTTATTGAATGTTAGGAGTTTTGCAATTGAGTTTGAAATAAGAATCATACGATATTCTAACATGCTTTCACATAAACGTGAAGTGTAGAGATCATGAATCTTGAATGAATTTTTGTTAAATGTTAGATGTTTTGCGTTTGAGTTTCAAATAAGAATCATACGATATTCAATCGGATTCATATAATGTAATTGGCCTACATTAAAAATATCAATTCGGCAACAACTTTTCAAAAAGGCCAATCTGCAAAATGTTAACAAACCGAGTGAGGATTTCTTTCCCCATGCTAGTAGAAAATAACCCTCACTCGGTTTGTTTACATTTTGCAGATTGGCCCTTTTGAAAAGTTGGTCACTTTTCACAAGCACATTATAGACACCATGGTTGCTTTATTATCGAAACAAGAAACAAATCTATAACTGTGCTGCTGCAGCAACAGATTTGATTTTATAAATAATTATAGATGTACCTCACGGTTTACTTGGATTCTGTGCTGGAAAAATCCAAGTAAACTACGTAAATCCAAGTGAAAACGGTTTACTAGTCTAAATAAGCAAGTATGCTACTTATAACTAACAATTTGTCGTGGACGCCACGTACAGATACAAACTTCAACGTTCAGACTTCATTACATAATTTTTTTTGCCTTGATGTCCTCGGCGTCGAGTAATTCGTACTTAAGCAGCGTTTCTGCCAGTGCCTTGGTTTTTTTTAGCATGCTGCTTCAAAATGGATTTGCTCGTTTAAAAATGTCGTTAAGAATTTTCTTTATCTCAACATCCACGTCTTCTATCGTCGATGGCGAGAGCATATCCGACGGTGCACCGAATCCCTTCGACGATTCGATCGTACGCGAACCTACCTTGTCGGACATGCTCCATTCGCGTACCATGTGCGAAGCAATGGATGTCGCCTGTTTCAGATCACTGCTTGTTCCTGTAAGTAATATCATGAACCAGAATAAATGGTTAAAAATGTGGTATTTTAGTAATAATGCAAAAATACGTGCCGGAAGTAATTTTGTCTGCTCCGAAAATCAATTCCTCAGCTGCTCTGCCACCCACCATGTGTTGTTATTTGGTGACATAATAACTTTCTTTTTTCGGGATGTACGCAATATGCCCCAACAATGGTCCGCGTGGCATGATTGTCACCTGGAGGATGCGATTCTTGGAATTAAATTTTTCGAAAATTTACTACCTCTTGTAAAACGCGTCTTCATTAGATGATTGATACCTTTGTATAGTAGGCAACTATAGCATGTCCGCCTTCATGATGTGCCGTAATTTTGTTTGCTTCTTCGTCTAGTAAATGAGATTTACGTTCTGGACCCATAAGTACCTTGTCTTTGGCATTTTCAAAAACAACTTCCACGCCATCGATGGCAGCTCTGAAAAATTAACCACTCTCGTCTATACTTCAAAAAATCAATAAATACAAGCTAGTACTTACCGTAGAGCAGCTTGATAAACCATATTTTCAATATCGGCCCCGGTGAAGCCCGTCGTTCCTCTCGCCAGTTGGACTATACGTTAATTTCCTTGCTCAAAATTTTATTTACATAGTAGGTGAGAATTTCCTTTCGACCAATATAGACCGGGGTAGGCACAACCACTTCAACATCAAACCGGCCTGGTCTTAGCAAAGCCTGATCCAGATCATCCCGCTGATTGGTTACCCCCAGCACGATAACTCCTTCGTTTTGTTGAAATCCATCCATTTCCGACAGCAATTGATTGATGGTCTGATTTGCGTTCGGATGCAAGACTGGGTTAATTCGCTTTGCCCCGCTAGAATCGATTTCATCAATGAAAATTGTGCAAGGTGCACGTTCCTTCGCTGCTTCTGTATTTTAAATTAAACGAGAGATCTAATATTTTCGAATCATTCACATGCAACAAAGCACTGAATGAATCTCGCACTCGTCTGGCCTCCTGACCGACCAGTACCTCATCGAATTCGGGCCTGGCAGCGTGGAAAAATGGAACGCCCGCTTCACCGGCCACTGTCTAGTTAGCATTGTTTTGCCGGTACCGGGTGGTCCCACCAGCAGTACGCCCTTTGGTAGCTTTCCGCCGAGGTTGCAAAATTTGTCGGGATTCTTAAGAAACTCAACTACCTCCTACAGCTCCTGTTTTGCTTCGTCGCAACCCTTCACATCCTCGAAGGTAACCGAGATGTATTCGGGATACACCTCGACCTGGTTACCGATTTCTATTCTACCGAAAAGGGTAAATGCGTTTGCCAAAAATTAACATCACCGGTTGAGCCTTGAACCAACAAAAAAAAGCGTAGCAGACATCAGACCTGAAGACGAACTCGTTGGTCGAGACAAACAAGCTGATGAAAATTCCGATGAACACGATGATGACAAGCAGCTGCTGGTGAACTTTGAGATATCGCATCGCTTTTCCCGACCGATTGACGTGATCCGGATGTATGGCAGTTAGATAACCCTCAGCGAAAGCGACCTTCAAGCATTGTCATTGTTCCTCCGCTATCGACGGATCGTTACCCTCGTTTAAAAGCTTATTGAATGGTTCAGTATACTGCTGAGGGAGTTTGAGCATAAAATGGAACGAGATCATATTTATGGAAGATTTGCGGTGCAACCGGAGTAGCTAAAACGAAATCCTGCTGCGCCAAGGGAGTTTCCTTTCCATGCTTGGTAGATGAATGATTTTCATGCTGCTTTCTGAAAGCGATATTCGTGGTAAAGTTTATTTATTATTAACATACTTCACTCGGTTTCTGATACTTACGATGCTGGTCAATACTTATCGAACAAAAAATCTGTTCTGCATGCAACAATTTTGTTTAATCACCAAAGCGAATAGCGAACACACATAATTTCGTTTGTTCGCTATCGCCATTTTACTATCGTGATCGTTAATATAGACGTCACTTGACATTATAAAACAAAACAAATGCATCGAAAGTGTTTCACACTTTAAAATCACTGTACAAAACCAGTGGGGTGAATCCAAATGAATTTCACTTCAAAGTCATGTTAAAAAAATATGTAACTAAAATGTTTTTCGCTGATTCATGATTATGTGCAAGATCACTTGAAGCGAAAGTGAATTATTTTAGAATCTAATGAGAAACGTTCTTGGAATCATGGTGCAGTGCTATTTCAAAATCCATATGCCGAAACACTTTAATAGAGCGTGCATTTTGGTTTCAGTGGAGAGAATGTGGGTTGGAGTTCCATCTGCCAGTGAACGGCCCAATATATTTTTGACCTCATATCGAAATTTTACAGTTTCATCCTGTTTATCATTCTACTCACCAAACGCTCCTTCACTTTACAAAAAAATAGTTTACGTTGCACCGCGACAGAGTCATGTCAGAGACAAGTAAAAACATTCAGTAAATGTCAGTAAATGTTCATATCAAAATGGTATGAAAAACTTTCGAATAAATATAGTTTCAACATAATTCATGAATATTGTCTAACCTTCCGCTTGATAAACTGAAAATAGATTTTCTGTCCCACAAAGATATTCCATAGTAGCATGTGTCGTATATGCATGTGTTGTCTATGCTTGGAAAATTAAAAAAATGTTGAGAAGCCAACATCTTACTTACTATCAATTTTCACTATTTAGTATTCGACATACGATCTTTGTTGGAATGTTCTACTCGGGCAAATTCGAATAAATTCATTGACAAATTTTTCGTCGATTGATGTGGATTTTTTTTATATCACCAAGAAATGAAAGAGACATTAGCATTCAAAACCCGATCAATTCTTTATTTTCAGAGTTTTAGATTTTGATTTCACACCCTTGCCTTCCTGCAAGACATAGAGGTAATCCTAAGTTGAAGTTCTTCCATACTTCTTACTTTATGCCATCTAAAAATGTGATTGAGGCTCTGTCAACTTTAAAAGTAATAAACATGGCAATTTATTACAAAACATAGTCCCCTGGCTGAAGCTCATCATTCATTTTGTCGGTGCTACCAGAAAATGAAGTCGTCCATAAATTCGAATAGAACGAAGTAACTGTTTATGCCCAATTAATGAACTAAAAACTGAAAGTCTGCAAAAGCTCAACTAAAATTTACCGATTGCAGAACAAATCTTAAATTATAGGTTCCAATCGACAATGTGAACATGGGTGCACAGACGCGGGACGACGGCGACGCGTCGAACTACACGCCGTTTTAACGATCAGTCATTTCTGAACATCGTAAAGGAGCCGTCCCGTCATCTCAGTAGTGGTCTCGTTTACACACGGCCCCATTTCGGATCGCTGATGCTGAACTAATTGAGACCCTTGGAACAGTGTTGCAGTACAAAGTGCCTCACAGTCTTTATCAGCGGTGATTGTTTTTACAAAAACAAAATTAAAAACGAAGAAACGATCCACTTGGCGCGGCGGTGATATCTTTCCTGCTGCCTTCAAGGAGTCAACAATAAAGATAAAATCGATTACCAAACTTTTCATTTCAATTAAAGAGGTAGAAGCCTGCTTTCATTATGTAGATAAATGGCTGGGAAGCCGCCGCTCGGTTGTCGGTTGTGTTCGGCACGGCGACAGCATAATTAATGCTTCCAACTCCGTCCGGAGGGGCTAAATTTCGGTGATCGGATCAATCAATTTAGTAATCGCAGTCATTAGCACTTGCTATTTGCTGTGGCGGCTGCGACCACATTACATACAATGTATGAATGCGTAGTTTTTTTTTGGGAAATACCTTCTTGGAAGTCGTTTGCTATACTTCGTTTTTAATTACGACGAGATTTCACCAAAAACTTGTGACTCGGTGGGGGTCACCAATAAAACTCAACACGTCATCCGCCTCACGCACTTTTGCTTGCATGTGGTAGCAATACGGCGCGCCGGCGGCAAGCTTCACATTTCCTCACAGCCAGAGGTCGCAAGGTGCGCCTGCTACTGACGTCCTCGGTTTATTCGGCGGCAGCAAACTTCAGTCGGTCGGTTCCACTATGACACAACCGCGGCTATCACAGGCAGGCCCGGCTCGGCTGTCGGTGGTGATTTAGTATGTCAGTCAGGCAGAGTGCAATTAAAATTTTTTGATCATGTTAAGCTTCAAAATATCAAAAGGTCTTGCATGCACACTCGAAGTAAGCAATCAACTGAATGAAATCTTGCCGTAACTGTTGAATGCGTCACTACTGGGTGCCAGCTACTTCGCAGCGTTTATTAATTCGACAATCCACTGACACTAATTTGTTTACCTTGCATTATTCTCTCCCGTTCTGCTCTGACGCTGCGCGTTGCGCGTTGGTTGGAAGTTGATTTCGGCCGGCGTGTTGACTGACTGGCAGCCGAGTCCAGTCCAGTCCAGTCCAGCAGCAGCGCAGTGGTTCGATAGTTGCACGCACGCAGCATCATAGGTGGTAAGTTACCTACCGATGAAGTTTGCAGAAATGTATACACACCACCGACCGGTAGGCTGATCACGCTATATTGAAAGGGCATGTTTAGCGGCATTCAAAAATTAACTGGTGCAGATTGATACCAGCAATTTGGCATTATTACCGTTCGACATCTTTATAGATTAAGCACGATAATTATTGGCCGAGCAATGTCAAGTCACGTGCATGTGTATACTTATTTATTTTTCTTCTACTGACTGCTTTGGGATTGTTCCAAACGGCTGCCAAAAGTTGCTACTGGGAGATGGATTAACATCTGCTCATGATTAATGTTAATATAAATTGTATTAACTCGCCAAGCCAACCAACTAGAGATTTACTGAAATTTACGTACACGTTTTGTCACGTAATGCAAAATGTACTTTGACTGATTGCAACGAAATGTATTTTAATATTGACCAATAACAGTTTAAAGATGCTAAAGCGTTCAACCGCAAATGAAGAAAAAAATAAATTTTTAATTAACTTTTTTCAGTTTGCTGAAAAATCTACTCGATTACCTTTTGAATTTGTTTTTGTTAAAGTTGTCGATAGGTTGGACGTTTTTTGTGAAAATATACACCGTGGTATACTTTAAATTATATTATAAAGATTTTTTGTTTGTAAGGATTATGCAAAGCCTTACATACACGCAGTAGGGTTACCGACCCTCTTCGTCATACGTAAACACGATCCAGACTTTATTGCGAGTTGTTATAAGAGTTAATCCACAAGTACACAAGCTTTTTACACCCGATAAATCTGACACATCTTGCCTGTACATGCATACACATTTATCCTGAAAAAATATTTCGGAACTTACATTTCGCAGTGGAACAATTTTTCATGCTTCAGCGGGAGTTCGTCATATGAAAATTCACTTCGTCATAAGCAAGATTTCTTTCGTTTATCATAGACAGACAGCAATTATTTACAAAAAGCTCTGCTCGTATTCTTTGAGCCAAGTCCAAGAGCTACCCAACTACTATAAAAAGAGTGGAAATAGTTTGAGTTACAGCTCAAAATTTCAAGTAGTTACTCTTTGTCATACCCAAAACTGGTAGAAAAACCAAGAGGGCTTCTATTTTTTGAACAAATATTGAAAAGTAGTAATTTTCTAACATAATCTTATCATCGATAGAGGCAATCCATAATTATCAATACCAGGTTGTATCAAAAAATATGTATGACCGCATTTCAAGGTCAAGACTAAAAACTTGAGATTAGTCTAATACCAGGTTGGTTTAACTGTAATTCGCATCAAAATTGGTTATAATGCTGGTTTCTTGTCGATATGTCTGGAAAGTATACGAAGACCCGCCGTAGACGAACCCATCCAGCAGCCTATAATAGATTTTATTTTCTCATCATTGGTAGTAAATGTAATTTGTTTGTAATTTGTTAAGTTTTGTGCAAGTACTAAAGTGACTATTTCAAAACCAAAGAAGTAATGGTATAGAAATTATCTTAAACATATCAGTAGGTATATTTAAAGGTTTGTATATTTGTAGGGTATTTTGTAGGTGCCGATAGACACCCAGATAACTTTATTCTGGTGGGAGAGTTCCCTTAGAGTTGTTCTGCACTCCCAAACTAATTTAAATTCACATTTAGTGACCTTGTGATCCAGCAGTGCAGTCTGACTGTCCATAAAGAAACCGATTTTTGCATGCCTATACTTTTGTTTTAGCAATGTCTTGGTACAGATGAACGTTGCATATATCCTTCAGCTTGGATTCAACCTAAATCTGCTTACTCGTATTGTTGTCAGCGGTGACCAGAGATCGCAGATATATGAACTCATCAACCACTTTCAGTCCATAGCCATCAATAGTTACTGTCCAAGGAAGGCGAACGTTGTTTTCTCTGGAGCCTCTTCCTACCATATATTTGATTTCTGAACCCGGTTTTTCTAACCTCCGTTTTTAGTTTGGCATAGATTGCCTCCACCGTGGCAAGATTTCCTCTACACAATTCGAAGGGACTCGAGGGTAGCTTTGATCAGCCGAGTCATTTTGTACGGAAAACCGTTGTCGTGCATTATCTGCCATAGCTGTTGGAGCTCAACTGTATCATATACTGCCCTGAAATCTCCGAAAATAAGATTCGTGAGCCTGACCACTTTGTACGTACATTTGTGGAGGAATTGTCGGAGAATGACAGTTTGATCTGAAGTAGCACGAAAACCCCAAAATACACGCCTGATAAAGGGTATCCAACATCAAAATGCATCACGGAAGAAACGCTATAGAAAATTACCTAGTTGACCAATCCTTTTAAAACTTCCAGGCAATAAAATATAGCCCATTAGTAAGCTTTTGGCATATTAATTTGAATCAACTTCATAACCATACCATAACCATAACCATTACCATAACCATATGCTCGCACCTTACGCTTAACTCCACTCATAAGGTTCTGAACAACATCTGGCTGCAGCCTGCTTCGTAATAGCCTAGTATTTTTCGATGGGCCTTAGTTCCGGTGCGTTGGGAGGGTTCATGTCCTTGGGTACGAAAGAAACCCCGTTCGTTTCGTACCACTCCTCGAACCACTCGTACGAACGGCGCACTCCGTTTGCCACAAGAGCAGATCACTTGCCAAATCATGTATTTCTTGGCAAACTTTTAAAGTTTCTGCTTCCTTACTTCTTCCGGAACATCAAACTTGTACTGGACGATGAAGAACAGTAGCCCCGAAAGCTGCCAGAAGTTTGCCATGTTGCAAGTCTCATCTTCCACGATGAGACAATGAGGCTTCGTCGGCATCTGGGTGTACAGTTTCCGGGCCCGTAACTTTCCCACCATATTTTGCCGTTCGCCACGATTTGTAGCATTCTGGACATTGTACGCATGCAGTTCCTCCAGGTCCGTGACTCTCTGAACGAAAGACTTGGACAGATTCAACTGTTTTGGCCACATCCCTGTTCGAAGCATTGGAATTCTGCTTAAAAGCTTTCACGACACGCTTGTGATCCTGATCACTAATAGAACATCCATTCTGACCGCATTTCTCCTTCCGTGCGATGCTCAAAGTTTCGTAGTAACGTTTAATCACACGACTCACCGCCCAAGTAGCACACGTTGTCACAATTGAGTCGCAGCGGCTGATATGCGACAAATTTAAATGTAAAACTTCGGTTACAGTAACCTAAAATATAACAGTTGTGTAACCGAAATAGCGCAACTTATGTAACTAAATCTGGTTGCAGTAGCAGTTACTCAATAACCAATATGTAACATGTATAGTTACAAAATGGTTACTATTGAAGTTACACATAAACTGTAAATTGACTTTCAATTGGTGGCAAATTAGTTATCTTGTAACTTTTATTGCATAGCGAAAATGTAGCAGGTTTATTATTTCAATCTATGGCTGTCAACGTCAAGCAGTAAATTTAACTGTTGAATATAGAAGAGTGTATAAATTATTATTTCAACACAAATTTTAATGCAGTTTCAAATTTATGGTGAAATGCATGATTCTAGCTTTGAAAAATTCACGCGCTCTTATTTAATATAGCTTTTCGTTACTTACTTCGTTGAAAAATTGATGTTTTGTAAATCAAATATAAAAATTTAAATTTTAATTTTTTGATTTTTTAAATTTATTCTTAGCAATAATGAATTAGTGGAGCATTCACCTAGAAACCATTAAAAATCAAGTTGTTTTCGCTATCACTTCTATCACAGTAAAATTCATAGCCATTTTGCCTTTGGTTCTAACTACTACACCATCGTCCTTGAAGTTTTGTATCGTTTTCGGCATATTGCATGAAATGATTTTAAGCAGCCATTGTTCATTGTTCACATTGTTGATATCGGGAAAAGGTATTTTTTAGTGATTGTTGTGAAAAGAAAGTGTTAATTTAATATCAAAGAATAGTTTCAGTTTGAATAAAACAGTTCTAACCAGTGTTGATCATAGAAGGTTACATTTCAGTTACATTCTAGTTGTACGTAACCTTAGCCTTCGACCTGGTTACGGTATCGGTTATACGGTAACCAATATTAAATCTGTTGTAGTCACTTATTTCTTATGTCGTCATTTCTAAGTTACACTGTAACCTATTTTCATTGCCGGTTTCGTTTCGATGTAACTTGATCGTTTTGACGTTTGAGAATAATCATCATTTGTTTACTTAATACCAATGTCTGGGCGGAGAAGATTCCATGTACCATCAATTAAGTAAATAAACGCATTTACAAGAGCATTTCACAACCCGTGTACCAATTGTTTATCTTTACCATTAGCAATATTCTTCAGGTCTAGTTTTTCCTTAATCCGTTGTGTTTACAAGGAACAGTGAACAAATTGTTGCGAAAATGTTACTAGCCGACTTTTTTTGACTTCGTAACTGCTCGTAACGGAAAATTAACTGTTTTGCGACCAGCAAGTTGATGACAGTTTGGAAAAAGGTTTCATTTGTGTCACTTGATAACTATTTGGTAACTCGTAACTGAAAGGTGACTGTTTTGCGACGACCAAGTTGTTGACAGTTCGAAAAAAAGGTTTCAATTTGGTCATTTGGTAACTACCTGGTAACTTTTTGAGATTTTTGTCACTAGAAAACTAAAAAGTAACTATTTTTAATTTTATGTAACCTAACTCGTTACAAGTATCCTAAATGTAACTGCTGTGCAACCTTTTTGTATTTTTTTATTTTTATGATTAGTTACAAGTGCTACTTGGGCGTAGACTGCACGATTCCAAGTTGTTTCCCGATGTCCCGATTAGATAGTTGAGGATTTTCCAGGTACATGCGCAGAATCAATTCGTGATGTTGCTTTTCGGGTGACACCATTTTTTTCAATTTTCGAAAAACTGACAGCGATAAAAATACAATGTAAACAATTCACTGTAAACTACTTCTACCCAAATTTTCTAGAGAAAATACACAATGAGTACTTTTCTACAGCATATTTTCAGTGATGCACTTTGGTGTGGGACACCCTTTAATACCCTACAAATTTTCTTGCTATTGTGGATAGATGACGTAACAAAATTTGGGAGAGCACCTTGTAGGTGGCGTTGACCAGCCGACCAGTTGACATGCCGAGGTAACTGCAGCAATCGAACCGACTTTTCATTCTGTCCTTCGGTAGTTTCTCCCCTTCTCAAAATCTTGAAATTATTGTATGAAGACCCGTTGCTAGTGATTCTTTGCCATTATGTAGTGTTCTGACGGTTATCGGTCCTTTCCGGACGCACGCTTCGAAATCGGGAGTCGGAACACTGTTACCATTTGAGGCACTCCTTGATTAATTTCCGTTCCATCCCCTTCTGTTATGACACCCACCGAAGAACTGTTTCCAACTGTCGACGACTCCGCGCTCATTTATGACCAGGTTTCACTCCCAGGATTTTAATATGTTATAACTATTCTCTCAAGACATACAGTCTTAATCTACTATTTTTAGTTCACAGAACGTCAAACCACCTGTTCTTCCACTAGAACTAGGCCATAGACCGAAAAAATAGATGCCATAGAGCCGGGGTGGCTCGTGCTGTTTCAAGCACTCGTCTCCATTCAACTCGGTCTTGGGCCACTCGTCGCCAATTTCCTAGTCGTCTCAGAAGTCGCAAATCGCTTTCGACCTGGTCGAGCCATCGTGCATGTTGCCCCCCCCCCCCTGTTCCTGGTGCCGGTGGGGTTGTTGCAGAGGACTATTTCCGTCGCACTGTCGTCCGGCATCCTTACGATGTGTCCGGCCCACCGTATCCTGCTAACTTTCGCTAGATGTACGATGGGAGCTTCCCCAAGCAGTGCCTGCAGCTCGTGATTCAAACGCCTCCGCCACTCTCCGCTTTCAGTTTATACTCCGCCAAATATCGTCCGCAGCACTTTCCGCTCAAACACGGCAAGGGCGCGTGTGTCCTCCGTAAGCAGCGTCACGGCTTCAAGTCCATAAAGAACTACCGGTCTAATAATGGTTTTGTACATTGTTAGCTTTGTGCGGCGGCGTATGCTTCCTGATCGCAGCGTTTTATGAAGGGCAAAGTAGGCCCGATTTCGGGCTTGAATGCGCCGCTGGATCTCCTTACTAGTGTTGTTGTCCGCGGTCACCAGCGATCCCAAATACACGAACTCCTCTACCACTTCTAGTTCGTCGCCGTCAACGGTTACCGTCCGTGGGAGGCGCGCGTTTGTTTCCTTTGAGCCTCTTCCTTTCATGTATTTGGTCTTCGACGCATTTATTTTTAGCCCAATTCTCCTAGACTCCGCTTTCAGTCTGGCGTAGATTGCCTCCGCCGTCGCAAAGTTCCTGGCAATGATATCGAAGTCATCTGCAAAGCCTAGAAGTTGGCTACTCTTGGTAAAAATCGTGCCTCTCGTTTCGATGCCCGCTCATCGGATCACCCCCTCAAGAGCGATGTTGAACAGCATGCAGGATAGACCGTCACCTTGTCTCAACCCTCGCCGCGTCTCGAAGAGACTCGAGAGTGTCCCAGAGATGCGTACGAAACACGTCACTCGATCCAACGTAGCTCTGATCAGTCGCGTCAGTTTGTCCGGAAAACCGTGTTCGTGCATTATCTGCCATAGCTTGTCTCGATCGACTGTATCGTATGCTGCTTTGAAATCAATAAAGATGTGATGCGTGGGCACGTTGTACTCCCGACATTTCTGCAAGATCTGTCGGATAGTAAAAATTTGGTCCGTAGTTGCGCGAGCCCCATGAAACCCGCCTGATAATTCCCTACGAAACCTTGTGCTATCGGTGACAGCCGGCGTAACAGGATCGCTTAATAGGCTGAAAATACCCTCCCGTGTCCTTTCTTTCTTTAAGAAAAATTTCAATTTTAGTGCATATCTCAAAAACTATCCTACTTTAAACTTTTCTGACCTAATTTTCGGATTCAACGGCTAATTTCACATGAAAAATCCCATTCAGCTTACTGAGTTCATAAATGCTGTTAACTAGTGCTATCGGTCTGTGGGTCATTCCAAGCCAAGTGACCGAGAAAAAGTTCAAACGTGTAATCGACCTTCACGGTTTTGAACCAAATTTTGCCAAATTGTTCATTTTCGGCCAGTAAGTAAAAATCCAAAATTTGGAGCCGATCGGACATTTCCTCGATTAATGGGAGTACCTCCATTTTTAAGAAAATTACCCGTTTTTGTCAAAACCTCTTATTTTCTTTTGCTTATATCTCCGGAAGTATTAGGTTTAGAAAGACACTATTTTCACATTTTGAAAGGAATTCGAAAAAGATAGGGGAGTGTCGTCGTGGTTGGGCCACGTTTTGGAATTCGCCCATAACTTTTGTTTCAAAAACAATTTTGGAAATCTAAATACATCGTTTCAAAGGTCTAAGAATAAGGTATATATTTCCGGAAAGTTTCGAACTGATATCTTGAAAAATAAAAAAGTTATAGGCATTTTCGTGAAGACAAAAAATGTTGCCATAGTCGGGCCATGTTGTACAGGTTAGGCCACCGCAGAAAATCTAAGACATACGTATTGAAATTCTATATAGAGACATGGAAAGAATGAATTCCGTGAACAACGGCTCATCTAGGTACAAATGCCCTATTTTTAATTGCATTTTTGCGAAATTTTGGCGATCTTATAAAATCAATGTTGCTACAATCGCCTTTTCCGAAGTGTACAACTGCAATGGAAAAAACAACAAAAATCTAGGTTTTTATCGTATTAATTTTGCTTTATTTCATCACATTTTACGTGACTAACACTCTCAAGCGTTTATTGCGCTTCTGCGCTTAAAATTATGGTGGCCCAACCATGACTACACAAGTGGCCCGACCTTTACAAATAGCACTTTTCTAGTATTTCATCTTAGCCTTCCCAAACACCTTACTGGAGGGGATTTTTCTATAGTCCTCGAGTGCAGCACAACACACTTCATACGTTTTCAAAATTTATCTCGATAATTGCATTTCATGAATCATTTCTTGAAGAAAAGTTCATTGCGTCTAGAAAACTTTGTTTGTAAGATTTAGTTACTGAATTTAGAACGGGTGTTTTGAATACACGATTGAAACTCACAATATTGTGAAAAGTTTGCTATCACAGTAAGATGTTTTACAATGGTTGTATCATAGATATCATGTGTTACCAAAACTGTAAAATCGTGATGGCCCGACCATAATAGTGGCCCGACGATAATGGCAATACCCTATTATTTTTGAGCACCAGTGCTGCCAAATATTTTTGAACTCAATTTGAAAACTAAATTTACGTTTTTCTCTCAATGAAGACAATTTTAACTAAAAATTTCAACTTCATCGTGTTCCGCCGATTTTTTTACATAAGAATCACTCATCGCCTCAAGGTATTCTTTGCAGATCCCGAGATACAGCGTTTTAAAGCAAGCAATTTCTCATTTTTAATCTAAAACTAAGAGCAAAATAACTTTTGTTTGAAACAATAATTCTCTACGCAATATAAAAATACTTTGGTATATCGGAAAAGTATTTATACAGTATATAAAAGGGTTTTTCTTAGCAGTGTTGCCAACTTTTCAGTTTCCTGCATGATTAGTTACGTTAATTAAGGGTCTCCTAGCAACAATAAACGCAATAAGCAAGGAAGGTAAGAGCTCATGTCTATTAGCGAGATGAAAAACAGTTTACAAGGGTATGATCAAACAACTAACGTATATTTTACGCCTTTTTGAAGTAACATTTCCTCATCTAGTACTATAAATCAAACGAAAAACTGAAAAACTGGTAACACTGTGAAGAAAAACTTTGCTATATATTGAATAAATGCTTTCCCGATATGGTAAAAAACTGCTGCACTGCACTGCTTAAAAAAAGTTATTTTGCTTATAATTTTACATGAAAAACGGGCTACTGCTTGATTTAAAACGCTATATCTCGGGATCCGCAAAGAATACCTCGGGGCGATGATTGATTCTTATGTAAAAAAATCTGCGAAACACGATGAAGTTGAAATTCTTGAGTTAAAATTATCTTCATTGAGAGAAAAATGTAAATTTAGTTTTCAAATTGAGTTTAAAAATATTTGGCAGCACTGGTGCTCAAAAATAATATCTTTTTCGAATCCCTTGGGTGATTTCCTTTGAAAATGTGAAAATAGTGTCTTTCTAAACTTAATATTGCCTGAGATATAAGCAAAAGAAAAAAATATTACATAAAAATTGGGTATCGCTTGCTTTAAAACGCTGTATTTCGGAATTGGCAAAGAATACCTCGGGGCGATAAGTGGTTCTTATGTAAAAAAAATCTGCAAAATACGATGAAGTTGGAATTTTGGAGATCAAATGGCCATCATTGAAAGAAAAATGTAAATTTAGTTTTCAAATTGAGTTTTGAGCATATTTGGCAACCCTGGTGCTTAAAAATAATAGCTTTTTCAAATTTCTTGGGTAATTTCCATTAAAAGTGTGAAAATAGTGTCTTTCTAAACCCAATACTTCCGGAGATATAAGCAAAAGAAAATAAGAGGTTTTGACAAAAAATGGGTTTTTCCATAAAAATTGAGGTGCTCCAGGTGCTCCCATTAATCGAGAAGAATTTCCGATCGGCATCAAATTTTCTAGTTTTGGTTTCTGACCGAAAACGAACAATCTGGCGAAATTTGGTTCAAATTCGTGAAGATCGATTACACGGGGCTCATCCTTTTTGTTGGGTAGTTATTGTACCGTTTTCAATCTGAAATCTTTCATAAACTTTCCTTGCGAAGCTCAGTTTTCACATCAGAAAGAACTGATAGGCAAGGTTATCTACTTATATTCTTATAGCCAGGCCGCAACAAAAGCACTTTGTGTGGCTAGGTCAAAATCTAAAACAGTCATAGCCTGCCACAGTCAATTTGAAGAACTAAGCATTTTGAATGCCGTTCGTCTAGTTTTGGTTCCTCGGCATTCTGGTGTAACCGGCAATGAATTAGCTGATGAACGAGTAAAGAATCAAGCCTTCCTTCAACAATGATCCTCAATGGTGAGGTTGCTTCGGATCGTCAGTATATCTGCCGACAAATAACGATAAATTCCCGCGAACTTTTTGCAATGAAGTGATCCCACACGACCAACTTATCCAAACTGCTTGCAAAATTTTGCTAACGACTTCGAATACTCTAGGTTCTCTCAGCATCGATGCAGTAATGATCTCTAAAGCTGCCTCAACATTAAAAGTCTCGATTAAGCCAGGCTTTCATATATTTGTCTGCGGTGTTCGATAAAATCAATATGCTACTGTAATTGCTGAATTGAATAGATACTGGCACAGTTCGTAAACTTATTGTAACAGATGAAGGTTTTCAATCGAATGCGTTTCCGGCCTCGTCTGGAGTTCCACAAGCCAATCACTTGGAGCCGTTAATCTTCATGTTGTACTTCAATGATACTAACTACATTCTTAAAGGCCCTGACGATCTAACAATTATTTTACTTAAGGATTCGCTCCAAGATTGATGCAATTTGTCTTCAACGACAGTTCGACTTCTTTATCGATTGATGCAACTTGAACTGCATGCTCGTCAGTCCTGAAAAATGCTCCATTATTTCATTCACCAGTATTAGTCAATCTGTGACTACAAGACCAAAAAAAAGCAAAGCAAAGCCTAGGTGCTACATTCCATCGAAACTTGACCTTCTGTTTTTATACGACAGACTTCGCAGTCAGTTGTTAGAGTACAGGACAATTGCAGGGCCAGTTGATACGATCCTATTGACTCTAACAGCCTCTTCCAGCCGAGATTCGAACATACGACGACTGGCCTATTAGGCCAGCATCATACCTCGAGGCCAATTGGGAACTACAAGACCAATGGTACTGAAATCCAACGTGCTTATATTCTCAAGCACATGGAATAAACCCTATTTCAATTTCAACCTTTGCACTATGCGGAACTCCCAATGCGTTGAGATCAGCAACAAAAACTTATGCTCGATGCCATATTTCATTACTCAACGTACTTTTCAAGCTATCCCAAGCAGAAATGGAAAGTAAAATAATAGGTAGGTATATAATAGACAAACGTCATGAAATGAAAACAGCTGTTCCTCATACACCTACAAAATTTACGGCAATTTATATCAACTAAATAAATTTCGTAATTCATTTTTTGAGGTTTCCCATCTAACCAATAATAAAGTCAACAAAAAGTTAAAACAATTTCTAGTTACGCATCGTATCATTGTTTGCTATAGTCTCCTGTTCGGGAGCTCAAACTTCATCACATGCAGGATTGGCTTCCCCGGCTTGCTGGCTTGCCGAGCATAAAAGTCCTACTTCGTAGTTTGCCACCGCTCGTATGTAGGTAGTACCTATAGTAACGATGGTTATATCCTATCAATCCTCATTTCGAATGTGCAGTTTCCGACAGCCTCTGTGTAGAGGTAGGTAGGGCTGCGTGAACTTCACAGCTTCGGTTGGTTCACGATCAAAGGGCTCAACTTGCTGCTGCCATCGTTCATTTGATCTGAAATAAAGGCAACCATGATTAACTTGCCTCAACCATGGTCAGTTGAGGTTTGTACGCACTGGCTGGTAGAGTTACTTTTCCACAGTGTTCATGTGCTGGAGGCGGTAAATTAAGCCTTAATATGCTCTTTGTCTTCTTTATTAATGCAAATTGATTTTTTAAATACCAACCCAGCAGTATCCGTCGCGGCAGAATTGTGCTTCATTTTGCAGCGTTCACCTTTTTACTGCTGCACTTTATGATTTGGCCCGGTTGGAACTGATGCGCTTTGCCTTTTGTGCAGACGAAAATCATTTCCACACAGTTGTACAGGATGCACTGCACTCAGTCATCGTACAAGCTGGTACACATTGGAATATGGAAGGTACAACCCAAGTGGGAACGTGGTAATGTTGGCTGGCTTGCTGGCCTCCACCACAGAAGCACATTAAATTGTTTGCGGTCGACTGGCAACTGACTTACCACCTCATCATCCTCCCAGTGAGTGGAGGAAACCATTCTCCGTTTCGTTTCGTTCTTTCAAAACACTGTTACAATGTGCCGAAAAGTGTTGAATTAGTTCTATTCCATGCCTTTGTTTGAGTTCTCCTACTGCAGTCTAGAGTGTTCCTCGATTTAGCAAATAGTGTTGGCATTTATGCGCAAAAAGGCAAATATCCGTTTCCAAACAGTAATAAATTGTTCGGATGCGGAAGTGTACAATATTCAATGAAGTAAACTCATTATATTTCATATTCACAGCCTAATTTAAAGTGTGTGTATTTCGGATAACAAGGATAACGTAAATGTCTGACCCGTCTAAATCTATGAAGCATAACAACGGCCACAGCATGGTTCGGACAGAGGGTTCTGTTTTGACTGCGGGTAAAAGCTTTTCATCATCGGAGAAGGTCGAAAAGTGAATACGTATGTGGTCAGCTTCCGGATGTACGATTTCGGGGAAATTTCTCCTTCAACTGGCACGGCTGAATTTGTCATTTCCGACCAAATGTAGTTCTGCTTCGGTTAACTAGTGAGCATGATTAGAGCTTGGATGGAAAGATGGGAAACGGAACGTGATTTGAGCTTCCACCTATAGCTCGGGTTTCGTTTTTGTTTGATTCATTAAACCGGCAGCATTCCCATGCCATAGAACGGAATGTCGGTGTGTAAATCATATGGAAATTTTTGTCGGATTATCGTGGTACGCTGTGAAGCATGTAGTTGAATGATCTAGTTTCATGAACAAAGGTACAACATGTGTATGTGGCTTTGAACAAAAATGTGGATTATTTCGGTATATGAAAAGTAGAAGAAAAATCGTTTTGAATTATTTCGAATAGAATTGTCACAAGGCAAATTTTCATTACTTTCCCCTACCCGTCTCTTCATCAATTGTAGAACCACTGTTCCAAAAAATATTAATATATGCTTGACCGCATTTCAAGGTCAACACTAAAAACACGAGGTTTGGTCTATTTTATATGAACGGAGCCTTTCCGCGAAAACCCGCGCTGAGAATCGCGGCTAACACGCAGTACCTTGTAAGTCGCAAAGGCCTGCATAGTGTCGTCGTTCTGCCAGTAAAAACAAGTTAGATTAAAACTTCTTGGTCGGTGGTTTCTACAGTAGACGGAGGAAGAGGCACAATTTGTGTCTAAAAATAACCCAACCAGATACGTCGCTACCTTAATAAGGGGGTTGTGCAGTCTCCTTTTGTCCAACGCCTTTGCGGTTCAAAGCTAGATGGATACCAGCAAGCCACATGCCCTGACGGGTGTTGTGGGTCCGAATCCGGTTATAATCTCAGATCGATACAACGACTACTTGTTAAGCGTAGCTACCAGTAACCCCCCCCCCCCCTCACCTTTCCGCTCTTTCCCCTCCATTCCAAATAAAGTTTCATTACTTTCCTCTACCGTCCCTTCATCAATTGTAGAACCACCGTTTCAAAACATATTAATATACAGCAGTCCCCCGAATAAGGTGGTAGGTGGTGGTGTACGCCCACGGCGATTTCTTAGTTGTACATCTATACCTATAAAGAAGGATTTCTGTCTGTCTGTCCGTATGTTCCTTATAGAATCGAAAACTACTGAACCAATCGGCATGAAAATATGCATGTAGAGGTTTTTTGGGGCCAGGAAAGGTTTTAGTGATGGTTAGAAACCCCTCCCCCCACTAAGAGGGGGGGCTCCCATACAAATGAAACACAAATTTCTGCATAACTCGACAACTAATCAAGCAAATAGAACAAAATTTGGCATGTGGGTGTTTTCGGTGACAAGAATTTATTCTATGGTAAATTGAGACCCCTCCCCTCTTTATAAGAGGAATTTTAGCTCCTCTCCTCTTTAAAAGGGGGGCTTCCATACAAATTTCTTCATAACTCGAGAACTAATCAAGCAAATGAAACCAAATTTGGCATGTGAAGGTTTTCGAAGGCAAGAATATTTTCTATAGTAAATTAGGACCCCTCCCAACTTTAAGAGGGGGGGCTCCTGTACCAAAGAAACACAATTTTCCTCATAACTCGAGAAGTAATTAAGCAAATGGAACAAAATTTGGCACGTGGGTGTTTTCGGAGACAAAATTTTTTTCTATGATGAATTGGGACCCCTCCCCACTTTAGGAAGGGGGCTCCTATACAAATGAAATGCAAATTTCTTCATAACTCGAGAATTAATCAAGCAAATGGAACCAAATTTAGCATGTGAAAGTTTTCTAGGGAAGGAATATTTTCTATGGTGAATTAGAACCCCTCCCCACTTTAAGAGGGGGGGGGGCTCCTATACAAACGAAATACAAATTTCCTAATAACTCGAGAAATAATCAAGCAAATGGAACCAAATTTGACACGTGGGTGTTTTTGGAGACAAAAATTTTTTCTATGATGAACTGGGACCCCTCCTCACTTTAGGAGGGGAGGCTCCTATACAAATGAAATACAAATTTTCTGATAACTCGAGAGCTAATCAAGCAAATGAAACCAAATTTGGCATGTGAAAGTTTTCGAGGGCAGGAATATTTTCTATGGTGAATTAGAACCCCTCCCAACTTTAAGAGGGGGGGCTCCTATACAAACGAAATACAAATTTCCTCATAACTCGAGAACTAATCAAGCAAATGGAACCAAATTTGGCACGTGGGTGTTTTTGGAGACAAAAATTTTTTCTATGATGAATTGGGACCCCTACTCACTTTAGGAGGGGGGGCTCCTATACAAATGAAATTCAAATTTCCTCATAACTCGAGAACTAATCAAGCAAATGGAACCATATTTGGCATGTGGGTGTTTTTGGAGGCAACCATTTTTTCTATGATGAATTGGGACCCCTTACCTTTTTAAGAGGGGGGGCTCTCATGCAAACGAAATACAAATTTCCTCATAACTCTAGAACTAATCAAGCAAATGGAACCAAATTTGACATGTAAGTGGTTTTGGACGCAAGATTTTTTTCTATGGTGAATTGAGACCCCTCTCTTCTTTAGAAAGCGAGTTAAGGCCCATCTCCCCTTTAAGAGGGTGGGCTTCCATACAAATGAAATGCAAATTTCCTCTTATCTCGAGAACTAATCAATCAAATGGAACCAAATTTGGCATGTGGGAGATTTTGGAGTCTTGAATTTATTTTACGATAGTTAGAGACCTCTCACCCCTGTGGTAGGGGGATATGGACTCTCATACAAATAAAACAGAAATTTTTGCGAAACTCAAAAACTAATCGAACTCGAGAAATTCGAGACTCTTCCATAAAGCATTAGTCAATAAAAGACCACAAAAACTATCTATAGTAACACTAGATCATTCAGGACGAGACGGTCGCGAGTGTTGCCGGTAACCCGCCGTCGGAAGCGCCGCCCACTGGGGGGCTTGCAAAACTCGAGATTGTGACAAAGACCATCCGAGATTCATGATTTATGTACAACACAGGTTAATTTGTGGCAATACGAAGTTTGTCGGGTCAGCTAGTTAATTAATAAAGTTGATTTTTGGTACACTGTTAGTATGTGGTATACCTTAGTCAACTACCAAAAATCAACTGTTTTGGTTAATGGACAGCTGAGATATCGCGATGGGCGTACAGCACCACCCATCGCCTTATCTGGAGGATTCCTGTATGCTTGACCGCATTTCAAGGTCAAGACTAAAAACACGAGGTTTGGTCTGTGACAAGTAAAATTTGAAATACTCAGTTCAGCCATTATTGATTTAACTTAAACAGGAAAAACACGCTGAATATCTACATCTGCATAAGATAGCAAATCTGTAGTGCGAGCGGTCCGTTCTTCATGTTAGTTAAAAAATTTGTGTCTAACTGTATTTAACTTTGTTCTCAATTTAATCAACAAAGTTTACCTAGGAGGAAAACTTTAGTCCTTCTTTGACCAGGTCATGGAAAACTAGCTACTAATAAAATATTATCATGAAACAATCAGTTGATGCCATATTGTCAGTGGTAAATTAAACCAACATATCGGCATCAGTTTAGGCATTCAAAACTTTTGAAAGGAGTTCCCAAAAACTTTTGACCTGTTCAGTAAACATGCTTTTCCCGTCTTCCATCCTGATAAAATTGAGTTCACGGTGAGTAGCTTAGCGCTGCACAGCAAAGTTTTGTATTTTGACTACAATTAATCAAGTTTTCGCTTCTCAGTTTAAAGCAAGAAGTGAAGCACAAAGGCAAACAAACTTCACAAATCTTCAATCAAGTTTCCGAATTTTATCTGCAGGTAAGCCAAATTGAATTTCAGCTGTCAAGAGCATATCCCTGAACTGGTGAGACTGGTGAAACTGTTCTGTCTAAAAGTGGTGGATGAAATTGTAGCGGATTTTTTTTTATTTCAACTCGTAGTAAAACTTAATATAATTGAATTTCAGTAAAATGGAGTAACTGGACTGATACTAAAAACGTGATCCAAATCTGTTCTCAGTACGGATTGACAAAGAATTTTAAATTTCGTTTGCATTAAAATTGTGAAATCCTTAATGGATTGTCACTATTAAAAGCATCACAAAGATTCTGAAGAAAAGCTTTCAACTCCTGTGACACTTGTTTGCAAGCAATTTTAATTAGCTGTATTTTTCAAACAAAAGGGGGTTTCCTTGTAGCAAAAGACCAACACGTCCAACAAAATGGAAGTATTTTTTTGAAACGGAAATGGGAATGAAAGTATTACTTTCTCAATATCTGACAATCTGACTGTCAATCTCAACAGTTGCAACGAGAAACTGCTAATTTATCATCTAAATTATTTTTCTCCTCAATTTTTCGTGAAATTTTCTACGGCACACATATTTATGGGCTTCACCAGTCTAGTGCAAACGAAGTAAAACGTTTGGAAATTCCTAAGTGTACCCCTACTTGACGGACTTTCAATTATTTCTTCCTCAATTTAGCTGCTGCGCTGCTATAAGCAGATTCAGGAAACCTCTTTGCTGTCAGTCCAGCATCTTTCTACTCTGAAACTTAATTATAACAAGTTTCCCTACGAGTTCCACTGTATCCATCACTTTCAGCCGAGTCAGTTTGACTGAACTCGCCAGTTCGCGGAAATCTTCTTGACAGGCTTGAGACTGACTTTCGCTCACCTGCAGATAAAATTCAGAATTCATGAGGATCTGCTGCTGCAGTAGGTACTTTATTTTTTTCGCTTGTGCTTTAAACAAGGAAGCGAAAACTTGATTAATTTTAGTCAAAAAAGCAAAACTTTCCTATGCAGCCTCTCATGCCATTTATCACCCAATATGAATTTAATTCTTTGGGATAGGAAAAGCGAGCAGCTCGTGAAATCAACAGGTCAAAAGTTTGTGATAACTCCAAATGAAAATATTCGGAACCGGATGCCAAGCTGCTGGTCAAATTTACCACCACAGTATATGATTAAGCGATTTCATTATATTATGAACATGGCTACTCTAGGCTCAACAAATTCATACGCTCGATGAATACATCAGAAAAAAAAACTGAAGTGAAACTATTTTTTGCTGATTTTCTGAGATATTTATGTGCATTCCTCGAATTTAATCTAGCAATGGTGGCGATATATATAACATATAATCGATTAAGCTCCAACTGTTGTTCTGTTGAGCGGCTATTCTGATATGGTATGTACTATATGGTGCAGTACCAGTGAATTGATTTTTTTTTTCACCTGAAAATGTGAATGTTTTTCACAAAGCATTTAGACACACTGATGACCATACCAATCAATGAAAGTCATTTAAAAACCGCTCTATTTCGATACAGTTTGCTGTTGAACATATAACATGATAAAGCTCGAAATTATCAATATAGGTCAATCAATCAATATAGCAGCTTAGCGATTATTTAAATGTACAGGATGCGGCCAATAAGGAATGATTTCAACCATTTTACTATGATAAACGAGGCACAAAGGCATTCAATTTGGGAACTGGGACACCAAGCATACATACGTTAGGTATAATGAACGTGAGGCATAAAAGATTTTTAGCCGTGGGCTGGTTCAACTTGTACATATCTCAATTCTCACTTTAAGTTCTAACTTGTAACTTATAATTACTAACTTCAAACCTCACACTTCAAACTTCTCACTTCTCACTTCTTGCTTCTTAGTTCTCACTTCTCGCTTCTCACTCCTTACTTCTCACTTCTTACTTCTCTCTTCTTACTTCTCACTTCTTACTTCTCAATTCTCACTTCTAATTTCTAACTTCTCATTCACTCCTCACTTCTCGCGTCTCACTCGATTCTCACTTCTCACTTCTTGCTTGTCATTTCTCACTTCTCACTTCATACTTCCCACTTCTCACTTCTCACTTCTTATTATTTACTACAACAGTGAGGAATCGAAGTGGCTCGTGAGGCCAAGTGGCCTTACAAGCAAGATGTTTTAAACTTCCTACAGATAATTCAGCGCAAGATGACCACCGGCCACGAATATTGCCGGTTATCAGCCGTTGGAGGCGCCTGCCACTACGGGAAGAGCAACCTGTGGGTAGCCTACGGCTGCGGGTAGCCGATTTGGAGACAGAACGAGAAACGAAAAAATACGCCACCTTATGCTTCCTGTCAGTTTGCAGTTTACACTCTTCAATATGAACGCAAAGCGGAAAAACGACTGCTGGCTTCTCCTGAGAGCCCATATGAATTATATGGCGGCGGCAGCAGATTGGCTAGGTTAAAAAACAGTCAAATGAAGCATCAAAAAAGCGCAAGTTGAATGCGGAAAGCGTATGCATTCACGCAGTTACATTCAACTTGCGATCCCTGTTCAAGCCCCGCTCACATCTACCTTGGTTTCTTCGTTTTCCTAAGTCTACTAACCTGTGGTTGATTTTCCGTCGTTTCTCGCGGTTTTCGTTTCCGTTGACTTCCTCGCGGAGCAACATTCTGCTATTTTTTACACTAAAACTTTGGTTCGCTTGTTTTTTTCGGCCTAATACCCCTTAGGCCATGAGAAATGAGTAGTGAAAAGTGACTAGTAATAAGTGCGTAATTCAATTCCGCCTTATCGGCCTCGTGTTCTTTGGGCCGTGGGTTCATTAGGTCTGTCGTCCAATGTCTCTTGGCAGTATGTCTTCCATCCATTCCCAAGTTTAGTTTAGTTTATTTATTTCGTCAACCGATGTAGACTAGTATAATATATACAATTTTCTCATATAAAAGTCTTATAATTAAATGAAGATTAAAAAGTGTACTTATTCTTTTGTATCGTTCGCTACGCGTTACGATTACGTGTTGACTGAAAGTTATGTTTAAGTCTATGCCGAGACATTGTAAAGTCAATGGTTTCGCAGTATTGATTGTACGAGGCCATCATACGATTTAATGGACCGAATTTTGCATAATTTGTGCGATAATGGCTTATGGCAAATAAATTTCGATTACGAAGTTGCCGAGTAGGTGTATAAAAGTTCAGTTTTGATAAAAGTGTTGCTGAGTCAATATGCTGCGAAACGATATCGTTTACAAATAAGACCATTGCATATTTACGACGCTCTTTTAATGATTGTATATTTATAAGCATGCAGCGTGCTTCGTATGATGGAAGAGGAAATGTTGTCCAACCTAATTTACGAAGGGCATATAAGAGAAATTGTTTTTGTACTGATTCTATTCTCTCTTCGTGCGTGATGGAAAACGGTGACCATACAATGCTGCAGTATTCCAGTATTTACCTTACATAGGCAATGTATAATGTTTTGATTGTGTATGGATCCAAAAAATTGTAGCTAAAACGTTTAATGAAACCTAGCATGTTATTTGCCTTGTGTATTATTGCGTTATAATGGTCGATCAAATTTAGTTTGGAGTCTAAGATAATTCCTAAATCCCTAACTTTTTCACATTTTTCTACTGTTTGATTTCCTAATCTGATTGAGAGTTCTGGTGTAGTTCTTTTTCTGGTAAATGTTATTAGATTGCATTTTTTTACATTGAGTTCTAATAGGCTTTTTTCACACCATGTGTAGAATATGTGTATTTCATTCTGGAATACATTGATGTCTTCTTCATTTTTTACTTCCAAAAAGAGCTTCATGTCATCGGCATATATTAGCACTTTAAGTTTCTTGAGAATGAAGGAAATGTCGTTTACATACAAAATGAAAAGAAGAAGTCCCAAATGAGAGCCTTGAGGGACCCCAGAAGTGACTTGAATTGGATTCGAGTTCTTTCCGTTAAATTTAATTATTTGTTGGCGATTAGATAAATACGATTCAAGCCATTTCAGGAGCCCTGGCTGAATTCCAATTTTTTGCAATTTCAAAAGCAGCATTGGTATGTCAATGCGATCAAATGCTTTGCTAAAGTCCGTATAAAGTGCTTCTACATGGTTTCCATTATCCATTGCATTCAATGAATAGTCAATAAATTCCAGTAAATTTGTCGTAGTCGAGAGTCCTTTGAAGAAACCGTGTTGCATTTCTGTAATTCTGTTTTTAATTTGCAGGAATAATTTTTTATTAATAATTGCTTCGAAAAGTTTTGGAATGCGAGAGATTATGGCAATAACACGATAATTACGTACGTCAGATTTCCTACCTGATTTAAAGACAGGTACTAGAAAAGAGCTTTTCCATATTTTTGGAAAGATTCCGGATTCCAGTGATAAGTTAAAAAGCCAAAACAAAGGAGCTGTAAACTCCATTGCAAGATTTTTTATGAAAACTGGAGGGATTCCGTCGGGTCCAGGGCCTTTTGAGGCATCTAAATTTTTTGAGGCCTGCAAAATGTCCTGGTCATGAAGTTGGTTGACACCTATGTCCACTGAAAATTCCGGATAAAATGCAAAATAGTCGCGATCGCGATCTTCTTCAGAAAATGTTGTATAGATTTCTTGAAAAAATTTTGCAAACAGATTACAAATCTTTTCCGAGTTATCCCCAACACTTTCATCAAGATGCATTATGGATGGAAAGTTGTCAGATTTTAGTTTGGTTTTTACGTAATTAAAGAAGTTTTTAGGACTGGACTTTATTTCAAGTTCAATTTTTGAGTTGTACTCTTCAAATGCATTGCTGATTGCTAAATTAAGCTGGTTGCATATGTCCAAGTATATTGCTAAATTTTCACTATTGGCGTGTTTTTTATAAGTTTTATGGGCTTTTTGTTTGCGATTTTTTAGATTCTTAATTTGGCTGTTATACCAGACTGGGCTTTTTGAATTTTTGTGATGTCTTCTTTTCTTTGACGGTATGTTCTGTATCATTATTTCTAACAAAATTTTATAAAATATGTCTACAGCAGTGTCGACATTTTCTTCATTCTTGAGAATATGTTGCCAATTAACACAGTTTAGTCTACCTCTAATACTTTCATAGTTAGCTTTATCGTATTCAAAAACTTCTTCATATTCGCAATCGTTGGGTCTTTGCTATTGGTGTATAAATAAAGAATATTCAATTGCTGTGTGAAATGCCTCATTTTTCCAAAGTAGGTTTAATGATTCAGTCACACAGAAGTCTTCGTAAATGTTTGTGAACAAAAAGTCTAGATAGCAATTTTGTTGGTTTTTAATTTTATTAATTTGGTTCAGACCCAAATTAGCAGTTTTGTCAAAAATGAACTGCAAGGTTTCATTTTCCCCAACGATTGGAAGTAAGATACATTCATTTTCAGAGTCCGGAATGAAGTCTGCATGGCGTTGATTGAAGTCTCCATAGATGTGAACTTTAACCTCAGGAGGCAGTTGTTCGGCGGTTTTTGTAAGATTTGTTCGGCAATTTGTAAAAATGCTTCGTAAGACGATTTATGAGCATGGTCTGGAGGAAAATACACTGAGGCAAATACATGTGTTTCACCTGCTATACGTGATTTCACCCAGACATGCTCAAATTCTTTAAATTTTGTTGTCATTATAGTTTCAGAATTGAAATTAGACGACAAAGCTATGAGGACCCCGCCACCCGACTTCTTTTGAGACTCAAGAAAATTTCTGTCGTCTCTGAATACGTTAAAGGCACTTCCGAAAATTTCTTCACTTTTTACGCTTGCGTCTCAGCTTGTTTCAGTTGCCTTGAAATTTTGACAATAAATTAAAATTTCAGTCGCATCCTGTCTTAGTGAAGAAATGAATGGAAGTGGGTCTGGGTCGGTTGAAGAAATAATTAAATTAGTTACCTCTTTCTCATCGAAAGGAGTCGTTACTTCCGAAAATTCTGTCTGGAAATTCGTACCGGATTGTTGAATTTGTCGGCGCTAAGTAACATTTTTGTTGTATAATAGCTTATTAAGCACTTGTTCCACAGGAATTAGCTGTACAATGGTTTAATAAGCTATTATACAATAAAAATGTCACTTGCGTTATGCCTCACATCCATTATGCCTAACGTCTGTATGCTTAGAATACATTTCTTGCGTTCGTATGCCTCACCACCATTTACCTCAGGCCCCTAGATGCATTGTTCAAAATATTCATGTCAACCCAGCCCACAGAAGGGAGCTTCGAAAAAATTAAACTTCCCTGCATCATGAAACTCTCCAAAATATACTTGTAGATGGCATGACCGTAGACTCCCGTTCGTTTGACCATTTTCAATCTGAAAACTTTTTAATTTGAACATTTGCCATTTTTTTCTTGCTACCAGTCTCGCGACACGTTACTGGTACACAAGCACCGAGAAGAAACGAAGAACAAGGAAAACACCTTTTGTTCTACGTGTCGCACACTCTTCGGCAGGCTTGATTTGGTCTTTTCACTTTATTTTTGCTCTTTTGACTATAGCGTCCCAGTCAAACCAAATTCAAAACAGCGATGCAAGGGCCAAGCGGAGAATTTATTATTATCTACAATATTGTTGAAGAAAGTTTAGTTTTATCTTTTATGTTTATTGCGCTATGGGGCTAATACCCCGCTGGTAGCCAAAAGAGCACTCTTTTTGCTACCAATGGCATTGCAGCTCTGTAACGCTATAAATACAAAAGATTAAACTATACTTTCTTCAATAATATTATAGATAATAAGTAACTCTACACTTGTCCTATAAAACACTTTTTCGAATTCTGTTTGGCTGAGGTGCTGTAGTCAAAAGAGCACAAAAGAAGTGAAAAGAGCAAATCAATCCTGCTGCTCTTCGGTATCGGTGAGATAATATTACCAGTCTTAGAGACACTTTTTTGCATTTTCTTTTGCTGTTGCGTACGTAAACCAAACACACAGCTTTCCCCCAAATAACACGGTTTGAAATAAGAAGGTCACCAATACACCTCATTCTTTATCACTTCTCCATACTATTCCAACTACAACTGTAAAAGGGTGACAAACGAAATGTAAAAAACTACAGAGGCATCACATCTCTTTGCGCATGTTCGAAAGTATTTGAAATAATTATACATGATGCCCTCTTCGCCAGTTGTAGGCATTACATCTCATTGGATCAACATGGGTTTTATCCAAAACGTTCCACTGCTACAAACCTTGTGCAGTTCGCAGCAAAATGTTTACAAACCATGAGCGTAGGTGCCCAGATCGATGCTGTCTACACCGACCTAAAAGCTGCATTTGACCGTGTTGACCACAGCATACTACTGGCTAAACTGGATAAACTAGGTGTCGGCTCCAGCCTTAAACGATGGCTTCGATCCTACCTGTTAGATCGAATGCTCTACGTGAAACTGGGTAAAGTGCAATCCGAGTATTTCTCCAACCTCTCCGGCATTCCACAGGGCAGCAATTTAGGACCGCTGCTCTTTATGCTGTTTATCAACGACATATCGCTCCTGCTTCCAGAAGATTGCCGCATGCTTTATGCAGACGATATCCAGCTATTTAAAACTGTCAGAAATACTGCTGACTGCTTAGAGCTCCAGCGCTTAGTTAACATTTTTCTGCAATGGTGCTCCAATAATCTACTAACCGTCAGTATCGCGAAGTGTTGTGCGGTTTCATTCCATCGCAAGTCTAACCCGGTTACATTCAACTATACTATGTGTGGTCAGATTGTAGCTAGAGTAGATACGGTTCGTAATCTGGGTGTAACTCTGGATACGTCACTCACCTTTAGGCCACACTACAACGAAATAGTTGCCAAGGCTAATAGACAGCTTGGATTTATCTGCAAGATCACTGAAGAATTCCGGGATCCTATTTGTCTTCGATCACTGTATTGTGCGCTGGTGCGCTCTATTCTTGAGTCTAACTCAGTGGTTTGGTGTCCATTCAACGCTAACTGGATAGCAAAAATTGAAACCGAGCAACGAAGATTTGTACGGTATGTTTTACGCTTTCTTCCATGGCGTAATGAATACCAGTTGCCAGAATACGCGGATCGCTGCCAGCTACTCGGAATACAAACGTTAGAGCGAAGAAGATTCGAAGCACAAGCCGTATTTGTCGGGAAAATTTTGTCCGGTGAAATCGATGCCCCGAACATTTTGCAGCAGCTTAACTTATATGCACCAGAAAGATCATTACGGCCCAGGAATCTATTATTCTTACCACAGCGTAATGTGGCATATGGACAACATGACCCCATCCGCTTCATGTCGGCTAGCTTCAACGCGGTGGCGACATTATTTGAATTCCACATAACAGCAACGGCATTTAGACAGCGACTGCGTGGATAATCTAATATAACCTTATGTGTTTTATGTTATACGTAGTATCTTTTATCATTAAGACCACAATATGTCCGATGATTTTTACACCAACAAGCAAACAAATAAACAAATAGGATATAAGCAAAAAGCGGCAAATGCATGTCATTTCTACACGACATTTTGTATGAATCGTCAACGCACGTACGAAAATGTTTGCTTATTATCATGTACGTATACGGGCTAGTCTCTACACTTACAAGAGCCTATCTCTCGATACAGAAACAGTACAGAGAAGATGGTATTGGTTATGAGTATGATATGGCATTGCATACTGGTAAATGTATAGAAAAAGTGTAACCTTTTCGGTCCCTGCGTGCAAACTAAAAATGGTTCAAATGTCGTACTTAACATGAGATCATTTGCTTATGCAACACGATTTGTTTGTACTGATCTAGCGTGTTTAATCCGTTTTACATTTTACATAAAGAGCAGGGCGGCCAGTTCATACAAGCTTCAGCATATTAAGGGTTGCCAGTTGTTCAAATTAAAAACTAATCCCGTTAGTTTGCATGAGGAATCGTTCAAACGAACGGGGTTCCACTGTATATGGAACCGGTGGATGTTGCATGTAGACATTAACACTGTGGCTTTTATGCTTCAAAATATTTACCGTGTGATGAGGCTTCTAGATTTACCTAAAAAGATCAAGTTGGGATCGCATCATGCCGTCCAGCAGCGTTAAGGCCAACACACACGTACGCATATGTTGGGTTCGAAATGAACAAAATACTGATTGGGTTGTACCAGCCGAGCGCGGAGTCCAACATTTTCTCTGCTAACCAGGCTCGTGGAACTCGCACGCAACCGAGCATGCTGGTCGATCCCAAGTTAGCCATCATTTCTGGTCAACATTTTCGACCAGCATGTTTGTATACTTTTTTCTTTTATTTTTTTGTTAGATTATAGTCACTTTAACAGTTCGCTTGGGTCATTCATGACTTCTGCGGGGTTGAAATTTGAACCCGGGTACTCGGCGTGAATGCTAACCACTACGCCGGGACTGTTCGTATACTGAACCTTAGATTTAGCAAAGCATACCTAAAAAGTGTGCCTTTCCAAACGAGGCTAGATTGGTTTATAGTCATCAAATAGTAGACGGTCTGCGTCATGGTTTGACTAAAAAGTTAATAACAATAAGAGCAGAGTAGATATTTTCTAGATTACGCTGAAATCAGAGCGATAAAGACGTCTTCACCTCGTGTTTCTACAGATGGATGCCGATCTTTGCGTTAGACAGTTTACTTAGCTTGAAAACGTTGGAGTGAACATATTTCATCTTTTAGCCGGGCTGCAGTCAAAATAACAATATCATATTTAGTAGTTGAAAGCACAATGAACAGCTCATCGTACGTATTGCGTTTATGCGTATCTTTGAACCTCTGACGTTCTGGTAGTAAATATTAAGCTAGGTTGTCGAACCGTTTAGAGATGCATTGCTAGGTATCAGTTAGTTTATTTGGGATATCGTAGTAACCGGAGCGTGGTTATATCAAATGCGTTTGTGAACAATGCAAAACTCACTGGAAAGCTCTAATGAGTTAACATCTTAAATTCACGCTGTTGAATTATTATTTCCAACATCTTAGCACCGTTTGCCAAATATTGACAAAATAAACATCGCCTAATTGAGTCTAGTCAACAGGTGCTGTTCTGGTTGTGCTTTTTGATGCGGCACAGTTTAAACTGACAGTGACGAGTTACGTGACATTAAAATTTCAATTAATGTCAGTTTCTCGACATTCTCCGGCCAAGGATCAAATGCTATAATTCATAATTAAACAATGGTAGGGCACCAAACTATCGTAATTGCCGGCCGTTCGTTCCAACGGGTTGATTATGTAAGACACATATGTTGTCGCACGTGAAACAATCCTTCCCATGTATTTCCTCTGGCTAACCAACAACATCCATAACTTCCTCGTTTCCAGAGATGCAGCTTTTCATTCCCGCTCCCAGCAGCCGTTTGGAAACAGCACCCATATAAAGCGCTACCGAAGTGAAGTCTCGCTGCTGTCATCGTGCCACGCGACAAGTGCCTATACAAAGTGAAATATGCACGCGATTCTTGTGTGGTCAATTGGCAGAGCACAGACAGCCAGGCCCCGGGACCAAGTGGGAGTAATAAACGAACGGAACACTGTTCGTCGCGTGGCGATCCCGGCAGCACGGCAGTGCAACAACGTTACGCACGAAGCTGTCAGGCCTAATTAATTGTTTCCGGACGAGAAACATTCCGTGCTATTTTCACTTCTGAACGTACCTGTTACAAGAAGCGGTGACATGGTGTGGTACACGATGATGACGACGACGGTGTGAAAATAATTCGATTGCACCAATGTAACTTTTGCTGGCCAGGACTGTCTTCACGGTCACTTTACTATTTATAATTTATCTTAATTTGAAGATATTTATCATTAATTTTAAGATTGTAGATTAAGTAACACACACTGATTTTTTTACATTCAGCAGAAGTTACAAAAATGATATTCTGCATCCGACAATGTGTAACCGTGAGATGTTGACATTCGCTGATCCAGTGCTATCGAACATCAGCAACCGGCTTACCAACTTAACCATCTAACGGGGGAAGGCCGGTCTGTAGACCCTAAATCCGAACACAGCACTGATCAGTTTCCTGGGGAAGCCGTTCTCGTTCATGATGTTTCATAGCTCTTTTCGGTCGATGGTATCATGTGCAGCTTTGAAGTCAACGAACAAATGGTGCGTGGGAGTTCTGTATACATGGTCTTTTTGGGCGGAGCTATCGCAGTGTAAATATTTGATCCGTTGTAGATCGTTCTTCAACGAATCCGGCTTGATAATTCCCACAAATCCGTTCGCGATTGGTGACAGTCAACGGAAAATTATCTGGGACAGCACTTTGTGGGTGGCATTGAAAACGGTGATCGATCGATAGTTCTCACAGTCCAACTTGTTGCCCTTTTTGTAGATCGGGTAGATAATCTCATCTTTCCACTCCTCCGGTAGCTGTTCTGTATCCCAAATTCCCCCTGTTCCTCGCTTGTCGCTTGTAGCAGAGTTATTTACATGCGGCAATAACGCATTAAAACAGGGTCCTAGATTTTTTCATGTACAAACCACTGGACACATTTCTTGGCTAGTAGGTAGTATAGGTACATTCACCTAAGCCAAACAAATCTAGAAGTATCATCATCATCGGCGTTCGATTATGGTTTCGACTTTTGCTATTTAGCATTAAATTTGGCCCACTTCCAAGCTGGGGGCAACTGTGCAGAAACTTGGAAAAGTATGGGCCGGCTGTCAGAGATACGCGTTGATTGCCGTACAGTTGCATAGAATTTAGTTACAGTTGAAACGGGCCATTACCACACGTATCATGTACATATACCGACATATGTATTGCCTGCAGCCGTTCCCAACCGGTTCATCGCAAAAGGTAGAATGAGTTGGATCGATTTGCAGCAAACTGACGCCGCAGCGCCCGTTGTCGCTTTGCCTCTGCTCTTCGGCAACGGAAAATTATACCAGAGCCAGTGCAGTGCAGTGCAGTGCACAGTGCCAAAGCCACAGCGCGCCACCGACCGATGGCCAGTGTCAGAAGTTCATCGCGCAAATTGGCACTGACAGCGCAGTGCTGTTTTTGGCGAGGTGTCTGTGTTGTCGTAACGAGATTGTCCTGAAGGCGGTTATCGTTTTGTGCTGAAATTTTAAACACAATTTCTGCAATCATAGGTGCGTTCCCCAGTGCAATTAGCACAGAGAATCGCATGTGTTAAACGTTAAATGTTTCGCAAAAATATCATCGAAGAACAAAATTTCAAGTTTGATTTACAGCTAATATTGCAACATCGCGATTACCCTCACTGCCGTATAATTAGTATGATAGCTATAATTAGCGGGAAAGAAACACCGCCACATGCTTCGATTCTGTCGGCACGAGCTGCAGCTCATTTAACCACCACATGTTTTCCCAACCAATAATGTAGTATATTCAGTCCAAGTCCACATGGTTTCCATCCATAATGACTATCACTTTCCGGGCAGCGCGCCGGCGGTGGCGTAAAAACTGTACATTGTGTTCGGTAAATAAACACTCCTGCGAAAACGTTTAAAAATCGACACAGTTCAGTGGCGCCGCCGGCCGGCCCTGCCTGATCTGACCTGACTTCCTCCTGCGCTCTGTCACTATAATTGCTCGGCCAGAACTTTAACTTTCGCTTTCTTTCCACACCTTCCGGGGTTGGGAAAACTCTGCGCGAATATGATAGGAATGGTAGAGAGTACAAAAATAGACAAGCGCACTAACCTCGAAAATAACCCACATCACAGTACCACCTTCGGGAGCCAAAAACTAGCGACGTTACGCTAACAACACAATAATGACGTAGTGGGTTTCGGTCTTGCTTGCAAGGTGGTGGAGAAAAACGGAAAAAGAAAGGTTGTTTACTGATTAAACATCTGCCATTAGGGGGAAAAATGCGTTCGACAGTTACAGCGCATTTTACGAAGCGAAAAACAAATCGGACGGTTTTGAAATAAATTTGGATGCATTTATTTCGCTTTTTAGTAAAAAGTTTTATAATTAATGTTGAGTTTTAAAACAATATATCGAATGATTGAACATAAGATTTTCAAAACTATATATTTTTGTTGGTACATCCAATTTAATGAATGTTATGTGCTTATCGTTTTAAAGTTTCATATTACATTTTACTACAAATCATATACTAATTGAATTAGCACGTCTTAAGGCCCAAACAGAATACTGCGTCAACGTGTCCGTCGGCGTCATTCTGACAGTTTTCCCATGGGTTTATTGCCAAATTGACGCTGACGGATGCGTTGACGCAGCATTCTGTTTGGGCCTTTAGTGCTAGTTTATAATTTGCGGCATATGTAGTTGGCTCAGTTTAGAGTTTTCATTCAAACTGATACTTTCCCAACTGCTCCTCGGATAAACAGAAAATTTTCATCAGTAAAGCAGTTGCCTTTTTCAAAGACATACCGTTTTGATTCAAACTTCGAACACTTAAGCTATGCTGAAACTTTCTTCAAAGAAAAATGTTCGAAAACATCTTTATTCTACCCCCATGAATTGTTCAATAGCATGACAATTTATTTATTTTTATGGGAAAATTTTAAAAATGAGGATAAAATGTTATTTTATAATGAAAAACACTAAAAAACTGCTGTTCGGTTTTGATTCAAACTTCGGACACTTTCATGGTCGACATTCAAAGCTCGAATATTTCAATCTCAGACATCGAATACTTGCATTACTGTGAAAAGTATTAATGCTTTTAGTGTCATTCAACTTAAATAAGTGAAATTACGTCCTTTTTCTAAATACTGTCCTTTTAAATCCACCTAACAGTGTTATTTAAATTTTTTACACAATAATTAGTTTCAATCCATATTTCTGAAGTCAATTGCTAATATTCTCGAGCTCCATGAACCACATCTAAAGGAAATTTACTATCTACAGCTTTATCAATGCAGACAATTAATTTTCTTGAAGGAAAACCCGGAGAAACCGGATATTATTCGTGGGTGTTCGAAGTTTGAATCACACCTCAAAACGTGATTCAAACTTCGAACACTTTTTATTTATCTAATATCTTTAAAATAATGCATGAAATATTGTATTTTAACTATGCTTTAGTACATAAATACCTTGCACTTATCTAATAATCACTTAGTTGGAAGGTAAACATTCTAAAATTGGTAAAATAATGCAAACAAAAAAACAACTACTTTTGCACGAAACGCTAAGAGTATGCGAACGAAGTGAAAATCTGAGTTCTTTCTTTTTTCCAGCGCCTGCTGATTTCTTACAAGCAGTCCAACAGTTCACTGTCATGCCTCACCGGATAGAGGACATTCTAACGAACATGGTGGTGTATAATAAGCATAATATTTAATCATATTAGCGATTCTAACGAGCATTTTATTCAGAAGTGTTCGAAGTTTGAGACTGTTCTAAGTTTGAATCAGAACGGTATATTGCAAAACTTCTTGAAACATAAAAATTAGTGCCAGCAATGGAACAGCACAATCGTTATCGATTCAAATCAATCGGAGTACGAATGATACTGGTTCAGATTACATTACCTACCTATAAAAAATTAAGCGTGGAACGAGTTCCATCGTGTTGAGCAAAATGCGAGCTCATGTAATAAATTGGGAGATGGAATATGTATACTAGTGTACAAATTGAAAACCCTTTTGACAGTTTAATGTGTCATAAACGTCGTACACTGTCCGCACGAAGGCAAACCATAGGGTGAGAGAGGTAAGAAGAATTTTGCACATAGCCAGATGAAACACACGACAGCACAGCTTATAAACGCGATTAAACGCAGGCCGTTAAATGATGTCATTCGACAGAAATGGGTTAAAGAGTCGTTAAATGGTAATTGCCAATAATTCCATCTTCATCGCTAAAAGTTATCATTGAATGTGCTGTCAAGTTTTATTTAGAGACAGTTTTTACAATCAGTTTACTACCAAAAGAAAGCTAATCAATTGACCGGATTTTTCGGAAACACAACCAGTTCGAATATCTAAATGATCGACTATCTTTTCCTTTGAAAAATAAATCGAAGATTGCCATTGGTCATGGAAATCGAAAAATTATATTGACCATGAAAACTCAATGTTTACACTGTAATGATGTAAAAGGGAGAGCAAAAATCGGCGATAGACGATATTTTTGGACAACGTATTCTGATCATCAAATCAAGTTTTTATTAATTACATCGGAAGATTAACACATTTGGATTGATTCGAAAAACTGTTTAGGCCGAGTGTGGTGTAAGTTGTTGTATAGCGAACGAAAACTTCTATTGCGTTTTTCCTAATATCGTGTTTCCAAAGCATCATATATAGGTTTTTTTTCTAATTCCCGTCGTAATAAGTAAAACCATTTTAATTTTCATCATTTGTTGGAAGGATTTAATGAATACTCCAAAAGTTCTTGTGCTGATTTGACTAAAACATACTTACCTTCCGATCCGTGAACTTTGAAATCACTGAAAAGCGATTATTAAAGCATATTATTGAAATTACGCAACTGACTTTATTTCTAAAATTCGTCGTACCGTTTTAAAATCCGTCCATCAAAATATTTCATCGTCCGAACTAAAAATCACAACAATGTTTACGAAGCTAACGCGCATGTATTTGTGTAGGACGGCATGACAAATGTTATTCTGCAAAATTTCTGCAGGTCAGGCAAGTTTTCCTGGCTGTAGAATAACGGCAATGCCTTGCGTGAGTTATTTTCATTTATGAATGACGGAAATTAAAACGATTAGTCGACATTGACTTCTTCGTCGCACGAAAAAACGTAGGAAATTTGGCTGGTAGGACTTCTTTAAGGATAAAAAGCATTTAAATAGATCTCAGCTCACTTTGATTGATCGCGTATGATAGACAACTAACTAAAATATTTTGGAACAACTAGTTTTGCATTGTGTGGCATAAAAATGCTGATATTTTTAATAATTTGTGTTGGATAGGACGGGAATAGGTAATTAAAAATTTCGATTTCAATATAGCAACATACCCTATATATCTTGAGAACGACTAAAAATATAAGTTCGTTATGAGAGACAAAAAAAACATGAAGGCTTATCTTCAAAAGTTTCATAAGTTTATATTTCTAATTCTTGCACACCTCCCCCCATCAAAAGAATGCTGTAGCTTAGTAATATCTTAGCTGTTTTACGAAATTTGACCTTCGTGATGGAACAAAACAACTTAATCGGGCGAAGTTCCGGCAAAATTGATCGGTTGAACTTGAAACTTGAAATTGAAGTTGAAGTTGAAATTGATGAATTGAACAACAATATCTGCACCTGTGTAACTCCGGCCGCACATAGTGACAGGCAATCTTTATCATTTTCATGCTACCTGGTTTTTTATCTTTTAACGCAATATTGGTTGTACTTGGGTTAAATTCGGCAAAATAAGTTTCCTTATGCGATGTTTTATAGAAAACGTCTAACGTAGTCCCACGTCAACCATAAGGTCGTGTCTATAACACGTCCCATCTGCTGTTTTTTGTTATTTTTTTAATTTTCCAGACGAGACAGCCCCTTGTAGAAAAGCATTTTTCAGACCAACTTTTGGTTGTTTGTTTTGGCTTTGACCATAGATTTCGACTATTTTGAGTATATTTAAGACCTACTATTTTTATTTTTTCCAGTTTAGCTCTGAATTTCCTAATATAGGTTACATTTTTTAATGTGACGGGTATACTGTGTTGTGCGAAACAAAAGTTTAACAAAAGTATAGTCGAATTTTATCGCTCGTGACGTAAACCTAAATAGAAGTAGGCTGTTAATACAGTTGATAACAGTGGCATTTTGAATTAGGCATGGTTCGATTTGAGCATGCCTCGATTTTGGCACGGACCGATTTTGGCAACAAAAGTATTCGTTTTTGCCAACACAAAATATTTCACTTCCAAAAATATGCTTAAATATTAGTCAGTTTCCATATACATGCTCTAAATAGTTATGATGCCCTCATTATGTTCATAAAAAAAGTTTATGGTTATAGAATGAATTGAACAATATTTTTATTGTCATAGAACAACGTCTTACCGCAGGATGTCGAAAAATTGGACGGATAGCTCTTATCGGACGATTTAAACATAAAATGGTGGCAATTGTTGTTGCAAAAATTGTTGTTTAATGATGTTTTTTTTGTATGGGCTTATCACTTTGACCACAACATTATTGATCTATTATAATGTTGCCCGGGTGTATGCTGTATTCTGCACTGTATTTCTGTGCTTTATCGTTAGTGAGTAAACGATAAGCTTATACTTTTTTAAGCGTGCTTAAAATGTTCAAACGTGCTTAACGATGTTTCTTCAATTTCTATGTTTCTTCAATTTGACGTAGGTCTACGTCTTACGACAAGATTTGGAATAGGTCATTCCAAAATATCAAAAAATGCGAGTGTCAAGAAAATATGACAGGTTTTGAACGCTAATAGCTCTGCCTATTATCAATTGATTATCATGGCTCAGATACCAATCGACTGTAACAATTATGTGATTTCTAATATATTTTTCTTTTTCAGTCACTAATTAGTGAAAATTAACGAAATGTTTCAAGGTCCATATATATCCTCATATATTTTCTTCGTGATCGCCTTGCTTCACAAGCAGGGACGACAGTTAAACATACCATCTGTTTACTGTAATTTCGATTACTTTATTTTTGGAAAAAACAGCGACGAAGTCCCCTTGGCCGAACAGGTCGAAAATTTTTTACGACGTTCAGACTTATACTTATTTGATATCTGTGCTTGGGACGCACGCCAGAAAAAGTGATAAAGTCCTCTCGTCTTAACCAGATTTCTTAGGACCGCGTCAAACCTAGTCCAATTTGATGTCCTGAAAGTGAACAAATACAAATAAAGTGACCGATTAACTCTATATTTCACCCGATTGTATTAACATTTTGCAAGAATTTATTCAAATCTGATGTCTTATATGAAAAAGGGGTTGACGGAACATTCATGCATGTGACGTCATGCAACAATTCCAATTGTGAGGAGGATTTAGCGACTGTCTGATCCGAAAAAAGGTTTTAGGTGTTTTAAATGATGCTTTGCAATTAGTTTACAATTAAAATTGTTTACATACTTTCGATTGCATTGCTGTCAAGTATTAAATAACTGATTAACAGAACGCCAAAGAGAACTGTTAATGTGCAGAAAACGTTACCTTATTGATGATATTTTAACTGTCATAATCTTAACTAATTGTTCGTAAGATAGTTATATTTCAAATCAACCTGTCACCATGAATGGTGCTATGCATCATTTGTTTTCAAAGAAATTGGCAAATGTGAACCAGTTGTAAATAAAAACGCAGATTGTGCGTCCAATGATATTTTACGTTTTCAGCAAGATCGGATAAAGCTGATATACAGAGCATAGGCATTTAAGAAATTTAAACTTGTCTTCTTGTATTCTTGTCTAAATGTATAGGAATCTTTCAGACCATTTATTGCAATACAGTAAATTAATAATTTGCGTGATAAACATTCGCACCAGCTTTGTCAAATTGAACCTGCATTAGCAGTCCTACGTGAACTCCTCGTTCCTGCCCATAGGCTAGGCTGACCCGGATTATGCGGGACTGTCCCGGATTTGGATGGCTTGTCCCGAATTACTAAGCGTCCCGGAAAGTGTCCCGCATTGAATAATTTTTTAATCGAAACAGTTTCTAAGGATGAAAAATAGGAAATTATGTTACATTGCATGAAAAAACTTACTGCTGACACCGCTCGTCAGCCGATGCACACCCTCCCCAGTCACGGCCCCGGCCAGCCGACACCTCGAACTCCTCATCTGACCTACGTCACTGGTGACTGTTCTCTTCATCTTCAGCTTTCGCTTCATCAGCTAAGCAAAGCAAAGCCTAGGTGTTACATTCCGTTATCGAAACTTGACCTTCTGTTTTTTTTATACGACAGACTTCGCAGCCAGCTGTTAGAGTGCAGGACAATTGCAAGGCCAGTTGCTACGATCCTATTGACTCTGACAGCCTCCCCCAGTCGAGATTCGAACATACCACGACTGGCTTATTAGGCCAGCGTCATATCTCGAAGCCAACTGGCGATTCATTATCCCCCAGTATTTCAATAGTGGGCGAACCCGGGGACAATTTGGTGCAATGAGCTCTTTTGAGATGAACCGAAGTCCATTGTCCATCGTAGCATGCATGCTGAAACTGCGGCAGGCTATCATGGGACTTAATGAAGGGTATAATCCGCTTAGTGAGGCACCTACCCCTGTGTATATCCGAATTCTTATCCGTCACAAAACAGTGGTTTTCACACGGATCCCAATGAAACAGATCCTTTGCTAATTCATGACCTTTTGTCACGAACCCATCCCCAAAACCTATCTAAAATCTGCTACAAACCCTACCGCGTTTGGCTGAAATCGGCATTCTCTGAAGCTTATTTATCATCGAGTCAGACACATGTCTCGCGTTCCGTCCAATATTGCGAATCGAGCGAAAAGTCAACTATGCCTACACGCGCGCGAAAGAGTATGAGAAACATAGCATTCAACGCTTACAACGCACACGCAGGCATAAAAGAAACTGCCGCCGGTACTGTGTGCAGACATTCTGCCACTCACACACTCGCGCATGCACATACTCACATCCTCTTTCTGCTACGCTTACTCGCGACTTACCCAAGTAACTCACAAAACAAGTTAGAAAATAATATTCGTCGAAAGTAGTCGCTTAAGAGTAATATAAACGTACTTTGAAAACATATGTCATTATTATTAAGGTTTTGAGACGTTTTAGGGTAACTTGAACTTATTTGACAGCTCATATCAAATGTATAATGTTTGTTTTATCAACATGTCAACACGAAGTTTTAATTATGTCTCCATTACTAAATTTAATATACTGGAAGAACAAGTTGTACCTTATGCTATAATAACGTTTTAAATTAGTATGAAATAACCTGATACATACTTCTTTCATTTCTTGTTTCATTAGACTTCAATTTTTTGCGCTTTTCAGGTAATAGACAAGTTCTGATGTATGTAATATTATACTGTCGAAAACAAGCTGTATTGCTTGGGTATGAAAATTTTGCATTACTTTTTCTTTTCTTCTGCGTCTTCGCCCTCGATTCTACTGGTTTCCGTCTATTGGAAAGACTACCATTTTAAAAAATTAATTAATGCTGGAATAAAACTGGAAAACTAGCAGTGTTGTGCAGCATCATCAATTCTACTCGAAGCCAAAGACACATCTTTTTATTTCCTACTACACCTTCCTCCTTTAAAGGAATGTTGCAGAACAGTTGAATTTGGCTCTGTCACGGTCACCATAAATGACTAAATTGATCTAATGACTGATCAGGGCCATAATCGGTTTATTCGACTAAGCGCGCTCGTTTTTGTATCCATTCAGCGCAATTGTTGCGTTTTTGGACTGAAATTTTGACGTATAAAACACTGTATGGATAACCTAAACAAGGTTGTTTTCTATTAATTTTTGTAAATTTTTATCTAATAAACACAGTAAAAATACCGCTAAGCTGAAATATTTTTTCTATGCAATTTTAAATATTTTTGCTTGGCAAAACCAGGGATGGCACAATCACTTTAACTCAATTCACATTCATTTGACAGCACCACCTTAGTCATGCAGAATTTGAAAAAGTTATTTATGGGACGATTGAAGAACTAGTTATTATTGACAACTTTTCTGAATAAAGTGTTGCTGTATCTTTTATATTTACGAAGCTACAATGCTAGTACCTCTTTAGTGACTAAGTGAACGTTCGTTTAGTCACTAATAAGTTACTAGCATTGTAGTGCCGTAACTACAAAAGATGCAGCAAAACTTTATTCAGCAAAATTGTAGATAATAACTAATTCTGCAAATGTTCCTTATAAAACTGTATCAAATTTTGCTTGGCTAAGACGGTACTGTCAAACGAATGTGAATTGAGTCAAAGTGATCGTGCCATCCCTGGGCAAAACTGAGTTGCTGCATTCAGTTGCGTTCATTTAACTGCAATTCCTCGTAGAAGTGAAACCTATATAAACATGTATGAAACATTTATAGAGCTGAATGTGATCTACAATCTACCTCAATTCAGGTACTCCACAATATAAAGATATTATCACCTTATAAAAAGGAAAAATCAGCATTACGTTCATATATACATGCTATTAAATCGTATTTGATGCGCAAAATTGGCATATCCGTGGTATTTTGGAGTCTAATTTTCGGTCATTGATGTAAGATTTGGTGCTAGGATCGAAGCAAACTGCGGCCGTGAATGGACGCAAAAATTTTCGTGTCTCAAGTTTTTCTTAAATTTATAATTATTTTATGGAAAAAAGAAGAAAATTACACCTAAACTTAAATATCTACTGTACATGAAGTGTAAGTAGTAATAGTGGTATGAAAAAAAGTGAATTTATAGGAAGAAAGAACGATTGTGTTTTGGTCATAGAAAAGGTGAAAAATGAAATCTGCTGCCGACGATTGCGAATGGGAACGGATTGCCATTTAAATTGGTATTTTGTAAGTGATTGGAATCTAACGTTTCTGGTATGTATGACGTAATTAGAGTGGCTTGGTAAAATTTTGTGAAAGCGGAAGTAAAGGACAGTTTAAAGAAAACGGAATACAGAAACCAATACGACGTGAGTTTTAAATATTTATTTTATTAGGTTACTAAACGCGTCCTTGAGTGACCAGAAGTGAAGAGGTTGACTCTCGTGGTCATAGCAACTACATGGCGTTGGTAGTCATGATGTTGTGCTGAAGTTCTTTAATGTTTATTACTTTTCGTTAAACCATTGGCGAATTGCAGTTTCTATCGCTCAAAAACATTCATTTTCACAAATCTTAAATTAATATTTTGATCGTGAAACTGATTTAAAATGCTATTCTCTACTTGTACAAAGTTTATAAAAGAATATTACTGTCAAATAAGTTTAGGAATGAAAGAGAGAATAATTTCCTTAATATTTTTTAATGCTTTAATAAGTAATCTTTAGTAGCATGGTAGCTGCTATCCTATATCTATTTTCAGAGAGCGAAAGAAGGCGCTATATCCTTGGCCTATTGCAGCTTGGCTTGTGGTTAATGCCATAAGTTCATCCCCGAGGGTCCGGAGTATTACTTAACTTTTATTAGCAATGATACTCCCAACGTTTCCAATTTACACTTAAAAATATAGGAACGGTTGGTACGAGACGTCCCCGTTTCTTCTTCCCCTGTTGATTTGAAATGTATCTATGTGTGAATAACTTATTCACACCAGATTCATTTCGCATAATCGTCTTCGCGGCAATACTTCACAGTTGGCCCGGCCGATTAAACATTTGCAATATATCTCGAATATTATGCAAATGTTGATACAGACAAGAAAATAATTTAAAATATTTCTATGATTAGCAATATTTAAAATTATTTCCAGGAATCCTTAATTGTGGCTGTGATGGTATTAATAAGAATAAGAATAAGAATAAGAATTGATGTAAGATTTGGTGCTAGCTGGGGAATTTGTACTATTATATGTCTTAAACCAGGTTTCAAGATTGGTCAACAAGTTTTGCAAGAAAGCTGGACGTAATGGACAATCTATTATTTTTTCTGAATTCACCAGAGTAACAAATCTATTTGAATCAGTTAAAAAAATCCTGTGCACTTTTGGTGATGAAGGCCTGTGTTATTAATATTTACATTTCGGATTGACTATATAAGGCCATTGCCAATCATTTTTAAAATTTTCGTCACCCCCCTTGGACATTGGGTTGAAAATCGGGGGGCAAAAAAAATAATTTGTAGGTTATAAGTTATTTTTTTTATAAAATCAATTGTCTGAGGGCTCTACAGCCTGAAAAACTCGACAAATGAGTTGTGAAAAAGACTGACGAGTTGTGAAAAAGAAGACTGAAAATAAGAAAAATGGGCATGAAACGAAGAAAAGCGTAACAATGAAAAAACGAGAAAAAAAGAGGAATAACAGAAGGAAAAACAAGTAAAGTGAGAGCAAAAATCCAGAAAACGGTACAGAAAAGATGTAAAAACGTAACAAAAAATGGAAAAACGGGACTGGAAAAAGGGGTAGAAAGAAGGTAAAATATATGAGAGAGTAATACGAAATATGTCAATCCGAATTTTAAGTTAAACTTCGAGTCTAATCTTTTGTCCATCTTCAAATTCAACTCTAATTGAATGTCAAGGTTCAATTAAATGTCCGATTTTAAGTTTAGTTTCGAGCATAATTTCATGCTTCTTTTCATGTTCTCATTCACGTCCGAATTCATTCATTCTAAGTAAAACTTTCAGTCCAAATTACTCCAAATTCAAGTCCAATTTCGAATCCAATTTTAAGTCCGATTTCCAGTTCAATTTGAAGTCTAAGTTAATGCCCCATGATAGAGAAATTTCAATTTAATTTCATGACTCATATTTTAAAACATTTTTCACAATCGGATTGCTATTTGCTTTTTATTATCCTTGTTGTTAATACCGCAAAACTGAATATGCTGCTAAGGAAACCGCAAAAGCTAACTAAACTCATAAAAAAACTTTTGATTTTATATTAACGATAGAAGAGTCCATATGCCTACGCCCTTTTGATTGCAAAACTTGTTATAAGCTGGCTCACTTATTTCTGTTTCCCTTGGCGGTACTGGCCAACGACGCACGACGTAGTGACGAGTCACGTCAGCCTTCAATATCAGTTCCATCAGATCCATCAAAGAGCACCAGCCACAACGATAGCACCACACCGCGGGAACATATCAAATGACGAAGAACCCGCAGCCAATCAAAATGAAATGGTTGCCATGATGCGAATATCACTAAGCGAATGCGTAATTTGTTTTGATCAACCGTCAAGTCATTCCTGCTGTGATAAAACGAACGAAATTGGCTCGTTGCTATACCACGCACAGTGTGATCGGTTGTATACCGAACAAACATCCTGGCTACTTTCCTAAATCTTAGCTGATAATTGGCAGATGTTTGCGTTTCAAATTGCATCGAAGTAGCGATTATTTATGTTCACAACACTTATTTTAAGAGGTGTAAGAAAAAGTCGTACACCTGGAAAAGTAATAATTTGTGTTACGAACCAATAATTTCAATCGAACGGAACTAACAAGCTCATTTGCGTATTTTTGGATTCACTAAACAGCAAATAAAAATGATAAGCTATCGGATATTGTACAAAAAGGTGAAAGTGAGAGAAACAGGCTCGAGCATTTTTCCACCAATTATTTTTCTCTGCTCCACTGTGCCGGGCTAACGTTGGCGTTGGCTTCCTTTGTAAGAGTATTTTCTCCGTGTGTCTGGGTTCTCAGTGAATTCCAATTTCCCGCTATCTTCATAGGTATATCCTTGTCCAATCGCCGTAGTTTTATAATATATTCATTCAACTATGGCTGGCTAACGATACTCGCGTTACGTGCACTGTATATAGGACTGCCTCAGTTTATGTATTGTGGCAGTATGGTCCCAGCACCATGGGGGGAAATCCGTCCGCAAAAATGCAAAGGTGAAAGGCATACAAATGTTCAAATATGCGAGATTGACGTCGCTATTTTCTCGCTTTTCCGAATCAGTGGAATGGTTGTGGCAGGTCGGAGTGGGGGTGGGTCGGATGTCGGGCACAAGCACAGGCACAGGATGGTTCCTGCGTTGTGTAGCAAACGACTATGCCGTACTTTCGTGACGACAACAGGAAAATTGTTGGTAGTGAATGTAGGCATTTGTGCATAGGTGTCCGTTGGACTGTACATGGAACGAACCTACCTACCTCTGGGATATCGAAACAAATGGAAATGTTGACACATATTTTAGATAGTGAATCGAAAATGTGACGCTGGAATATGGGACAGTTTGCTATAGAGTAAAATGAATTGGTGGAAATGTATGGTAACGGGCAGAAATAAAGCCATCATCGTTGCATTTTTTTTTCGCAGAATTAATATTTTATGCAAAGTCTACACATTTATTATCTCTGTGTCGCTCAAATATTATTATATGTCCAACATTCAGAAAACTGATAGTGACAAAAAATGAATTTGGCCAACTTGAGCTAGAAGAAAGGACAAATTTAAAATGCTATGACTTGCTGACCTGTTCTTGTTCAGTCCTGACCAGACTGTTTTGTTTAACTTTCTGCTAGATCAGCACATAGCCTCGATTCATTTATCCGAAGTCTTTCACCAGTTGGGAAAGCAAAAAAAAGCAGAAGCATCGAGAATCACCGATAATGTGATCCGATATGTTCAACCCAAAATGCCGAACAAGCTGAACCACCCCGACCCGACGAGTACAAATAATCCAAAATACGTTTTTTGCTCGGTTCTCTCTCTTTTTCGCAAGCGGGATGGGGTTTAGCATTTGATTCTCCGCACACAGCTAATCCTGACATCGATTCGAACCCATTAATTGAATGTTGTGTAGAGTCAGTGGTATTTTGATTGTGGATTATCCTTCGGAGTTCGGAGGGAAAATCGAAGCACTTTGACGTAGGTCGATGACTTTGCCGATGGCTTTCGCGCCGCGTCTTGCCGACACAATAATTGGAATACACCGAACAGGTCATTTTTCGTTAACCTCTCTCATTGCCCTGGGAACCATTAATTTTCCAGGAAAAACGTCGCAGTTCAATGGGAAAGCTAAACGTTTCATTCAACACGCCGGGAGGGGGGTGAAAAATAAACAAGCGTTGCGAAGAAACTTTCGCAATATGGTATCGATTAAGGGAGAAGCTAAATGGTGAATAATTGATGACACAAATCGAATCGATCCGTTTCATTGGAATCAATTCCGAGAAAATGGGAGATTATAGGAAAAAGCTATTCTTACTTTTGTTGCTCGTGTTTGCTATTTTGTCACTGCGGAATAAAAAAGGTCTTAGAGATAATGGTTGGATAAGCTAAGATCATCACTAAATTAAAAGGTGTTCTTGGAAAACTTTTATCGAATCATGAATAAATTGTCATAGCGATTCATCCCAAGAAAGGTTTTCTTCAGATAACATGACGTGATATCATTAAGAAGATATTGTCAGAGTTTATTGCTGCTCGCAAGAAAAATTTTACCATCAAAAGTGCGCAATCGCTCATAAAAGTGCTATTATTATTGCGAAATTGCATAGCACCAAACGTTGCTCAAATGTTAGTTGAGAAATTTTGTATATTTAATCAGAAGTGGTATTTTTAACGAAATCCTAATAAATCCTTATGAAATATATCACTTTTCAGTGATTCTCAATGATTTGAAGTCTGAATTCCAAAAGGATCAAACAGTAAGAGTAACATAAGTAAAAGTAATCCTACCAGTAATACAAAAATGAGAGTATAATATGTACTTATTTTCGATTTTTAATGTAACTTTTCTTTAATTTTTTAATGAACCTTGATGAAGCGCCAAACAGAAGACACAAGAAACTTCGAGCTTAACTTGAGAAGAAAAAACGGTTTTTTTTTAATTCTAACACCAAGTAAAACAAACAAATGCTTCGTTCTGTTCCTAATTTTGTTGAATGCACTACTTATAATGCGAACCAATTTTAACCGGGTCGGATCTTTAACCCGTGGATCTCTTAAAAATCCAAAGACACTTCCTTTATGCAATTTTCCTCTCGTCTCCCATCTAGTTCCGCTCTAAGGATGCTATAAAATCATCTTTGCTTCGCAATTTGTCTTCTACTATTCCCTTCGTCTATTGGAAAGACTACCATTATAAAAAATACTAACCGTTACAAGCCAAGACAGAAAAAACAAGAAAATAAGTTTATCTTTCTTATCCCTGCACACCTCCCCCCTTTAAAAGAATGTTGTAGCTTGTTCTCCAGCACCTTAGCTCTCTTACGAAATCTGGCCTTCTTGATGGTACAAAACTTCTTAATTGGGTGAAGTGCCGACGAGTTCAGTGGTTGAGGTCTTTTAGTTCAAACTCAACATTTTTATATCTGTACCAATGTAACAACAGCCGTGCATGAGTGACCGCAGGAACCACATTGCCGCATCGTGAATCGAAAGCCTCAGCCGTCGCTTGAATAGGCTCAACAACTTCCTGGTCTTCACCAGACCTGGGTCTCCTTGAATGACTTGGGCACCCGAGACATAGTCAAATGATGGATTCCTAGGTGCTTCCCAACCCGTCTGTGAGACAAAGTCGAATTTTCTAGAACGGCGTAATGATTTTTTTATCGGATCTGCTCTTGCAACGATGCCATCTTGGTATCCACTTAACAGATTATGATGAAATTCGTCGACGTAAACATTACACTCTTAACACTAGTGTCAATGAAATTTCAGATATTTTTAACAACATGCCAAAAAGGTTTTCCTATTCAATGTTTTCAATTTCAATTCAATTCAACAGCAAAACCCCGGCTGACGTTATCCTACGACTAGATCGTGTTTGTAACACAACCCAGCTAGCACCAACTCGTATATCAATGCACGAAAATTATCGTAAATATCTCTTAACAAATTCGAAATCATAACTAAAGCTGGACAAAGTGGGCTCAAGTTGATTTTCTATCATATATAATGATAATAGCTGACATACATACGATTTTCAGCATAAAATTGTATAGCATTACGAAGCGGGTCGTGCTTAATCGGATATTATCGTATATAAATACTTACATAGTCGTAACGCTTATTATTATTCATAATCACGTATATCGCCTCCAAAATAGTACGAATATGCCACTTTTGCAAATCAAATACGATTTATTAGCATGTATATCTGTACGTAATGCTGATTTTTATCTTTTATATACATATGAAAACGCTAGCTGGGAATCCTCCTTTTGGTTTTTTTGTTGATATATTTAACTCTATAATTTTGTATAACAGGTAGGGTAAGGAACGAGTTAAGCAGTGTTACCTATTTTAATCAGTTGAACATAAATGATCCGAAAATGCACTTTTTTATACATATTTTCAAAATATTTTGATAGGATCATCTTCACAAATCACTTAACCATACATTTGATTCACACAAACACAATTTACTGGGTTTCCGACAAGAAATATGATGAATTAAAAATTGTTGTCCAAAAACGTACATTTTTCAGCTGCTCTTCAGCAATCGCCACCTCGCTACTAACGAATTCAACAAATTTTCAGCACTGGTTACAACCACTCTGAAAGTCAAGCACTCAATTGTCACATACCATATTATTCACTCTCTTTTTTTCTATTATCTAAGGCTTTGTCACTAGCCGAAAGTTTTATTATTTTCTAACAAAACTGAAAACAAATTCTGAATTGACGGAACCTGTTCACCAGTAGCAGCAGCTGCAGCACAACTGATGAACTATCGTGTTGCCAAGACACTGTTTCGGTTCTGGAAATAAGAATTTTAAGTTTGAAATTAACTGAAACCTCCTATGATGAAAACGTGGTTCAATACTTTCAAGAGAAATGTACACACTTAAAAAAAAGTACCGAGTTCGGTAAAATATCGTAAATTTTACCGAACTCTGAGCAGCAGAACGTTCGGTAAAAAAAATTTATGATGCCAAACATTACTAATGATCCGTAAACGTCGATTGGCACCATTGAATTTTACCGAACGTTCGGCTGCTCAGAGTTCGGTAAAAAAATTTAAGTTTGTATGTTCATAATTAATTTTTCTTTATTAAAAACAACATAAAAGACAGCTTTTTCAATAATTTTCGAAGATTTTCTCAGTGATTTAATAAAGCAACGATGTGTTTCAATGTTATTTGCTTTGACAACACTGTTCTGAGTCGGATCGTTTGTACTGCTATATGTTTACCTCTTTTGTTCTCCCACCATCCTTATGAACAGCGAGTGAGACGTCAAACTCGCAGTTTCCCATAAGAACACCAGAGAATAAAAGAGACGACGAATACCGTTTGCCGAACGGTGCGGTGAGTGTATGCCCCGATAAACAATTTAGACAGATGGCATTTTACGCATCTATGCCGATACGCTATGCCGATTACGCATCAGATGCCGATTAGTAGGTCGCGGATAGGAACGCGAACTTACTGAATAGGGGGAAAAGTTCGAGGGATTTTTTAACGGGACGTAAAAAAATTCAGATTTCAGGATTGCTTAAAATAGCACCTTGCGGGTGACAATGGGTTCGGTGTGTTCAAAATTAGTTCCGCCGCTCCAACTTTTAAAGCGAAAAATCAAAAGTTTAGCTCAACAATAGTGTCTTCCAATGGTAACAGCTTGAAGAACTAAAGATAGCAAGAAGATTGGCATGCTGATATCCCCCACTTAGTCAACCCATCGCTTGTAATAAGGTAAAACAATCAGTGACCCGCTTAGACTGCTTAAAACTAGTTCTTTAACAAGAAAGTAGGGTCTTGTTAAAAAGCATTTTTCACGCCATCGTTTGATTTGTTAATTTTTGTTATGATCATGGATTTCGATTATTTTGAGTCTATTTGGGGCATAACATTTTTATTTTTTCCAGGCTACCTCAGAATTTCGTACTATAGGAAACAATTTTAAATGTGATGGTACAACAATTTAACTACTCGAATTTTATCGCTCGTGACATAAACCTAAATAGAAGTAGGCTGCTCACGTAACAACAGTTTTATCGCACTCGTATTGTCTAATGTATGACACTTTATAATAAGTCGAGCCAAATATAATAAGAGTGTAATAAAATCTAAACTGCTGATTGGCGGTTAATACAGTTGATAGTATAGGGTACCTATAACCTAGGAAATGTTGCTTCAATGGCACTCTCTTATCTAATTTTCTGCTCTGTCCCCTTCACGTCTTATCCCACTCTGTTTGGATACTACAACCACTATTATTTTTTTCTACTGTTCTCTCCATCTATTGGATCTATTGGATAAATTAATGGCTGACCTCATCATTAACGTCAGAAAACATGAGACAAAACAAGTTGATATTATTACTGCAGTTATTGCAATGTTTCGATCGGATGAGCATTAGAGATGATCGAGTATGGAATTTTAAACACGTGTGTCTGCCATGAGCAGGCCCAAAAAATATTTAGAAAACCCGTATCCGATTTGAAACAGACATAGAATAACAAATTGTTACGCGTACCCAATCTCTATTCGCTATATCTTAAATCTCAATACCCGTACCTAACCTAAACCTGTCAGGTACGGGTACGGATTTCGGGTAAAAGTACCCGTGCCCGACCATCTCTAACAAGCATTAATAACTAGCCTAGACCGGTGTTGTGCAAAGGCATCGATTCTACTCGAAGGCAAAAGGCACATCGCATAGTTTAATTCCCTTTTACACCTCCCCCCTTTAAAAGAATGTGGCAGAAAATGTTGAATTTGATCCTGTCATGGTCACTATCATTGACTAAATTGAAACGATGACTGATCAAGCCTAGAATTGGCTAGTCAACTGAATATTTTTGTTTTCGCCGAGCTTTGTCGAAATTATTATAGGGTTTATTTCTAATTCCCGTCGTAGTAAGTAAAGCCGTTCTAATTTTCATCATCATCATTTCATCATTTGTTGGATGGATTTAATGAATACTACAAAAGTTCTTGTGCTGATTTGATTAAAACACACTTACCTTCCGATCCGTGAACTTTGAAATCACTGAAAAGCGATTATTAAAGCATATTATTGTAATTACGCAACTGAGTTTATTTCTTAAATTCGTCGTACCGTTTAAAATCCGTCCATCAAAATTTTTCATAGTCGGAACTAAAAATCACAACAATGTTTACGAAGATAACGCGCATGTATTTGTGTAGCACGGCATGACAAATGTTATTCTGCAAAATTTCTGCAGGTCAGGCAAGTTTTCTTGGCTGTAGAATAACGACAATGTCTTGCATGAGATATTTTCATTTATGAATGACGGAAATTAAAACGATTCGTCGACATTTTTTTCTTCATCGCATGAAAAAACGTATGAAATTTGGCTGGTAAGACTTCTTTAATGAAAAAAAGCATTTAAATAGCTCTTAGCTCACTTTGATTAATCGCGTATGATGGTCAACAAACTAAAATATTAGGGAATAACTAGTTTTGCATTGCGTGTCATAAAAATGCTGATATTTTTAATAATTTGAGTTGGATAGGACGGGAATAGGCTATTACGACGAAGCAACAACATACCCTATTTCTATTTCTACAGAATCTTATGGAAGACACTTAAGTTTAAACAAAATCTAACAAACAGTCAACCAACTTGTGTCAAAGCGATTAGGATTGGCATTAATAATTTTTAATAACTAAGTCTTTGCAATAAACTGTAAATGGAAAAAGGTATGTCTATAGTATCTCTAGAGTGGCACATGACGTGAAAAAAAACGAGTGGAAAATTATATAAAGAAGGGTTATTAAAGCAGCGCTCACTAGGTTCGTAGTTCGTCAGCAGCAGCGTAGAGCCTTGGTGGCACGTGCTATTTCAAGTAGTCTTCTCCGTTCAATTTAATCTTGGGCCTCGCGTCACTAATTTTCCTATCGGTTCAAAAGTCGAACCATTTTGCACTTCGAGCCCCCCTGTTCTTTGCGCCGGTAGGGTTGCTGAAAAGAACCGTTTTCATCGCAATGTCATCCGGCATCCTTACAACGTGTCCGGCCCACCGTAGCCTACCTACTTTCGGCAGATGTATGATTGGAATCTCTCCAAGCAGCGCCTGTAGCTCGTGATTCATACAGTTTGCACTCCGCCAAATATAGTTCGCAGTACCTTCTATTTGAACACGGCAAGGGCGCGTATGTCCTCCGTGAGCAGCGTCACGGTTTCAAGTTCATAAAGAACTACTGGTCTAATAAGGGTTTTGCATGTTGTCAGTCTCGTACGGCGGCGGCCTTTGCCTCCTGATCGTAGGGTTTTGCGAAGGGCAAAGTAGGTTCAATTTCCCGTTTGAATGCGCCGCTGGATCTCCTTACTAGTGTTGCTCTACGTGGTCACTAATGATCTCAATTACATGAACTCATATGCCACTTTTAGTTCATTGCCGTCCGTGGGGGCACGCATTTGTTTCCCTTGAAGCTCTGTCTTTCATCGATTTGGTCTTCGATGTATTTATTTTTAGTCCAATCCTCCTAGACTTTGCTTTCAGTCTGGCGGGGATTGCCTCCGCCATTGCAAAGTTCCTGGCCATCCCAAGTAACAATTTGGGTTTTATTACACTCTTATGATGGCATTTAAGACCAAAATTGGTCATGAAAACTGTCATAAGAGTACAATAAAACTCACATTGTTGCTTGGGATGATATCAAAGTCATCTGCAAAGCTTAGGGGTTGGCTAATCTTGGTGAAAATCATGCCTCTCGTTTCGATGTCCGCTCGTCGGATCACCCGCTCAAGAGCTATGTTGAACAGCTTGTAGGAAAGGTCGTCACCTTGTCTCAACCCTCAGCGCGTCTCGATGAGACTCGAGAGTGTCCCCGAGATGTGCACGAAATACATCACTCGATCCAATGATAACTCTGATCAATCGCGTCAGTTTATCAGGAGAACCGTGTTCGTGTATTATCTCCCATAGCTGGTTTCGAGCGATTTTATCATATGCTACTTTGAAATCAATAAAGATGTGACGCGTGAGCACGTTGTACTCCCGACATTTCTGGAAGATCTGTCGGATGGTAAAAATTTAGTCAGTAGTTGCGCGAGCTTCCATGAAACCCGCCTGGTAATTCCCTACGAAATCCTGTGCTAATGGTGACAGCCAGCGTAACAGGATCTGAGAGCAGTTTTATACCGCGATAGTCGAGCAGCAGTAGAGCCGATCATCCTTTTTGTAGATTCCATTCCCCCGGTAGCTTCACCTCCTTTCAAATCTCGGAAATAACCCAGTATAGAGTCGTTTCCAACGTTTCTCGGTCATGTTTATAAAGCACTGTCGGTAAGGGGTGGTTACCAGCGGATTTGTTGGTCTTCAGCAATCCGAAATCTCGTTTGACTTCTTGAAGATTAGCTAATGGGACATTACTATCTTCCATGGATACTCCAAGGTTAACTTGCGTTCCACATCCTCTTGAAACTTCGCAATTGAGGTGTTCATCGAAAAACTGTTTGCACCTTTCGACCAGTTCGCGATTACTTCCCTGCTTACACAACTCGGGTTTCGATTTTTAGCCTTACGAGTTTGGTTTACCTTCTCGTAAAACTTGCTCATGTCATCAGCTCGGAATAGTTGTTCTAATTCTTCACGATCTCTATCCACCTTTTGGCGCATTTTACTCCTCAAGATCGTTATCAATCGACGTTCTCCATCAATCCATCCATCATTTTGTGCAAGTCCAAAGTCTCTTTTTCTTTTTTCATGTCTAACGCTCTGCCCAGATATTTTTTCAATTCAGATATATTACAAAATTTAAATAATGCATGAAATTTACTCATAGAAATTTTTTTAGGTCTATTATTTTGTTCTAGATGTCCTTTTCGTTCAAAAGTAAAAAAAGGAATATTCACGCATTAATTATTTTCGGAAATTTTCAGAATTTTTGTTTTCGAAAGATGATAACTTTTGAATGCATGGTCAGTTCGCGTCATGGTCAGAATGTTATGAAATTAGTATCAAAATGTCAAGAAATCAGTTCTGAACACATTTTGCATATTGCCAATTAAAAACAAATTTTATATGCGGCTCTGAAGCTCCAAAAGCGAAGGCCGTCTACAGACGGTCTTACCCGTTAGAGGATTTAGTTAGTATTTTTATTTAAAAAGCTCATGAAAAAAATCTCATTCGTTTGGCCATTTGGTCTCATATAATTTAGTACCAACATCATTAAAATCAATTGTAGTTCAAAAATCGTGACATTTAAAAAAAGAAAGGTTAGCAATAATGATGATTTTCAGCAGTATTCTAACTTAGGAAAGAATACTCTAGGAGTCTAGGGGCCAAAGAGAAAAACTGTGGGGTTTTCAAAGCGAAACAAATGCACTTAATTGAAGTCCGCCATGGACATAATTGAAGTTATAATTTGAATAAAACCCGCGCAATTTTAAATTTCGATGGTCTTTTTTATCAGTATTACATTGAGTGCCTCCCAGTTGGCCTTGAGGTATGATGCTGGCCTAATGAACCAGTCGTCGTATCCCAAGTAACAATTTGGGTTTTATTACACTCTTATGATGGCATTTAAAACCAAAATTAGTTTTGAAGACCACCATAAGAGTACAATAAAACTCACATTGTTGCTTGAGATGTTCGAATCTTAGCTAGGTGAGGCTGTAAGAGTCAACAGGATCGTAGCAACTGACTCTGCAATTGTACTGTACTCTAACAGCTGGCTGCGAAGTCTGTCGTATGAAAACAGAAAGTCAAGTTTCGATAACGGAATGTTGCACCTAGGCTACATTGAGTGAATTGGTAATAGACAAAGAAACAACATTTAAATTATCCGGCATTTCTGCTATACCATTTCCGGTGCCCCTCAACCAAGGGGAAACATTTTTTTAGGTGAATTTATAAATTTTCACAAAATAAAATGTAGGTTTTTCAAATTTTGAGAAAATTTTGTTCATAAATATTACAAGGTGTTCTATTTGCTGTCCATTTTTGTAATTTTTATATATTTCTCAAAGTCACAATCACAAGTCGAAAAGTCACATAACTGATATGGTAAACTCGAATAGTCGGAAAACCCATTTCTAGTATTACAGTAACTGAAAGCTATCGATATATAGTGAGAGACCATGCACTTCTACTCGGGAAAACAAATACACACACCGGAACGCTAATCCTTACAACTGATCCGGGTCGAAACGTTGATTGACGTATGTCCTTCTGATCATGAAGAATTGGAAGCGTTGCAGATGCCATTAGACAGACGTACAATAAACAAGATTAATGACTTATCATCTACGCGACGTTGGCCGCAAAGCGAAAATATAGGTCAATCGCATGAAATACAGTGACAGCTACAGAGAAAAACCACCGAGAATGCTAACATTGACCTATGGCAATTATTGACAGAGGGTGGCACACTCTCCGAAGGGCACAGCACAAATAATTTATCTTCGATTAACTTCCATCAACAACGGGCATTCTTTTTTCGTTTGCTCAGCTATACATCATTCTGTAACTAAACCAAGAGTAACCGCAAAACCATCACCAGCAGGGTCGAAATCGAAAGCTTAAGCGCCATCGCCGAAGACGCCAAATCGCCAAACAGAACAATCGAGTCGTACGGTGCCAACTTCACCTCGCTGATAGTCACGGTATCCCTGAAATAAGGAAACTCTTATTATTTTAGCGGCCAATGCCACTGAGTGCACCGTAAATCACCCTGCTTTATATGCGGAATCCGGTTGAGCCACATGAACCGTCATTTGTAGAGGAAGATTAACGAAATCCCTTAAATCGACCGTATCCGCTTGCCCTGCCATATTTAGTAGCGCCAGGAATGAATCCGCCCCACGGTACTCCCGCAGCAAAGCGTACACCCTGGTTCCGATGGTCCGGTGAAGGAAATCCCCATCTCGTACAGCTTTTTGCCGTCTTAAATAGGTCATATTCCGGAAATGGTACCACGTGCTGTGAGGCTCTTTCTGCTGCACGGCCACGTTCCGGTCGGCGTACTGCGGATGCACATCGAGCCATGTGGTTTCATTCGTACTGAAACCGGCACTGGTCGTATTGTCCCACTGCATCGGAGTGCGATTCGGATCCCGGTTGTCAAACTTTTCCGCTTCCTTGTAATCGAGCATACCGATCTCTTCGCCCTACGGTGGTGGTGAATGTGGGGGTGAGCGTGCGGTTCGGTGGCCGTCAGTGAATAGTGGCGCAGTGCAGTGTGATGATGGAAGATATGAGTAATTGAATGGATTGAAATTTTCTGCTTCTGTCAAGTGAATCTGATAGATTGTTCGGGTTTACAATGCTGATTGACTTTTTTTTTGGCTGTATTGCAAATATTAAAAAGCAGTTTCTTCTGTAAAATGATGCATTTTAGCCTGGATTTATGGTTGCCCAATAAAGAAAACTCATCAAGCACTTAAGCAAAGATCAGCAGTTATTTGCTCCTACCAGGCATGGCAAATGTTTGAAAAACAAAAATAGAAATCCCTAATTTTTGACTTATGATAAATTTAAAGAATCGAAGAACTAAGTTTTAAGACAAAAAAAGCTCTTTAAAAGCCTTAGGTTAGCTAGGGACGAGACTAATTCGTGGCGAAAAAAGTAAAGATTGCAAACACCAAATGATGAAACAAGTATAAAACTTACATAATAGGTAATGCTGGTTCCTGGAAGCATATGCACCAACGTTATCAACTGATCAACTCGGTTTGCACCGACTCGTGTCGCTACCCGGGAATGATCGTGTGATCCGGCCACCCAGCTGGGCGTGTGCCGAGCTGGCATATGATTCAACCACCAATCGATGGATTGCTTCAATCCGACAGCATCCTGATCGCTCTTGAAGTCGTAAATCAGCTGAAAGTTGAACGGCATATGGGCACCCTGACGCGTTCGATTTGCACTTTCATAGTACAACATGGTCCCCTGGATGCTAGAGTAAGCTTCCGTCATAAGAATGATTGTCCGATTGTTTTTCTCCGAATACTGGTCCAACAGATCGCGCCAGTCGTATACTACCCCGTAGACGTTTTCTATATCTTTTGTGTAGATGTGGTTAAGATAGTCATATTCTCCTTCTTTACCCTCTCCAGACAAGGGCTCATCTCGGAATTCCTCGTCTTCAAACAAATGATTAATAGCATCCAATCGGAATCCATCTACGCCATAGTCCAGCCAAAAGAATAACATTAGGGTCATTTCTTCCAGCACCAATGGATTTCGGTAGTTTAAATCCGGTTGCTTTTCAGTGAACTGGTGCAGGTAATACTCCTGTCGTGTCTCGTTGAAAGTCCACGCCGATCCACCGAATACAGATATCCAATTATTGGGAGGAAACCGTACTCCATCTACCATCTTTGCAGGCTTCCAAATGTAGAAATCGTCGTATTTAGGATCCTTTGCAACAGAGCTAGTGAACCATGCGTGTTCATCACTAGAATGGTTCGGAATAAAATCCAGCAAAACTTTGATACCATTGTTGTGTGCCTCATCAACTAATTCTTTAAAATCCTCCAAAGTCCCGTACTCTGGGTTGATGTTATAAAAGTCGGATACATCATAACCAAAGTCCATATTAGGCGACGGGAATGGTGGACTCAACCAAACAGCATCGATGCCCATGTCGGCCAAATATTTCAACTTGGAAGTAATACCAGGTAGATCACCGATTCCATCACCGTTGCTATCCTTAAATGAACGGGGATAAATTTGGTAGAATGTGGCATGCTCGTACCAATCCTTCGGCTCAGGAACACGTATATCGGAAGCGTTCGAAACGGATAAAAGCACGGCTAGGGCCACCAAGAGCTTCATCTTGTTTGCTCGCCAGATCGAATAGTACTAAAATCCATCTTTCATTAAGACAATATCGATGGCTAACTATGGCGGCGATTGAAACCGATAAGGCATGGGACGTGACTATTCTTCTTGTCACCTTTTTACGGTCAATCTGATAAGCCCGTTCCATCAAACGGGGGTGTAAAACTAAATTCGATACTCACTTATTAAAATGGCCTAACCGCAATATGTAAACAAACCGAGTGAGAGCTATTTTCTGCTGGACTAGCATAGAGAAAGACGCCCCCACTCGGTTTGTTTACCTTTGGCAGTTAGGCCCTTTTGAAAAGTTGGTGCCGAATTATTATCTATTATCGGCAGCGGCTTTTCGATAGACGGTCGAAATTTGAGAAGAGTAGTAATATGAAAAAATACATTTTTTGATTAAATCTTAACGGAGTTTCAGTGCAAGATTTAAATTGAATGACGGAATCAATGAATTGCGAATAGTAAACAGTAAATTTTTCCATAACATTATTCTTTCATTCGAAGAAAATGGCAGCTAAAGCAAAGCGAGAGCCTGTAACAGTCTACAGAAAAACTGCTCTGAGTAAAATAACGTGCTGCACCTGGTTCTGTTACTTTATAGATAGTGATTCCGATGTGAACCTCGCGACGATCTGCGTGAAGAAAGGCCCAAAAGATTTAAATACGATGAATTGGAGGCATTACTCGATGAGGATCTTTATTTAAGGGGTCATAAACAACTAAACATAATGAAAAAAAATCATTTTTGTTTTATTTTTGTTCGATTCTACAGACTCTTCTGCTTATTTTGACACTCATTTTGTAATGATCCGACCACGAGAAGTAGATGAAAAACGATTATACACTTATATTCCAGTGTTCCAGTGCCTCACAAAACAAACTCGTTACAATTTTGGCGTTTGCGCCGCTTCTGTAAAAATACGATTTTTAAACTCCAAGTTACTCACTAAGTCAGTTTCAAGAGATTGCATCCATTGGGATTGGTTCAAAAGCAAGGTTTTTTATGATTAAATCCAAGGCGTCTATTTTAAATCTAAGTGATAAAAAATGAATTCCTTACAATAATTTAAAGAAAAGACGTTATCGGGGCTTTCCGGCAGATTTGTGAAAGTACAAACTACAGTGCGAGCTGAGCTAAAATGTTGTGCACCATTCACAGCTAACACGCCCTCGGTTCTGGGGCATTTTGCCGACGTGCTACTGAAATGAATGTGACACTGCACCGTGGAATTTCTTTCTTTTGTATGGTGCGATGCTAGACGTGTTCGGATCGCACTGTGCGACACCGTGCGAAAACCCGTCAGTCGAGTAATTTATTCATTCGCTTTCATTCGACAAAGGCATGCATAGCTGTTTATAAATATGTAGGGCACGGGAGTATCGCGCCTGAGTTCTTTAACAGCTCTGTCACTTGCACAAAATATAAATGTATAAGATAGAAAATTACAAAGAACGAAATCATGCAAGGTTCGCTGGTACCGTGCTGATCGGTACCGAGCCGAAGAGCAAAGCACCACGTTTAGGTTCTTGGGTTCTAGCACCGACACTACGTTCTCAAAAGCACTCAAGTGCGATGCATACATGAGCCAGTAGCGACTATGTCGCCCTGAGTAGTGTTTATAGTAAGTCAGCTGCCCAGACTTGCTTCTACTTTGTCGGCTCGGTCATATATTTGCGCTGCGAAAGTTGTAATACGTATTTGGTGGGCCCAAGTCAGCGGTACTTATTTTGAGCTGTTGAAACCGAACAACCATTACTAAAGAAGTGAACGCTGCACGAAAAATGGCCATAATACTAGCAAAAGCACAAAAAAGTGATTCTACAGAACGACAACGCTCGGTTTCACGTTGCCAAAAGCAATTTGGAAACTGCCTGGGAAACTCTACCTGAGAAAAATTTTGACAACAACATTGACAAGGGTAGCTGATATCCAAAAATATCGAAAGTTATCCAAAATTGGCGTAAAATTGGGGCATAAAAGATATTTTCTAAAGAGACTTCATGTGTCGTGTTTACCCATAATGGAGCCAAAGGAATAAAGTATTAACATTAATATTGGATTTGACCAAGTCGATCACTCTATTCTGGTGGCAGAAATGGCTCGACAAAGAGCTTTTCATAGCTTCGTCGAATGGCACAGATCATAATTGCTTAACCGTTTTCTTATTGCGAAGATCGGAAACTATGAATCATATAGCTTCGTCAGCTCATCGGGTATACCTCAAGGAAGCTACTTCGGGCCTCTGCTTTTTTCGTAGTTTTTCAATGACGTCAGTTTTATTTTACTCGCAAGATGTCGACTACTTAATGCGGATAATCTGTTTCCTGTGTTACGATCTTGCGTAAACTGCAACGATATCCGGCTAATCTGTTTGAATGGTGCTGCTGACCTTGAGTATACTTAAACTCTATTAGATCCTTTTCACACGCCGAAGACAATCGATTCTATGAGACTACACCATATCTGGGCAGTTGCTCTGCATTTGGACAATGTGCAATGTTTTTATACACTTTGACTTTAGTGTTTCATATGTTTTAAAAAATCGTAAAAAAGGAATGATTATTTTGATGTTTAGTTGGAAGGAATAGATTATACGCTTGAGAATTTGTCATCTGTATTAGCATTTATAAATCTGAATTATGCTAGTTTTATAGGCATTCCAAGAAAATAAAAGTGGTCTATCATTGAGCAATCTTTTCCCAAGTTTTACACAATTGTGGGTCACTTTTTCTGTCCCTTTAAGTTTGCTATTGAAAATTTCAAGTGAGTTAATGCTAGCAAATGAAAATGCTTTTTTTGAAAGCAATACGTTTATTACGACCACCCAGTTAGCTTCAAGCTATGATACTGGTCTAACAAGCCAGTCGTCGTATGTTCGAATCTCGACTAGGCGATGCTGCTAGATAGAGTCAGTATGATTGTTGCACTAACCCCGTAACTGTCCTGCACTCTAACAGCCGGTCACGAAGTCTGTCGAAATAGAAGGGTCACGTCTTAGAAAGACGTTTAAGCCCAAGGCTTTGCTTTTACGATCATCATGATCTCGGTCATGCTATTAGAGAACCACGAAAAACCACCACCAAACAACACCAAAAAAACGTCGAGTGCCAAAAATCCAAAAAGCTAAAAACTTTCCATATAATAAAACGGCACAACCTGATTTCCTGGAGATATATCTGCTGGGGTCCAAGAATACTCCCTTGAGGAACACCAGACAAGCTAATGAAGCTGTTTGATTTAATGTCATATGTCATTTAATGTCCTAATTTGATACAACAGACCGTCCAGTTAGTTTCGAGGTACGATACTAGTCTAACAAGCCAGTCATCATATGTTTAAATCTCAGCTACACAGTGCTGCTAGACTCAATAGGATTGTTGCACAAGCTCCGTAATTGCCCTGTACTCTAGTAATAGGCTATGAAGTCGTCGATAAAGAAGAGTAATGTCTAAAGACGGTTATATGTTTTACTTTTTTAGTTTGAAGCAAATCAAGCGGTCAGTGTGGTAAGATTTGAAATGAGTTAAAGCACCAAGATGCCTAATTTTAGTTAAAAAGATAAAGGAATCGACACGATCAAACGCAGCTTTCAAGTTAATATAAACAGTGTCCACCAGAACACAGGTAGCAATTTAAAGAGGACATTCAAAAAAAAATTTGGCATATTTTTGCTCGGTAAATTTTAACCTTTTAAAATACCTTTTTCGAAGTTTATTTCAATTTTAAACGTTTAAATGTGTACCTTCATTAGTAGAGTTGATTAAAATTTGTGATCATTCAATTATAGTTTAAATAAGGTGCATTTTTGATATAATTTTCAATACTTTTTCTTAGTTTCTAAAGCAACTTTATAGCTCTTTTTACATTATGCTCGTTAATCAGTTGATTGGCAATTGTATTTATCGTAGAGCTTTCTAGTGAACTATAGAAAGGAGAATGTGTACGCCATTACTATCAAATACTGAACTAAAATGATAACTTATTAAAACACTCACATTATTTTGGTTCAACCCCACCGGAATCAGTGCCTCTCGTTGCCTTCGCAGAATGTGTGCCGTGCATCGAAAATCATCGATCAGCAATCATGGCCTCAGTAGAAAATTACATAAACAACGATAATAACAGTGTCGTGCCGGTTAATATCCCGCCTCTAATGCCCTTTTTTTCTTGATCCGATGAAAGTTATTATTTAGGTCCATTTTCGATACCAATATCTTCAGATTGTTTCGTTTGATTGATTGGCTGGTGGTCAAGATAGACGTATCATATACGTAAGTGTTAAATATTTTATACGACAAAAAATAGAGAAAGGGGCCTCACATGATTGAGATATGATTGATCGGATTGGTTGATTGGCTGTTCGTTGGGTTTTCGACCAGCACGCAAAGGCGTGCGCTCCATTCTAAGGTGGTGCCACGTCAGCAGCAAAGTAGTGTCGAAGGTTAGGACTTACTGCATGTCCTATACCAGGTTTCTACGAGACGTGGTGATGTAAAAATATCAATAAATTTGTATTACAATTTTAATCGATAAGACTTCAGTTGATAAAGTCAGTATCCCAACTATACGGACAATTTTCCTGAAAAAAATATTTTAGTTTCAAATCAAGTAGATCACAAGACGACTAAACACCGTTACATAAGTTCAAAAGTTATATTGTTTTTTAAAGTTTTGTTTTTTGTTAGGTGACGAACAACGTAACACATATCAAAATATCATGATTTAAAACAAGTTAAGGTTGGAAAACCCTTGCACAAATTGATCAACCTGAAATGATGAAATGACACATGTACCGATTTGGGTTTTATTGTACAGTTATTACTGGCTTTTGTGACCAAAATTGGACACTACAAACACCATAAAACTCATATTATGACTTGAGATGTACGCAACTCTGATCACAGTATAAAAATTCAAAGTAGTACTTAATAACTTCTAACTAAGAAATTGGACAGCAAATAAACATTATATTTTATGCTCTATTCAACATGACTGAAAATGTAGTTTTGGAAGAACTGTTCAAAATCCACCGTTCATATAATGAAGATTGCGAAGCTCAAAACGATTTGAAAAGTAATCACACTTTTGGGTTGTCGTTGAGAAGGCGGCTATTAACTGGATTGTTAATGGCTAGATTTTGCATAAATGTCTCGAACAGGCGATTGCTTTCCTTCTCTACAGTGAATTCAAATACTTTATAAACATTCCGGGAATAATTTTCATTTTCAGCGTTACTTGTTTGACATTTCAAATCGTGAAATAGGGAGTTAGGGAGTAAGTTTAATTTATAATTTAAGTCCTCCTAAAAGAAGTAGGCGCAATGGTGGAAGTTATTTGTTTGTATTTGTTTTACAATTACGAAAGCAATCCAATTAATTATTCGCGCCGAAGATTACCCCGCCGCTTCTTGTTCCAATTTATACCCACCTTTCCGTAATCATTTTCTCACTTTTCATTACCTTTTCTTGGCACTGTAAAACCCGTAAACATCCTTCCTTGCTGGTTTCCTGACCGAACAGGCAATTAACTAATTTTAATTGATCAACCAGGGTGGCTTGACGGAGCGGAACTGGGCGCACATCAGCTAGCTAGCTAGCGGCTACCACCGGATCTGAGCGTGCCAGTGTTGAACGAACTCAAGAAAACCAATCCCGTCGTCGCTACATAATGCGGCCGACGACGTCGACTCCGTTGTCAACGGTGTCGTTTGGGCTGTCTCAGCCGGATGTACGGTTAAGCTGAGCGTAAAAGTTAAGACAGTAATTGTAGTATATCGGTGATTTGCGACGGATACGACGAACAACATGCTAGGATTTGTTTTCTTTACTTTTCGTTTAGCCGAAAGTTATTCGAAATGGACAAATTGGTTTTAACTTGATTGCAGTGAAACGCAAAGATATAATACCTATTGTTGTTTCATTAATTTAAAAAGATTTACATCGGTTAGTGTTTTTCAAAATTTTCTCTTGCTGTTTTACATTAACTTTACTCGAAATTTAAACCATTACCCTTCAAATAATTTGTTTTTTTTTTGCAAGGAAGAATGGACCACATTGGTAGGTTAATTAACCAGACAATGTTCTGTTCTTATCATGTTCAATGCAACAAAAAGAAACAGATTTCATTTGGCACGCAATCAAATGAATACGGTAAGATATTTCTGTATGTTTGGGACGAAAATAAATGATCACGAGAGCAATGCGCGCTGACGTTTCGAGGTACTGATTTGTTGAGAAATGCTGTCAACGACAGTTGACCTCCTGTCACTGCGGTGTTTTTGTGGTTTAATGGATAACAAATAAATACAGAATGGCAAGTTTTGTTACATTGCATGCACTGTGAGCACACTGGCGTGTCCAGGCTGGCGCACACTGGGGCACATAGCCAACCAGAATTTTAAATATAACATAAAACTAAATAACTAATCTCTGTAATCGAGGAGTCCGCAGTTTTGATTTCACTATGCCACTATTTGTGCGATAAGTAAATTGATAAAATTTGCGTTAAAATAGTTCCAGTTTCAAATCCAATTTACAGTTCAGTTATAAATTGAATTTCTAGTTTGGTCTCAAGCCTTATTTTAGTTTGCTTTTAAGTCCATATTCAATTCTAGTTTCACGCCTAGCTATAACTCTGATTTCGAATCTAATTATAAGTCTAGTTCAATTATAAATGCTATAATTGCAATTTGAATCCAATTCATATTCAATTTCAAGTCCATCTTCAATACCTGCTTTCAGTACAATTTCAAGTCTTATTTCATGTTCATTGCCCAGTATAATTTCAACTTTCATTTTGCGTATTACAGTAATACAGTACTTCAAATACAATTTCAATTCCGATTTCCGAAGTCCAATTTAAACCCAATTTATACCTATTCATTTTAAATTTTAGTGATGATGATGAGGGGTTGGGGAATTGGGTTTCCTCAATATTTACCTAATTTAAAAAATCATTTTCAAACAGGGGTGTATCACTTTAGGCTTACAAACGATAGGCATTAGCACGTTAGGCATTAATACGTTAGTTATAATGAACGTTAAGCATAAAGGACGATGGATGATAGGTATGGAGTAAGGAAGGGTAAAAGTGCGATGCGGGTAAAAGTGCGATTCAATGATTTATCAGTACAGATAACGAGTAAATTTTGGCATTGGCATGGATGGGTGACTACCCTGACATCTTGAATCTAACGTAAACTTTGTTTGCTTGCGAAGCATAGTTGCTGAGTTATGTGCAAATATTATTTTAGGGCGGTTTTGATGTAATTTTTCATTATAGGGCAAATACGATATCAACAGGAGAATATTACTTGTTGAAAATTTGTAGCAGCGTTTTACATCACTCACATATCTGTTTTGAAAATACGGTGAAAAGAATTTACAAAATATGTTTCGCTTTTCCGTAATTTAATCTAACCCCGTCAAGCGCCTAGAGGGGTAAAAGTTCGATTCACGGACGGGGCAAAAGTGCGATTCATGGACGAGGCAAAAATGTATAGCTTATTATATATAGCTTTAGGCACTATATTATAGATACTAGAAACGGAAGATCTGCAGAAAACTGTGTGCTCCACAGATGTTGGCCGAAAAAAACAGTGTTTTTCCGCTGATGAAACAAAAAACAAACGTTTTGAAAAGTTCGAAGAGGCTGCAATACACCAGCGCAAAATAGAAAAGGTGCAAATTGAGAATATTCCTTACCAAAACATAACGCAGATTGAAGATAATATGGTTTTGTTAGCTACTGTTGTGCTAATTTCATGGATTCGAGTGTCGCACATTTGCCCCGCGGTACCTCACTAGCGGGGCAAAAGTGCGAATCTGCACTTGATCAGAAGAAAGAAGAACTTATTTTGCAAAACACTATTACCACAGATGATTTATAGTTGAATGTCAAGACATTGAGTTACTGCATCGCTATAAAATATATTATGTTGTTATCCTTCTTTATATCTCACGAGAATTGATGACAACTTGACGATGATGACGATGTTTGAAGTTGTCATCAATTTTCGTGAGATATAAAGAAGGACAACAACATAATATATTTTAAAGCGATGCAGTAACTCAATGGCTTCCCATTCTACTATAAATCATCTGCGGCAATAGTGTTTTGCAAAATAAGTTCTTCTTTCTTCTGATGAAGTGTAGATTCGCACTTTTACCCCACTAGCGGGGCAAAAGTGCGATTACCGCGGGGCAAAAGTTCGAAGCTCGAATCCATTAAATTAACACAACAGTAGCTAACAAAACCATATTATCTTCAATCTGCGTTATGTTTCGGTACCACAGTTTTTGGCAGATCTTTCATTTCTAGTATCTGTAATATAGTGCCTAAAGCTGTATATAATTAGCTATACATTTTTGCCTCGTCCATGAATCGCACTTTTGCCCCGTCCGTGAATCAAACTTTTACCCCGCTAGGCACCTGACGGGGTTAGATTAAATTACGGAAAAGCGAAATATATTTTGTAAATTCTTTTCGCCGTATTTTCAAAACAGATATGTCAATGATGTAAAACGCTGCTACAAATTTTCAACAAGTATTATCCTCCTGTTGATTTCGTATTTGCCCTATAACGAAAAATTACATCAAAACCGCCCTAAAATAGTATTTGCACATAACTCAGCAACTATGCTTCGTAAGCAACCATAGTTTACGTTAGATTCAAGCTGTCAAAATAGTCACCCATCCATGCCAATGTAAAAAATTTACTCGGAATCTGCACCGATAAATCATTGAATCGCAATTTTATCCGCATCGCACTTTTACCCCTCCTTACTCTAAACCTAGGATGGATATGATTTATGCGGAGCGCTCTCCCCGTAATGGCCGATACCTACATTCGACAGCAAGTCGACGGCAACACTGTCGGCCCGCGCCCATCTCGTCCTAAATTATCCATGAAAAATCATAAAATATTTTTTACGAAATGACACCAAGGGGTCGCTATGACAAATGTTTTCTGCCCAATTGGTCTTTTCCGTTTATGCTAATGTTTTATGGCAAACAACGTTATGTCAAGCAGCATTGTGCCGAATTAATTGAAGTTAAATAGGCGGCCTTACGCCATTATGCCTGTAATCCATTATGCCCACTGTCCATTATGCCTAACGTGAATTATGCCTAATGTCCGTATGCCTAACCACGCGAACCCCCAAACAGTACGCTGTACGAGCAAACAATTTCATATGGAAATGTAAGTAAATTATCTTAGCATATTCACAAATGGATTACCGAAGGATCTATAGATAGTCCGTCTTTTACTGCTGGTGGAGAAAAAATGGAAAAAACACGGGGGAAAAAGAAGACTTGTGACAAAAAGAAGACAAACGTGAGAAAGAAAAAGCAGAAAAGCTGACATGAAAGAAAGAAAAACGAAATAAAAATCGTAACACAATACACTATAGGCAAAAACGAACCTACAGGCTGATAAAATATAGATGATCTTATGTAAAATTTTCTGGGGAATCGCGTAGTGCCAACCGCTTTTCTGTTTGTCACCGGGAAGTGCTCCATTTTGCTCTTTTTGCCTTAGGCGTGGTACACAAATTACGTAACGCAAAAAATCCGGATTTTTTACCCCCTCCCTTCCCTATGTAACGATAAGTAACGCTTGGCATAACCCCCCCATTAAATTACATAACGTTGGCCAAACCCCCTCCCGCTTGGTATTGAAAAAAATTCACATAAATCGTATAATTTTAATAAATTGAACAAAATCATGTTAAAAACAACAATCAGGCACTAATCCATGTTGAGGTTAATTGGTTTTCAACCATAACATTGTGTCGCCAGTAATAAATTGGACTTCTGGAAAAACGGCAAACGATTTTTCTTCCGTACCATACATTAAACCTAGTGTCGGAAGTAGTGCGCTATAGCAAATGAGACGTACGGAAGAAAAATCGTTTGCCGTTTTTTCAGAAGTTCAATTTTGTCCTGAATACACAATATTTGGAAATATAGTAGGATCGTCTTCATCAGCTACAAACTGGAATTTTGAATTTGAATCTCCATCAGTCTAAATCAACTCACTGTTTCACACCATCAACACGTCCTTTCTTCGTTTTGCAGCTGTTTTTTGGTATTCATAATTTTGTTACGTAACTATTCTTCGGACTCCCCCTCCCCCCTATGTAACAAAAAGTAACGCAAACTTGACCCCCCTCCCTCCCCTCCAAGCGTTACGTAATTTGTGTACGAAGCCTTATTTTTAACGCTTTTTTGCACATATTGGACTATATCAAGCAACGCTTTGAGAAAACAAAACATGAAAACCTAATAAATTTGTGCAAAGAAGTCCACAGAATCGAATTGGGCTTATCTCAATTAGTTTAGAGCATACTAATTTTATTAGTTCACGATTCCAAACGGGAAGTCAACCAATAAAATTAATGTATCTAAACTAAATTATTAAGTCTTTAAGTTTTGTTTTCACAAAACCTTGCTTGGTATAGTATAATAAGCGCAAAAAAAATTAAAAACAGGGAAAAATGAGCAAAATGGAGCACTTTCCGATGACAAACAGGAAAGTGGCGCCACGCGATTCTCCGGAAAATTTTACATAAGATCACCTATATTTTACCAGCCTGTAGCCTGCAGGTCGTATCTCAGTTGCGTCCGTTTTTTCGCTCGTTTTTGCCCATAGTGCAATGGGAGGGAAAACAGACTGTAAAAAGAGAAAAAAGTAGAAAAGAAGAAAACGAAAGAAAAAAGAAGAAAACGGTCGAAAAAAAGGAAGAAAAATATTCGGAAAAAGAAAGAAGACGAGTGAAAAGAAGGAAAACGAATAAGAAAACGAGAAAAACGAAAGAGAAAATGAGAACAAACTGAACAGGAAATAAGAAAAAATCGGAACAAAAAAGGAAAATTATCGCGATAGATAAGGAGGAAATTTTTCCACGGGAGCAGAAATAATGAGAACGAGAACAGAAAAAGAGGAAAATGGAGAGAAAAATGAAAACGGAAGACAAACACGATAAAACGCCAACCAGAAGGTGACAGAAAAGAAGAAAAAGCAGGACATAGTAAGAGGACGAGAACGGATGAAAATAAGAAATAGAAAAGAAGATAACGCTACAGAAACATAAAGAAACATAAAGAAGAAGTAAAAGAGGAAAATGGAGTTTGAGAATGAAACGAAAAACTGAGCAGAATAGAAAAAAATCAGGACTGAGGGTCAAAAAACAGGACAGACAAAGAAGAAAAAGAGGAAACATAGGGCAGAAAATATTAAAAAACGAGGGAGAGATAACGGGACAGAAAAGGTGGGAAAACGGGAAAGAAAAAAGGGAAAACGGGGCAGAAACCAAGAGAAACCAAAAGTGAAAAGAAGAATAACGCAAGAAAAAAAAAAGAAAATCGATGAAGGAATCGATGAAAATGGAAAAAAGAGGTGTAACTGGATATGAGAGGGTAAAGATTGAACAAAATTAGAATAGGTAGGGAAAAATGGGACAGAAAAACGAAAAAAAGAAAAACATGCAAAACGGACCAAGGAAAAAGTACAACTGCAGAGAAAAAGACTAAAAACGGAAGATAAAAAAGGAAAACTGGAGAGCAAAGACCAAAAACAAAACCAGAATAAACGTGACAGAAAAGAAGGAAAAACGGGACATTTGAAAGAGTAAAAGCCGAGCAGACGAAGACGAAAATTTGGAAGAAGGAGTAAGAAAAAGACGAAAACCGGCAATGAAAAAAACATAAAATTGCAAAAAAATGCGTGAAAAACAAGAGGAAAAGCAGGAAAAAATGGAACAAAAAACGAAGAATAGCGGAACAAAAAACAGAGAACAATGGGCAGAAAAAAACAAAAACCTGAGTAAAAAAGGAAAATGGAAGGAAAAACAAAAAAGTGAAGGCAGAAACCAAAACGATACGTGAAAAAATGGCTTTCCAGTCCCGAAAAAAGAAACTATAAAGAGGTAAAACGTTAGAGAGAGCAAGACGAAATATGTAAATCCCAATTTCAAGTATGTCTTCATGTCTAATTTCGCGTTCATTAATCTAAATTAAAGTGCAATATCAAGTTCTATTCCAGATCTAATTCAATTGCGATTTAAGGTCAAATTTAAACTCTGGTCAAATAATACATTCGACATCCTTTGATTACTTGATTTTCCATGCCAAAACATTCTTCTGTAAGGTCGGGTGCCCCACCTTTTGTTAATATCTGGGCACGCTAGTGTGTAAACATAAGTATTTTTGAAAATTTGCGAAACAATGCACGGCATGAGAGTAACATTTATGGACATTCACTTGTTCTTACTTTCATCCGTATTTTAGGTTTAACGTATTTAAGATACAAACCGCAATGGCTAAAATAAATATTTCAGCAGAAGTAAGAATTAGGTATCTAGAGTTTTATTTGCTAGGTTCAGCATTTTGTATCGCTCATCATCCGGAAGAATTAAACTTACCCTGACACGACTGATTTTTACAAGTTGTGTGAAAGGTTACCATAAAAATTAACTTCAATACTGACAAATGCCAGGTGTCTTCATCATTATCACAGGAAAAGGAGTTGCCTGGTATTGCATAATATAAAGAAGCTCTCGGCCTATCGGAAAAACATATCGTCATCAGTTCAACATCAGTTAGGATAACGAAAATTTTTCGCTAGGAAAAAGACGGTCTACATTCCATTTCTGCTACCAAATCAGCAAACAAATTATGCGGCTTTGCGATTTGGCAATTACTCATAACTTTTGTTAGTGCTTACGTGGTCCACGAAATGCATAGGTATCAGCGTTTATCGATTCAATAGTAAACTGGAAAGGTAAACTTTCGACTTTGGTGTAGTCTACCATTCTGCTCATTCGACTGAGACGCTGATAGTTAATTATCTTAATTATTATGAATCATTCTCAGATATCATTTGCTGATTGGTAATCATAATTTGATCTGAGGTTTATCTCTTTGACCGCTATCATTTGCCATAATCAACATCACTCATATGGAAAATAAAACCAATTAATGTTATTGAGAATATAAAACCCATTATACAATTGTATCATTTTGTATTAAAATGAAAATCTGAATTACGTCTCAAACACGAAGTGGTTGTTATTTAAGCAAATTCCCATTGGTATATTTAGTCAGAAAAAAACCGACACGCTAACGAACATTTTCTTTGAAGTTTGCGATAGGAAACCTCCGCTCAGACATTTTTGCAATTGATAGCCTTGAATAGTAGTAGGTAGTCACAGGCGGCTTACCGACCCAGATTTTGGTCTTCGCAATAAATCCGAATTGGTAGCAAATGGTTTCGTCTCGTTTTGTGAAAATCGCCCCGAATCCGACCGGGTGCATATCAACAGACCGATAGCAATCCGTTTCGACAAACGCTAGGAATAGGAAAAAAAAGGTTCCCATTCTGTAGTGGCAGCACTCCCACTTGGTTCAATGGTTCAATGGCAGTCAGGAGACGATGCCGAAGGCCGTTTATGAGATTGTGCTCGGAATGGTTTTCAATTCGTTTCGCTGCGTGCTAGAAGATCGTAGGCCAATCGCAAGAGCTATTTTGTCACGTGATAACCCGGCCTGGTGTCTATTGTGGAAAACTCAACCTAATCCACCTAATGGGAATGGGATTTTCTCGTATTATCGAATTGCAGGCAGTTCCTAAAATAAGTTAAAGCATAATCCGACGCTTCGCGTGAATGTTTTTTTAATGGATTGTCACGTTTAAATGAATGTAAGCTAAAAACTGATTTTACCGTTCTGAAGACGTATTGACTACTAAAGGTAGTAAAGGTATGAAAAAAACTTCTATCAACTGTATTTTACTTTTGCCTCCTATGGCACATAGAATGGTACATAGAATTACCACTAAAAACTACAAAAGAAATGATTTTGTCCAACAAACAGAATGAAATTCGCACAACAAAAGCTTCTATCCCCGAGATAAGTTCATTAGAGCCGAAGCTCGTAACTTCGTTACAACAAAAAAATAAAAATAAAAAGAAAAATCGAGCATCATCAGCCAATCTCCATCAAGCAAAGTGGAGGATTGCCAGCGAGTTGGCTCATCTCATCGATAAGAGCAACTACAACAACAACCAGCAGGCAGGCTGTGTTGTCGGGGGATGGATGGGAAGATAATGCCGCAGGGAACAGATCGCTACTGTGCTGATTTTCGCAGAATTACAAATGATAAAATCATGAGGTGTCTTTTCACCAGTAAAAGTATTTTTTCGTGCTTCGATTGCGTAGTGAAAGCAATTTGTTGGACATGCCGGTAATGAGAAGAAGTGGATATAAATCGTTTCCACAAATTTTGTTTATGAAATTTATTGCCATTTATTGAATGCCATCGTCTTCGCGTCTCCAAGGTGGACACTGACCGTTTCAATGATTTATCACTGAAATGAATTGCATTATGGCACCCGATAGCGTTTTTTTATAACAACAGATCAAAACTTAAACAAATCAAAATAATATAATTGTTTATCAAATAACTCTAAAGAATAACTTCTAACTTCTAAAGAAAAAATCATGATTTCTAAAGTGAATTCAGAGATCTATCTAGTCTCTTTTACGCGTAGTTTTTAAATTCACGGGGTTTTTTACACCAATTTAAATATATAAGCGATTTTTCAATTCGCGATGTTCAATTTATACGGAAATATTCCTTCACGTTAAAAGCGACTTAAGTATACTTTGATAAAATAAAATAATTAATCCCTTTGGAAGTTGTTTGGATACTTGGAAGAACGAGTAAAAGAAAAAAATAAATAAATACATAGGGTTTATTTCTAATTCCCGTCGTAGTAAGTAAAGCCATTCCCATTTTCATCATTTGTTGGATCGATTTAATGAATACTCCAAAAGTTTTTGTGCTGATTTGACTAAAACACACTTACCTTCCGATCCGGGCACTCTGAAATCACTGGAAAACGATTATTAAAGCATATTATTGAAATTACAAAACTGACTTTATTTCTTAAATTCGTCGTACCGTTTTAAAATCCTTCCATCAAAATTTTTCATCGTCCGAACTGAAAATCACAACAATGTTTACGGGCAAGTTTTCCTGGCTGTAGAATAACGACAATGCCTTGCATGAGTTATTTTCATTTATGAATGACGGAAATTAAAACGATTAGTCGACCTTTTCTTCTTCGTCGCACGAAAAAACGTTGGAAATTTGGCTGGTACGACTTCTTTAATGATAAAAAGCATTTAAATAGATCTCAGCTCACTTTGATTGATTGCGTATGACAGGCAACAAACTAAAATATTAAGGAATAACTAATTTTGCATTGTGTGTCATAAAAATGCTGACATTTTTAATAATTTATGTTGGATAGGACGGGAATAGGCAATTACGACGAAGCAGCAACATACCCTATTTATAGGTAATAGATTATTTTCCCTTCTTATTATTTATTTTCCCTTCTTATTTTTTCATCTCACTTTTCCCTACTTACTTCGCCCTACAGCCTGTACTTTGAGCAATTCTCGTTGGAATCATAATACGTAACATAATATATTTGTCATTGGACGCACAACTTACGGTTGAACAGAAAAAATAAACAAATACTCTGAGTTGTCACACTGGTTCACATTCGTCTATTTCCTTGGAAACAGTTGAATGTCAGTGAAATGCCTTTCAATTAACATGTGAACTACTATAGATGGTAGAGTAGAGTTTACTCTACTATCTGTACGAACAACGAGTTAAAATTAAGACAGTTGAAATATCATCAACTAGCTGACCCGACAAACTTCGTATTGCCACAAATTGAACTGTGTTGTATATAAACCGTGAATCTCGGATGACCTTTGCCACAATCTCGAGTTTTGCAAGTTTCTGAGGAGTTCATGGGTGTTTTAATATACAAATTTTCCTCGCAATAAAGTAGAAAACAAGTCCCCCAACTTCTAGAGTTATGAGAAAATTTGCATTTCATTTGTATAGGAGCCCCCCCCCCTCCTAAAGCAGGGAGAGGTTTCAATTCACCATAGAAAACATTCCTGTCTCCAAAAACACCCACAGGTCAAATTTTGTTCCATTTGCTTGATTAGTTCTCGAGTTATGAGGAAATTTGTATTTCATTTGTGTGGAAGCCCCCCCTCTTAAAAGGGAGAGGGGTAATTATTCCCCTCCAATAGAGGGGAGGAATCTCAATTCACCATAGAAAAAAAATTGCCTACAAAAACACCCACATGCTAAATTTGGTTCCATTCGCTTGATTAGTTCTGGAGTTATGCGGAAATTTATTTTTCTTTAGTATGGGAGCCCCCCCTCCTAAAAAGGTCCTAAAAAGGGGTCCTAATTCATCATAGAAAAAATTCATGTCTCCAAAAACACCCGGATGCCAAATATGGTTCCATTTGATTAATCAGTTCTCGAGTTATGAGGAAATTTGTATTTCATTTGTATAGGAGCCCCCCCCTCCTAAAGTTGGGAGAGGTTTTAATTTACCATAGAAAAAATTCTTGTCTCCAAAAACACCCACATGTCAAATTTGGTTCCATTTGCTTGATTGGTTCTCGAGTTATGAGGAAATTTGTATTTCATTTGTATGGAAGCCGCCCCCCTATTAAAAGGGAGAGAGGACATAATTCCCCTCCTAAAGAGGGAAAGGGTCTCAATCCACCATAGAAAAAATTCATGCCTCCAAAAACACCCACATTCCAAATATGGTTCAATTTGCTTGATTAGTTCTGGAGTTATGAGGAAATTTGTATTTCATTTGTATGGGAGCCCCCCCCCTTCTCCTAAAGTGGGGACGGGTCCTAATTCACCATCGAAAAAATTCTTGTCTCCAAAAACGATATAATCCTCCTCCCGATATAATCGGGTGAGAGGTAGGGTTGGTCACTCACTATTTTATAACTTTTCATTTTTAGGGCTTCACATTGCACTAGGTTTGGCGCGGTCCTAAGAAATCTTGCTGGGGCGAGGAGACTTCGTCACTTTTTTCTGGCTCACTTCCCTAACACTGAAATCAAATTTGCCTAGGTTTACAGCGGTTCTGAGAAATTCTGTTCGGACGAGAAGTTCAATAACTTTTTCTGACGTGCTTCCCAAGCACAGATATCAAATTAGTATAAGTCTGAAGGTCGTATAAAATCTTCGACCTATTGGGACGAGGACGCTTTGTCACTTTTTTCTCTAAAATTATAGTAATCGAAATCACAGTAAACAGAAGGTGTCCCTGCCTATGAAGCAAGCCGATCAAGAAGAAAATGTATGGAGATATTTGACCTTGAAACTTTTCATTTATTTTCACTAATTGGTGATTGAAAAAGAAAGTTATAATAGAAATCACACGTTTGCTACATCTATTATGAGTCGATCGGTATCTAAACAATGAAAACACCCCATTCATAATCGGCAGAGCTATTAGCGTTCAAAGTCAATATCTGTCATATTTTCGTGACGCTTGCAGTTTTTGAATTTCCGGAATGACATCCTATTTCAAACCTTGCCCTAAGACGTAGTCAAAAGAAAAATTTATCGATATTACCTATTACAATTACCGAAGCATTCGGTTGAGGGAATGGGCTGTTTGCTGGTTTCTATCAACTCATTTTACGTTAAGGACATCAGTTTGATCTAGCTTCCATGTTAAGAATATAAAATTGACTGAAAAGGAAGAGTGGTCTTAAACTTTCACATCACTGTTTACTTTCAGGACATCAACTTCATGTAGGGTTAATAGAAACGAATAGATCTTTTCCTATTGGACGGGAAAGCCTTGTAGCTTTTTTCCAATATGGATTCTCAAGTGTATAAACTTACCATCGCGAGCCTGGGAAGCAAAATTAAGCTTACATGTGATTGGTTGTTTCGTTAATTCTTGACAGTGATTGATGTTTATGCTTATTTCAATAGTAACATTACAAGTTACTACTATATTTACAATGTCGCTCAATTCTTAAAAAAAATTCTGATCGATTGAAGCAAATATCTTTGAAATCCACTGAGAAAAATGACTGAGTTTTAAGCTTGTAAAACATAACCGCTGAACCCCAACATAAAAAACAAAAACGTATTTCTACGTTAAAAAATCCAGTGATCCAATAAAGTGCAAATTCAACTTCAATATTGAGTCCAATTTCAATTCCAATTTCAAGTCTAGGTTCAAATCCGAATCCAAGTTCAAATTTATTTACACTGAGTCGGAACTGAGTTTCGGAATTTACGCGGTTACGCGGTTACTGCGAAGAGGTAGACTCCTCCCCTAGGTATAGCTTATATGACTAATTTCAAACTTCTGCTAGTCATTCATCCATTTCAACAATACCACTATCATACATACATTTTAGGCATTGTTTTCAACTACCTACCAGAATATTGTATTTCGAAATGAATTTTGAATTTGATTTGTGGGGCAAGAGGCCTATATAGTATGTTTAGCGGTAGTCTGAAACATATTCACATTGTTAAGATGAAACCATATTTATTTGTTACAAGTTTAGCAACTTGTTTGCTAACATTTATTGAATATTTGAGTACATTTTGGTACTTTCAAATCATTTTTATTTTTGTGTTATAGTCTTACTAAATAAAGAATTTCCGGCGGTTATTTTCGGCCCACTGATTCTATTTTCAGCACATGTGAGAAGCTCGACAAACAATCAAGTGTAAAACAAAATATAATACATAATACTTCAACAACAGACAAACGAAATCATATAAACTAGTTTTTTGACGATTGCGCAGTGTTGCCAATATATCAGCAATAAGTTTAATTTAGCTTAATTTCACTCAATACTATAGAAGAGCTATAATGGACAGAGAAAAACGCGCAGTGATGGAAAGTGCGTCCGTATATGTTAATATTCATTCGAAAAGATAAGTTATAAGTTCAATATTAATGATCATACTGAGAGCCAAATGTCAATAACAATTGGTTAAAGATGCATTGGTAATTACACTCTAACGCACAGCTTATCTTATTTCAACACTTTCTTATTGGAATGAAGTGATATGCAACGCAAACCACAAAGTCTCGAGTAATGGTAAAATGAAGTGTAAATCTAAATGGAATGGTGAATTTTCCCGTCAGCAAGCCCAGCTACATCCATCACATCGACAATGTATCATCCAGTCTTGCCTATATTCGAACAACTGTCAATTTCCCAACCGAATGGGTTTTGTGATATAATTCGATTAGATTATGCACTGTTAAGCTAAAACACAATGGCAGCCATATCTCTTGACACAAAAGTTGAGTGTGAAACCGTACCTTATCCGAACAAATCGATTTGACTACAATGTCTGCGCGCTTGAAAATTATACATGAATCTTTTCCGCCTGTTAAGCTTCACTCCAAACTCAACATTTCATCCCCTCGTTCCTATTCGTGCTTGCAGCGAAGCTGCCATCCATCTGAAAGCTCGTGCTAAGATGGACTCCAATAAAAGCCAGTTGGTGTTATATACTTCTTAGATGCTTTCGCAATCCAATTCTAGGATTCCCTTAGACAGATTGCTTCCTTCAGATATTCAAACTCCCAGCACGCAAATAGCTCTCTGAATAGATAATGATTAATTCATGGCGAAAAAAGTGCTTTAATTTTACGCCGAAACGTAACACTGTGAAAAATTATAATCAACTTACTGCTGTGATCCGGCAGTCTAATGTCTCTTCCAAGGAAAGGATACCTTTCCCGTTTGCTGAACCTACATTTGCCACCAAATCTACCGTAGCGGAAAGAATCGGAACCGGCACCCAGCCAGCGCAGCGGCCGCCGGTGCTGTGCTAAGAAAACAAGCTGCGGTTTGCCTTGAAAAGTTTGATTAACTTTGGAAAAGTTTCTGTGTTGACTGGTACCTGATGCCGGGCTCTTTCCCCTCAGCTCAGTTTCCATGTTGTTAATTTGCTTGCCTACCTACCTGCAAAGTATGTTTCCTTTCTTATTATTAGGGCACGCTTGACACGTTGCGAGCGTTCCGGACCGTACTGGCATGCGATTTCGGATTGACAGTTCCGGTGGCAATCTTCTGAATTTCATTTATACAGAATGACTTAACATTTATCTTCGTTTACAATAAATAAAAGTTCGCCAAATTTCTCCGAGAGCTGTTTAACGTTCCGAAATAGCGATCTTTCACGGTACATTTCAGCCTTTCAACAAAGTGCCTAATTCTCAAAATTAATAACATCTTTCCGAATTCATGACCCGGAACTGAGACAGAACCACAAATCTATCCGCAGAAAAACTTTGGTTTTGATTAGATAACCGTCCATTTATCTCGTTGTGAAGTAATAAACACGCTTCTGATTGATAATAACCGATTCTTTATCACATAAAAATTGTACAAACGATTCACGTGATACCCGATCGGATCAAAATTATTGCTGTCTATCGTATGGACAAAAGCAATTATCACCCAATTCATGTAGCGGATAATCGTAAATCAGCAGCCCACGGCTTAGGCTTATTTTGACGAACAATAATTCTAGCTCATTGTTTATGTACAGTTGAAAAATCATTTAAATTCTCTACGCTGCTCCTGTTATAACTGTGACTTTTATCTATCAGTATGCATGGGGGTTTTCTATTTCTACCTTCTCATTCGTTTGGCTAAGCCCGTACTAAAGCCTGGCTTATATCTGTCAGCAGTATCTGGCTGTTTGAAACGATATACTCTGACGGGTTTGATTGATTGAATGGAAAGCAGTTGATGTGAAACAATATAAAAAGCATTGAATTGACACACGCAACTGTATTTTAAAGGTGATGAGGTAAATCTGCAGATATTTATTTGAGACGTCAATAAACATCATAATATAACCAGTGTTTTAATGTAACTCGTTCGTCAGAAATAACCTCTTTACAATGTATTTTTAACCTCGTCAATTTAAATTTGACTTAATTGGACCTATTGGACCTGGAATTTGCATTAAATTAGACTTCAAATTGCGCGTGATATCTGACATGCAATTGAACTTGACATTAGATTTTAATTTGTACTAATTAATTGAAATTAAAGGTTTACTTCAAACCGGACATGGACACGAAATTAGACAGAAAGTTATCATAATTATAACTGACATTTTCCATCTGATTCTCTCACACGTTTTATCACTTTTCTGTTCCGAGTATTAGGCCCCGTTTTTCCCGGTTTTTTGTTTCGTTTTTTCCTCCTTTTATGTACCACGGAAGAAAACCCCAGAACTTCCGTTTTTCATCTTTTTCTCTCATTTTAGTATTTTCTGTCCTGTTTCCTGTTTCGTAGTTCCATTCTTCTTCGATCTTGTCTCATTTTTCAAATTTTTCACTCGTTTGTTGATAGTTTCTTTCACCTTTTCTCTTTTCTTATTTCGTTTCTAGTTTTCGTCTTTTTCCAACTCTTTTTACCTCCTTTCCTTTCAATTTTTCGTCATCGTCCGTTCAGTCTTACTCTTTTTAATGCCACGTTTTCCTTCTTTTCTTTCACGTTTATTCTTTTTCTTTGTTTTTTCTCTGTTTTCGTATTCCTCTCCATACTTACTTACATACTTACTGTCTGCCGGTCCGGTAGAACAAAGGGATCAAATCGGAAATCTCCACTGCCAACGTTACCGGCTACGGCTTTCACATGTCGCCAGCGCATCAACAGCCTGGATGTCCTTGGCTAAGCTGCGTCGTTATGAGCCTGAGTCTGCCGCTTCTTCATGCGGATTTCAGTCGAGTGCTTCTCTGTTAACCTAGTACATTTCTTTCTCTTTCTTTTTTGTTCCCATTTTCCCATTTTCATCCCATCTGTCTCCTTTATATTCCGTTTAACCTCATTTGGGGGCGGGGGTGGCGGGGCTCTGAAGCCGTAAGGTTACCGAGTCGGGTTTGACAAGCGTATGGTCGTGGGTTCGAATCTTAGTAGAATCAGGCCATTCGATGTCAAAGTGACTTTAGGATGGGTTTATTATCAGGCCCCTCATCACCCTTCCTATATGCTGAATTCTATATTATCCCGATGAAGCCTATTGATAGTGCAAAAATAAGACCATTACAGTTAAATGCACAGGTAGCAGACCTGGTTGCGCCAGGGATTGGCTATAATTGGGGACTACACTATCATGTGGAGCGAGGTAGATAAGTAGAGTAAGCATTGAAGGAAGGGTAAACCCCAATACAGACACGTTCACGCATAAAAAAATTATAAAAGCTCATCGCTCACTCAATAGCGATAGTAGCAAAAAAGAAATGCGGTGCAGGCTACAACAAACACCCGGGCGATATTGCAATAGATCTACAGCTTGGGGCTACAGTAATAAATCCACACAAGAAAAAAAACCTCTTTTTCCCGTTTGCTCGTTGCCTCTATCGTTTTTTTCTTCTCGCGTTATTTTTATTTTCCCATTTGGTCTTCTTTTTGTAACAGATTCCCTTTCTTGTCTTGTTTGCCTCCTCTTTTGGTCCCTCTTTTTTCCTTTTTTCTCCCGCTGTTTCTTCTTTTTCTGTCCTTTTCCTGCCTTGTTTTTCACTTTTTTCTGAGTCCTGATATTCTGTTCCATTCCATATTTCGTTGTTTCTGTCGTTTTCCTTTTTTCCTTTTCCCGCTTTCTGTCCAGTTTCGATTTTTTGGTTTTTTGCGGTTTTTGTTTTTTTTCGCTTTTAAACTCCGTCCCGTTTTTCATTTTTGTCTGTTCCGTTCTTCCACTAATTACGTCCTGCTTTTCCACCTTTTCTGTCACATTCTGATTTTCTTCTCCGTTTTGTCTTCCATTTTCATTTTTTTCTTTCACTGATTGGTTTTCCACGTTTACTGCTATTATACCTCTATTTTGCTGTTTCTGCTTTTTTCCGTTTTTTCCTTTTTTGTCCCATTTTATCTCTTATTCTATCCAGTTTATCATTATATTATTCTCCGTGTTCTTCTGCTTTTTTTATCTTCTTTATATTTTTCATCTTTTGTTACCTACTCATTTTTTGCCTCGTTTTCCTTCACACTTTCCCGTTTCCCTACTACACTCAAGTACTTTTTTTACACGATTTGTTTTTTCGATTATCAAGAACGGGACAACTTAAGGACCATTCAACTATTTCTCAATACATTTGGGAGCGGCCCGACATTCGTTACGTAGTTTGTAAGTGGTCCCTAAGTGGCACCGTTCTTGAGTAATCGAAAAAAACAAACCGTGTAAAAAAAGACTTGAGTGTATTCACTGTTTTATCTCTTTGTGTAACGTTATCTCTCCCATTCTGTAACGTTTTTTTTTCATTTTCCTTTATTTCGTATCAACTTTTATTCTTTTCCTCTTTCGCGTCCCTAGAAGCACAATTGTTAAAACGTATTTACACCCAAGTAAAAGTTTTAATACGTTCCTATAGTGGTTTTCATGACCAATTTTTTAAAATCGCTAATAAAACTATGCGCTCCACTATAACTATATGATGACCGCTATAAAACTGTTCTCTGACCAAGTGGCTCAGACCTAAGAATGCTTTCATAATCTCTGTAAGAATTAGGTTATAAGCTCAAGTATTCATATCACGCACGCAGCAATAAAAACGATCAGGCTTTCGCTGCAGCCATCGCCATATAATTTAATAAAGCCTTTCGCTTTTCGCTCTGGTAAAAGCTAAATCAGTTCATCAGCTTTGTCAACTTGAAAATGCATCCGTGAGCAGAAAAGTTAAAGTTTTACTGTCAGATCATTCTGATCGATTTGGTTTATAGCGACCATAATAAAATATCCCAGAATAATTATCGTTAATATAGTTAAAGTTTTGAGCAATCTTAGTTCGTTTGCAGCATATGCGCATTAAATATTTTCGTACATATTGATATGATAGGTGGATAAAATCAACGCACCATTCAAATTTTGCAATTTTCGAAAACTGGTTATTTTTACAAAATAAATATATTCAGTTAGTTAATCTCAATTTTTAGCCAAACCATGTTAGTTGCTTCGTGTGCAAGAAAACCGAATGGTAATACAGGTCGGAGTCGATTATCCGAGTGAATTTTTTTTGTAAATAGCTTTTTTGAAATATGTTCACGTTCAAAACGTGTTTAACATTATAAAGAAAATTTCATTTTTATAGCGACCATAATAAAATATTGTAGAATAATTATAGTTAATAGTTATTAAATTTTGAGCAATCTTAGTTCGTTTGCAATAATAACTTGCTTTCTGCAAAACACTTGCACTGAAGCTAAAACAAAATACTCAAATATGGCAGTATGACCTCGCATAAAAAATAATTTTGGTGTTGAACTTTGGTATTCTTCATAATAGCTTCAAAAAAAACTGCTTGGTCAGGGTGTTGCCGTTTTAATAGCTCCGTTTTAAAAGATTTCTTGCGATTTGACAAGCAAACGCAATAAGATTAATTTTGATTGGTGCGCCATTTTGTATTACTACACCACACTTATGGTAAGTTTATAAGAGACGTGGTGCAGCTAACTAGTTTTTTCGTGGTAATATAGGCAAGCACAATAAATTTGCTTTATTAACAGTTTTATTGTGGTTTTCTAATTAGCTATAAGACACTTTCCAGCGTTACGGGACACAATTAGCATCCATTTTGACTATGTGAACTGCTTCCTGTTTTACCAATTTTTTGGCAAAGTCCTTGTAAAATAGTTGGTTAACAAGGACATTACCGTTCATTCGAATGCCAGGGATATGATGAAATAGCAACTGATTTCCATAGTAGGGATTGAGTTCTGTAACGCTGGAATATGTCATAAGAATGTTTGGGCTCGTATCCTCTTGGTATTGCGCAATATCCCAATAAAACCAGAGGTAATGATTAATACCGCAATAAAACTTTTTTTTAAATTCAAGTAAAACCAAGTGGCTTTAGAATTGTTAGTGTTATCATCCAACTTTTCTCCTTTTGTATCATTTATCATTTATCCTTTTTTTTTGACAGCAGTAGAAAATAGACTACCGGACTTCATCGGTAATTCATCTGTGAATATGCAAGAAAAAATTAATAATTCCCCCTAATTTTACGAATTTACCTTAGAGTTTTCCTCCATCACTTAACTTAAAATTGTGTGCCGGTGTTGACCTAGTCAATCAGTCTGTTTTGTCCATCGATCTGCTTTATTAATCAGTCGGACTTGTCTATCGAACTGTCTTGTCCATCATTCTATCTTATCCATTGGTTTGTTTTATCTACCGGTCTGTTTTGTCCATCAGTTTGATCTATCAATATTTCAAGGGGTGATAGAAGATCTCATATGACGAAAAACTTCCTTCTACGCACATGGTCAAATCTCAATCGTTACAAAGTTATTAAACATGATTCGGTTTTGTTTTCATTAAATTAACTCTAGGGCTTAAAGTATGCTAGCTAGCTCAATTCTGTTGCTTTTATTCGAAAGCTGGAAAAATTTTACTATGAAAATAGCCCTTAAACCCCCTACTTCATGAAATTTAGAAGCTTTTCAGAAGCAAAAAGCTTTAAAATAAGTGTAATAAGCAATAGTAAAGGTGGCTGTCCGCATGTTCTTCCGAAAAATACCTTTCGATGCTGGAATCGTTTTGCGAAACGTCCTTAAGAGGCCCGAGAAGTCTGTTTCGTTATTGTTTTCCATACGCGTGAGACCGTGTCCATCGCACGCGGTAATCTAGTGTGCTATACGTGATGTATGAATTCGTGCAGTTTTCAGATACTAATTTAACACTCAACACGTTGCCTTTAAAATTAAATTGCAACGAAACTAAAAAACGTTTTACGTCAAAGAACGAATTATTCAACGGTACCAGAGCTTCAAATTTGGTAAATTGGTAGATTAGTCACGCTTTTTTGGGAGAAATTTGATAAAATCGCGTTAAAAACACATTTTGAATCTTCTGATAAGTTACTAAATTTCATGAAGTAGGAAGTTTTTATGACAAATTTCAATGTAAATCTTTCTCAACTTTCGAATAAAAGCAACAGAATTGAGCTAAGTTAGCATACTTTTGCACTAGAGCTAATTTAAGGGACTCAGAACAGAAAACTAAAAATGTTTAATAACTCGGTAACGATTGAGATTTGACAATGTACGTAGAAGGTTTTCTGTATAGAAGTTACTATTGGAAATATTCCCCGAATATTCTATAACTTACTAAGCTTATTAACCCTACATTATCTGACCAAAAATCGGACAAGATTCAAAAAGTCAGAGCTCCCGGTTAGAAATAAAAACCTTTAGGCTCACGTATAATTTTAACCATGACGATCATCTGGTGCCTTTTGACAAAATTTCAATTACAATATGTAGTCCGAAATTGGAACTTGAAACACTCGACTTGGGTTTATTTGTACCCTACTGATCTATTGATGGTGGTTAAACTGAAATTTTTAGCAAAACCATCTACTAGAATGTTAATAAAAGAAGAACCAAAACAAATATCTACGAAAACGACACGAACACAATGTTATCTGCTGCCAAGATGCAAACAAAGTGCAACCTGATAAGAAAATCAAGTCAAATCGTCATTTGTTTTCCCCTGCCAGGAATAATGAATCATACACTTGAACGCAAGGCCAGTAGCCGTGGAACGAATCGAGACAGAAACTTGACGGTTAGCCAAAAGAATAAGCTCCTTGTTTGCATTCATCACTTCGAAAACGTGCAACGAATCCTTTTCCATTTAGCGCAGCATCCAAACCACTTTACCGCTTTTCTCGCTCCATTTGAATGGGTCAATTTAAGTATAACCGTTTTGTTTTTTTTTTGCGATCATACATAGTTTAAAGTGAATCGATTCGTTTAAAGTGAGTGAAAATCCTCCGAGTGTCATCGACCGCCTGCGACGTCCGGCCAAGTCAACCCAGTCATCCACAATCTGCATTTTAAAACGCGTCGCTTTCTCTCGTTTTCTCTTCACCGCGTCGGAGAAAATGTAACTATCATGAAACGTTCCTGAAACGTTCCTGAAATCGTGAATTGTTGTGTGCAGCTAGTCAGTAGAGTTGTGATAAAAAGGATAAAATAACTGGCGGATACAGTTTGTATGCAAATCTAGATAAACTCTATTGACCTTATTATAATAATAGTAGAAGGGGCTGACCCAGCAGAAATGTAGTAACCTTATACTTTCACCCCGTCCAATTGCGATGTGTAAATAACAGCAGCCCGAAATAATGCAATCTGCCACAATATGAAACGTGTTGTTCTTGGTCTGTATGAAACGACGAATCTCCTCCTAAGCTAGATGGTTTCTAAATCTCAAACATACGTGACCAATTGGTAGTAGAAGGTAGTCGAAGTAGTGAATCTAGTCCTATTTATACGCATATTCTGTGCACGTGTCGTGTCCTAGCGAAAGAATAAAGAAGTCAATTAACTATGGAGTTAATTAAATACGATTGAATTAGTTTCGGCGAAACTTTCGTTCGACGGGTCCACATTGGAAAGGTAAAAACATTCCCAATGAATTAGATAGTGACAAATAATAAAATTGACACGAAAATGGTGTGATGATTTCGAGTGGAACGAACTTGAAAGCGGTGTTTGTTCTGGTTAGGGAAGTGCTATAATAAATAATCTCGCTCAACCAAAGAAGATGGCCGACACCAGCTCCAGTGAGGAAGAACAGTGTCAGACTCCCGGTCCGGAGTCAACCCCTTCGGTACCGTCGTCGCAGCTGCAAGTGGTCCACCGAGGTCCTGCACGGTGTCACGAGTGCTACAGCGACTGCGGCGATTGCTTTCCTTGCTGCAAGGATGCGGTGCACAAGTGCAATTCGGATCCCCTCAGTGGTGGCAGCAGGATGCTACCCGGCAAAAACCTGCTGACCCGTTCGCTGCGCTATCCAATCGGGCCAGCTACTCGAAAATGTGTGCTCACTCTGGATGGGTACTCGTACGTAATCGGTGAGTATATGCTGTACAAACAGTTGTGTGGATTCTCTTTTCCAAAGAAAATGTATTCAAATTTATGGGCATCCATACAGCTGCCTAGTTGAACATGAAAAACACCAAACCATATCACGATGCCAGGCGCCGGAGCATCGGAACGGCTCGGGATGTCTTATCAGAACTTCAGATATGTTAATATTTGTTAAGTCGCAGATTATTTCATGATTGTTTTCTTCGTATGTGTTTCTTTGTTTTCGTTCCAACTCGCCAGCTTTTGCCTTCTAGCACGTTTTCTAGCTGGAAAAAACATAAAAACCTATCCTGCAACAAAATTATAGCAAAAGCCTCCAAATGCTCCGATGAATAAATTTTCACTACGAATGCCAACGCCAGGTTTGAGGAACGACAAATTGACCAATTTGTTCGTTTTTTTCTCAACTAAGCTAGTCAATTTATTTGGCTTGGACGAGCTTAAGGTTTGAAAGGTAAAATCAAACTATCGAAGTAAACCTCTTTGCAATGATATCAACTATTGCAGATGGTATTGAAGTAATTTGAAATGCTCGATAATGCTGATCGCGGTTAAATTTCCAAACCTAATTCAAACCCCAAGCGATTGTGAGACACTTTAAACGAAACCAAAATCTTCAACATTTTAAAAGAATAGAAGGTCACAGCTGAAAGTCAAAACATGCTGTGCGTTAGCAAATGTTCTTCGATTTCCAAACAATCTTGTTTAAACTGAGCTAATATTTAATCAAATCTAATTATATATTAATTTTTTGTTTTTGTATTTTTTCAGGTAAGTCCATCAGGCAAGGAACAGCACTCTACACCTCAATAGCAAGTATATACGTATATATTATATACTGACAAAATTAGTACTCAATAGGATGCACTGTTTTCTAACAAAAGTTGAGATGCTACACGAAAACAAATTCAATCTCTATAATGCCAATAATGACTTAAAGTTTCCAGATAAATACACCATGACAATCATGGTATCACGAATTTCTTCCGATACACAACACAATATCATGAATTATTATTTAAAGGTACGATTTCAAATCTAACTTTTGAACCGCTGAGTAATCGAAATTAATTGAAATTTTGCATGAAGACAGTTCAAAGTGCATTGTTCACACAATGTGAGATCACATTCATCAGATGCGCAAAGAATGGAAAATAGCGTCGAAAGAACAGCTCGCTCGTGAAAAAAATCCCCACAAGTCCAACAAAAATAATAATCTATCACATCGTGCCATCGGTTAAAAGTTGGGAATCACGAATTGTGCGGGTTCTCGTGTCATAAAACGGTTAGAGGAACGTCTGACTGTCAACCGTAAGCGTAAGAAAGGCGGAGAAAAAAGTCTTTCGTATACTATTAAGGATCACACCCGTGTAGTTGAGACCTTTGACGAGAGACCAAACTCCACCCACTCAAGCTGAATAACGTACGTTCAAGCTTCAGAAGGCCTCAGTAGAATATGGTCGCGAAAAACCGTGTCCGGAAGTTATACGATCTTAAGCTGACGAAACCACACTGCTGCACAGTAGTCCAAAAGGGCGAAAAGTGGAACTTTTTTCCTAGTGTCCCTTGTTTTCATTTTATCATTTATGGTCTTCAGCACTTTTGTTCGTAAGAATATCTCCTTAATCTAAAACTGTCAAAAGTTAGTCGTCGCTTACTATAATGAAATAAAAATAACTTTTTTTTTGTTAGGAAATATAGACATAGTTCCTTCGGCAAAGTTGTAAATATTATAAAAACAAGCAACTTTGCTGAAGAAATAAAATTTCTATCTTTATCGAGTGCTGAACTATAGGACATATTCTTTAAAACTTCTTTAAAAATTGGTTTCACGTACTTAGCTTTTGTTACTTGCATTTTACAAGAATACAAAGTTCTAGGCAATTATTGAAGCTCTCAAAATACACGTTTTTGCAGAAGACCGCAAATCTCTTGGATCTTTACTTGCTGAGTTATCGCATATTCAAGCTTTAAATTTCCATAGCTTCACGAAGCCATGGGGTAAAATGAGGCAAGCGGATTTTAGGAATCAGCGCTTCATCTTAAAGCTTAAGTCGAGTACTATAAACTTGTATGAGTTCCGCTTGTCCCCTAGCACCCAAATTAAAGTACGGCAAGCATACGTTTTATGTATTTCGCGTTCGCGAACGGCTCGATGCACGTCCATTTTTTTGTGTTCATAGATAGATACATGGTTTCTTCGGCAAAGTTATGGAAAACATAAAGATAAACAATTTTGTTAAACAAATTACATTTCTATCTCTATCGAGTGCAGAGCTGTAGAGCATTTTCTTTGGAAAATCTTTAAAAATAAGTTTTGCATATTTAGCGTATGTTGGTTGCATTTGACAAGAGTATATGGTTCTAGGCGATTATTGAGAGACTCAAAATACATGTTTTTGCAGATGCAAATCTCTAGGATTGGTTAGGGTGACAAACACTTAAAAAATAATTTGGAATGGCCTAATACAAGTAAGAAAATTCAACAACGCATTCAAGCTGGAACTCGGAGGAGCTACTTTTCCCTCCGCAAAATCTTTCGCTTGAAAGAATCCAGTGTTAATCACGATCCAGCCCGCTAGCATCTACTCTTTCTGAAGTTGAAGTATAGGGTAACCAACGTAATTTGGACCCCCTCAGCAGCTGTACATAATTTGGACACTTACAGCAAAATCAAATGCAAGTGTCCAAATTATGTACAGCTGCTGAGGGGGTCCAAAATAGGTTGGTTACCCTAAGAGCTTCGTAACGTTTCACTTCATTATGTTGTCTAAAAATCCATAGGATTGCATCTATTTTTTCGGCCTATGGCCTAGATCTAGTGGAAGAACAGGTGGTTTGAGACGTTCTTTTAATAAAAAATAGTAGATTACTTAGAGTCTTGTAACTATTTAGGCCCTGTTGGCAGCCGCTATCCATCTTTTTACTTCACGGCTCACATACACTCCCTCCACAATTATGGATCACCCACAATTATGGATCACTTTTGAGTTTCAAGTTAAATAACTCAGTTAAACAAACTGTTTGAAGGTATGAATCATTTTTGCAATAAAATATACCCTATTAACTAGCTTTTAACACATAAAACATCCTTTAAATCCCGACATTGATGCTTTTTCAATGAGCGTACAAAGTTGTTATCGAGGATCTATCAAAATGTCTGTCGTTTTTTCAATCAGCATAAGCAGTACGTTCCTCATTCATAAGGTTGCTATGTGACATAATCACCAATTTTCGAGCAAAAAATGATTCGTACATAAAGATCAAGCTAAGTTCTTTACGATTCAGCGAAATATTGGTGGTTGCCAATGATGCTCCACTAAAAATAAGTAATTTTCCAAGTGATCCATAATAGGGACCAAAACAAGGTAATTTTTCACAATTATGGATCACTTTGATTCCAATGTAATTTTTACAAATTCAAACATTTTAGCACCTATTACAAACATTTTTTAAGCAGAATCAAAAGCTGCACAGAGCTGAGTTTTTGGAAAATGCTGTTTCTGAATTACGCAGGACAGGAAAGCTTCGTAAGGCAGTAAAACGCTATGATGGTACCTATGCAACCGTTCATCGCAAAAGTTAAGCGAATGTTAGCTCTCATGCAACAATCTAAAACGTTAATTTTTTCCTTAACTTTTTAAAGTTTGAATTTACTGGTTCTTCGAGCTTTCGGTCAAATACGCGCGATTTCCTTCTATGTTTATTTTTCATTTTTTCGGTTTATTGTCGCCTTTCCACTGTTTCATACAAAGTCGCATCATAGCAGCGATTAAATTAAACTCTTGCTTCGATTAACTTTTCCGAGTTCCACTGTACCTACTTCGTTAATAACAATTCGGAAAAAAGAAAACTGCATCCTATACTAGTCTTTTCGGAGCCAACGCGGCTGGTGAGCCTAAGACTTTTTTCCAGGACAACCCGAGCAGGAGCGAAGAACAAAATAATATCAAAATTTGGTCTTGTTTTGGCTGACATAGTTGGTAAAATAACAAAAAATACTATCAAAATTTTACTCCTTAAAGGCCAAAAGAATAATTACTTGTGTTATTTGAATAACAAAGCAATAACATGACTGTATTCAGAGTTTAGAACAACATATTTTAGTATTATTAAGGTATTGAATAACAAATGCAGTAGTATATGAGATATTAAAAAATCATTTTATAAAATAGTTATAATCTAAAATCTCTCTAACCAATAACATTTTTTTTATGAAATATATCAAATGTCATTTTAAGGCCAAAATAAGATATGGATAACAAAATCAGTTATTAAACTCATCTTACAACCACTGTTTTAAATATCTACTTAATAACAAAAATGTATTATCAATGTATCTCAATATCTATTCAATAACAAAATATACCATTATAACACAGTTTGATATTGTTTTTATATTATTTTGCTCTTCGCTCCTGCTCGGGAAAAAATCAGTCGTGAAATCGCGAAAAGCATTCCCAAAGGCTGATCAGTAGGTGTCTACAAAGAAGTACGGCAGGCATCTAAAGACAGACCAAAAGCCACACAAGGTCTTTCATACGATTTGAAACATGTTATTTTTATGTTATTACATGATTTGAATAAAGTTCGTTGAGAGAATTCGCTGCAAAAAGTATATTTTTATTTTGATCCATAATATGATGAAAATTGTTTCATAATTGTGACCGCTGTGATCCATAATTGTGTATTTGATCAGTCATAATATAAGCTTAATTTCCGTGGAAAACTTGCACTAAATAGGTTTAATAACTGAATCAACTGAAAGATTACATATTTCTGTAACTAAAAACATTTATAAACTGCTTTTAAACAATAGCATGCGCTACAATTGATTAATTTAAAATCATACTTCTGCTAAAATGGTCCATAATTGTGGGGGAACTGTAATTGTCACAGGTCACTAACGAACCAAAGTAAACAATTCGTCGACCACTTCAAAAATATCTTCATCTATCATCACCGCAGTTCAAACACCCAAATGGCTACCACGCTCTCTACCAACCACCATATACTTCGTTTTGGTAGAATTTATGGTAAGCCCTACCCTTGTAGCTTCCGCCTTAAGATGCGTGTACGCTACTTTCACAACTCAACGGTTGGCATCAATGATATCGATTTCGTCCGTAAACGCTAGGAGCGCATGAGAAATCGTGAAGATGATACCGCTTCTCTGCACGCCCTTCGAATAGCACCTTCCAATGTAATATTGAACAGCAAATTCGATAGTCCGTCATCTTGCTTCAATCTATCTAACGTCACAATCGAATCCGATGTATCACCCGCTATCCTGACACTTGATTTTGAACCATCAAGCGTAGCACATGTCAGCCAAATCAGTTTTGTTGGAAACCCATGTTCAAGCAAAACCTGCCACAGCTCATTTCGTTTAACTGAATCGTACGCCGCCTTAAAGTCTATAAACAAATGGTTAGTTCGCAAGTTAAATTCCTAGAATTTTTTGGACGATTTGTCGCAAGGTGAACATTTAGTCCATCACGGAGCGTCCCTCTCGAAAACCACACTGGTATTTGCCAACAAAGATAATTGCTGCATTCCAGTCGATGGCCTTTTTTGTAAACAGGGCATATGAGACCTTTCAAGCAGTCCGCAGGTAATTCCTTCCAATCCATACCTTTAGTATAACCTGTTGGATTACCCAAATACAGCCGTTCACTCCCGACTTTCAAAAGTTCGCCGGGGATACCGTCCTTTCCAGCTGCTTTACCGTTTTTCAGCTCTCTTGCTGGTTTTCTAACCTTTGTTCAAAGTTGGTGGATCAACATCTTGTCCATCATCCTCAATCGTTATCCTGCTTCTGTTGACCGCTCCATCTTGTTCACCATTCAACAATGCATCGAAATGTTGTTTCCAACGCCTAGCCACCTCTGATCTTTCAGTAATCTGGTTCCCTTCCTTGTCGTTGCACATAACAGGAGTTGGCACGGCCCGGTTGGATCATATTGAAGAAGCTACTCGGATCGTACCTCTCGGAGCAAACTTTCAATCTCCGCAAGAACGCGATCCCAGTGCTGGCGTTTCTTACGACGGCGAAGTCTCTTTTCGGCACCTCTAGCATCTCGGTATCTCTCTCTGCTGTGGCGTGTCACGGCGTGGCGATTCTTCTTATCAGTCACTCGTTGGCACTCTACGTCAAACCACTCACTGGAAGTGGCTACAGCAGTAATAACCAGCAGTTCTTGCGCTGTAGTACTGATCGCGTCGTAGATGTGACTCCACAGTTCGTACAGGTTCTTTCCAAGTTGATCACTGATCCGCTCATCATCCGAGAGTACTAATCTGTTACCGCACTTGGTTCAAAGTCCTCATTAGTGAATTATATTGGTTGGTAAATGGTTGGATAACGCGTAAAACAGACCCCATTGTGGTCCCTAGCCTCTTATCTAGCAACTCCTACCCCTACCTCGACGTGGTACCAGCTGGAATACGAGCAACCTTAGCGGAGATCGGGTAACCAACCCCGGTGGAAACTAAGGTCGTATACCAACAGGGGAGGAGGCACAGTGTGTCTCGACACTGCAAGATGGCAGCCCCATCACGAGACTCGGTAGCGTAAGCCCTAGTACGGCTGCCTATCTAAACAAAAAAAAACTTACAACAAGAGTCAAGAAATATCTTCTCGGAATATTCGGCATGGACCAAGGCGACGAAATAAGGACATGGAATGGAGACTTGGTACCTGGAACTGCAGATCGCTAAATTTCGTTGGTGGCGACAGGGTGCTGCTCGATCAGCTAAAACCCCGAATGTTTGGCATCGTGGCGCTGCAGGAGATCTGTTGCAAGGGCGAGAAGGTGTGGAGGATCCGTGGCGGCAGAGCCCGTGGTGGAGCGACCAACGAGCTGGGAACGGGCTTCGTAGTGTTGGGCAAAATGCAGGATCGCGTAATGGATTGGAAAGCGATCAACGAGAGGATGTGCGTGTTGAGGATAAAAGGCCGTTTCTTCAACTACACCATCATAAACGTGCATTGCCCACACGAAGGTAGACCCGACGACGAGAAGAAAGGGTTCTATGCGCAGCTGGAGGCAACGTACGACAGCTGCTCACCACGGGGATATGAACGCCCAAATCGGCAGGGAAGCAATGTATAGACCGGTGATCGGGCCCCATAGCCTGCACACCGACACGAACGATAACGGCCAGCGATGCATCAACTTTGCGGCTTCCCGAGGCTTGGTGATCAAAAGCACCTTCCACCTTGTAACATTACTAACTAAATGTTCTTGTTACATAACCTACAGGTAACATTTTAACGTAACAATGCTATCATTTTTTATTTAAATGCTACGTAAAATTTTGATAACTTTGTAACATTACAATGTTACTTCTGTGTTACTTAACAGCAACATTGTGTTACTTTCAGTGTTGAACACCGTGTGTTCAGCACAGAGGCGCTGGACAAAAGGAGACTGCACAACCCCCCTTATTAAGCTAGCGACATGAGTTGGGTTATCTTTAGACACAAATTGTGCCTCTTCCTTCGTCTACCACCGACCGAGAAGTTTAATCTAACTTTGTTTTACTGGCGGAACGACGACACTACTGGCGGCCCTTGCGACTTACGAGGTATTGCGTGTGACGTTTGATACTTACCAAATTAAACTGGTACTGGTAGTTCGATACTTGTCAAACTGTACCAAAATCTGCAAAAATAACGGAATATCTAAAGTTTCCACGACTACAGGTACTACCACAACTACTGGAGAATCTACCCTACATGAATTAAAAGGAATCTAATAATCGATGATTTGGAATTTAAATGTAGGTACTTTTTATTTAACGACCATTCAAAGAACAAATATTGGTGACGGATGCCTGAATACATGTAAAGTCCCGAAAATACTAGGCGAGTTGACTATGTAGCTGCTGAGCTTACAAGCTGATCGTAAACTGCGTGAGTTTATGATCAGCTCTTAAGTGCACTTGCTAGTAGTTAGTCAATTCGCATAGTATTGTCGAGGCTGTACATATATTCTGGTGGCAAGTATTATTGAGGTGTCACAGTTAAGTATTTTTTGTGACGTTACAAAAACATTTATATTGTTAGATAACAAATAATAGGATTGTTACATAACAATGATAATAATGTAACGTAACGTTACATTGCTTTAATGTTATCGCAATCTTATATATAAAAATGGATTTCTGTCTTTCTGACAGTCTGTCTGACTGTCTGTCGGGATGTTCCTTATAGAATCGAAAACTAATGAACCAATCGGTGTGAAAATTTGCATGTAGAGGTTTTAAGGGCCAGGGAAGATTCTTATGATGGTTAGAGACCCCTCCTCCTACTAAGAGGGGGGGGCTCCCATACAAATGAAACACAAATTTCTGTATAACTCGAGAACTAACCAAGCGAATGGAACAAAATTTGGCATGTGGGTGTTTTCGGTGAAAAGAATTTTTTCTATGGAAAATTGAGACCCCTACCCTCTCTAGAAGGGGAACTATGACTCCTCTCCCCTTTAAGAGGGGGACTTCCATACAAATGAAATACAAATTTCTTCATAACTCGAGAACTAATCAAACAAATGGAACCAAATTTGGCATGTGGGTGTTTTTGGAGGCAAGATTTTTTTCTATGGTGAATTAGGGCCCTTCCCCACTTTAGGAGGGGGGGACACCTATGCAAGTGAAATACAAATTTCCTCATAACTCGATAACTAATCAATCAAATGGAAACATATTTGGCATGTGGGTGTTTTTGGAGGCAAGAATTTTTTCTATGATGAATTAGGACTTCTTACCTTTTTAGGAGGGGGGGTTTCCATACAAATGAAATACAAATTTCTTCATAACTTCAGAACTAATCATGCAAATGGAATAAAATTTAGCATGTGGTTGTTTTTGCAGGCAATTTTTTTTTTTCTAAGGTGAATTAAACCCGCTCCCCTCTTACGGAGGAGAATTATAACCCCTACCCCCTTCAAGAGGGGGGCCTTCCATACAAATGAAATACAAATTTTTTCATAACTCGAGAACTAATCAAACAAATGGAACCAAATTTGGCATGTGAAGGTTTTTGGAGGTAATTTTTTTCTATGGTGAATTGGGACTCCTCCCCACTTTAGGAGGGGGGGCTCCTATACAAATGAAATACAAATTTCCTCATAACTCAAGAACTAATCAATCAAATGGAACCATATTTGGCATGTGGGTGTTTTTGGAGGCAAGATTTTTTTCTATGATGAATTAGGACCCCTCCCCACTTTAGGAAGGGGGAAGCTCCTATGCAAATGAAACACAAATTTCCTCATAATTCGAGAACCAATCAAGCAAATGGAACCAAATTTGGCAAGTGGGGGTTTTGGAGGTAGCAATTTTTTTATGATGGTTTGAGACCCCTCACTCCTGTGATAGGGAGATAAAGAGTCCCATACAAATAAAACAGAAATTTTTGCGTGGAAAACATTAGTCAATAACAAGACCACCAAAAACTATCAACAGTAACATTAGTTGATTCAGGGCGAGACAGATACAGGCCGGGAGTGTTGCCGTCGACCTGGCGTCAGAAGCCCCGGCCAGTGCGGGGTGGCAGCCCCCCGTGGGGATCTACTCTATCTAGGTTTATTTATTTTCCTAGTTCTACTGACCTCGATTACTTTCCTTCAGTTGGGTCATCCCTGCGAAATGGTACTTTCCACGAAAAGATTTTCCGAGAAATGGTAAATCCCGCGTAAGGTTTTTCGTGAAATGGTATTCTGCGAAACTCTGAATTCCGCTTTATGGTCAACCGAGAATTGGTGTTCCGCAAAATGGTATTCGGCGAAATTGTTTGTAATGATGGCGAATGTTTAAACGCTATCCGAGTTATTTTTTATTTTACTGTGAGGAAAATTTATATATTAAAATACCCATGAACTCCTCAGAAACTTGCAAAACTCAAGATTGTGATAAAGGTCATTCGAGACTCATGATTTATGTACAACACAGTTTAATTTGTGGCAATATGAAGTTTGTCGAGTCAGCTAGTGTTACATAAACATTATCGCAATGTTACATTGTAATGTAACAATATTATGTTAAAAAATGGGCAATTTCAACCATCCTGTTACTCTCGGGTTACGTAACTACAACCTCACATCATAACACAGTTACGTAACAATCTGGTTAATGTTATGTAACAATGTTGACCGGAGTTTCAATGTTGCTGTTTTCTATAAAAGACTACTACGTACTGTTTCTACCTGCGTATTCTGCCCCGATTTACTCTCAATAATTGGTATATTTTTCATGCACTGCGATAACTGGTACACCCGCACTAAACCTTCGAAAAACAACAATATTAGGACGAACTAACGATGCGAAATGATACATAACCTATAGAATGCTAAGCCTTTTGTTATCTTTATTGCCTTAGACGCCACAAAATTGTGGATTAGTTTCGACACTGAGAGGAAGGTGTAAATATCTGCTCGGTTAAATTTCTCCTAGAGAATAATAACAGCTGGTTAGCTTATCACAATGTTTTATCTGTAGTGTTATGGTAGCAGGTAATGCCAAAAAAATATAGGATCGCATCGATAACCTGTATACTGTGTCCCATAAGAATGAAAATCTCTCATGGAGTTGTCATCCAATGCATTGAGATAGAAAAAGCGTGGGTCGTCTACAAACGTGATTTCGTTCGATAAAGAAATACAGTAAGTCCCATTCTGTCGACGATTATGATTGAACGTTGCTGAATATAAACATAGGTTTTTCTACATTTTGCTACACAATAGCTGGCCGTAGCGAAACAAAAAGCGCCAGAACGATTACGACACCTAATGCTTGCTGGGGGTCAATCTTCAGAGCCCCCAGCCAAAGCGACACAATGGTTTTCGACTGAAACAATTCCACTGCAAACGTAATTTCGTTATGTTATACTGAATGCGGTGCAATCGTAAATTTCATCTTTGTCGTACGATTATTTTTTACTACCGATATGGGTACATAACTGCTAGAGGTGTCGTTTTACAAAAAAAAATTAGAAGTAAGAGGCGTTGGGCTTCCATTTTTGCAACGCAAAAAAAGTGCAATGAAGAATTTCACAACCAGAATAAATCAAAATAAATCATGCCCCAAAGAATTAAAGAAAAAATTACAACTACAATTACAATTTAACATTGTTTTAGCTACGGTGAACTTTCCTCCTCGAAATACTCAATTCTCCTCTCTAATTTAGATTAAACTTTTAAGATAACACAAGATTGCTTAGTATTGTGCGATAAACGGGCTTGTCGACTAGAAAAGTAATCTGTATAGCGATTGTTCGTGTACCGAACAACCCTGAATACACGCGTAAAACCACTCAATCAATCCTATATAGCATCGGTTGGTCAGTCAGCTGCTATCAGTTACTCGATACCGGCCGGCAGTACGATGGCTAGCATTAGACTGCTGTGGTCACTATTGGCGATTCTTTCCATCGCTGCGAATTGTGTGCGAGCACAGCAGACTGCAGATCAGAAGGACTGGTGGGAAACGGCAGTGTTCTACCAGATCTACCCGAGATCTTTCTACGACTTGAAGGGCGATGGAATCGGCAACTTGAAAGGAATCACCGCCAAGCTGCAGTATCTGAAAGACACCGGCTTCGATGCCACGTGGCTTAGTCCAATTTTCGCATCCCCTCAGGAAGACTTCGGATATGATGTCAGCGACTTTATGTCAGTGGATCCCATTTTCGGCACCAATGCGGATCTAGACGAGCTGTTTGCAGAAGCGAAAAAAATCGGTATTAAAATCATTCTCGATTTTGTACCGAATCATTCTAGCAATCAGCATGAATGGTTCATTCAATCCGAGCTGAAGCAAGCTCCGTACACGGATTATTATGTTTGGCATAAAGGCAAAACAAATGAAGCCGGAGGACGCCCTTTGGTGCCTAACAATTGGGTAAGTTTTACTGCAACATAAAAACCAACCGATAGTTCAAAATGAATGCATTCCATCTATCCAGCAATCTGTTTTTTACGGCTCCGCATGGCAATGGAGTGACATCCGGGAAGAGTACTACCTGCATCAATTTGCCATCGGGCAACCAGATTTAAACTTCCGAAATGATTTAGTGATCCAAGAATTCGACAACATATTGCTGCACTGGATAAGCAAGGGCGCTTCCGGGTTCCGAATTGACGCAATCAATCACATGTTTGAAGTCGAAGACTTTCGAGATGAACCGATAAATGATCCAGATGATCCGAACAGCTACGGTTATACGCATCACATTTACACCAAAGATTTACCCGAGACATACGACATAATTGCGCGCTGGCGAGTTTTGATTGATAACTATGTTAAAGATCGTGTTGATATGGAGACTGTGTAAGTGTTACAAAATTCTCAATCACCCTATTTTGGCTTGATTTTTCCTATGTTTCTAGAATCATAATGACGGAAGCGTATGCAAATCTTACAACGACAATGCAATACTACGAGTCTGATAATAAAACGCAACAGCGAGCGCATTTTCCTTTTAATTTTGCCATGATTGAAGATCTGAACGATCAGTCGAAAGCAACGAACTTCAAATTTATCATCGATCGTTGGCTGGAAAATATGCCCCGCGGAAAAATTACCAACTGGGTGCTCGGGAACCATGACAAACCTCGGATCGCCAGTCGGTATGGACGAGAACGTGTTGAAGGAATGGCGTTGCTCTTGATGACCCTGCCCGGAGTTGCCGTTGTCTACAATGGGGAGGAAATTGGTATGGAAGATTTTCGAGATATGTCGTACGAAGATAGTAAAGATCCACAAGGTTGCAATCTGGGACCGGATGGCTATAAAGGGGCCTCCAGAGATCCTCAGCGGACACCATTCCAGTGGGATGATACATTTAATGCTGGCTTTTCTAATGCCTCTAAAACGTGGCTTCCTGTTCATCCCCTATACAGACAAACTAACCTTCTCAAACAACAGGAAGCGGACTATAGCACCTATAAATTCTACGTTGACGCGCTGAAGCTACGTAAGGAACGTGTTTTCACTCACGGTGAGTTTCTGTCACGTGCATTCAACGATGACATTTTTGGAATCGTGAGATACATACGCGAGGACGACGATCGCTCGTTTGATCCGTACAGTGTGGTAATCATTAATTTTGCTCGCGGTTCTCATGAGATAAACGTGAAAGATCTTTACCGATTTGCTGGCGACAGTGTCAAAGTGCATTTGGTCGGTAAGGAGTCGCGATACAGCGTTGGGGATTCTATCAACACGACTGCTTTGCTATTGGGACCATACGAATCCATCGTACTTGGAAACATAAACGCTGGAATGACAGTTAGGCTGTCATTCTGTTTGCTGGTCGTTGCTTTGATAAAATCGATGTTATTTTAGTTTTAAGATTGGTTTAAGTCCAAGGTAACAAGCATAGAAAAGTTTTTTGTATGAAAGACTGATAATTCCAACTAGTTCCACAAAAATTAAATGGTTTTACCTATCTACTCCGAACATCCGATTTCATACGATTCCTGAAAAGTCAATTGTGTAACAGTATAACCGTGACAAAGTTTTTTTATTTATTTTTTTTCAAATCGGCATTCGTGTGATCTAATTTTCTCAAACACGCGTTCTCATTCGAGCGAACACACTGGCATATGCAACTCTCTCGGACACCCTTTCTTATTTTTTCATACTCTCGATGTGTTTTTGCAAGTTAGCCACGGTAGTCGCTCTCGGTCGTCATTGCAACCCGAGCAGTTGCTACTGAACCCTCGCGAGGGGCCGCACTCTTACGCAGGTGTAAAGCGTGGCGTAACCGCGTAAGATGATGAAAAAAACTATAGCAAAATCTGTAGCAACGCAACCTACTCATGCTCTCGAGCTGTTGGTTTTGTGAGCGGGCTGCATAGAACGTCGCTACGAGGCTGTGTGCTCACGAATGTGTCGGTAGCATAAAGTAGCAACCCGTACGCATTGTTTGTTTCTCACTCGATATGCAACATTGTACAAGACATAGTTGGCTAGACATACAGGTGTCGGGCTTAACAGACATGAGGCATAGTGGATAGACCGTAAACTTCTCAGTTCTCACGTCTCACTACTCACTTCTCTCTTCTCGCTCTTCACTTCTCATTTCATAACTCACTTATCACTACTCACTTCTCATTTCACAGTTCTCACTTCACACTTCTCACCTCTCACTTCTCACTACTCGATTCTCACTTCTCACTTTTAGATTCTCACTTTTTTCTTCTCACTTCTCATTTCTCACCTCTCACTTCTCCTTCTAACATATCAGTTCCCCCTTCTGACATCTCATTTTTCTCTTTTAACATCTCACTTCTCCCTTCTAACGACTCACTTCTCCCTTCTAACAACTCACTTCTCCCTTCTAACAACGCACTTCTCCTTTCTAGTATCTCACTTCTCAGTTTTCGCTTCTAAGTTCTCACATCACGGCTATATGCTATTAACGCTTTTTACGCGTTTAGGGTGAGATGGCCATAAACCACGTAATGAAGCGAATAAGCCCCTAAAGGTGTGGGACGGATACGTCGTAAGGATACCGAACTACAGTGCGACGAAAACAGTTCTGTTTAATAAACCCACCTGCACCAGGAACACAACGTGGAAGATGGATTGACCAGGTCGGAAGTAATTTGCGACTTCTGAGACACAGCTCTATGCTGCTGACGACGGCGACGATGATAATTATTAGTCAACTGTTTATTAATTCAACTAATTCAACTAAAAACCATGTCTTTCACTAGGCATCAATTTCCGATTACAATAGCTTCGTATGGACCAAGCGTTAAGCCTCCCGTTCCGACATTATCTCCCGCATTGTAACTTGACTGCTTACTAGTCAACTTAACAGTGGCACTCTCGCTGGCGTATTCATACATGTGGTGAACGTAAATTTTGTGTGTGTTTCCGGACAGGTTGATTAACACCGCATTGTACGGATCCAGGTAACGATTCTCGTGTTCGTGAATGTAGCGAACTAAGCCGAATACATCATTATTGAAGGCGTACGATGCGAACGCTCCGTGAGTGAAAACCCGTTCCTTGCGTAGTTGTACGGCATTAACGTAGAACTTGTAAGTGCTCACACTTGCCTCCTGCTGTTGGCGGAGATTGTTGCTCGCGTACTGAGGATGCAGTGGAAGCCATGTCTTAGCGGCATTGGAAAACCCGGCATTATAACCGTTATTCCACTGGAAAGGTGTTCGCTGTGGATCTCTAGAGGCCCATTTGTAATTGTTCGGCCCAAGATTACAACCCTGTGGATCTCTAGTATCTTCGAAGGACATATCGCGAAAATCTTCCATACCGATTTCTTCGCCATTGTAGACTACAGCCGCTCCTGGTAGAGTCATCAGCATTAGTGCCATTCCATCAACACGTTCTCGGCCATATCGACTAGCGAAGCGAGGTTTATCGTGGTTTCCCAGAACCCAATTGGTAATTTTGCCGCTAGGCATATTACTTAGCCATCGGTCAATAACGTACTTGAAATCATGGGCATTTGACCAATCGTTCAAATCTTCAATCATAGCAAAATTAAACGGGAAATGTGCTCTCGGACGTCCATCATCCGACTGATAGTACTTCATCGTCATTGTGAGGTTGGCATACGCTTCAGTCATCATGATACTGTGAGAAAGAAACAACAAGTCACATCACCTATTTTTTATGGATTGATATTTAGCTACTTACACTGTTTGTAGTCCATTGGCAGCCACGTAGTCATCTATCAATTTACGCCAGCGTCCCACAACTTCGTAAGTCTCCGGTAGATCCTTAGTGTAGATATGATGGGTATATCCATAGCTATTCGGATCACTTGGATCGTTGATTGGTTCATCACGAAGATCTTCTACCTCAAACATATGGTTTACAGCATCAACCCGGAATCCAGAAGCGCCTTTAGCCATCCAGTAGCGAAGAATATCATCGAACTCTTTGATCACTGCCTCATTGCGATAATTTAAATCCGGCTGACCTACGGCAAACTGGTGCAGATAATACTGCTGACGGATTTCACTCCATTGCCAGGCAGAGCCGTAGAACAGCGACTGCCAATTATTTGGCACCAAAGGCCGCCCATCTCCGTTCGGCTTGCCATCGTGCCAAATGTAATAGTTCGTGTACGGTTCTATTCTTTGCTCGGACTTAATGAACCACTCGTGCTGATTACTGGTATGATTTGGAACAAAATCGAGGATGATTTTGATTCCCAACTTCTTCGCCTCCGTGAACAGTTGCTCCAAATCAGCGTTGGTTCCGAACAGCGGATCCACCGATAGAAAATCGCTTACGTCATAACCATAGTCCTCTTGGGGAGACGAAAAAATCGGGCTCAACCAGGTGGCATCGAATCCACTGTCCTTCAAATACTGCAGCTTCGCTGTAACACCTTTCACATCACCAACTCCGTCGTCGTTCGAATCGTAAAATGACCGCGGATATATCTGATAGAACACTGTCGTCTCCCACCAGTCCTTCTGCTGGGCTACGGTCACTCCCAGTAGAGTCGCCAACAGCAGCGACAAAACTTTACAACTCACCATCTTCCCAGTCTCCGAAAATCTGAACGTCAACAAACCGCCGAAAAGTTTCTTTTATAACCACAAAGCAGCTATCAGGTTGTTTAGCTACCGAGAGAGATCACGCACGAGGGGCATGCGCGATGTTACACCCAAAACAGAACAACTTTGAAAACTGAAGAAAACAATAACGATATAAAATATAGATTTAAAAAACAGTTTCTGTTTGGGTGTAGGATTTAAACAACACAATGACATGGTGGATAGAAGAGTCCATATAGATTATCCGGACCTCAGGGGTCGGATAATCTTTATGGTCAACCACCAGTAATAAAGATATTAGTACACTTTGACTTGATTTATAAATAAATTGCGGTACGCAAAAATTATTGATAATCTGATTTTCCCTATTTGAATTGCTACTGGTATTGGAGACGGTTGAGGGGTAATCGTTAAGTGGTTGTGGCGAGTGCACCTATATTAGTCCTACTAGGTGATGCAAATAAACGAATAATTATTTTCTAGTATGATAATTATAATAGACCGCTGAATTTTTATTAAAAGATGTGGCTTTTCGGTCTCGAGTTTCTTACGAAAACTTTATTTTACGTTCAGCTGACGTTTCGAAGAACTATGCCTTCATCTTCGGAGCAACTATTGTTATAAAACATTACAATTATTTAAACAATCTTCATCATTAAACATAATTACTTACAACGTTGATAATTGTTTTCTTAGTCAAGTGTTTGAACATGAAAGTGTTATTTTTGTTTAACCCTCTATACTGAAAGCATAACAAAATGGACGGAAACGGATTTTTTACAAACTAACTATTGTATTGGCTAACTTAAAATTCCAACTTACACTATAACCGTCTACGCACATCACAACCAGATCGATTATTCCAATATGAACTTTCTAATATGCTGCTGTAAACGAAGCTTCTGTATTTAATTTGAGAGACGGAGAGAAAGAGAGTAAAAAATTAGACGATTACTGAGCAAGTGAATGCAAAATACCCGAATATGCCACATTTAAATTATTCGTATCAGTTCTAAAATTTATTGTAAGTTGGTCCGTAAATATATGGCACATTTCAAGTATTTGCAGTGCTTGAACTCGATTGTCTTGATTTAAAATCGTTACTTTAGACAGATCAAAATTATGATCATTATCTATCATGTGTACCATCAGCGCCGTCTTTTTGAACTCATCTTTTTTGTTACTCTCCGCACTGCCCGACGCATTAAACTCTTGATATCGTTTCATAAGTGAACGATGACCAGACAAACGTTGTTTGAGTTGTTGTGTTGTTAACCCAATGTATGCACTGTCGCAGTCTATGCAAGGTATGCGATAGATTACATTGCGCTTAAAAAGTTTTGGAGTCGGATCTTTTAATTTTGAAAATAAAACTGAATTTGTTTTCGCGCACTTAAAACCCAATTTAACGTTTTTAAAGTTTCTGCGTATTATTCTTGCAAGTGCGGGAGTTAGAGACTCAACGTGATGAAGAGATCGATAAACTTGTGGTGTATTCTCAGTAGCAGCACCACTATTTTCATTTCCATTTGCCACTCTGTTCATCAAGCGGTTGACGAGAGCGATCGGGTAATTGTTTTTAGCCAAATACTCACGCACCGTTTTCTTTTTCTCTGCTAGCGGTTTGCATGTTGATAAGCGAAAAACTCGACTTATGAAACCGCTGGCCGTGTTAAGCTTCTGTGTTAGTGGATGTAACGAAAGATAATTTAAAATTCGTCCCGAAGAAACGGATTTCATGTACCAGTCGGTGACGATTTTTTGTTCCTCGGTTCTTATTAGAATCATATCTAAATAGGGCAAACGGTTTTCGTTTTCAACTTCGCACGTGAACTGAATGTGCGAGTTGTACGCGTTGAGAGCGTTCTTAACATGTTCGATTTTGTTTAGGGGAACAGCGGCTATCAAATCGTCCACATATTTTTTAACAAATGGAATGGGAATATCGATCATCTTCAGCACATTGTCTAGTAGCGTTTCCATTACGAGGTCAGCAAGTGCCGGGGAGAGAGGATTCCCCATTGCAGTGCCTGCCAATTGCCGAAAGTACATGCCACGGAAGACGAAATAACTGGAGGAGAGATTAAATTCGATCAGTTTTATAAACAAGTCTATGTTTTTGATCGTTGTATTTTTCTCAATTGAACTCCAATTATTTCGCACCGCTTCAATTACCAAGTGTCTTGGTATACACGTAAACAAGCTAACGACATCGAATGACACCAGTACATATTCTGGTGGTAGGCTTACATTGTTTATGAATGAGCAAAATTCATATGAATTTCGAACATTGTATTTGTTCTGATCTATCGATTGTCGTAGTATGTTCGCCAGATATTTAGAGAGATCATAAGTTGGGCAATTAATGCATGATAGTATGACTCTGAGAGGGCTACCCGGCTTGTGTATTTTGGGTAGACCATAAATTCTGGGACAAGTAGCGTGATACGTGATCAACCTAGACTTGGTTTGTTGGTCGATCATTTTCTGATCGTACAGAGCATTCACCAGCTGGTTGTTTTTCGTTTGAATTTTGCTCGTGAGATCTGTATCGATCCGTTCGTATGTATTAGCGTCGTCAACAAGGGATTGCATTTTAGACTCATATTCGTTTCTATTCATTATAACTGTTTTGTTTCCCTTGTCGGCCGGTAAAATACATACGTCCGGATTGTCGCGTACGAACCTGCTGCTAATGTGATATGCTTCTGTCAGAAAACGATTGACTTGATCGGAATACGGGTTGATTAAACCGTTTTTTCTTTTGTATATATAATTTTGCATGACATTGGAAAGTTGGTTACGGTATGCTGCCTGTAACGTTTCGTCAGGTTCAAGTTTAATAATCGATTCTAAGTCTGCAATAATTTTGAAATAAGGAATTTCGCGATTATTCTCAAAGGGTAGAGCGAATTTTGAACCATAACCTAACAAAATCATCGTTTCGTTTGGAAGCGCTACATCCGTATTATTGCATATAAAAGCTTCGTTTACAGTGAAATTAATCGGGTTTTCAACTGATTTTCTGATTAATAACCGTGACTATTAGAAGATGCCAGCCCATACCGAGGACAATTGGAAAGAGCGATTAACAACTTCAAACGAACGATTTCGAACATCGAGATAAAAGACAGCTACCACAAAATCAAACAGCTGGAAGAAACAAAAGCCTCTTACACCGCTCAAATCACACAGGTAACCCCCTCGCACATTTACACCAGTTTTTTCCAATCTCAAGAAGCTTACCTGCGTAGACAGGGACTTTTAGCAAAACGCAGAACTGAAAACAAGTTTCAACGGTTATTAATCAGAAAATCAGTTGAAAACCCGATTAATTTCACTGTAAACGAAGCTTTTATATGCAATAATACGGATGTAGCGCTTCCAAACGAAACGATGATTTTGTTAGGTTATGGTTCAAAATTCGCTCTACCCTTTGAGAATAATCGCGAAATTCCTTATTTCAAAATTATTGCAGACTTAGAATCGATTATTAAACTTGAACCTGACGAAACGTTACAGGCAGCATACCGTAACCAACTTTCCAATGTCATGCAAAATTATATATACAAAAGAAAAAACGGTTTAATCAACCCGTATTCCGATCAAGTCAATCGTTTTCTGACAGAAGCATATCACATTAGCAGCAGGTTCGTACGCGACAATCCGGACGTATGTATTTTACCGGCCGACAAGGGAAACAAAACAGTTATAATGAATAGAAACGAATATGAGTCTAAAATGCAATCCCTTGTTGACGACGCTAATACATACGAACGGATCGATACAGATCTCACGAGCAAAATTCAAACGAAAAACAACCAGCTGGTGAATGCTCTGTACGATCAGAAAATGATCGACCAACAAACCAAGTCTAGGTTGATCACGTATCACGCTACTTGTCCCAGAATTTATGGTCTACCCAAAATACACAAGCCGGGTAGCCCTCTCAGAGTCATACTATCATGCATTAATTGCCCAACTTATGATCTCTCTAAATATCTGGCGAACATACTACGACAATCGATAGATCAGAACAAATACAATGTTCGAAATTCATATGAATTTTGCTCATTCATAAACAATGTAAGCCTACCACCAGAATATGTACTGGTGTCATTCGATGTCGTTAGCTTGTTTACGTGTATACCAAGACACTTGGTAATTGAAGCGGTGCGAAATAATTGGAGTTCAATTGAGAAAAATACAACGATCAAAAACATAGACTTGTTTATAAAACTGATCGAATTTAATCTCTCCTCCAGTTATTTCGTCTTCCGTGGCATGTACTTTCGGCAATTGGCAGGCACTGCAATGGGGAATCCTCTCTCCCCGGCACTTGCTGACCTCGTAATGGAAACGCTACTAGACAATGTGCTGAAGATGATCGATATTCCCATTCCATTTGTTAAAAAATATGTGGACGATTTGATAGCCGCTGTTCCCCTAAACAAAATCGAACATGTTAAGAACGCTCTCAACGCGTACAACTCGCACATTCAGTTCACGTGCGAAGTTGAAAACGAAAACCGTTTGCCCTATTTAGATATGATTCTAATAAGAACCGAGGAACAAAAAATCGTCACCGACTGGTACATGAAATCCGTTTCTTCGGGACGAATTTTAAATTATCTTTCGTTACATCCACTAACACAGAAGCTTAACACGGCCAGCGGTTTCATAAGTCGAGTTTTTCGCTTATCAACATGCAAACCGCTAGCAGAGAAAAAGAAAACGGTGCGTGAGTATTTGGCTAAAAACAATTACCCGATCGCTCTCGTCAACCGCTTGATGAACAGAGTGGCAAATGGAAATGAAAATAGTGGTGCTGCTACTGAGAATACACCACAAGTTTATCGATCTCTTCATCACGTTGAGTCTCTAACTCCCGCACTTGCAAGAATAATACGCAGAAACTTTAAAAACGTTAAATTGGGTTTTAAGTGCGCGAAAACAAATTCAGTTTTATTTTCAAAATTAAAAGATCCGACTCCAAAACTTTTTAAGCGCAATGTAATCTATCGCATACCTTGCATAGACTGCGACAGTGCATACATTGGGTTAACAACACAACAACTCAAACAACGTTTGTCTGGTCATCGTTCACTTATGAAACGATATCAAGAGTTTAATGCGTCGGGCAGTGCGGAGAGTAACAAAAAAGATGAGTTCAAAAAGACGGCGCTGATGGTACACATGATAGATAATGATCATAATTTTGATCTGTCTAAAGTAACGATTTTAAATCAAGACAATCGAGTTCAAGCACTGCAAATACTTGAAATGTGCCATATATTTACGGACCAACTTACAATAAATTTTAGAACTGATACGAATAATTTAAATGTGGCATATTCGGGTATTTTGCATTCACTTGCTCAGTAATCGTCTAATTTTTTACTCTCTTTCTCTCCGTCTCTCAAATTAAATACAGAAGCTTCGTTTACAGCAGCATATTAGAAAGTTCATATTGGAATAATCGATCTGGTTGTGATGTGCGTAGACGGTTATAGTGTAAGTTGGAATTTTAAGTTAGCCAATACAATAGTTAGTTTGTAAAAAATCCGTTTCCGTCCATTTTGTTATGCTTTCAGTATAGAGGGTTAAACAAAAATAACACTTTCATGTTCAAACACTTGACTAAGAAAACAATTATCAACGTTGTAAGTAATTATGTTTAATGATGAAGATTGTTTAAATAATTGTAATGTTTTATAACAATAGTTGCTCCGAAGATGAAGGCATAGTTCTTCGAAACGTCAGCTGAACGTAAAATAAAGTTTTCGTAAGAAACTCGAGACCGAAAAGCCACATCTTTTAATAATTATTTTCTAGTGTTTATTTCATAGTATAATAATCATAGTGTAGTGAGGTTATTTCATAGTGTAGGCGATTCCCTTACTGAGTTTATAGGTATCCTGGGGATTCAACTCATGGATTCTCATATAAGAATCCTGGTTCTATCATCAAGGTATTCTGTGTGAATCCTCTACCGAATTCCTTCACAGGATTCCAATGCGAGGAATCCCAGAGACTCATTTTAGTTCGTCCAGGAAATCTCGTAGTTTGCAAATTCGCACAAAGCGGGCGCTCTACAGAACACTAATCCTCCCTGTACGGACATGAATCATGGACCGATGGATGCTTAAGGTTTGGATGGATGCTTAAGGGGTTTTGAGCGTCAAATTCTGCGATCAATACTTGGTGGCAAAATGGAGTGTGGTGCAGACGCGTGAACCACGATATGTATAAAGTATACAAATCTGCTGATATGATGAAAGTAGCACACGGCTATGTACGGCTACGGTAGGCTAGGCACGTGACCAGAATGCCCGACAAAGGAGTAGCCAAAACTACTCTGGCTTCCAGCAGAGAACCAGAAAGAGGCTATAGACTTCGGGGCAGACCCCGCACCCGATGGATGTACGCTGTCGAAGACGTCGCACGGTCAGCATTAATTCGAGGGCATTGGACAACGGCAGCCCAGAATCGAGAGTGCTGGATGACCATATTTCGTTCGGTCCAATTTAGTTAGTATGTCTTCTAATAGTCTTCAATAGGGGAACTGAAAAATGCTTTACCGTTCAGCAGTGGTTGGTGAATTCGTGAAAAATTGACCGTTTGAATCGATGAACGTCCCTCATGAGCATATACTATTCGCTGTTTTACCGATAATGCGTCCATTTGATTCTATCACGAATATAGCTCATCATAAACATCACAAGTTTGTTCAAAAATTGAATGATAAACTTTGAACGTGGCCGATTTAATGGATATATGATACCCGGGAATGCCTAAGGGTCATTCCACGGGAAATTTACAGTCAAAATTTTTTTTCTCTTCGCAATATTTTTTTTACGTTCTTTGTTCAAAAAAAATCGACACGTATTTTTGTATTTCGATGTTACTGTTGGAATTCGCAAGATATGATTTTTTAAAGTATTGTAATCTGGAAAAATCACTATTTTTTAAATACTGATTGTAAAGTTTGTAATATCAAAAAATGACTTTCTGCCAGATGTGTTCACTATTCCACAAGCTTTCAAAATTGGTATACCATGCCTCCTCTCGATTGTTTTTCAATAGTTAAATAGTGCATTTTTATAAACAATTGCAATTTTTTCAAAGTTGGAACTTTTTTTTCTCGATTTTTTTTATTTTAAAATATTTGTCCATCTTTCTCGAAGAAGCATGCAAAATTTGGAAATGGAGAAATGAAAACTCTGGAAGTTATGAGTTTTTATGTCTCAGCGCGTGTGTCAATGTGAAGCGAGCGGTTATGCTCAATCGATGTTCTAACCCACGGGCAGCTTCATAACGAGGCCGCCTTTGATGCTATTAAGTGTAACGTGTCGTTGAAGCACGCGTGTTCGTCCTCTCGTTTGCATTAACGTGCGCGCTTCGATATAAAAATTCATAACTTCTAGAGTTTTCATTTCTCCATTTCCAAATTTTGCATGCTTTTTCGAGAAAGATGAACAAATATTTTAAAGTAAAAAAATCGAGAAAAAAAAGTTCCAACTTTGAAAAAATTGCAATTGTTTACCATATTATACCATTGTATACCAATTTTGAAAGCTTGTGGAGTAGTGAACACATCTGGTAGAAAGTCATTTTTTGATATTACAAACAATGTTTACAATCAGTATTTAAAAAATAGTGATTTTTCCAGATTACAATACTTTAAAAAATCATATCTTGCGAATTCCAACAGTGACATCGAAATACAAAAATACGTGTCGATTTTTTTTGAACAAAGAACGTAAAAAAAATATTCCGAAGAGAAAAAAAATTTTGACTGTAAATTTCCCGTGGAATGACCCCTAAATATTATTACCGTGAATAGAAAATGGTTTAAAGCAGTGTTAGTTGCTTTTGAAGCAGCAGAACGTTTTATTTCGCACTTTTACGTTGTATACGATATTCGTATATTCAGCGATGTTATGAAGCGTGAATTTAGGCGGGTCATTCGTATGTGGTGAATTGAACCATAGGTTTTGGTCAATATTCTTGATTCGTGTTTACCGACGCCTATACATATTCAATTCGCGAATTCTCCAACGGCAGACCGTTCAGTAAGCGGAGCTACTTATTATTCGTGCTTGCGAGTGTTGCTATTTTTATCCTTTTTCTTTCATAATTTTACGACTTTTCAATTCTAATCTTGCTTCTATAGCCGGGAAACGTGGACACTAGACATAATTTAGCTTTTTGCAAGAAGCTTTATCATGCACCTCCAGTCAGTACCATTCTTATAACTATCTCCGACAACAGGCTTCATCGTCGGTAAAGCAGAGTTCAGCACAAAGAGAGGATGTGTATGTGTGTATGATTTTTTCTTTTTTGCTTTTCTTGAAACTGACCGCTTTCCGTTGCCATTTCAGACAGCTTGAATATCAGGAAAGTTTTTGCAGTTTAAAAAAATACCACGCTAAAATTATCTTCAATCATTCAAAAATATAAGCCAGTCGTCATATGTTCGAATCTCGGCTAGGCGATGATGCTAGATAGAGTCAGAAGGATTGTTGCACTAGCCCGATAACTGACCTGACTCTAATAGCTTTTGTGAAGTCTGTCGATAAAGAAGGGTCAAGTCTTGGAAAGACGTTTAAGCCCAAGGCTTTGCTTTTTCGTGCCTCTTACTAGCAGCATGAAATTTGGGGTTTAATTTCATGTTTTTGACAAAATCCAATAACTCTAAAGCATAGTTACCGTCCGGGCCACGTTCTTGCAGGTGTTAGTGATGAAAAAGGAATATTAATCCAACATTTACTTGAGAAAACCTCAGAGGACCGTACATGTTCTCATAAATGTCACGGAAGTTGGAATCCATGAAGATCCGCTAATGTGATCTTTTTTAATCTGAACATTTTTAATCTAAACCCAAGCCATTTGAATGCTTTCGCGTTAAAAAATGATCAAATATCATACATGATTAACCGGGAAAACTGTATAAAAGCAAATAGGTAATACGTTTCGTGTTGCATAGTACCTTTGGCGAAATAGCTCATATGCAACTTACCACTCTACAGCACCTAAAATAAACCGTTCTAGTCGCAATTGTCAAACAGACTTCCTATCTTCTAGAGAGATGGTAATTCGTGCACATTTGATATGTTCCCTAGATTATTTCCAAGATTTAGCAGGATGACAAGCTACCCTGGAAATGGATGGAACGAATGGTTTGTCCCATCTACGCTGCCTACAAGGTACTCCCCCAGATCCTGTTACGCCGGCTGTCATCACAAAGTTTCGCAGGGAATTACCTGGCGAGTTTCATGAGGACTCGCGCAACTGCGAACCAAATTTTTACCATCCGACAGATCGTACAGAAATATCGGAAGTACAACGTGCCATGCATCACATCTTTACTGACTTCAAAGCAGCATACGATACGGTCGAACGAGACCAGCAAGGAAACGGCTTAACCTGTACGTTGTCCAACATCGCTCTTGAGGGGGTGATCCGACGAGAGGGCATCGAAACGAGAGGTAATGATTTTCACCAAAGGTAGTCAACTCCTGGGTTTTGCAAAAAATGTTCGTTGGGATTCGGCCATTCGTGTTTCGGCCATTTTTAATTCGGCCGTTAGATCTATTATACCATTTGTTATTTCGGCCATTTTTGGTTCGACCATTCATGATTTGGCCATTTGTGGTTCGGTCATTCATAGGTAATCCACGTCGACACAAAATTCAACAGGCTTATTTGTGGCAAAACCGTTAACGGGTGACAACTAAAATTTTGGAATTTTTTCGAGGCCCCTATACTCGACAACAAACGAGCTCAGGGAGAAATGAGAGTGTGTATATGTTAGCTCTTTCTCTCCTCTTTCTGTCAGTATTTCTTGTTTTGTTTATGCTTGCCAAGTGTTGCTTAAAATGGCGTCAAAACAAGAAGCATTCCGCGAGCGCCTTGTACACTTCTACGAACTTCCACAGAAATCTCGGGAAAAAAGTTTACGGTGCAACATTTAAAATGCGAATATGTTGCGGGTTCGACTGTTTACCATATCCTAAGATGCCCAACAACTATTCGCAAGCAAGGTAGTGGTAAACCAGCCAAAATTATGGATGCAGAAAGACATCGTTCTCTTTCTCGTTTCTTCAACAACTAGCCCTCTGGTTTCGCTATCAATTAAGATGCACCAGACGAATGTTTGAAAAAAAAATTAATCCCGTTTCTACAAAAACATCATTTAGATGGACAATACGTGTTTTGGCCGGATAGAGCATCATCGCATTACGCCAAAAAAACACAATCGTTCCTGAATTCCCATTCGATCCTATTTTTACCCAAAAACCACGACCCGTAAAATCTGTCTCAGTGCGCCCAACCGAAGATTTTTCCGGGATTTTGAGTTCCTTGGTGTACAAAAATAACTGGAGAACCACGAATTGCAAACAGTTGATTGGTAGAATCAAGAGATGCATTCGCAAAGTTGACTTGACGTACAACACTCCTGTTTCGACGTCAAACGAAAGCTTCGCCGAACAGCCGATTACGAACCGTTTTCAAATGTACACTAATTTTGGTTGGTAAACGGCCGGATAATGCGGAATATAGACCCCATAGTGGTCGTTAGCCTCTTATCCAGTAACTCCGATCCCGACCTCCTCGTGGTACCAGCCGGAATACGAGCAACCTTAGCGGAGATCGGGTAACCAACCCCGGTGGAAACTAAGGTCGTATACTAACCGGGAAGGAGGTAGTGAGTCTCGGCACTATAAGATGGCAGCCCCATCGCGAGACTCGGTAGTGTTGCCCCAGTACGGCTACACACCTAAATAAACTTAAACTAACAACATTCAAGCATTTTCGGAGCGGAATATTCGGCATCGACCTAGGCGACGGAATAAGGACGACGAATGGAGACTCGGGACTTGGAACTGCAGATCGCTAAATTTCGCAGGTTGCGAGCGGGTGCTGATTGAACAGCTGGAACCCCGCAAACTCGGCATCGTAGCTCTGCAGGAAATCTGTCGCAAAGGAGAGAAGGTATGGAAGATCCGTGGCGGAAAGGCCCAGTTTTACCAGAGCGGTAGCGCTACCAACGAACTGGGAACGGGCTTTGTAGTGCTGAGCGGAATGCAGGATCGCGTGATAGATTGGAAGGTGATCAACGAGAGAATGTGTGTATTGAGGATAAAGGGTCGTTTCTTCAATTATAGCATCATTAACGTGCACTGCCCGCACGAAGGTAGACCCGACGATGAGAAAGAAGCGTTCTACGCGAGGCTGAAGGCAACGTACGACAGCTGCTCGTCACGGGACATCAAGATCGTCATCGGGGATATGAACGTCCAGGTCGGTAGGGAAGAAATGTATAGACCGGTGGTAGGACCCCATAGCCTGCACACCGACACAAACGATAACGGCCAACGATGTATAAACTTCGCAGCTTCCCGAGGCCTGGTGATCCGAAGCACTTTTTCCCGCGCAAGGATATCCACAAAGCCACCTGGAGATCACCTGACCAACGTATAATGAACCAAATTGACCACGTTCTCATAGAGGGCCGGTTCTTCTCTAACATCACGAACGTACGCTCCCGTCGGGGTGCGGATATCGATTCTGACCATTACCTAGTAGCAGTACATGTGCGCTCAAAGCTGTCCACCGTATACCGGACACGTCAAAGCCGCCCTCCTCGGCTGAACATCAGGCAGCTAGATAACCCACAAACTGCCGAGAACTACGCCCGAGTACTGAATGAGGCACTGCCTTCTTCCGAGGAGTTAGGTGCTTCAAACCTCGAAGACGGTTGGGGCAGAATACGCTCGGCCATCGGAGAGGCCGCTACCGCGGCACTAGGTATTAAGCCTCGGAGTACACAAAATGATTGGTTTGATGGGGAATGCCAACAAGCGGTGGAGGAGAAAAAAAATGCTTGGAAAAATTATCTAAGTATTGCCACTAGAGAGAACCTGGCCAAATACCGACGAGCTGGGAACCAGTTGACCACGATCCTGATGAGGAAAAAGCGCCAGAAGGAGGACAGAGATCGTGAAGAATTAGAGCAACTATTCCGAGCTAATGACACGCGCAAGTTTTATGAGAAGGTGAACCAAACTCGGAAGGGCTACACACCGAAACCTGACATGTGTAGGGACGAGGGAGGGAATCTAATTACAAACGAGCGCGAGGTGGTCGACAGGTGGAAGCAGTTCTTCGATGAACACCTCAATGGCGAAGTCGCAGAAGGAGGCGAAACGGAAATTAACCTAGGAGCGCCCATGGAAGATAGTGATGTCCTAGCACCTGATCTCCAAGAAGTGAAACGAGAAATCAGGTTGCTGAAGATCAATAAAGCCGCTGGGAAGGACCGCCTACCGGCAGAGCTTTATAAACATGGCGGAGAAACGCTAGCAAAGGCTCTACACTGGGTTATTTCGAGGATTTGGGAGGAGGAAAAGCTACCGGAGGAATGGATGGAAGGAGTGGTTTGTCCCATCTACAAACAGGGTGATCGGCTAGACTGCTGCAACTATCGCGGTATTACGCTGATAAATGCCGCCTACAAGGTACTCTCCCAGATCCTGTTACGCCGGCTGTCACCGATAGCACAAGGTTTCGTAGGGAATTATCAGGCGGGTTTCATGGGGGCTCGCGCAACTACGGACCAAATTTTTACTATCCGACAGATCTTGCAGAAATGTCGGGAATACAACGTGCCCACGCATCACATCTTTATTGATTTCAAAGCAGCATACGATACAGTCGATCGAGACAAGCTATGGCAGATAATGCACGAATACGGTTTTCTGGACAAACTGACGCGACTGATCAGAGCTACATTGGATCGAGTGATGTGTTTCGTACGCATCTCTGGGACACTCTCGAGTTCCTTCGAGACGCGACGAAGGTTGAGACAAGGTGGCGGTCTATCCTGCATGCTGTTCAACATCGCTCTTGAGGGGGTGATCCGACGAGCGGGCATCGAAACGAGAGGCACGATTTTTACCAAGAGTAGCCAACTTCTAGGCTTTGCAGATGACTTCGATATCATTGCCAGGAACTTTGCGACGGCGGAGGCAATCTACGCCAGACTGAAAGCGGAGTCTAGGAGAATTGGGCTAAAAATAAATGCGTCGAAGACCAAATACATGAAAGGAAGAGGCTCAAAGGAAACAAATGTGCGCCTCCCACGGACGGTAACCGTTGACGGCGACGAACTAGAAGTGGTAGAAGAGTTCGTATATTTGGGATTGCTGGTGACCGCGGACAACAACACTAGTAAGGAGATTCAGCGGCGCATCCAAGCGGGAAATCGGGCCTACTTTGCCCTTCGTAAAATGCTACGATCAGGAAGCATACGCCGCCGCACGAAGCTAACAATGTACAAAACCATTATTAGACCGGTAGTTCTTTATGGATTTGAAGCCGTGACGCTGCTTACGGAAGACATACGCGCCCTTGCCGTGTTTGAGCGGAAAGTGCTGCGGACGATTTGGCGGAGTACAAACTGAAAGCGGAGAGTGGCGGAGGCGTATGAATCACGAGCTACAGGCACTGCTTGGGGAGACTCCCATCGTACATCTAGCGAAAGTTAGCAGGCTACGGTGGGCCGGACACGTCGTAAGGATGCCGGACGACTGTGCGACGAAAATAGTCCTCTTCAACAACACCACCGGCACCAGGAACAGGGGGGCCCAACGTGCACGATGGCTCGACCAGGTCGAGAGCGATTTGCGACTTCTGAGACGACTAGGAAATTGGCGACGAGTGGCCCAAGACCGAGTTGAATGGAGACGAGTGCTTGAAACAGCACGAGCCACCCCGGCTCTATGCTGCTGAAGAAGAAGACTAATTTTTTCAACAATGAATAATGTATCTTCAATTTCGGTAAATCAGATCTTCTTCATGTATCTTTGTGTTTTTTTTTTTTTTTGACAGCTTGAGAAAAAAATTCCTAAATTTTAGTTGTCACCCGTTAGAAAACAAATTAAAGAATGAGAATCTCTTGGCAATTCACTGGCGAAGGCATGTGGACGACATTTTTTGCTTAATAAAATGAAATGAATAAAATTTCGTTCTCATAGTTATTATATTGGTCAAACTAAAAGAAATTTGAGGACTTGTTTCATCGAGTATACTTTAGACGATGAGAAGACGAAAAATGGCACCAAAGTGGTTTACAATATCATTTCAAATCGAAAGTAGCCGAAAACAGTGTTAAGGAGAATCATTTAATGTCTTCGAAGAACATCCATCTCTTTCGCACAGCAGCATCCATCATCCATGAAAAGTCTTTCATCATCCCGAATTTTTATATTTATAGCTTCCTTGAAACATAAAACAAAGGACCGATTGACTGTATTCACTTTTTCACTTTCTCTTGTAGAATCTAGCATCACTTTAAAATCGAAAAAAATCTTGAAAGAATTCGCGAATTCCGAACGCGTAACCGCGGAGTTGCTTTAACTAAATTTACTAAATTTCACGATTTTTGAACTTCCTTCAAGTGTGTAGTGTGTAATAACGGTAAATTTTTTAGTAATATTTCATATTTTTGGAGACATTTGCATGTTAAAATAACTAGCAATGTTAGTTTAACATTGGTTAGGTTAACAAGCGATTTAATTCGCCTATAATGGCAGAAGAAATTATCGTTAAACCATCACATTTCTCATTTAAGATAGAAATCTCGTCATTTGATGCCTTGCAATTAAAACAACAACACTAATTAAGCTGATTTACCGAATACCAATTGCATAATTTCACGTGTCCGAGTTTCAGGCAAACAATCAATTGAATCGGTCATTAATCTTATCTATTCCAACCAGCGAACGGAGACGCAAGATACGAGCATATATGTATACAATCATGTCATGCTTCGATTGGTTAAAAAGCTTTAAACAGATTTATTATCGTCTTCAATCATTCTTTATCACTTGGTACTGGTATTAATAAATCGTGGCTTGTTTGAATTATTGGCATTTAATATACCATGTGACTGAGTTGAAAATTAAAGTAAGATTTTAATATGATAAATTCCGAAACATAGTGAATTCTGCAGGAATTCGTTAAACAATTTCAAAGCTTTATGATTTTTGCGAACATAACAGGTATCACAATAGTTTTGCTAATCGAAGTAAATTCATGCTTGATTAAGCATTAAAATACAGCTTAAACTGATTTTATTGCACTCCAGTACCATATTGCCCACCTAATCGAGAATTAAAAAAATGGGCTGTGTCATCGAAATACCATAAAGCCCATTTAAACCTCCACTGCTTTCGAAATTTTTAATTCCAGCACAAACATGTGCTCTCCAAAATAAATACATATTCGAAATAGAAGGCATAGCTCACTGCAGCAGCAATGACCGCAAAACTGCCGCCAACAGCAGCATCAACGATCCGGTTAGCGCCGCGCTACCTCCCGCAATCACCTCAAAGACCACCGCATCGTAGCTTTGCAATATCATATTCTCCACATCCGCTATCTCGGCATCGGTTTCGTAATCAGACTCCGGCGTAGTTAGTACAACCTTCACCTTGCCGATATTTTCATTCAAATTTTTCAAGTTCAGCTGCACTTCCGTTGGAACTAGGTTAACGACAACCACATAGGAGGTGTGTTCCGCTAATGACCTTTCGAACGCAAACACGTTATTCATCAAAGCCTTCGAAGTGAAGTCCCCGTATTGGAAAGTGTGCTTCTTTCGGAGCTCGATCAATTCCTTGTACAATTTATACATACTCTTTGGAGCAGCTTTCTGCGCTACCAAGTTCAATTCTTTGTAATTAGGATGCACCGGTAACCACGGTTTGTCCCCTCCTGCTACCTTAAATCCAGCATACTCTGTAGCGTCCCACTGGAATGGAGTTCGTACAGGATCTCGAGTGTACAGCTGGTAGACGTCTTCGTTGGTGTTTGATGCTTGAGGATCCTGCGTTTCCTCGAATGTGATAGCACGGTTGTCTACCATTCCAATTTCCTCCCCGTAATACACGACTGCTATTCCCGGTAATAATAGCTCTAAAATGGCTAAACTGGCCGCCCTATCAGTACCAAAACGGGACGCAATTCTTGGCCGGTCGTGGTTACCCAAGACCCAGTTGGCATTTGCTCCTTCCGGCATATTATCCAACCATTCATCAATAACTTCCTTCAACTGAGCGGCGTTTGTTCCATTTGTTACCCGGTTGATCATAGCAAAATTGAAAGGAAAGTGCGATCCGTTGCGTTCCTTATCACCATACCAGCGCATTGTATGCTCCAGGTCGGCGTACGCTTCGGTCATCATTAATTTCGTACTATTATGCTTGACAGACCATTCATCAAAAAGTTTTCTCCACTCGTAAATCAGATCGTAGGACTCATCCTGAAAGTAAAGTTTTATATAATAGTCACATAATACCGGGGCTTCAGTCTTACCACACCTGATTCATGGTATAGATGTGATCCATGTTCTCGTAAAACAGTGGTTTAGTCTCGTCGAGCAGTGGTTCGTCGAGGAAATCTGGATGTTCGTAAGCATGGTTAATGGCATCGATACGGAATCCATCGATGCCCTTTTCAAACCAAAACTCCATCATGCTGGTCATCTCTTCCCTCACTTTTGGTTCGTTGTAGTTCAGATCCGGTTGACCCTTGTCAAACTGGTGCAGGTAGAATTCGGTTTGACCTTCCAGCTTGGTCCATGCGTTAGTGTGGAACACCGATTGCTGAATTGAATATATAATAGGAAGCAATACGTTAAAATGTGTTCAAAATAATTATATAAATTCAAGACAAAATAAGCAACAAGCTTCCATCGAATTCAAATTAGTAGCATTTTTATATTAGGTTAATATTTCAAAACTATGACTGTCAGCAACATTTTCATCAACTGATTATTTGTTGAAACGTTGCCACATAATATTTTCTTTTTTACGTAAGACCACGTCGTTGTTTGCTACCAGGAAACCAATAAACATTAACATAAGCAATAAATCAATCGTTAATTAGTATTTTTGATATTTTTTACTGCATGCTGCTGTATATTAGCTTTTCGAATGTATAGATTGTGAATTTCAAATCACATTGTAATTTGTGAATTGATGTTAAATTGGTATCCAAAATTCTATTAAAATTCTTCGTGTCAATAATCAGCTGCAAATAAGTAAGTAGGTTAGCAATAAAGTAGCCGTACATCTCATCAAAGTAGTTTTTAAGTAGCATTTAAGGTAACTTAACTTATTGGCTTGCGTTTGAACTGCATTGGTAATGCACAGTTGTTTCAAACCAGTTTTAGCAACCGATTTATGACTAATTTCAGTCATAAATAAGTTTCTGCAATCATAATTGCGAAAAGTCTGTTGCTTGGGCACCTGCCAGCTGTTAGAGCACAGGACAATTGCGGGGCTACTGCTATACTATAGATTCACGGATATAAAAGTAGTATGCATATTTGCATAATAAATTAAACAGTAGAATTACACCGGATAAAGTTTTGATTTCCTTCTGTAACTACGCATGTTGCAGAGATCGTCGAGCAAGCCACCCTGCCGCTGTTAACGAGGGTTTTGGTTGATTTAGTGAAACAGAAACATTACAACAGAATGGAAAAGTAAAGAAGCGCAAATGGAAAAGTAAAGAAGCGAAAAAAAGCTATTTAATCTATTTGAAAAATTTTACATTTGTAATAAATACTCCCTACGTAGTCTGCGATGCGAGTCGTGTGAGCTGTAGGTTCTGCATTACAAGTGGCATTACGAAGGCGGCCGTGAAGGACCAGGATTAGAGTCGAAGAACGCTAGTCAATAAGCTTCAGGTTCCAAAGAAGACAAAAAATCGCATAGGTTGATACCAGGTATAACTGGACGAAAATCTAAAAGCGGCGGTAGATATTTTTTGGCAATGACCGGACGCTAGAGGAGACGCTGTAAAGACTGGAAAAAGTTGCGTGACATGAAAAAGGCCATGGAAACAGAAAAGGAGAAAAGGAGAGTTCAGGATAAAAAGTGGAGGCAGCAGGTGAAAGACTTTCACGAAAAATATTTGTTACAGATGCGCATGCTGCTTGTTGCAGATGAAACGCAAAATACTGGAACGAGATTGGGCTTAAGAGAGTGCCTTTCGAGGTAGATGCAGGAAAATACTCAGCAAGATCGAAGAAGCCAAGAAGGCCGAATCTGTACCGAATTAAGGATCTGCTTCCACTCTTGTAGGCCTTGGGCTGCCATTCTCCAAATGCCCCTAACACACGCCATGCATGTATCCTCTCAACAGGATATTCAACGGGTACGGGATCTGCCTTGAAGTTGCCGCCCTCTGTCGTGATCTCTGCAGAATATTGGTGGTTTTGCTGCTCACTCATCCGGCATCTCTACTATGTGCCCAGCCGAGTTTTAGTCGCTTCACAATAACCACATCTTTATATACTTGGTATATTACACCTGCGCCACACTCCTTTTTCTAAAATGGTGCTGAAAATTGATCGCAGGATCCTAATCTAAAAAATACCAGGAATATTCCAGTTCAAAAGAATCTCTATCTATCACCACCGCAGTTCCAACACACGAAAGGCTACCACGTTCTCTATCCGCCACCTACTTTGTTTTAGCAGAGTTAATGATAGGCTCTGTCCTCGCAGCTTCCTCCTTAAGATGCGTGGACGTCTCTTCCCTCAGCTCTACGGAAAACACCAATTGCAAGCACAATCGATATTATCCACGAACACTTGGAGCATGATAGATTTCGTGACGAATGTTGCACGCCAGCCCTACGAATAGTACCTTCCAATGCAGCATAGAACAGCGAATTCGATAACTTCTCACCTTGCTTCAAACCATCTAACGCCTAACCTAACCATCTCACCAGTCATTCTGAGGTTTGCTTTTTAACCTTCAAGGATGTAGCAAGTATAATCCACAACAGCTCATTTCGTTTAACAGAATCGTACGTCGCCTTCAAAGCCTATACACAAATGATGAGTGTGCAAGTTGAATTCCCGGAATTTATCGAGGATTTATCCCAAAGTGAAAATTTAGCTCGTCGTAGAGTGTCCCTCTCGAAAACCGCACCGTAATTCGCCAACAAAGGTTTTCTGCCGCAGCCTCAGTCTATAAAACAGGACGCGGGAGATAATTTTGTGTGCAAAGTTGAAGAGTGTGATAGCCTGATGGTTGCTACATTCGAGTTAATGGTCTTTTTTGTAAATAGGTCCTATGAGACTTTCGAACCAATTCGTGAGTAGTTCTTCCTCAATCTATACCTTTAGTACAACCTGATGGATTGCACAATACAGCCCCAAGTAAATTTTTTGTAGTATAATAGCTTATCAAGGTCTTATTCCACGGGAATTAGGTGTACAACAGTTTAATAAGCTATTAGACAACAAAAACATTACTTGGGTCGTTCGCTCCCTACTTTCAAAAGTAATCTCTGATATTTCGGTAATCAGTTGCCCCTCCTTGGCGTTTCACATAACTTGAGTTGACACGGTCCAGTTTCTAATTCCGTTGATCGTTTTAAAGAAGCTTTTCGTATCGTGCCTTTGAAAGCAATGCTCCGCCTACGCAAGAATATGAAGTCTTTTTTCGACATCTCGATATCTCTCTCTCTGCCTGGCGTGTCACAGTTGCAACCAACATATGAACTCTGGCTCGATTCTTCTTGTCAGGTACTATCTGTATCTGACACTCAGCGTCAAACCACTCACTAGAAGTAGGTACAGTAGTCGTACCCAACACTACTCGTGCTGTAGTACTAATTGCAACGTTATTGTGCATTCATTGCTCGTTCAGGTGCTCTTCAACTCGTTCACCGATTCACTCATTTGTTTTCCGAGAGTACTGTACAACACTCCTTCTTTTGGTTACAGTAACGTTGATTAGTTTCAGGCCATTGTCGTTTATGGTAAAGTGGAGGCTTTCTCCAAAAAACTCTTCGTGTCCGACCTGCGCATTTGTAATCTCGTTGACTTTCATGTCATGTCCTAAACACTCTCCATGTGGTTTTTTGAGAAGCTCATACAAGCCTATCTTCACGTCATCGGGTTTGTCGTGGGTCACTGGCTGTAGAGCCTATCCAGCTTTTTACGAGCCATAATGGAGGACATGTTCGTAATATTTGACCAGCATTTTTGACATTTCCCTAATACATCGCACGTTTTCTTTCCGCGCGTTCACGGTAAAACTAAAGGAATGTACGGAAAGAAAACGCGCGATGTATTAGGGAAATGTCAAAAATGCTGTTCAAATATTACGAACACGTCCGCCATTATGGCTCGTAAAAAGCTGGATATGTACTAGAAAAACGAGGTCAGAAGCCAAGTTCTGGCTGAGGAAACAGATCAATGCGAAGGGACGCCGTCTAAGTAAAACTGAGGAGAAAACTGTTCCGAGTTTAGGGATAGAAAAGGTGATAGCAAATAACACTAGATTCAGATAGATTCAGAAGATAAAGAAGAAAATAATGCAAAGGAAGATTCGATGGGAACATCCAGAAAATGCTCTGAAAGGTAAACAGGTGCAGAGATTTCTGTTCCGGTCAACAAGAACATGGATGTTGTCTAGTTGGGAGCTGGAACGTTAAATATACTGGTTGTTGGTGACAAAAATTTGAAAACATTTACCATTTTTTCTTGCTACCAGTCTTGCGACATGTTACTGGTACACAAGCACAAAAAAGAAATGCAAAAACAACGAAAACATCTTTTGTTCTACGTGTCGTATACTCTTCGGTATCGGGGAGAAAATGTCACCAGTCTTGGAGACACTTTTTTGTATTTTCTCTTGCTGTTGCGCACGTGATCCAAACATACAGCTTTCCCCCAAACAACACGGTTTTAAATAAGAAGATCACCAATACACCTTATTCTCACGAACAAACAAGACACATCACTTATGGTTCTTACAAAACATTAAAATTACCTTTTTCGCTAACCGGTTTCGGGTTTAATCCAACCCATCTACGGAGCGGTGGTCGACTGCATACGCATTGTGATTTGTTGTCTGCTACAGATTCAATTTCGTCAGTTGGAAGAGAGGCGATGAGATGAAATTTAAATGCGTGGGAATCGATGTACATCAGCACCGCCGATCGACTTTTAATGAATGAAGATGAGGCGCTCATCTCATCGCCTCTCTTCCAACTGACGAAATTGAATCTGTAGCAGACAACAAATCACAATGCGTATGCAGTCGACCACCGCTCCGTAGATGGGTTGGATTAAACCCGAAACCGGTTAGCGAAAAAGGTAATTTTAATGTTTTGTAAGAACCATAAGTGATGTGTCTTGTTTGTTCATGTTAAGTTGTTCTTACGTTAAGCAAAAAAGTCAAGTTATAAGTTGACACCTTATTCTCTATCACTTCTCCATACTATTCCAACTACACTACAACTGTAAGCAAAAAGAGGCAAATGCATGTCATTTCTACACGACATTTTATATGAATGCATTCCATTCGAATGGTCAGCTGACGTACACTTACAAGAGATAGGCACTGTCGATACAGAAACAGTACAGAGCGGTGGTATTGGTTAAGAGTCTGACATGGCATTGCATGCTGGTAAATGTATAGAAAAAGTGTAACCGTTTCGGTCCCTGGTTCAGAGAACTAATTTCTTTCCCTATTCTGCGCAGTTTGAGAAAAACTTGAACATCTCCGAGTTTGCGACCGAATTCCCTGGAGCATTGCATGCGGTGGTTGAAAGGCACTTTGTGAACATATGAATAAACAAGAATTGTGTTGCCGATGGAACGAGAAATTCGTCTGTGGTTTAAGGGTCAAGTAATATCGGTGAATCACGGAACCTGGGAGTAAAGCTTAGTTGGAATCCGGGTAAAATTGAATCCCATTATAGCTTTGGTTCAATCCACGGATCTCTCAGTTTAGTTAAAAGGAACGAACCTATAAGTGTTGCTTCAATGACCTCTGCTCCACGCCCTTTACTAATTTTCTGCTCTTCTTCACGTCTGTCGCGCCCAGAAGATATTATAAACACATAGGGTACGGGAGGGTATTCCCATCACGCTACTAATTTCGGCATACATTGCCCTTTTTTGGCTACACTTTCCCAAATAAAAACTTTGCCGCTATATAACAATACTGAAACGAATGTAGCACTCATAGGCTTTAATGTGTTATAACTATTTTTATAAAAATGTATGTAATTTGTTAAATATTATTCAATAATCATCAAAACCACTGTTTTCCCACTGGCACGTAACCAGGCTGAAAAACCAGCAGCAATCGCTTACACGTATCCGCTCTTGATGGTTTGGAAAACACACAATTATGATCATGTATACTTATTCTAGAAACTAAACAGCTGTGAATATGCTATCACAGAACAATTCTACTTCTTTTTATCACAGAAGAACACAAAAATTCCCCTCTGATATGAAAATATAAATCAATTTTTATTCACTAGCCGTTAGCAGCATTTTGTTTTTAATTCCAGCATATGGTGCGTTATTTACACAACTACCAGTATGTGAGGCCTGAAACGCCTGAAATGCTTCTATCGTGTTGACATAGCTAGTATTTGAGTGACAACCGGCGCTAATGTATATGAACGATTCAATGATACACTAGCGCCAACAGCAAGCTGTTGTCACTGCAAAAATAATTATCTTCAATGAGCCCGGAATATAGGCAATAGCGACAAGTTATCAATCGGTCTCTCTTTTGATCTGTTTTTGAAAAGCATTTAAACCCTGTGCTGGCTATTTCGGCCGGTCGGATTTAAAAAACACAGACACCACTATCCAGCTTTTTACGAGCCATAATGGCGGACGCGTTCGTAATATTTGATCAGCATTTTTGACATTTCCCTAATACATCGCACGTTTTCTTTCCATACATTCCTTTAGTTTTACCGTGAACACGCGGAAAGAAAACGTGCGATGTATTAGGGAAATGTCAAAAATGCTGTTCAAATATTACGAACACGTCCGCCATTATGGCTCGTAAAAAGCTGGATAGAAAATGGGCTCAATTTAGCCGCAGCGACTTCATCATTCCTCGCGACTATAACTCAAATTCAGTAGCGTTTCATTAAAACCAAAATACACGCCGATATTCAGTAAATAATATTCTATCAACTGGTATAAAAATCTTGTCTCAAATAAATATAGTTTCAACGTAATTCTTGAATATTGTTCAGGCTACCGCTTAATGGGCTGGAAATACCCTCCCGTACCCTATATTGAATATGCTGCGAAGTGCGAAGTGTAGTAAGCAAACCAACTACTGCCTGCATTTTAACCGACGAACTTGTGTGTCATTAATGCGGTGAACTATCCCAAGATTTTACGCAGTCAAAAAACAAAAATGCTGAAGCGCAATTTGGAAGTAGTACAAGCTTTTCATCGAAACAATAATGCTTTTGTTTGACATATGGCTAAGAAGGCGATAGTTTTCATCACGTCGGAAGCACAATAATCCAATACCTGCATAATGAAAAACAAGCCGCATCTTGTTAACCAAAAACTAGAAAGTTTTGCAATCATGTGCTGTTTGGAAAATAGATGATGAACCATACATAGAACTTGAATGCAAAATGCGGTATTATATTATGTTACCCGTTTTGGTGCTGCTGAGAAGTCGAATTTTTAATGAAAAATGTTAAATACTGCTTGAGCTGTTTGTAACAAAAAATGACAATGACAACCGATGTTTACGTAAAGAAATGGTTGAATGCGGCGCCTGTTGTAGTAAATAATCTGTTGTAGTAAATAATAAACAAAATAACCCAGTACAATATGTGCTGGACGGGATAGGTATCACTGCATAACTCAAAGGCCACGGTAGTCTGATACAAAACTAACGCAAACCAATTCGTACCACAGGAGATTATTGTTTTGAATTTTCTACAGGCAAGACCAATTTAAAAATAATACTTAGGCTACCTAATAATCGTGTTTATACTAGGATTTTCTTCTCAGAAGGAACTGTCCGAAATTCAAATAATAACTCAAACAGCCACTGAACACAATTTTGCTGCAAAGTTTTGCATCAATATGTCAACGATTTAAGCCGCGTTGCAACTTACCCAATTGTTCGGAGGATCTTTTTCGCCCTTGCCTTCTCTCCATACGTAGAAATTCCTAAACTCTGCATTCCCTGCCACTGCTTTCGTAAACCATTCATGCTCGTTACTGGTATGATTCGGTACAAAGTCCAAGATTATTTTAATATCCAACTCTTTCGCCTTTGCCACTAGCGCATCAAAGTCTTCCATCGTTCCAAACACGCCATCTATTTCGCGAAAGTTCGAAATATCGTAACCAAAGTCCTTCATTGGTGATTTGAACAGAGGACTAAACCATACACCGGTCACTCCCAAATCCGCCAAGTGATCCAGCTTCTCGATGATTCCCTTAATATCTCCAACACCATCACCATCCGAATCTTTAAACGATCGCGGATAAATTTGATAGAATACTCCGTTCTCCCACCAGTCCAGTTCTGGACCATGATCATGATCATGATCATGGTCCTGTTCGTCATCCTGTCGGGTGAAAGTTTTCGCTTCCATCCAGGCACAGAGCCCGAACAGGAACAACAGCGCCAGCTTCATTCCACTATACTCAATCTTCTGACGCGACGCGGTTAAAAAATCTTACGAATACACAGACACTGATCCCGATGTTCTCCTAAAGTCGTAATTCGACGAACAGATTGATGCAGACTACGCCCTCCGCAACCGTTCATCAGTCTTTATAGAGGCGCCGCTTGACGGTAGCAAACCTTATCACCCAATGCGAGATAAGTGGCAGATAAATTGTAACCATACGGTTGTCACGATTTTTGGGCTATTGGCCAGATAAGTTCGATTGAGGTATTCGCTAAAGATGGATTAATTGGTTGGTCTGTTACTGTAGCTTTGAATGCATTGGTGTCAGGGTGATAAGCAACCGGTAATTGCTAAATGAATCATCCTATTATTGGCAGCGATGACTGATGCGATGTAGTAGATTTGTGAAATGTTGAAAGCAAATTTTTTGTTGCAAAACCATTAACGGGTTGGTGGTTATATTATATAAGTAGCTATATTGAATCAGTCACAACTGCAATTAAATTAATTGAACAGAATCAAATCGACCGGCAGTATAAGATCGAAGCACATAAATATACGAAAACCATTGGCAAATATGTCGGTTATATGAGATTTTAAAATTCGAATTCAAAAATGAGAAGCGAAAGAAAAATGTTTTGTAAAACTCTACTAGGGTTATTTCCAATTCCCGTCGTAGTAAGTAAAGCCATTCTAATTTTCATCATTTATTGAATGGATTTAATGCATACTCCAAAAGTTCTTGTGCTGATTTGACTAAAATACGCTTGCCTTCCGATCCGTGAACTTTGAAATCACTGAAAAGCGATTATTCAAGCATATTATTGAAATTACGCAACTGACTTTATTTCTTAAATTCGTCGTACCGTTTTAATATCCGTCCATCAAAATTTTTCATCGTCTGAACTGAAAATCACAACAATGTTTACGAAGCTAACGCGCATGTATTTGTGTAGGACGGCATGACAAATGTTATTCTGCAAAATTTCTGCAAGTCAGACAAGTTTTCTTGGTTGTAGAATAACGATAATGCCTTGCGTGAGTTATTTTCATTAATAAATGACGGAAATTAAAACGATTAGTCGACATTTTCTTCTTCGTCGCACGAAAAAAACGAATGAAATTTGGCTGGTAGGAATTCTTTAATGATAAAAAGCATTTAAATAGATCTCAGCTCACTTTGATTGATCGCGTATGATAGACAGCAAACTAAAATATTGGGGAATACCTGGTTTTGCATTGTATGTCATAAAAATGCTGATATTTTTAATAATTTGTGTTTGATAGGACGGAAATAGGCAATTACGACGAAGCAGAAACATACCCTACTACAAATATTACGATTCTTTTACTCACAATCAGAGGTTGGAAAACTCGCAAAATGAATAGATACGCCGAGCATCGGCAAACGATTTTTATCATGATAAAACAGCTACGCGAGTGGTTCAATTCACCTATAACAATGAGCAACATACACTCACGCTTCGTACCATCGCCGAATATATGTACGAATATCGTGAGCAACGCAAAAGTGCGAATTGACGCTTTCTGCTGCTTGTAAAGCCACTAACACTACTTTAAACTATTCGCTTTTCGTGGTATAATAAATAATAATAAATAAATAAATATTATTTTGAATACTTTCCGACGTCCCCGGCCATTCTATATCCGAAAAATCGAACACACTCAATGTTCAATATTCAATTTTTGAACGAATTCTGATGTTCACATTGAGGTTCTGTTTGTGATAAAATTCAAAGCTGATTCATGAGGGATGTTCATCGATTCAAATGATCACTTTTTCGCGAATTCTCCAACCACTGTTCACAATATTATAATAGCAAATTTGAAATGCGTCTTAAGAATACCGCTTCTAATTTTCTTGATGATCCCAAAATAGGCTTAGGAGCGGCATACGACAGTGCCGTCTGATCCGGAGTAGGCAGCTGAATTATGGAACGTGTTATTTCAGCACCAAATCCAACATGACAACTCCATCACGAGACTCGATAGCGTGACCTCAGTAAGGCAACCTACCTAAACTAAACTAGTATGAATAATTTAGAAAATACGACTCATAGATCGTCTCACAGATTCGCGACAACGAAATAGGAACACAGAATGGAAGCTAGGTATCTGAAATTAAGATCAATCAATTTCGATCAGCTAGAACCTCGAAAATACGGCATCGTGGTCTGCAGGAGATCTGCCGGAAAGGCGAGAAGATGTGGAAGATCAATGGCACCAAACTCAATTTTACCGAAACGGAGGAGACGGGTGTGGAAGAATTGGGTAGAATGCAGGATCGCGTGATGGACTGGAACATAATCAACAAGACGATGTGTCTGCTGAGGCTAAAACCGAAGAAAACAGAACTCAAGACTGGGCCTAGTATGTGGCTAGCATAGGACGATACTGCTAACGCTATTTCTTATCTCAATGGAGTGACTACTGCTTAAAAGTGCTAGTGATCGCAACCATCTAAAAGAATGTGTGCGTGTGATGTTGATGCGCGATGTCATCCAATGATGTCAGTGTGATAGTGATGTTAGAATGATGATACACACAAACTATGATGACACACACAAACTAACAGTTACAACCGTCGTCCGTGGGCGTGTACTAACCCTGTCCGTAGAGATTTCACAGAATACCCAGTCTTGAGTTCTGTAGTTACCGCTTAAAGACTTGCTTACTTGCTTAAGTGGCTTACCGTCCTAATACACAGTCTGTTGAACAAGATTTCTCCAATTAATTCAGTTGTGAGCTAGCGCTCTCCAATTCCTTGGACTTGGTGTCCAAGTACTCTCCGCTAAATCTCGCTCCACCTGGTCTAACCATCTTGCTCGCTGCACTGCTGGTCGTCTTGTTCCTACCTGATTTGAGGCAAACACCATCTTTGTAGGGTAGTTGTCCGGCATTCTTGCAACATTGTCCATCGTATCCATCCAGCTTTAGCCACCTTTTGGATCCTCGGTTCGCCATAGAGCTGGGCGAGTTCATGATTCATCCTCCGCCTCCTTAGAGAACAACTGGTTTAATAAGCGTCTTGTATGGGGTGCACTTTATACGTGGATTTAGTCTGCTGTCTGTGAAGGCCATAGTAAGCACTACTTCCGCTGACAACACGCCTCCGAATCTCGTGAGCCATGGTAGACAAATTCGTCGACTACCTCAAACTCATCGCCGTTGATCATTATACTACTACTCAAGCGGCGTCGGTCGGCCTCGGTTCCGCTGGCTAGCATGTACTTTCTTTTAGACGTATTTACATTTAACCCAGCCTTTTCTGCATCGCGCTTTAGTCTGATATACCGTACACAGCCACAGATGTATCAATAATATCCATGTAATCGGCAAAGCAGACGAATTGACTAAATTTGTTGAAGATCGTGCTTCGCGTGTTGAAGTTGATATCCGCTCGGTTCATAACACCTCCCAAGCAACAATTTAGGTTTTATTACACGTTTATAAGGGTTTTTATGACCAAAATTGGTATCGAAAACCGCAATAAAAGTGCAATAAAACTCACATTGTTACTTGGGCTTGTAGCGCTATATTGAACAGCAGGCATGAGTGACCATCACCTTCACGAAGCCCTCGGTGCGATTAGAATGAACTTAACAGTCCCCCCGAAATCCGAACACAGCACTGTGTACCATCCATCGTAGATTTAATTAGTTTGATGAGCTTCCTGGGGAAGCTGTTCTCGTCCATGATTTTCCTCCATAGCCCTTTCTGGTCGATGGTATCATATACGGCTTTGAAGTCACGGAACAGATGGTGCGTAGAAACTTTGTATTCACAGCCCTTTTGGAGGATCGGCCGCAGTGTAAATATTTGATCCGTTGTAGACCGACCTTCGACGAAGCCGACTTGATTAGTTCCCACAAATCTGTTCGCAACTGGTGATAATCAGCGGAAAATGATTTGGGACAGCACTTTATTGGCGGCATTGGGAACAGGAATCACTCGATAGTTCTCACAGTCCAACCTGTCGCCCTTCTTGTAGATCAGGCAGATAATCCCATCTTTCCACTCCTTCGGTAGCTATTCTGTCTCCCTAATCCTAACAATTATCCGGTGGAGATAAGCGGCCTGCTTTTCTGAGCTCATTTTAATAAACCCCGCTTCGACGCCATCTTTCCCAGCTGGCGTATTTCTTTAGCTGCATGATAACTTCCTTAACTTTGCCTATCGTTGAAGTCGGCACCGTTTCTCCCTTTGTCGTATCGTCGAGATTGCTTTCCCCGCTGCCATGGTTTCCCGCCTGGGTTCCATTCTGGTGTTCATCAAAGTGCTGCTTCCATCTTTCGATGACCTCACGATCGTCCGTCAAAATACTGCCAAAACTCAAATACTGCCCGACACATTTCGGCTCGCGGCACAAAGCCTTTGCGGGATCCGTTCAACTGCTGGTAGCACTTTCGCGTTTCCTAAGAACGATGCAGCCGCTCCAACTTCGCATATTCCTGCTCTTCAGGGAGTGCTTTTTCTCCCGCAAGATTTGGTTTCGCTGCATCTTTTTCTGTTTGTGTCTTTCCACGTTTTGACGTCTGGCACTGCGCATCTTTGCCGCCTGCGCAGCGCACTCCTCATCCATCACCCTCTTACATTCATCGTCAAACCAATCGTTTCGTTGATTCCGTACCACATGCCCGATGGAACTCTCAGCTACACTGGTACAGTCTTTCTTCTACCATTCCCTCCGTAAATTGTAAAAACTACCGTTATAAAAACTTACTTGATGAATATTTCAGCTGTGGTGCAAAGACTAGTACAGAGTCGAAAAACTGGATCCCGTACCCTACTACCTACGACCATGTTCTTGGAGGCGGCAAAGTCGATAAGTTTTAGGTCAATTTGGTTGGTCAGCGGGTGTGCGCTGAACTATGATCCGACTAGCGGGCTCCAAAATGGGAGAAACGAAGCAAACTCCCGCTTTGCAGGTGACCTTGCCAGTTTCGCTGACGACCTTGACATTACTACTAGAATCTTTGAGACGATGGTAGTAATCTACACCAGACAAACAGATACTAAGATGATAGGGCTAAAACTCAATGGGCAAAAACCAATTACATGTGGAGTCGAGACTCAAGGGATGACGGTGAACTTGAAGTCAATAACGCGTGTAACTAGATTCTACGAAGCTATTAAGTTGGACGGAGACGAATGAATCTTAAGATTTAAAGTCTCCGTTAACAAATAAAAAACGAACGAACGAATATTAAGTTGGAAATCGGGCTTACTTTACTCTGTTAGCCACCATATACTTCGGTTAAGAAGAGTTTATGAAGATCCCAATTCCCGCAGCTTTATTGTTAAGTACCTCTTTCGCAGCTATTCGGTTAACGCTAATGACGTCGACGTAGTTTTCAAAGCTTAGCAATGCACAGGTCTTCCCGACGATGACTCCATTCCTTTTCACACCCGTCCTTTCAATATTATGTTGGCCAATACCTTGCATCAAGACATCCTACGTCCAATTTTTAATCACATATTTACGTCTAAGATTTACAAACAAGCTTAGTTCAGATTTACCAACTGCATTAACAAACAAAACAACCTTACCGCATGATAGCATTCTTTGTCCACTTCTTTTTATTATATTTTTATATTTTTCAAAGAAGCAATGCCATAAAGAATGGTTACAGCCTACAGTTTACTCCTAGGACCTTTGAACTACTTTGAAATGTATCTAACTTTTCGTAGCACCGAGGATCGTCTGCAGTTTTTTGGATAAATTATTGACAAGGAGTAAACTAATTGGACGAATTCATTTCCTTCTCCTTAAGTTATATAAAATGCTGATACTAATATAATACTGGGGTTTCTCAATTTTTTCTTTAAAAGAATAATGCTTACTTATAGTGTTGCATTGACTATTATCAACTAATGCAATGTAATTTCCAGTTGTATTTTTGTTTCACAACTTTAAACTTTTCCTGAACAACCCTCTACGGTGCAAACAGTTTTACCAAGCAGTAATCTGTATTCACCCACCGCGAACCAGCACAACAGGTACCTATCGAGCACAATGCAGCACATCCTGTTGTTGGGCTTCAACTTCCGGAAACTTCCTTCCTGCTCAGGCATCACGATTTTTCACAGTCTAAAAGAGCACTCTTTGTCCAGGCCTAGCCAGCTAGCTACGGATGCCATAGTGTATGACATTCCATCACGGCCACCCCCAATTCCTCCCCCACGGCGGTAGATATGAAAACCGGCAACAGCGAGACCAATCATTGTAGAAGCAATTATGACCGTATCCTGCGTTACCGACTGCAGTACAGCCGTGGGCAGCGAGAAGGGCACACCGAATAATGACAGCCGCCGATGGGTGGTCGGGCTGTGCATTTGCAGAAAGTATCCAATCCAACGCACACCAGGGGATGGGCGGGAGGAAGCGAAAGGAAGAAAAAAGAAGAACATGAGAAATCACTTCCACGGAATTGTCGAATGCGCTTGTAATTGAGCTTAATTAGGTAAGAAGGAACAGCATTTACATTTAAATAAGATCGTTTCGTCACCCAGAGGAAAAAAAATGTTTCGAAAAGCGGTAATCGCCTTTTGGCTAATGAAACTCGTAATCTGACTTTAATTTGCGAATGATTATTGCATTATTATCACTAGCACTAATTTCTGAAGTATTAACTTTATTATTTTGTATCTATTTTCAGGTGAGTAATTCAACAAGGTTTATAACTCAATCTAGTAAGTAAAGTAGAACTACAGCTAAGCAATAAATGTAAGAAATCCACTGGCTGTAAAATCAGAAGGGTGCCACTTAGCCAATTCAAAAACTACCCACTCGTGATATGATGTTTTTTTTTCCTTTTCGATTGTAAACCATTTCCTTTGTCGTAAGAAAACATTTGCTTTGTCCGAAATATAAAATAAAAGTTGCTCCTCTCCAAACCTTCATTCAACGTACCTTTCTCGCAGCACCAGGGAATCGTAGGGCCCACAGAAGATGCTGTCCCGTTGAACTCTGTCACTGGATTAAATAAATAAAAAGTCAATTTGTTAGCAACCTAAGTGGATTCGTACTGTTTGCACATCGTTTGATGGAGAATCCGAAGGGAAACCATTCACTATTAGCTGTGGAAACAGCGAACGAATGCGGGTGCTTGTGCCTTCCAGTGCCTGAGATTGTGTTTAAACTCAATATTTTCCTAGCTTAGCGCTCAGTTACGGATTTTTAACGATTATTCAAATAAATGCTTGAGACATTGAAAGCTAAATTGTGGATTCGATTCAACTGTGCAACTGTGTCAGTTGTACTGAAATTTTTGGGTTTACTCTCCAAGCTAAGCAAAGTTGCTAATTGGCACCGGAACGTTTAATTGACATTGACTGACAATGCCGCAAATCACTCTTGATCTAAGCACTAAACTATTCATTCTAGTCTCAACTCGCTGATTTATTGTGCTGACAAATGGCACATATATACACAGACACAAACAAAGGCACAGGCACCACACGCGGAAACAAACAGAACGGAAGCCGAGTGCAGATAGCACTCAACAACAGCGCCAGGACTTTTTACTGGATAGCTGATAGCTGAGTAATAACATGCATCCCGCTGAGACAGCTTACCCTACTTTATAGCTGGAGGAAGACGACACCACTGCAACCGTGAGTTGGTCGGAAAGTCGAGGAAAAACTGACAGGTCTACAAGTTGTGGTCTGGAACCTAAATTAAAAATAATGGCGAAAGTGTCGTGATTAAGAAGTTCCCTGAAACAACGAATAATAATAATTAGTGCCAGGACAGGGTGAGTTGAGCAGGGAAAATCTACCTGATGAAGGTGACTATCTCCTCGTTATACGGAACCAACTGGATCGTTCCTCTGCGAAATGTTTCCTCTTGTCTTATTTTTACCAACTGTTGATATATTTTGTAGTGGCTTTTCTCTGCTTCTTTCTGCAGCTTCAAGTTCAGTCTTATATAATTAGGATTAACTGGAAGCCAAGTTTTGTCTGCTGTAGAAAACCCAGCATTCTTACTATCATCCCACTGAAACGGAGTTCGCTCGGGATCCCTTGAAAAATCTATGAAAACATCGGATTTTATTGTTTCTAACTGCTCATTTGTGGTTGGAATGTTCTTATAATCCACCATTCCAATTTCCTCCCCGTAGTAGGTCACTGCAACGCCAGGCAATGTCATCAACAGTGTGTTAACCGCATCGATTCTTTCCACGCCGTACCGCGATCCTACTCGGGGCTGATCGTGATTTCCGATCACCCAATTTGCATCCCGATTCCGAGGCATATAGGTCAACCATTTGTTGATGGTGAAAACAAAATCTTGAGCACTGGATGCCTCTGTCAGATCGGTAATGAGCAAAAAATTAAACGGTAAATGTGACCCACTGCGAGTACCATCCGTCGATTGATAGTATTTCATCGTGAAAGTAATGTTGGCATACGCTTCGGTCATCATTATCTTGGCTGGACCTCCATGGGCTTGCGTCCAATCGTCCAGAAGAGAGCGCCACTTGTACACCATGTCATAAACTTCCGGCTGTACGGCAAAACAGATTCAATATAAATCTTGGTTAGTGCTCACTGAGGAATAGGCTATTTTTCAAAAGGTTTGCTATATTAAATAAATTTTTAATACAGCTCCTTTCCCTTATCCTGAATTTAATTCAAATATTTATCAGTTCTTGAATTGCTTACCTACCAGATCTTTCGTATAGTAATGATGGGTAAATCCATAGGAAAGCGGATCCGTATCCGTTCCCGTTTCCGGTTCGTCCCTAAAGTCTTCCACCTCAAACAGATGGTTGACGGCATCAATCCTAAATCCGGCTACACCTTTCGCCAACCAAAATCGCATCACATCGTTCATCCGTTCCACCACAGCTGGATTGCGGAAGTTTAAATCCGGTTGCTCTTTGGTAAATTGATGTAAATAGAATTGGCCCCGCTCCGGGTGAAACGTCCAAGCCGAGCCGTAGAAGACAGATTGCTGCCAGTAAGGAGGAGCAGAGATAAATCAAATTATTTTCAATAATATCCACTTGAAGCAAAACATTTTCATTACCCAGTTGTTTGGTGGCAACGGGGGTCCTCCCCCAGGATTCATCCGACCATTATGCCATACGTAGAAATCTTCGTACTCTGGATCCCGAGCCACGGACCGCTGGAACCACTCGCACTGGTCACTACTATGATTGGGCACGAAATCCAGCACTATCTTAATCCCCAATCGATTTGCTTCCAACAGCATCTCATCGAAATCCTCCATCGTACCATACTCCGGTTGAATCTGGGTGTAATCAGCAATATCATAGCCTAAGTCAACCATCGGTGAACGGAAAATTGGTGACAACCAGGTCGCCCCAATGCCAGCGTCCGCCAGGTGCGATAGCTTCGATGTAATACCTTGAATATCTCCAATCCCATCGCCATTGCTATCCATAAACGAACGGGGATAGATTTGGTAGAAAACCGTGTCCTGCCACCAGCCACGGCTCTCTGCTCCATGACCGGAACCGCTAGCACCAGTGAACACTGTTGATAATATCGCTAACAGCGGGATTATCCGGCTCAAGTCCATCCGATGTCGGCTGCGGTGCAACGGTAACGGCAAATCTGATGGCAGGTAATTTTTCATTCGATTCACTCGATTGATTACCGGCAAACTGGTTTGCATGCAAATTCGTTTATTTTGTTTTTCTGGCACGGTCTGGTGAACTCAAACCTGGAAGGTTCTGAAAGTGGATATATAAAATAGTTCTACTTGAATCTACTATTCATAAAGTTTTTATAACCAAGCTTTTAATGACAATCATTAAAATTGTATAACAGTTAGAATAGTGGCCTTCCATTGTCCTCCGCGGTGAAAAAGCAGCCCAACTAATCATTAAAAACAATAATGATTCATCGGTAAGTAAATACCTAAAATAATTGAAAAACAAACAGTTTGCATCGCGTGTCCGATAGCACCCACGTGCTACAGTTCAGAATTGATACCTGGCCGACCAGGTGAATCCCTAGAGCTACGGACGTCCGAGAACGTCGGTAATGCAGGAAAAAAACATGTTGATTAGCTGTTTCCGTCGAAAATAAAGCAAAAAAAAACTTCCGATAGCGAGAAGGAGTTAATTTTCCGTCCTTTTTCATTCCTCTGCACGAGGAACAGCTGTTCGAGCTTTGGAAATCTTGTTTATGTCATTTTTCTTCCCGACTGCTAACGAGATATACTGCAGACTTCCCTCTCTCTCACTTGACTAGATTGGTGCTATAAATATTTGCGCTATAGTCAACCTTTGGACGGGCTGAATTGATGCATCGAGCAGCGAGGAAATTTACTCATCATGGTTGAGAAATTACGGCAATTCGAGTGGAAAGATAATCCGCACCGTAAACTTGTGATTTCTTCACTTGTTATGATTGCTCTCGGTAGAGGAATGTCTGAGGACTTTCAAGCACGCACTGAGCTAACGGAAAAAAATGCAAGCATTCAGTCAATTAATCAAAAGAACTTTCGTATAATAAATGAACCCTTCACGTATAACACGCTGAGATAATCAAGTAACAAATATGCTTGTCTGTGGGGTTGTAGCTGATAAAATATGATTGTTATTACAAGCCGAGATGTCCAAATACCAATTGAAAAGGTTCAGAAAAGGTTCGTATTCCTATATTTGAAGACGAGGAAGTAAATAAGAAAAGGAAAGTCAAGCTCTTGGAACTATTCAACAAGTGATAAGATTCGACATATGAATCATACCGTGTATGCAACATATTCTGAACGGTTAAGGAGCTTCAAAACTCAACTAACCGTAAAAAATGATTCAACATTTTATTACAACTTTTATAACAAAATTACAACTTTACTATCAAGAAGCGGTCACATTATAACGTATTTAAAAAATGACAATGACGTTTACAGTTCCAATTTGCAGGGAAAAGTCATTGTTTACCATCTTTTTATTGTAAATTTAATTTAGTTCTTTCTCTGTTCTAATTTGCATTTGATGTATGAACGACGTATTTGTACTTTGATTAGTACCCCTTTTCTTTTATACCAAGCGGATAGATGTTTCCTCCAAGTTAAACACAGCCGTATGATTGCTGAATAGGTCTTACAGATTTATCGCCTTGAGGCAGGTCTCAACTTTTTGGAACCACTTGCGAATCTTAATTTCTGAAACTTGAGTGCGTTGCATGGTAAGACTGCTCGGTACTCGAGAAGAAATTTCTTTGTATCGGGTCCTAAACAGGTTTGCCCATTTTCATCCAGGAATCCCGTTCGAAAATAGATTTCGCCTTCCAGACTGCTTCACGGTACTTGAAAACTAGGGGAATGTCGTCGTGGTTGAGCCTTCTTTTGACGTTCGCCTATAACTACCATTTTCACTACCTCGATCTAAGTTAGACACCTCCAGCGATAATCCGGCCTAGATATTGTTCCAGGGTAGAGATCCGTACAAACTACTCATTAGATTCTACTGGAACATGGGCCTGGCTAGAAGAATCGACGTCGATAATTAAATGGGTGATGGGAATGAAATTGCATAATTTTGTCTGTGTTGTTTAAATCCGACAGACCGAAAAAGCCTGCACAGGTTTTACTGCTTTTCAAAAACAGATCAAAAGAGAGACCGATGGATAACGTGTCGGTATTGCCTACATGTCGGCTCATTGAAGATAACTAGTTTTGCAATGACATCAGCTTTCTGCTGGCGCTAGTGTATCATTGAATCGTTCATATACACTAGCACCAGAAGCTAGTGGTTGTCACTCAAATACTAGCTATGTCAACACGATATAAGAGTTTCAGGCGCAACTGCCTCACTCATTGTTAGTAGTGTAAATAGAGCACCGTATGCTGAAATTAAAAGCAAAATGCTGCAAATTGCTAGTGAATGAAAATTGATTTATATTTCTATTTCAGAGGGGAATTTTTGTGTTCTTCCGTGATAAAAAGAAATAGAATTGTACTGAGATAACATATTCACAGTTGTTTAGTTTCTAGAATAAGTAAACGTGATCATAATTGTGTGTTTTCCAAACCACCATCAAGAGCGGATACGCGTAAGCGATTGCTTCTGTTTTTTTCAGCCTAAATACGTGCTAGTGGAAAACAGTGGTTTTGATGTTTATTGAATAAAATTTAGCAAATTACTTACATTTTTATGAAAATAGCTATAACACATTAAAGCCTATGCTACTTTCGTTTCAGTATTATTATATAGCGGCAAAGTTTTTATTTGGGAAAGCGCAGCCAAAAAACATAATGTATGCCGAATTTAGTAGCGTGCTGGAAACAAAAGTCGTGTTATAAATTGTTCCTAGAAGCGTTTGACCATCGATCGAACAGAAAAATTAGAAGGATTGTGTACAAGACACGACCGCATAAATGACGCAGGACTACGCTGCCCATGGATTCATAGTTGACGTAATAACCAAAATGACCAAAACGTACTTTTTCGGTCCTACCCATTCTTAACTATGTAATATACATACCCAATGCTCAAACAACATTTGTTTTTTCGAAAATATTCGAGAAATTTGGGAAAATAGAGCTACTCTGCATAGTTGACGTAACTCCCCGTATAATCATCTAGCATAGCAACTTGCTTTTCACAGGCTTTACGCAAAGCTATGAGAATAAACAGTCTGTTTATTCACGTAAACTGGCGTATACATTTTTTGAATACAATCACGAAACCCCACCGGTCCTCTTTTAACTAATCTCTACTAAATTTGCAGATTATTTGATTGAAAAGTATACAGTAAACATTTTTTTCGATAAAAATGCGTTTTCTCAACAATGATGGTGTTGATCGTTACGTCAACTATGATGCATCCATGGGCAGTACTTACCCAAGACTCTTTGTAGCGATAGTAGCATGTATACATGCATGTAATAATACGATTCTTCATACATACAAGCTACATGCAGCATATATAGAGTTTGTTGAGATTAAGTGCAGGTTGAGAAAATGCGATCATTTTTCAATGAATGTTAATAGCGCCTTAAATCTTACTTCGACATCAAACACTATTTACATACCGTCATCCGGGGATACTTGCAACACCGGGGTTACTTGCAACACTTTGGCGCATCGCGCTTTTGACAGCTCTAACGCATTTGTTTGCTAACATAACCATTTGTACCCAATGCCATATTAAAGAAGGGACGTTTACCTATTGTTTAGTTAAGTTTAACCCATTACATCATTATTTTGCTTGTTTTTATACGATTGGAAAGTAATACCACTTTTAGAGTAGGAAAAATCGATGTGCAAAGTTGCGTCAGTTCATTGACATGGAATTATTTTTTTATTGTTTGGTTTCTGTATACAATAAGTGCATCATATAAGCTAACAAAATAGCTACTTTGAGCTTTGTTTATATTTTGAACTTGGAGAAGAAACGATGAATTCGTGTTGTTACTTCCAATATGGCGCGGCTTGCAGCACTTGTAAAAATGAAAATGATCGTAATAAACAGTATGTACAAAGTAAGTTTGCATCTGTACGATGTTATTTTGTGTAGCACAATCTCCAGCAATATTAAATTTGTGAAAAATTCCACGTGCCTTGAAATGGCAATTTGGAGTTCGCCGACATGCTGCATTTTCACCGAATATCTTTAAAAAAGCGATAGACGAAATTGGGAAACAAAAAACGCCTCCAGTATCTCTTGTTTTACTACAAATAGATTCAAAATATCTCAAAATAGTCAGTCGCGGTTTGAAATCAGATATAAAATCATAAGAAACGCAAAATCAGAAAAGTGTTGCAAGTAACCCCGTTTACTGGGTAACTTGCAACACCCCTATTTTCAGTTCATTCTACAGATTGATTTAGTTTATATTTTTTCTTACAATCATAAATCAAAAGTACTCACCACTATACAAGTTTTGGCTACTTACACTTGGACCTAAATGGTATACTTCGAAAGTTATACTAAGTCAAAGTTCAAAAGTGTTGCAAGTATCCCCGGATGACGGTATAAATGTATTTTGATATCAAAAAATTGTTATGTTAAAATGGCTTGACTGTGCTGCAGGTTGAGAAATCTATATTTTTGGAAGTCCAAAACTTTTTCATCGTTTTATTCAATTTGATCATTGAAAGCTACCGCCATCCGGGGTGACATTGGGCCACAGGGGTGAGATTGTGCCAAAAACCAACAATGTTTGTTTATACAAATAAAATATATCTATGCAAACTGTTGGCTCAAATTCAAGATGGTTTGAAACATAATTTATTTATTCATAACGTGAAATGGAACACTAATAATATTAGCGAACAGTTTGGCTTAAAAAGGGTTTTAAACTTTAAGGTTAAAAATACTGAAAAAAAACGTTGACAATAAATGTACCATATAAACAAACCCAAACAAGAAATCGCATCAATTTGCTATTCTGAAGATAGATAAAATATTCATTTACAATATATTGAAAAGTTATTATGCGTTGGATGGCTTTTGATTACGGAAATATACTTTTTTCTCAATTTTGCACTTTCCGATCCTTTGAATAAACACTTTAATATGAGACAAATATGCTTTACTTTATATATACTGTCGGTTTTCAAGGTGGGGCCGATTGCATGTCCTCTGGCTGCAGTATCTCGATCGAAGTAAATAATTGACTTTGTTGAATGATCAAATAGATAAGTCTTCTGAGATTTTACGCTCCTTCAATTTCCCCTTTCTAAAACCTGGAGACTCTACTGCATGTTTAGTAGCTGTCTGTAAACTAGGTACTTATTATAGGTTGTTGTAGACGCCCCGAGTAGTTTTCGTTCATACGTTTTATTATAATTTGTAAGGTGCGTTGTTTTTGGACGTCTCAGACGGTACTATATAAGTAAGTTGAAGTTGTTTGCACAATGTTTTGTATCTTACTGCCATATACTGAGTTGACGGTCAAATAAACATTGGCATCACTACAGATTGTCTTGTCTTGTCCAAAGAAATTAATCTAAATGCAATGCTTGACTATTGAATAGTAAAGATTGTAGGCAACTAACTGACGCAAAGCAGCAAATGAAACATTCAAAACTATACTCGGATAAAATAGTCGCTGTTTTCCTCGCTTTGAGAATTGCTGCGCCACGTCACATGCACGACTATGTTTCCGTGTATGACAACAGTTCCGAACAAATTGTTGCAGTACCTATTCGTGACTATGAAAGTAAAAGAGGTTGTTAAGCCTGTTCGATCTTACACGAAAACCCACGCAGAATTGTCAAAACTTGCTCACTTTTCTATGATGTTTCACCTTCAGGACATCAATTTGCTATGACGGAGCTGTTGATATGTTTCTGGTTTCTGTATGAGGGAGAGGGAGAGAAACAGTTTTGCTTTTGTTTCCACCCACACGGAGACAGTTCGGCATGGGAAGAGCGAACAGGCCTTAAAATCTTTTTCGGCTGCGTCATAGCGAATTTGGACTAGATTCGAAGTTCAAAAATAAACTCGGTTGAAAGGAAGGGGTGATTTTGTACTCTGGCGTACGTCCCAAGCACAGATATCAAATCGTATAGGCTTAAAAGTCGTAAAGAATCTTCGACCTGTTGGGAGGAAAAGGCTTTGTCACTTTGTTGCTTAAAATGAAGTAATCGAAATCACATCAAACAGATAGTGTATTTAACTGTCGTCCCTGCCTGTGATGCAAGGCGATCACGAAGAAAATGTATGGGTATATTTGACCTTGAAACTTTTCGTTAATTTTCTCTAACTAGCGATTGCAAAAGAATAGAAGTTACATAATTGCTACAACTATTATGAGTCGGTCGGTATATAAACCATGAAAATCCATTCATAATTGGAAGAGCTATAAGTGTTCAAAATCTTTCATATTTTGTCGCTTGTATTTTTTGCTTTTTCGGAATGACACCCTATCCCAACCTTGCCGTAAGACGTAGTCCTACGTCAAAAGTGGTCAAAATGGATCTTCAAACAGTGTAAAGAATCACAAGCGAGTAGTTCAAGCTTTCAAGAAGAATCCAAACTGTTAGAACGACGTTAAACGTTAGGATGTTAAAAAGCAGTTTGTCAGAAGTGTCTTCAGGGCGTACACGCCGTGGAATTCACGGGCATTACGACGAATGAAACCAAGCATTGCGAATGCTTGTAATAGCAATCGGGGCCAGCTACAAACGACAATCTCCATGACCAGCGTTGCCAACCTTCCAGATTTGTCTGTGACATAGGTGCACTCAAGTCGAAAAGATTAAAGAGCAATAGTCCGAGTACGCTTCCTTGGGGTACGCCGGAAGGAATAAGAAGCGGGCGGAATTCACTACAACGAATGTTGTGCGATCCGTCAGATATGAACAGAGGCATTTCGTAATCCAATCCAGAAGGCGCATGTTGCGCCATTCCGAAGCCCACCAAAGTTTAGCGAAAGCAGAGATGGATGTTTGGCATCTTCTGTGTGGGACAAGATATCTTATGATTCAATGAAGATTGCTATAGAATATTAACAGGGCTTTATCCAGTGATCTATTGGTTGGTAAAAGCGACTAGATGATCGTCTCTAACGTAGCGTAGTTATCAGTTAAGTTCGCTACAGCACTCCCCTCTTAGATGCTCCAATACTTTCAAGGAATCGCTACGTGGCGTCCAGATTGGGTACGGTATGGAGATGGCTCGGTGTGATCAGTTACCGTTGATGGCTCGGTGACTTCGATGAAAGCTGCTTTTAGGCAATCTATCGAGATTGGTGATTGCTTCCCATTGATGTCGACGCTAAATACTCCGTGAGTTGCTTCTGCGACAGATGCTTGCAGGTCTTCTTTAAGAGCAGTTCTCATTCCGAGGATCCGATAGCCATCAGCAACGATTCAGTCCCCAGTGAGTTACGGTGGCACATACTTAATAGCTGCCTTGAATTGTCTATGAGTGCTTGCGATTTGTCCATTGGCTTGAGGATGATAGTGGGTGATGCCCATGCTTCTGGTTAGTTCTTGGAACAGCTCGGGCTCGAGTTGTTCCTCAAGGGAGGTGATAACGTTCTCTATACCTCCAAAACGCGCGACCTATCCGGTAAGAAAAGCCCACGCAACTGTAACTGCTGTCATGTTCGGGATCAGTATCACTTCAGAACAACGTGTAAACTAGACGATCTTTGTTAGATACGCGTTCCTATCGAATGGCGGTAGTGGTTCAATCAAGTTCATAAGGATGTGTGCAAGCCCTTCGTCTGGTATGGCAATCGGGACTATTGATGGTCTATTGTGTTGGTAAACTTACGATTTTTGATAAGCGACGCAATAGGTGACGAAGTACTTGCAATCGCGCCGCACACGCACTGTAGGTCCGTGACGAGTCGAGTGATTGCTCGCACACCAGGATGATATGCACTCTGTAGCTCCTGCATAATCTTACTCCGAAAACTCTTGGGTACGAATGCTCCGATAGTAGAAGTAAAGATATTGCAATACATCGGAATCGCCGATAATGAAGCTTGTAATGCCTTTAACCAAATATATAATATATTTGCTTTAATGTAAACGTAATATTGATTGGTGGATTAGTTTAACGTGTTTAGCTCGGGATCGTGTTGTTGCCGCTTTGAATAGCTTTGTAAAATATTTGAAAGCAATGAAAGAATCGTTTGCAAAATTAATAAGCAGAATTGATTTTTAAGTGCTTTTTTTAAACAAATCATTATGTTTCGCAACCAGTTTGAAATAGGATAGCTTAAAATTTTTTTGGAGAAATAAAAATTTGACTGTATTTAAAAACAAAAGTTTTTATCACCCTAGTACGTGTGTTCACGGAAACCATAATAATGTGGAAAGATACCTTTTAAAATACTTTACCAGTAATCCGAATAATAGCATAGTTCATTTAACGTTTTTTTTACCTTATCCCAGTTTCAAGTCTCCGTAATGGAGCTAACATTTTTAAGCACCTATGCCAGAGTTTCACTGCATCGAATCCAGCTTATCTTCAAAACACAAAACTAAATCCAGAAACCATAAATGATAGCCATTCGATATAATCACTCTTTCGTCTTCCAGGTCGTTTGGCACCACTATTTTTAATGTTTGCCAATAAAATCACAGCTTCCTGAAGTTGTTTACAGCATACCCAGCATGGACCAGCTGATGTTTTCGAGTCGTCCGCATTCCGTGTCGTCTTACGTAGAACGTGTTTTTTTTAACGTAAAAACTTGGAGATTATTTCTGATCCAATAAACCGAACGTAACGAAAACTGTTTAAAAGTGATTAATAGGAAACTGCGGATATATTTTACAGTAAAGATAGATACCAAAAGCACAATAAAAGGCAATGACAGATGGGTCTGCTTTACAGCGAAAAATTATGTTCAATTTTATGGCAGCATTTTCAAAAACTATATTATTTTCGATTTTTCTTTTTATTGACTCAAGTTAAATTGTCCCAGTTAAGTGTAGAGAGCAAAAAGATATTTTATGGATTCATTTTTGAAAAATGAAAATTTTCCTAATTCCATTATATATTTATTTATTATTCCAACAGTTTCATCTTTCTTTCTTTTTATACTACCTAGTACGACGAATTGAATATTTTTTCTGTATAAGCTTATCACTGCATCCAATACTTCGGTCTATTGCTATATTCCCCAACTGTATTCTGTAGTCCATTGCTTTCTGTGCTGTATCGCTATTGAGTAAGTGATATGCTTTATTTTTATTGTTATGCGTAGATTTGTATGTATTATGTATGATAGTTTGTTTACTTTTCTTTAGAAGCGTGTACTCTACCTCTATACCAAAATAGCAGGCTCTGATGAAACTTCATCAGATTTGGGCATCACCTAATAGGTCCTCGGGACCTCACTTTTAAATATGTTAACCGGTAAATAGGTTGAATTTAGTTAAAAGTTTGTTCAAACAATTCAAAATGCCCAAAAAACTACAAACTCGAACTCTACGTAGTTTTCTAACAATAACATGGTGGAAAAAATCTAAAAATACGTCATTTGTCACAGTAAATAATACAATTGTTACAATTAGTACTGAAAATTTGAGTTTGTACACTTCAAAGGCATTCTCAGTAGCATTGACTAAATTTAAGACATTGAATGACCTTGATTTTACCAAGTATCGAAGCCAGAACCATTCGCTCGTCAAAGCAGACTTTGTGAATTTGCAGCCCTTCTAGAAGTAGAAGTGTGGTCTGGTGAAAAAATCAAAACTTTGATTAAAACAGTGTTTTGACCCGAAACTAATCTCAAGCAGCGCTTTGAATACTAACACACTCACCGAAAACACAATATTGTCTAACTTTGTAGATCCTATTTAAGAATTTACTTACGTGACCCAATAGATTTGACTAACAAATCTGGAGAAAATAAATTGAATTTGAGACCGAAACGTTTCATGCCGGAAATCCTTTCCTCTCATTCTAATAAATACAAGATTGTAATTCCACTCACACTCCACTATTCAGTGAAGAGTTTCGCCGAATCAAAACAAGGCTAACGAGCTCTCCTAGCGTTCCTAGTAGCATCAGCTCTATGAATTTTGGAAAGCATTCAACACAACACAGGATGCACTTGAACTGGAAAAGTTGTTACTGTCATTTCAAAAACAGCATCCGAACGTCACCCGTACTCGACGGGGATGAAGTTCTCATACTGAATGATACGAAGAAATCCCTCTCATCACTTACCGGATTAATGCAGCTGGCTTGAGCGCACTATCAGTCCAACAGTCTCTATACGCTTAGTGTGGTACGGGCAACCATTGAAAAACTCATTACACTGCATGGCACGAAGTCGCGTTCTTGCACCCACAGAGAGCCAGGTCTGTGGGAACCAGGTCGGATGGAGCAGAATGGTTACAACTAGTCTAGTAGTATCTAGTCATTTATCACGAGCACTGTTTTAACTAGAATTTTAAAACAATACGATGAAAACTGCACATCTAATATAGAACGACGTTAATCCGAACTGCCGTTCCGAAATATTTGACATTCAGCTGATTTTAGAAATGAACTGCGAAAGGGGAATCGCGAAGCAACTCACCGATGCGCATGTGCACGCTTGTCTGCCGCGTTTCGGATCCGACTGCGATTCGAAAGTTCATTGCTACAGTCTGTAACTGATGGTGCTTGGATGAACCTAGACAGCCACTGAGCGCGTACAATAATAACAGATGATAGCGAAGGCGATAGGAATGACATGGTTTTATTGGTGAATTTGTTTTTTATTTAGCTTTTTTTCCTGCTGCCCGACGAAGCCGAAGCATGTTTACTCGATCCAGACTGTATACCTCTCAGAACGTGTTGGATTACGTTAAATGGAACTTGAGCGAAACAAAGGCGTTTGGTACTGTATAGGGCAAACGGTACTTTTTCGGGTCATTTTCGATGTTCGATTTAAAATTTACAAAACTACATTGACAAATAAAAATGTTCCATAAAGAACGCATGATCGCCTAAAATAATTTAAAATTTCTAATAAACATAGACGACACTTTCCACCCAAACATATGAATGAAGACAGAATCGACATATTAACTACCCCCATGGATGTGGGTTAACAAGGTACAATAATAAGGCGAATGATTGAAACCAATCAGCTTGTAGGAAAAAACGCCGGCTTTTACATTAAATAATGTATTTCCAATACCTATAATATTGCATTAATTATTGAAATCAATTTTGGGTGAGTGTAAAATGATTTATTTCGAATATGGTATGCGTCAGAAAACCAATTATAAATCAATTTTGTAAAAGTGCCTCGAGCACGAACGTCAGGTTGAGGCAGAATTACGGATATAGGTACAAATTCGGTAATGCTTGCTATTTTTCATTGTTCAGCAGTATGCTACCGAAATGTATAATCTTCGACAAAATGATACTTAATTCTCTTAATGTATTTATGTGGACCAACGCAATTTTTGAATTGAAATCGATTGTTATGCGAAATTGTTACAGGAACAATAGCGTAGCGAAAGCAATAATTAAAAAGCAACACCCATCCCTACTAACACAGTTGTTATAAAGTAATTTTGGCAATTGATATATGACTAACTTTCATCATAAATAAGTTTGTACAACTAAAATTGCTGAAATTGTGGTACTTGGAATTAATTGTGCTTCGCGCCGCACAATTCGTTGTACATTCGTACACTATAAAAAATCGACACGTCGCATCCACGTGAAAAATCATGTAAACTTCTGTACAGCAACTGACATGAACTTCATGTACTAGTTAATGGGAATCTGATAAAATTTACCGGGATCGCACGTAAACTGGTTAGTATGAGTGCGAGTTACTAATCGTAGTAACGCTCAACATCGACGAAGAAATGATCTCTCGAGCCGCATCAACGTTAAAATCATCGACTAAATCCGGCCCAGATGGTATTCCGTCTGTGTTTTTAAAGAAGCACATTGAAGACCTATTAATCCCTCTACAACTCGTGTTTGGTCTATCAATCACAAGCGGAGTATTTCCGCTTGCATGGAAAACCGCCCAAATGTTCCCTGTGCATAAAAAAAGGGGATCGGAAAGATGTCAATAACTACCGAGGAATTTCGTCATTGTGTGCCATTTCCAAGTTATTTGAGCTTGTAGTCATGACTCCGCTACTGTCGCACTGTAAACATTACTTGAGTGACGACCAACATGGATTCATCGCAGGCAGATCAACCACTACAAACCTCCTTTGTCTCACAACATATGTTGCCGAAAGTCTAGCGGATCGTGCTCAAACGGATGTCATTTATACTGATTTGTCTGCGGCGTTTGACAAAATCAATCATGCTATTGCGATAGCTAAATTGGAGAGACTCGGTATCAGCGGCAGTATGTTGCATTGGTTCAGTTCGTACCTCGTAGGTCGCCAACTGATTGCGACTGTTGCAGGTTTTGAATCAAATGCGTTTCCGGCCTCATCTGGAATCCCACAAGGTAGTCATTTAGGACCGTTAATCTTCCTATTGTACTTCAATGATGTCAACTATGTACTCAGAGGTCCTCGTTTATCCTTCGCCGACGATTTGAAGATGTACTTGAAGATACGTTCCAAGGACAATGCAATTTGTCTTCAACAAGAGCTTGAGACTTTTACGAATTGGTGTAATCTGAACTGCATGCTTGTCAATCCTGAGAAGTGTTCCATTATTTCTTTTGCCCGGATCAGAGAACCCGTCATTTTTAACTACAAGCTACGCGGTACAGAAATCCAACGTGTCGACCAGGTAAAGGATCTCGGCGTTATTTTGGATAGCCAGTTATCGTTTAAACGGCATATTTCTTACATTGTGGACAAGACATCCAGAACATTAGGATTCGTCTTCCGCATCGCTAAGAGCTTCACTGACGTCTATTGCCTCAAGGAATTATACTGTGGACTCGTCCGTTCGACTCTTGAGTACGGTTCCGTTGTCTGGCATCCATATTACCAAAACGGGATGCAAAGGATTGAATCAGTTCAACGCCGCTTCTTACGCTTTGCTCTCCGTCGTCTACCATGGCGAAATCCGTTCCAGTTGCCGAGTTACGAAAGTCGCTGCCGATTAATACATTTGGAGACACTACAGACACGAAGGAACATCGCAAGAGCTCTGTTTGCTGTCGACACGTTGCAGGGAAGAATTGATTGTCCTGCTATTCTTGGGGCGATTGATCTAAACGTGCGTCCCAGGGCACTGCGGAACAACTCAATGCTGAGGGTACCTTTTCAACGCACCAACTACGGACGAAACAGCTCATTGACTGGTATACAGCGAGTTTTCAATCGGGTTGCATTCGCTTTTGATTTTAATTTGTCACGTGAAACGGTCCGTCGTAACTTCTCTATGTTTTTTTCAACAAATGACGACTAAGAAAATTGTTAGTGTTTGTAATTGTAATTTCTTGACTGTGTGTGTTAGATTAAGCTACTTATCCATCATTGGGACTATAGTCTGTTGATGTCGACTTAATAAATAAATAAAATAAAATAAAAAAAAATTCACGTGAATGTTACATGAAAAGAGTGATGGATGAGAATTACCTATGTTTTCACGTAAACTTGACGTGCCGATTTTTTTGAGTGTAGTGCGTCGTCTAAGATGGCTATTTAGTAGGGGAACTGGGGATAAAATGAACACCCTTAGCAATTTCGTCATTTGCTCCTCCAGGAACCAACAAAATACCGAACTCATTACACAAATTAAAAGTTGGACTCATATTCTTCGTAGTAAAATCTAAAGATGCTTGAAAAAAGACGTTTAGTAGTGAAAAGTTCTTTATTTTCGAAAGTGTCACATTTGAGCCTGATTTTTTTTTTGTGTGGGTAAAATGAACATGCAGTGGGGGCAAAATGAACTTGTCATAGAAAACTAAAATTAACATGCAGTTTGGATAAATTAAACATTATTTTACATTATCATCGTTATACTTAAGCTGTAGATATTCAACAGGGCTTTTGGGACTAAAATGGGACTCCATAAAGTTAATATAATGTATCTTCACCATGTTCATACTATGTTTGACTCTCAACTCGTTTTATCGGTCATTTTTCGCCATTTTTCGAGAGACTCGATTGTTTTTATTGCTTGGATTGTAATTAGGTCGTGGCTACAGATAAATGGAAAATAAAACTCGTCATACACACTGTTCATTTTGCCCCCATAATGATGTGTTCATTTTACCCCAAAACACAAATTGTTTTCAAGAGTTGATTTTAAACAAATAGTTGATTAAAATATTTGGAATTTTCGACAGATCCGCAGGATAGTGATAAGCAACCAACACTAAATGTACGAATACAGGTATAGCTCGATAGTACGTACCCTCGTTAGTACGTACCCTCGATAGTACGGACCCTCTATAATACGTACATTTTGCCTCGATAGTACGTATCCTCGATAATACGTACATTTTGCCTCGAAAGTACGTACATTTTCCAGCAACATTTTATTTGCTTCATTCGAAGCTTTACAAAGGGCAAAATCTATGATTTAAAAAAATTAAAAAATAACTGCTATATTAAATCAATACCACTAAAATATATATTTATTTAATAGTGTATGCGAATTTGCAAATTTCATGCAATATTAAGCATAATACAACAATGCTTCAAAGCCTGAAATTGTGACTCGATAGTACGTACATTTCGGTAATACGTACGCTAAACGAAGCAAAGGTGTACGTCCTATCGAGGTATACCTGTAGTTGAAATTTTATTTGTTTCTCCAAAAAAGCTTATTTACTAATAGTAATTACCATCGGCGTCAGATTCCAGCAAATATTTTTTACTTTTTCAATTTTTTTCACATTGAAAAGCTTATGTCACCAAATAATGTCTCAAACAGCTTAAAATACTCTTAGGAGAAGAAACCTATTGATTTGGAACAGATTTTATTCGGTTTACTGGGAATTTGGCTACCTGTTCATTTTGACCCCCCCCCCCGTTCATTTTATCCACAGTTCCCCTAATAGAATCACTATTGCCGTTACGGCAATTGCCTGTAGCTCGGATTGAGACAATTTGATGTTATTATTGATGTCTGCTACAAACCAGCCCATCGTGCATTATAACTTTGTTCAGTTCAATTTGTTGTGCAATTTGACTTTTAATAAATATTTCGTGCAAATTTGCTTAGTTCAATTCGTTGCACACTTTAGCTTTTTGCTATTATTTCACGCAATTTCACGGTCTTGACGTCGTCTTGTCACGGTCGCCATGTGATGTGATGTCGTCGGATTTAGCAATGGATGTAAGCTGCATTGTCAACTGATTTACGACGCGGAAATGCAGGATGACGGACTAATTAAAACAACTATTCCAAGCTAATGACACGCGCAAGTTGTACGTAAAAGTGAACCAAACTCGTAAGGGCTACGCACCGAAACCATGACATGTGTGAGGACGTGGCGCAGTGGTTTAAACAGCCAAAAAACCTGACGTTTTTAAGAGGAAAAACGTGAATAAAATGCTATACTATCTATAGCAAAGTTTTTGTATGTCATCAAAAGCAACTTTTGGCATGAATGAATTTTTGATTAATCCACCTAAAAAGAAGATAAAAATTTTATTTTTTCCACTATTTGATAAAACAATTTTCGGCGTTCGGCACTATTTAATTAAACGGCGTTTTCGGCAAACTTGTAGAAAATAAAATTTGAAAAATCTTTGTCGAAGTCACTTTGGGCCTTCAAAATCTTAAATTTTTTAGTTTTTAGATGATGTTCATACAAAAACTATTGTACACAGTTTATTATAAGAGATAGAGCCTAAGTGACTTCGGCAAAGATTTTTCAAATTTTATTTTCTACAAGTTTGCCGAAGAAGCCATATTGTTTTACCAAATCGTTGAAAAAATAAAATTTTTATCTTCTTTTTATGTGGATTAATCAAAATTTCATTCATACCAAAAGTTGCTTTTGATGACATACAACAACTTTGCTATAGATAGTATAGCATTTTATTTACGTTTTTTCTCTTAAGAACGTCAAGTTCGCGTTTTTCGCTTTTTAAACCACTGTGCGAGGGTGGGAATTTGATCACAAATAGGTGCGAGGAGGTCAACAGGTGGAAGCAGTTCTTCGATGAGTACTTAAACAGCGAAGTTGCAGAAGTTGGTGGAGCGTAAATTTACCTGGGAGTGCCAATGGAAGATATTGTTATCCCAAAAAACACTGGCAATGGTTATTTCCAAGATTTGAGATTAGAAGAAGCTATCGGAGGAATGGATGGAAGAAGTGATTTGTACCATCTACAAAAAATTGATCGGCTCGACTGCTGCCACTTTCACGGTATAACGCTGGTAAACGCCGTCTACAAGGTACTTTTCCAGATCGTGTTACACCGACTGTCACCAATAACACAAGGTTTCAAGGCAATTATCTTGTAGAAATGTCCGGAGTACAACGTGCCCACTCAACAAATTTTAATTGACTTCAAAGCAGCATACGATGCAGTCGATCGAGCTAGCTATGGCAGATAATGCACGAACACGGATTTCCGGACAAAATGACGCTACTGATCAGTATCGTGCGCATCTCGGAGACACTCTCGAATCCCTTCGAGTCACGCTAAGGGTTGAGACAAGCTGATGGCTTATCCTGCATGCTGTTCAACATCGCTCTTGAGGGGATAACCGGCGTGCAGACATAGACATAGTAACCAACGCCTAGGCTTCTATCATAGCCAGGCGGAAACAATTTACAATGATCTAGACTGAAAGCGAATTATAAAAACATTCAGACAATTGTGATAAAGTTGAGAAAAATCAAAAATATAATACAAGCATTAGTGAATGTAGAAAACCCTGAAATAAAATTAATCAGAACTAAATCTAATTAGAGGCATTTATGGCTACGTTCATATAAAATTGATCAAATATAAATTAAATTTGACAAAAGACAAATTTTAAATTAAATAAACATAAATGAACTTATTCGGAGAATATGATAAAATGAAAATACTAATACGGATTCGAGAAAACTTAATCGCAATTTTTAAGTCGTTCATCGCGTGATGCATTAGCTGACAAACTAATAAATAGAAAACCCGCTGTTCTATTGAATAAAATAATTTTTAAATTGTTCAAAAGAAGGTCACACACTGAGTGGACTCAATAGGACACCACACGAACCGTTGCCTTTTAAGAGATGACGCTTTTCTAGTGATAGTTAAATCAAAATTTCTCCCTTATCTATGTTTACCTATTTAAAAATCAATCACTAATCACATTTTATTTACGGTACACACAGTTACTCTGTTATGCTTAATTTTCATAACTTCTGTCCAATTTAGATACAAAACAAACTTTCCTACCTTTTATACCCATCTTACTACCATTCTTCCGTGAGCCCGGGAAAGTGATTTTGATTCCGTACGAGAGCCGGGAGCTGAATATGTTTGCGACATTTCAATTCGAAGAAATGTAATTTCGCAACGTGAACGCGATAATAAAAACAATGTTTACCAACTATTTATTGGTTCAGGCGTCAAACGTTAGATTGCGATTAGCGATAAACACAAAAGAAACAGATGCATGAGAGAGTACTGTTGCTGCGCTAAGTAAATTTATTGTCGTGCGAAATTGGGCTGTTTCCAATATGTACAGTATGCGTTACAGAGTAACGGCATCTGTTGTAGTCAACAGGGAAACATTGATAGTTTCAAGCTTACTCTCACGCGTTGCGCATTATGAAACACTAGCCCCAACTTCTGTTTTATTATCAGAAACTAGAGCCGGTGTCCTGTTGAAACCAACGGAGATATCGGTGATGTTCGTTGGTTTTCAACGCAATAAGAAATTATCTGTACCCGCAGAGTTTCAATTTAATACTTTCTTGACGTGCTGAAAGATCTATTGCTTCCAATTTAATCTATATTTTTGAAGCACCCGAACTAAAAATAGTACCAGAGGTGGTAGGTAATCTTACAGAATTGTGGCCTTCTTCAAGATTTACTTCTATTATAGATGGCATGAATCTGTCCTGTCAAATACTCGCTCGAATTAGGGGCTGCAGCTAGCGCTGGGTGGTGCTGTTCGCTCACCGCAATCCGGCCGGCCTTGTTCCAATCAATTTAGTTGATTTTTGGTAGGTGACAAGCTTATGAAAGGCTCCAACAGCACACAACAATCAACTCCTTTAGCCATACAGCTGAGTTGAAGGATTTGCGATGGGTGGACAGCACCGCCCACCGTTTTGTTTGGGGAGGCTTATTATTAAGCCAGAGTTTTCAAGCTTTGTTATAAAACGTATACAGGAGCTTTTCTATGATGAGTGACGTGAGGCAGCAAGTTTTCTTTTTTTTCGGCGCACTTCCTTCGGTGTTATATGCGTTGGGTTGAATACCGTGTGAACTTTACAGCAAACCTAGACCTTTTTCGCATTGATGAGAACGACATCCGAGAACATGATAATAGATTCGTAATTAATTCGCTTGGAAAAGCGCGGAATAAGTTTTCTTGTCGTGAAGTAGTTATTCTTATTCTTATTATTCTTATTAATACCAACACAGCCACAATAAAGGATTCCTGGAAATAATTTTAAATTATTTCTAATTATAAAAATATTTCAAATTATTTTCTTGTCTGTATTAACATTTGCAAAATATCAGAGATATATTGCAAAAGTTTAATCGGCCAGGCCAACTGTGAAGCATTGCCGCAAAGACGATTATAAGAAATAAATCTTGTGTGAATAAGTTATTCATACATAGATGCATTTCAAAATCCACAGGGGAAGAAGAAACGGGGACGTCTCGTACCAACCGTTTCTGATTAACTGTAAATTTGTTTCGTTGGGAGTATCTTTGCTAATAAAGGTTAAGTGATACTCCGGACACTCGGGGATGAACTTATGGCATTTAGACCAAAAGCCCGGCTGCTATTGGCCAAGGTTATAGCGCCTTATTTCGCTCACTGAAAATATATAAAATACACCAGCAACCCAAAAGTAGATAATAATTTTGGAATATATAAAAATTAACTGTGCATAACTGTACAAAATTCGCCGTCACCGTCACTTAAAAATTGTCGAAGAATAACTGAATCAAGAATCTTCGAAACAAGATGTCCGAAGAAACGAAAACTCTCCCCTCCGGGAAAATAGAAGACTCCAAACTTACATTGCCCTTTGATTTCACAGTAGAGTATATAAAGAATAAATAAATTCAGTGGGGGTAATCAATATCCATTCAAAGCAACACTCTAAACTGTACTTCGAGAGCCAGAAAATGTAACTCGAAAGATCGCACTCGCATGAATTGCGATGATTACTTTACACTGCACAATAACCGTTAGGGAAATGTTAAAAGTTTTAATAATGAACGAAAAACGAAAAATTCGACGTCAAAATTTTTTACACCCGTTCAGGCTCATCATAGTTTCATTTGTATCTTTTTTTCTTGTCGTGAAGTAGTTATCGTGAAAAACTCTGCTATAAAAATCCACCACTTTTTATTAATCTGTCAGTGAGTCGATGGTTCACAGGAAACGTTCGTAATCATCAGATAACGCTGCCCAGCGCAAACGTTTTGCCAACATAACTCCAACAAAATACTGCATTCCATCTTCCATCGTGAAAATCTCAATTATGCATGAAAGCTCTTAGCAGTGATTCACCTCATTTTACCATCCTCCCTTAGTTCTCAGTAGTTGAGTGCTCAAGCGTTTCAGTTGAAAGGGGATGGTTAACCATTTCAGCTCTATCATTTGGAATCATTATTGCTCATTATTACTTATTATTATTATGTTTTATTGACAAAAAAAAACAAAAACATGTAGAGTCTTACTTTTTCAAAAAAGAAAAACATATCTGCGAAGTAATGGCTATAAACGATACGAAAAAGGTTCTAGTTAACAGGTGTGCTCGAGATGGTTTTCTAATCGAATCAATATGTCTGCTTAGGGAGCATTTACAACCCGTATAAATTGAAATTTGACACTTTTCAATCCCGCGTGCCTTCTTGTAGATTATTCCTAATGGAATTTGGGCGTCCTACATCCTCCTACAAATTTAAGCAGGTAGATTTTTTCAGACTCAATAACTGACTAACTAAGCGAGGAAAAAAGAAAATATGCACATCTTTTGTAGAATGTTTTACACTTTTGACAAGAAATAAAAAATCAGGTCGAAGTTTCCATGTAGTTTTCCTAGATAAACTACACAACTAAACGCCAATTCAGGGCTCTATCAGTGTTTTAACTCCTGCGAGTTCAAACTACAAGAGTACTTCTCAAGCGCAAAATATGTTTTGAAATGTTTACCTTAACATTTGGATTAACAATTGTACGCTGTGTTTACAATTATTTGTGTTGATAACAGTCCTACTTCGAAGTTTCTACAGAAACTCTTACTCTGTCTTTGCCCCGAAACAAACAATTGTAAGATTTATTCCGAACGTAAATATTAATGAAGCAGTCTGGTTCATAAAAAAAATATGACAACGTCTGGATGTTGTTTGGAACAAATTTATGGGCTGCTCAAATCTTAAAAATTCGAATGATTTCTGGGTGAACGTTCCACCCCGGTGTGCCGGCGGGCAGAACACGTTACGAAGATGACACACGAATAATGTACGAATTTCGTGGAACACACTGGACGACCCATCTGCTTGATGTAAGCATAAAATTTACCAAAAAACATTCTGTATTCTTTTCTTTTCTCTTTTCTGTTCAAAGGAATATACTACCAACGTTTATTCCATTTCAGAAACCACTCATCAAATGGTCGCAGCAGATTTCCAACCTACATCAAACAAGCTTTACAAACCCACATGAATGAAATAATTTGTTTCATTTACTCTAATTGAAAGTTATACCACCCTCTTAATGAATGGATGTATGGATATGGGGTGAGTCTAGAGTTCAAGGACAACCCATATAAAATTTCAGCACATCGATAATGTGGGTAAAATTGTCTAAAACTTGCTACGTTCAAGGGCAATTGATAACTTATTTACTTCATTAACACTCAATGAGCGATAAAGCGCCACTCTTAAACAAATTTTAAAGTTTTTCCATCCTCCATGCTTTACAAGTAACATCCCACACTGTATCTCATGCGTAACAATCCAACAAGCTCCCTAACGATTACTTACCACTATCATTGGCAGAAATCGAGACTGTAGTAAACACAACCCCTTACCAACTGAAATGGTGCTCTTTGTTAGACGCCCTTCCATGTCGAAATCATAAAATTGCAATCTTGTGGGATGGCTGTAAGGCCACGTACTCGAACGATAACATAACACAACTTGCTCCTCGACAAGACTTTCACGTTCCAGATCATTGGTTCTAATTCTGCCGGCTGAAGAAAACGTGAGCGTGAAGTCGAATGCGTAGACGTAAGATTTTAGACAATGAACGAAGCGAGAATCAAATAGGTACATATATCAGGATGCTGGGAGTTCAATAACGGCAAGACGGTACCTACCTACATGTTTCTGAGAAAGGATATCCACTATGGTTAATACATTTCACTAATTGATGCTTCATTATAAAGGAATACGAGCATAGAGTTCATACATACCGATAAATATGCTAAGGTAATAGGTTATTAGCAGTACTGTCATCATCATTAGTTCATTAAGAATGTGACTTATCATAATCGCTAATTTCAACATACTAGAAATTTTGGTTGTTTGTTATTTTGCGAAAGTGGAATTTTATTCAACTACTTTCAAGTTGTATGCCATTTGATGACAGGAGAGGACAACCGTACAAAAAAATTGATGATATTATACCTTGTTATCCAAGGTCCTGACGTCTACCATTTGTTCTATTCTCATTCAATCGTATATAAATTATGAGTACAAAGTGCTGACACTGGAATTCATACTCACCAATCACTACAGTAGAAATGAAAACGGTTTATGGTCTCTGCCAAATGTGCGCAGTGGCACACGTTTAACAGAAGAATTCATACTCGTTTAGAACAGACATGTTTTAAGGTGAATTGGCTTAAAGCCAATTCCGATTTCGGCAGGGATTTTTTGCAGTGCTGGCGGTAAAAATCTAGCGGCATCCTTCGCTTCTCCGTTATTATGTTGAAATAATCTGTCTAATAATCGTTAAAGTACAATCCGTGCACGAAAACACACTTACATGCTATGTGGCAATAACATTGACATTTTTCCATTTTCTGTTTAATGCTTGCGACCATGAGAATAAGAAGATCTACATCGTTAAACCAGCAGCAGCCATACTATCAGAACCAACATTTCAATAGATTATTCCGATAATAATTGTCTTACATCTTTCATAGTAGTCATTGACAACTTGTCATTGCATCGTGTCTTCGTTTTCTGAATGTCATAATATGTAAAATCAGTTGAATGGCTTTTAAGCTCAACACGATTTGTGATTCGATGCCCGGTTTAAATTAGTGCATGTTGTCATTTCGTGTATCAATATCATACAGATAATTTACTTGTATTCCGCAACAATACCATACGTCACGGACGGAATTGTTTGACAACCATTCATTTCCAGATAACATCATGTGACACATGAAATGAACAAACGAAACGACAATAAATAAATGGATATCTTCTTCGTCATGTCATACGGTCTCAGTGGCATTCAAACTTATGCGATTTCTCACCAGTACGTGATAGTTATTTTACATCATCCATTGCTCCCCCACAAACATAGTCCGTACGGTTTTATGCTCCCTCACGCCGGCATCCCATGTCATATGTGCCCCTTATGCTTGTGAATCGTATTGTGACCGTACACCGACCGAAAATACCGAGCATCCGGCTGGAAAGCCGTATCTGATTTCCGCTGTCAACGCGCGCCCGTAACATGCATAGCTCAAGGATATCATGGCCTTGAACAAAACCCCCCGGAGTGGCACGATTCGACAGATCCATCGGTTGATTTGATAGCATTTATCTCCGACACGAATAGGCCAATAACTGTAATCTTGATCGAGCGACAAAAAGAGCGAGAAAATTGCCGTCAGGGTTCCTCCCACATTCGCAAAAATGTAACCTGCCTTTCGGGTAATGGTTCAGATTAGGCAAATAGTAAAATCATAAATCTCGTAGTTTCTCTAAGGTGACACAATTGCTGTGAGCAATATTTGTGTGATTTTATTTGCTTTTGTTTGCTGCAGGATGGTTTTAATCTCTGATACTATGAAAAATCAACAAACACTAATTGTGTGGAAAACATTACATTACATTCTATGTTTGAAACCTTCACATGCACATCCAGCTCGGGTGGTGCCTTCCATTAATGTAATTGAAGTCATCCACAAGAGCATAGCAATCAAAATAACCATGTCACTCCATCTAACTAATGACTAACCGCTCCATTGACATACTGCTAAATTGCTGCCGACATGATGGCGAAATTACCCGTAATATTCGATGAAGCTAGTCATTAAATATATGCTTTGATGATGTACAAACCAAAGGATAGTGGACAAAGGACGCTTCCAGCTATGAACCTTCGCAGTGCTAAGTACGCTTTCAAATTAAAATGTGTCATGATTGATCGAATGTATGCCGCGTACGGTACCGAAAGTCAACGAAGGATGAAAATGTTTTCAAAGTTTTGAAGAGGCGAATCAGCTATGTTGGGTAGCATCAAGGAACATGTCAAAAGTTGGATGGATTTCATGTGTATTTTGACAACCCTTAACCGATTTAAATGTTAATGAAACGATCAGCATAATGCTTTAGCATAATCGGTACATGTAGGATCATAACAAATTGGTGACAAATTAATTTAAGCGTTTGTTATTCAAAATATAGGCTTTTATCACACATTAGTAATAATAAACCAGTACACATACGATTTGTGTCTAAGGATCATAGAATTTTATTAAATTTTGTACAAGAGCATAGTTTATGGAAGCAAAACGCAATATTTCAATATCGCCACCTTTTACAGAACACAAAAAATATCCAATTGAGTGAGCGTATTATATAACAAACATCCAAAAAAGATTTCTCTGCAATCGACAAACAAGATTAAAAAATTTCGGGGTAATATTTTTATTCGAAGATTGAGAAATTTTGCTGAAACTTTTAAGAATTGGTACCTATTTCGAACTTGATGAAGCAAGTCGAAGACGAAAGACGTATCTGTCAAAATAGAGACTAGATAGTGGATTTAAAAGGTAACCCAAATAACAATTCCAAATTCGCTTGCTTTTTGTTTGAATTTTAAAAAGGTTTTATTGCGGTAATAATATAATAATTAGCTCTGGTTTTATCATGATATTCCGCAATAACAAGATGATACGAATCAAAATATACTTGTAGTCAGTGATGGCAAAAACTCAAAATCTCAAAACTCATCACAAATCAAAATCAACTCACGCGTGAGTTTTTCTGTTTTCATAGCAAGAAGCACAAAACACACACATATTTCTTCCCGCTTGATCACATTCTGCTTTGCTTCAACTGCTCAACCCGGAGCTATACACATATACATACAAATTCGTTGTTGAACAGCGTAGGCATTCTCTCGTGCGATACGTAGATGTGAGTGAGCGTGACTGAATGAATCTCTAAATAAATCGCAAAGTGAAACTAAAACGCACATTTAAATTACATGTTTATCTAATTATTATTAGGCTTGTTACTTTCTAGTTAAGAAAATGTCGATTTCCGCGAAGGAAAAATGTAAATTCCGCCAATATGTTTGCCATCGTAATTCATGATTGTGTGCGGCATTTTTCGATGCTGATGTTTTCTCTGGCGGTAGATTCTCTTTCGCGCTCTAGTTCGTTGTATGAAACACCAGCTGTGGAAGAATTAAGCAAAACGCTCACAGCTGAATTTGGTTTGGTTCCATTTGCTTCCCTAGTTATGAGGATATTTGTATTTCATTTGTATAGAAGCCCCCCAACTATTGAAGTCCCGTCCTAAAGAGGGGAGGGGTCTCAATTCACCATAGAAAAAATTCTTGCCTCCAAAAACCTTCACATGCCAAATTTGGTTCCAGTTGTTTGATTAGTTCTCAAATTATGAAGAAATTTGTATTTCATTTGCAGGGAAGCCCCCCCTCTTAAAGGGGAGAGGGGTCATAATTCCCCTTCTAAAGAGAGGAGAGGTCTCAATTTACCATAGAAAAGATTCTTGTCACCAAAAACACTCACATGCCAAATTTTGTTCCATTTGCATGATTAGTTCTCGAGTTATGAGGAAATGTGTGTTTCATTTGTATGGGAGCCCCCCTCCTAAAAAGTTAATGGGTTCTAATGCATCATAGAAAAAATTCATGGCTACAAAAATACCCACATGCCAAATATGGTTCCATTTGATTAATTAATTTTAGAGTTATGAGGAAATTTGTATTTCATTTGTATAGGAGCACCCCCTCCTAAAGTGGGGAGGGGTCTCAATTCACCATAGAAAAAATTCTTGTCTCCAAAAACACCCACATGTAAAGTTTTGTTCCATTTGCTTGATTAGTTCTCGAATTATGCAGAAATTTGTGTTTCATTTGTATGGAAGCCGCCCCCCCTCTTAGTGGGGGAAGGGGTCTCTAACCATTATAAGAACTTTCCCTGGCCCCAAAAACCCCTATATGCAAATTTTCACGCCGATCGGTTCAGTAGTTTTCGATTCTATAAGGAACATAGGGATAGACAGACAGACAGACAGACAGACAGAAATCCATTTTTATAGGTATAGATTTCAAGTTAACAAAGCTGGCTGTCTGATTTAGCTTTTTACCACAGCAAGCTTAATGCTTTATAACTTTGTGGAACAAAAACCAAAAGGTTATTGAAACTATGACGGTGGCTGTCCGGCAGCGAAAAGCATGATCGGTTTTATTGTTGCTTTCAGCAGAGCGTAATAAGACTACTTGAACTTATAACCTAATTCTCAAAAAGCCTCTGAAACCCTCTGAAGGGTGGACCACTTAGTTTGAAGTCAATTTTATAAGGATCATCAATAAGTTCTAGTGGAGTTCATAGTTTTATTAGCGCCAAAAAAAATTTAGTTGCCAAAATCTTTCCAAAATGTGCGGTGCTGCTATAGAATCGGTAAGATCGTTGCACTAGCACCGTAATTGTCCTGTACCCTAATAACCAGCTGCGAAGTCTGTCGATAAAGAAGGGTCAAGTTCTTAAGACGTTCATTTCCATGGATTTGCTTCGCTTTTCATTCAGATCTACAAAAATTGACGAAAATATTATAAAACTAAATATAAATAAAGTAAATTAAATAACGCTTACAAATTATTACGCACCCTAGGATAGAAAATATAATTATTACACGCAGTATATTCTTGTGAATTTTACTATTACATAACGATTTTGATAAATGATAACTGATAATTAAAAATATAGTCAACTATTATAAATGATCCTGAGAAACTAAAAAAAATATTGTTGCAGTAGGAAGGCCAGGTCACACCGCTAGGTGGATTAATTCAGATTTTTCATTTTAATGTGTCTACTCTCTTTGTCAGTTTCCCTCATTTTGTCCCCCAGCCACTTGTAAATCTAACTTGTTCCCGGTCATCCCTATAAATCGACAAACAACCGTTTTTGAACCTTACCTTTGTTAATGGTCACCCTATTCCCCCTTTCAGAAATCCAGCAACTTGTACAATGTCTATCATTCCCACTGCAAGAAAAACGCGCCTCTTTGCCCATTTGAACCTTTCTTTCCCCTTGTAAGAGACCATCTCCCTCTTTTGTCAACCCCCCTGCGCTGATTCTTTTATGCCAAAATACGTGTATTTGACAAACGACGTTTAATGAAGAACAGTCCAGAAGTTTCGGAGCTATGGCGAAACATACAGTCATACTCACGTTCTTCGTCCCCTACTTGTCGATTCTTTTCCAGTCAGCTCCCTCTTCTGTCACGTAGCTAATTATGCATTGGTTTGCTCTATGAAAATCACTATAATGAAAACTAAACAAAGGTCTTTTTATCATATATTCCTCTTCGGTGGAATCCTCTCTTTTCTCAAAGTTATTTGCACAACTGCAATCGGTTTAAATGTAAGAAAACACAACCCCTTTTACTTAGCCCCTTGATAGGGTCCCCCTTTTGGCAACCTCTCACTGCTGATTCCCTTATGTCAAGTGTGCCAAGTTTGATGAAGAGCCTTCCAGGCATTTCGGAGTTAGAGCCTCCCTGTTACGAACACCCCTCCCTCTTATCAACCCCCAGTGCTGAATACCTTATATCAAAGAATATGTGTGCCAATTTTGGTACGGATCGGTCAAGGCATTCTGGAGTTATGGTGGAACATACAAACAAACTCACACTCTCTTTTATATATATATATATATATATATATATATATATATATATATATATATCTTAAATAGGATAGCACAGACAGAAAAATGTCAAAATTTTAGACAAACCGGATACGAATATGATACACAAATTGCAAAAGAATAATACGGGAGACATACAAAAAAGACACAGATTAATACAAAAACAACACAATTCACAAGATCATAATTTTTATTAGGACATATAGATAGCGTAGCAATAAAACCAAAATTTCACCAAATTAAGACATGAAAAGAACGACGCACTGTGGTTCAAGATTGCAAAAAGTGGAATCATAAAGTCTTTTACTTTCATTTCATCAATATAGTGTCTTTGGCACTTTTGTTTGTATGAATATACCCCGCATAATCTGAAAGTAGCAAAAGTTAATCAAAAGTCAAGAAATTAAATTTCTTGTGTTAGGAGATAGACATGGTTTCTTGAGCAAAGTTGTAGAAAATGTAAAAACAAGTAACTTTGCTGAAGAAATAGAATTTCTATCTCCATCGGGAGCAGAGTTATAGAGTATCTTCTTTGAAAATTTCTTTGAAAGTTGCCTAAAATTATTGTACCTTAACTTTTGTTAGTTGCGTTTTACAACAATACAGTGTTTTAGGCCAATTTTCGAAATACTTAAAACACACGTTTTTACCGTACTAAAATATGGGTTGACGGGGACGAGCGGCACATTTGTAGTACTTGACCTATGCTTCAAGGTGAAGCACTGATTATATGTCTCAACTTGTCCCATTCTATCCTATTGGCTTGTGAAGTTAACGAAAAATAATGCCTATATCTCTACACCCGATTGAGATAGAAATATTATTTTTCCAGCAACGTTGCTTGTTTTTACGTTTACTGCAACTTTTCCGAAGATTAAATCAACCCTAAAACCTATAAAAATAAAATGCTAGCTTAACATATTCTTTAGTTTATCTTTCATATTCTTCTTGCGGCTAATCAATTCAATGATTTGTAATTCAAACTTTAACCATTTATTATGCATTAGAAAAGATAAAATAGTGAGTTTAAAGCATCTTTAATGGCGTTAAAAGATTTTGATGATTCTACGATGTAAAACGCATATCCTTGTGCTTTGGCAACTTAGTCAGCCCCTGGTGCAAATTTCCATTAAAGATGAAGCTAATCAATCCTTGTTCTATATCATCTCACTTTTCCTAAACATTGAAGAAATAAATAATACATGAAAGTTATTTGCTGCTTTCCACTGGCAGCTGAATTGAAATTCGTATAGCTTACAATAAAAGTTTCTAGAGTCAATGAAAATTGCGACTGAGCTTCATCAACGATTTTCCGGCCAAAAATTTGTATACATTAAAAATTATGTCCTATCAACTCATCAACGTACTATCCGTGTCGCCGACCACAGAACTCATCACAGCATGAAAACGCAAAATAACTTCATTTGCATTGCTAAGCGGAATACATGCTGTGATGCTGTACTGTGGCGTAGCCCTTATCCGGCGGTCGATCGTTTCTTAGAAAACGCTTCAGAGCGGCGACCCAAAATAACATTCTGCTCAAATGCGTGTTTGTCGATAGTATTACCTACCAAACTTTTTCCTCCGAATGAGCGGTTGTTTGAGTTCGTGCAGAAAGAAACCCAACTTGACTGAAATTTAAACCTTCTAATAGAAGCCATTTTTTTCTATGCCACGTGAAATATTGTTGGCCGTTCATGAGGATAATGGTAATGGTGCTCGGGGAAAAATTAATAGACATACCGAGAGATAAATATTTTTTCTAATCTCGATAGTTGAAGCTATTCACTAGAGTATCAAGCATGAAAAGGAGAACTTTTATCTAGCGGGAAAACGGAATGTGAGTCTTCCGTTTCGGTCTGCTTCTCTCCGAACTGTAGAATATAAAACCAATCAATAATGTGCACTTTGTCAAGCATACTTACAGATTAGACCAAAGATATACTAATAAAAAAAATAAGTTTGATAAATGTGTTCAATTCGTTGTGCAAATATTATTCACTTGCTAAACATTCATAAATTGATTGATATGAACACGTTCGATGGAGGCGCATGCTAATACACAACGGTTGCCAAATGGAGGCGCACGGTTCAGGATGAATGTTGCACCGCGAATTCACAAATTCGCAGTCTACGTTATTGACCACCATGTTCGTTCATTGTGTTCGATATCCGAACTGAAGCTTTATTTTAGACTTGCTCGTCGTAAAATCGTTCGCTGCCATCTTATTGCACATGAATAAAGTTTTTAGATTTGTTACGTCTTCAGTAGATAATTTCTCGCCCACACTGCACCATAGAAAGTTGCTAATGTGCATAACTTTTTTGAGTTTTGATGTGAAAAATATTGCACCCACTTTTGTTTTCGAATTAATTCATGTGGAACCTTGCACGTGAACAACTTATTCGGGCTAGAATACGATCGCTTGTCCGCGAATAGGTGAGGAACACGAAAAAGTGAAAATAACAATCAGTTTCCAAGTAAAAAATTTAAACTAGGAACAAGCCTTTTATAAATCCCCAAATCCCTTGTTTTATCACGTACTATTTGCACGCTATGTGGATTGTATTTTGCATCGCAATCAAAACGCTGCTTGTCACAAAAAGAACGGACTTTGCAGCAAAACGAATCCACTGCAAATTTTCCGAACCGTTGGAAGAGTTTTCATATTTATTTGGCGTCAACGGTCAAACTGAGGATCTGCTGCTAGTCAGAAACAATGCTGAAGCAAATGAAGATGAAGCACCTGCCTTTGCTGTGGTCAATTATATTGTGCCAACTAAATTAATTCTGGTTTTTATTATATACCCTCTTGTAAGTTCCAGCAAAACAAGGGAACCCCTACTGCGGAGGTCAGAATTCTCATTCAAATTTGTGGTTATTCTGTTTAATTTGAAATCTGCATAGTATTGATGTTATAATTTATTCATTAAAATATCTTTGTGAACTTTGTCTTTTTCGCGGTAATACTTTAATGTGTGTGTTCCAATAACCCCTACTACCGATGTGACACCTCACCTTCGGTCGATTTTTCATCGAAATCGTTTTTCTTTTTTCTTCTTCTTCTCTTTTTTCCTCTTTTTTCCCTGCATTGAATCCATTACAGTGGCGAGCTCACCGGAGAACAAATTTACCAAAGATGATCTAACTGCTGTAGCTTCCCGCGAACAAACTGCGTGCTACGAAGCCACGTGTCCGGGATCCACGAACTACGGTGCTTGCGCTTCGTCATCGCCTTTAGCGGCGTCATCATCGTCTGCTGCAGGGACACCGCCAATACAACAACATCAACAACAACAGTCAGAACAACAACAACAACTGAGGCCATCGTCAGGCTCCAATTGCCATCCACTTCATCATCATCATCATCACCATCATCATCATCATTGCCATCAGTCGCCCACGGCCACAACCACAAGCCCTGGGCCATCACTAGCGGACTGCTGCTCACGTAATGGACAAATTGCAAGTAAGTGTCCGATGATTAAGTTCAAAGTTCAAAAGTGCTTATTTGGTGGATTGGAGCAGCAACTGTAGGGTACGATGCAACACATATGCATTGCCGGTGTGTGCTGACAGTTGGTTCACCTCCTCTGATGTTCTCGTTAAAATGATGGAAGAATTATTATCCTTCGAGCTCGCTCGATGACACCGGCAGGTAATCAATCTTCTGAAAAAGGAGCGCAATTACTGGTCAGCCCGGTTCTACCCTGGGGGCAAAACTTGAAAGTTTGTGGAAATGTAGAAACGTTTTGCAATTGAACTAATTAGGACCATGTCATTGGAGTGAAATTTAATTGCGCTCATCCTTACGTATAAAATGAACGACCTAAATCTGCATATCTTATTCCAATATGTTTAATTGTCTAACAAAAATTATAATACGGGTTCAAAGTTTAAACCAAATTACTGGTCGTACCACATACGCTGTGGCTATCAGCTACAAAAGGATTATTATACATAACCAATGAGTCTCTGTTAGTATTGGATGATCGTGTGTTCTTTCGTGCATCTGTCAAAAACACGTGTTTTCAATAAATCATTTGCCATATGCTACAAGGTATTTTTTTGAAATTTTACTCGATCAGATAGCTTGAAAGTACCAAAAATGAAGTGCAAAAGATAAGGAATTGATTATTCTCCATAAGAAAAAAGATGTATCAATTCGAAAAATTGGACGTGGGCTCAGTAGCTCAGATGAAGTGACTAGAAACTATTTGGTGAATACAGAAAAAAATGCTACGATTAAACTGAAGTAAAAAATTCTAAACTGTCAGCAAAGATTAAACGTCGCCATATAATTGGATCTTGCGCCACTTGGGTCGCCCAGGCACCTCAGAAGTAATAAACCGCTTTCGACCTAGTCAAGCTGATTAGCACGTTAAGCCCCTTGGTTGCTGATATCGGGGAGATTATTTAAAAAACCGTTTTCGTCTCACTGTAGTCCGGCATCTTTACGACATGTCCAGCCCACCACAATCTACCCCACCGACTTTCGCCGGATCGACGATGAGAATCTCATCAAACAGTGTTTCCGCCACTCCCCGCTAATAATTTGTACTCCGCCAAATATCGTTCGTGGTACCTTATGCTCGAGCACGACAAGGTCGCCTACATCCAGTGTTCCGGCTAGAACCGATCCAGGTCAAATAAAGTTTTTTTAAAGGTTGTAAAAGGGTTTGGTTTTGCGAAAGGTCAAGTAGAACTGAACTTCTGCTTGAAAACATTAGTCTATTCCATGTTGCTCTGATCAGTCCGCGAAATCGTGTTTGTGCATTATCTGCCAAAGTTGGTTTTGAATGACTGTATCATACGCTTATTTGAAATCGATAAATATGTGATACATGGGCACGTTGTAGTACCGACATTTCTAGATTTCTCGGATGATGAAACTTTGGTCCGTAGTGGCATGAGTTCCCGTGAAGCCCACCCAATAAATTTCTACTAAACCAGAATCTGGGAAATTATTTTGTTAGTAACATTTATCAGCGTTCAGTCGAGCCGTATACCCTTTTTGTAGATGGAACTAAGAATCCCTTGCATCCACTTCTCTACCAGCTTCTATTCCTTCCAGATCTTGGAAATAACCCAGCTTAGAGCCGTCGGCTCGATGAGATATCTACAGTGAATTTAAGTTTGTTTTTGCTGAATGCTGAAATTTTCCAGAAATCTCCTGTTCTGGTAAGGAATCTACAGCTGCCACTAGAAAGCCAAGGTTATCGTTACAAATCAGATTGTGAACTCGAAGATCTGTGAAAAGGAGTGATCAAACGCACAAGGACTCTATATAGTTTTGACCAGATTTCGCTAGTTGGTACCACAGCTGAGAGGCACTTCAGGGGTTCCCTGACAACTTGGTCGATTTAGTTGAAAAATACCTCAGCTCCCAATTGTTCCCAATTTCGCGCGATCGAAAAATATTGGGAAATTGTTAAACGGAAACTGAAAACGAATTTCCAGGTGCCTCGGGTAGTACAACGATGAAGAGGTGGAATAATATAATCACTTCGACTTAGATTGATCAAATCTTCCACATGATTGTGAAGAACGTGCTGCTCGAACCACAGATGCTGATAAATAGGTTGAAGAAAAGTGTGTTGAGAGGATAATGGAAGGTATTCGTGAAAAAATTCGGATTAAAACGGAAAAATTAAATAAATTGTGTGAAAATACAAGAAAATCATTGAATTTGGACTTTTTAATACTTCTCTTATATCAAACCACATCCGCGACTGCTGTAATTACCGCGGCATTACTCTAATCAACGCCGCTCACAAAGTGCTCTCCAAAACTTCCAAAATTTTAAAAGTTTCTAGCTAGCATTTTCATATGTACACAGAACGACAACGTGAATTTCACATTCGACATAAACTGAAATTCGATATATTTTTCCGTTAAATAAACAGCCTAAACCGGTTTTAAAGATATATTGTTACATCAATCCCAACCTAATAAACAAGCCTTCAAGTGAAACAACATGTAATTTTAGATGATTTGCAATGTTCCATTTATGTGCATGTCAGAAGACGTAAAATTATAAGATTTTTTCGAAGTGTATATATTAACGTCACAAACAACGATGGTCCGATCACTATGACTCAATTTTGATACATTTGACAGTACCGTCTCAGCCAAGCAAAATTTTACAAAGTTATTTACGGGACATTTGTAGAATGAAATGAATGAATAAAGTTTTGCAGTATTTTTTCTAGTTACGGAGCTACAATGCTAGTACCTCATTAGTAACTAAATGAACGTTCACAAAGCACTTTCACAAAGTAAAGCACTGCAAATACTTGAAATTTTAGAACTGATACGAACAATTTAAATGTGGCATATTCGGGTATTTTGCATTCACTTGCTCAGTAACCGTCTAATTTTTGCTATCTTTCTCTCCGTCTCTCAAATTAAATACAGTATAAGCTTCGTTTACAGCAGCATATTAGAAAGTTCATATTGGATTAATCGGTCTGGTTGTGATGTGCGTGGAAGGTTATAGTGTAAGTTAGAATTTTAAATTATCTTATACAATAGTTAGTTGTAAAAAGTCCGTTTCCGTTCATTTTGTTATGCTTTCATATAGTATAGTATAGAGGGTTAAACAAAATCAACATTCTCACGTTTAAATGCAAACACTTGACTAAGAAAACATTTGTTAACGTTGTAAGTAATTGTATGTGTAATGACGAAGATTGTTTAAATAATTGTAATGTTTTATAATAATAGTTGCTCCGAGGATGAAGGCATAGCCCTTCGAAACGTCAGCCGAAAACGTAAAATAAAGTTTTCGTAAGAAACCCGAGTTTTCGGTCTCCTTCCTTTAATACAAGTACAACGGTCTATTATAATTATCATACCGATAATTTAAGGAATAAGGAATACTTTTAAAAAAGTCACCTATATAGACATTTCTATACGATAAGATCCGATTAAGGCCGATTAGATTCATACAGATATACAACTTTGCGCTGAAAATCGTATGTTAGTCAGCAACTATCATTATAAACGATGAAATATCAACTTGTACGCTCTTTATTAGGCTTTGTTTACGATTCCAAATTTGTTAGGGTATTTACGATAATTTTCGTACATTTAGATGTAATTAAGAAAAACGCATAAGAATTCGTACGGCAGTATCAGGCGGGCTTTATGCTACGCATCATACTTTCACTCTCCGACAGATATTCCACGCATCATATGTTCGTGGATTTCAAGGCAGCATACGATACAGTCGAGCACGAACAATAATGGCACGAGAACGGATTTCCGGACAAACTGAATCGGCCAATCGAAGATACCTTGAGCGAGTGATGTACTATGTGTGTGTTTCGGAGGCACTCTCAAGTCCCGGCAAAGTCCGGCAAAGGGATGGACTGTCCAGTATTCTACATCGCTACTGAGGGTGTGACCCGGCGAGCGGGCATCGAAACGAAAAGAATGATCTTCAACGAAAGCAGCCAACTCCTAGCCTTCGCAGATGACCTCTACATCATTACTAGAAACCTTGGAATGGCTGAGTCAATCTACGCTAGACGGAACGGAAGCTAGGAGGATTGGGTTACAAATCAATGCATTGAAAATCAAATATATGGTAAGACGAGGTTCCAAAGAAAACAACGTTTGCCTCCTGTATACAACGCATTCTCCGCCGCACAAAGATGACGATGTACAAAACGCTACTCAGACTGGTAGTCCTCTACGAACTTAAGACTGTAATGTTGTTAACGAAAGACGTGCACTTGCCGTATTTGAACGAAAGATTTTGGGGATTATTTAGCGAATTACGCATGAACCACGAACCGTAGGGACTAGTTGGAGAGATGTCCATCGTACACCTAGCTAAAGTCGGAAAGCTCCGAAGGGCAAACCACGTCGCAAGGATGCCGGACACAGCGAAATCTGTTCTCTTCAAGAACCTCACTAGCATCTGGAATAGTGGGGTCAACATACTAGGTGGCTCGAGCAGGTTGAGGCTGACTTGCGAATGTCGAAACGCATAATTAACAGACGATGAATAACCCAAAACCGAGTCGGAGTTCAAGGCAGAACGTTTTCCGCTACCGCTGTTTTGGCGGTCGAAGCACCCAACTCCACGGAAGAAGGCGGTGCCAGTATTTGCGCGAAGTTCTCGGGAGATGATGGGTTGTCCAGCTGCCGCATGCCGAGCCCGTGATAGTCAGAGTTAATATCCGCACCCCACTGGAAACGTGATGTTAGATATAGTACGGTCAAGTGTTATCTAAACGACATTGTAGATATATTCACTTGGAAAAAAGGAGCTTCTGATCGCCCGGCTTCAAGAAGCTGCGAAGTTCATACATAGTTGGCCGATATTGGTTGTACAGGCCCTAGAGCCCTACCACCGGGTTTTACACTGATTCGCTACCGACTTTGGGGTTCACACACCCAATGACGATGCCGATCTTGATATCCCGCGGCGAACAGCAGTCGTATATTCCCTCTAGCTGCGCGTAGAATAGTTCCCTCCTATCGTCGGGTCTAGTTTTGTGCAGTCAGTGCAGGTTGATAATACTGTAATTGATTGGTAGAACCTCCGCACAGTGCGCACAGTGCAGCGCTTTTGTTCGTATAAATACCCCCCATGATCTGGGATTGTCAAAACTGAATCATAACTTACTATGATAAAAATAAAAACATAATGTTTTTGCATTAGTAGTTAGAAAAATGGTTCCTTCAGCAACGTTGTAGAAAATAAAAAAACACGCAATTTTGCTGAAGAAATAATATTTCTATTTCTATCCGGTGCAGAACTATAGAGTATTTTCTTGGAAAGACTGTTAAAAATTAGTTTTTCATACTTACCTTTGGTTGGTTGCATTTTACAAGAACACATCGTTCTAGGCAATTATTGAAGTACTTAAAACACACGTTTTTGCAGAAGACCGCAGATCTCTAGGGCATTTATTTCACGCATATTCAATCTTTATTTTTCGTTCACTTTACAAGCCAGTACAATAAAATGGGGCAAGTAGATATATCAAATCAGTACTTCACCTTGAAGCTTAGGTCAAGTACAACACATTTGCATAGCGGCCGCTTGTCTTCACCCACGCATATGCTATGAGAGTACGGCTAGCATATGCTTTATGTATTTTGCGTTCACCGTAGGCCCAATACACGCCACTTTTTTGTGTTAGAAGATAGAGACATGGTTTCTTCGGCAAAGTTGTGGAAAATGTAAAGGCAAAAAACTTTGCTGAAAAAATGGTATTCTATCTCCATCGGGTGCAGAGCTACAGTGCATTTTCTTATAAAGTTCTGGAAAAATTAGTTTTCTATACATAACTTTTGTCGGCTGCAATTTACTAGAATACATTATTCTAGGCAATTATCGAAGCACTTAAAACACACGTTTTTGCAAAAGGCCGCAAATCTCTATTGCCTTTCCTTAAAAAGTTATTGCTTATTTAAGCTTTATTTTTTCTTAATTTCACGAGATAATAGGATATAATGGGGCAAGTGGAGACATGAAATCAGTGCTTCACCTTAAAACGTAGGACGCAATAAACGGTGCCGTTGAGAGCCATTTCAGATTAGAAATAAAGGAACAACAGTTTTCTGACTTTTCTTCGGAATTTCCACCGCCGTGATAATATTTGTTAAAAACTATTTCACGAACTATTTTTCATGAAAAAGCTTTTGTTCCACGATGCTTGGTTCAGGAGTCATTAATTTTTAATGAACAATATGCGAGAATTGCGGAAAAGTCCGGGAAAGTAGGACATCACGATTTTTAAAATATAATTTTCATTCGTCACTTTATTAACAATGCCCTTGTTCAAAATTTCATAGAATTATGAGAACCTTCTACCCAAACGTGTAGGATAATTCTGAAGCAAGCCCATATGTGTCCTAATGAAATGCTCACTTTTAGAGCTCCATTGTAGTCTTTCCGCGATCAGAACAGCAGGAACATTAAAGTGCATAACGCTTTATAAAATAACTATTTTTTTCCTTTCCAAGCGCTAACCGCGAATGAGTTTTCCTCACAACACAAGCCAGCCAGTAACATTCATTTCACTCAACCTGAAGTTTTGTTTTTCTTTTGTTGCCACTATGCGTGCGGTAAAGTTATTGTGTCAACAAGAGCACAGCACCGGTGCAGGCTAGGTCCTCTGTTGGAGTGAAAAAAAAAACTCGAGCGTACTTGTTTTCCTCGTTTGTTTTACTAACGTCTGCCTGCTACGTGGCGTAGGGACGACTACGACGACGACGACGGTGCTTCAAGCACTAAAAAATAATTTGCCCAGCTCTGCAGCAACCCAACCAGTTTTCCGTTGACGGGAGGAACATTTTCATAACCAGATAAGTGAACTTTGGTTGCCCAGGTGTGGAGCATGCTGCTGCCAGCATGTAATTTTATGGTATTGTGCTAAAAATGGTTCAACGGGACCAGGACCGTAAATCATTTCGCCCTGCAAGGCACAACAATTTGCTCGCGTAGTTAAAAAAAAACCATGCTTCCTATTTAACTAGCCAGCTAGGAACGCGAGCCAATTGAGAGTGCCGCTGACTATTGATGCTGGGTTATGGAACGAAGTAAATATGCTTTTCATAAGAGTAATAACCATAGTCAACCCTAGCCAACCGATGATGGAATTTGTGCGTTGAATAATATTGTAATGTTGTTAGCGCAATGGAATTTAATATTCTATAGACTGCTTGCTAAACGTGGAAATATTATGTTTAAGGTTGATGAGCGAGCCTAATTATCGAGCATACAAATTGATGTAGTTTTAGAACACTATTTTTCAAATGGAGTCTATAAAGGGATAACAATTGAAAATCAATTAAGAAACGAAATATTTTTGAGCATTATTGACACTATTATAGCTATGATCGAACTATCAACATCGTTTTTCGAACTCTTACATTTATTCTTTAAACAATGAACGAATTTATTTTCATTTAATCATTTTACTCGAGCACTTGATATATGACGCAATAATTATTTTCCACAAATTTCCTTTTTTTCTAATTGCTGAAATTATCTATATAGATGTCGCTAACGAACGCAAACCATTAGCCATAACTTTTTACGGCTAATGTGAACGTATTAAGTATGTTATAGCAACATATACCGCAGAATATGTAGGTCCGCCAATAGATGCAACTTAGAACTACATTCATGACGCTTCAACGTCTTCATAAGCTCCCTAATAATCAAACAATGACTGGCATGTACTGGCAATAGTCAAAGGCAAAACATTGGAGAAGTTATCAGCACCAGCAGCAGGATCCTACGCAGTCGCCATAACCATTAGCTCTATTATTATGACAACAGCCACATTTCAACAGACGGGCTTAGTCGTGTACTTTATAACGCGGCTTCCTCCTATAATACAACTTTATTCTTTCCGGAGATGCTGTGTCTAGGACAAAACTGCCGGTAGCGGCGCCTGGGTTGGAATTTATTTGAACAATTATCGAACTTTAAATTAGACGCCAAAACGTTTAACATTTGAATAATACTTTTAAAAAATATTTGGTCTTTAACAGAGCTTAAGTGAATTCCCTGCTACGCCACCAGCAACGGGAGCAAGTTCCTGGTCAGGAATGTATACACAGGCAAAGCGATAATAAAACAACGACACGGGAGCTCATCAGCCGAAGGCTAACGGTCAATTATGTCGCGGAAGCAATGGAAGACACTTCCCGGGGTAACTAAACGAGCCACTTGCAACACTATAAACGAAGCCAACCTATGTGGGTTCCTGCGATAGGCCACTCGCTGTTGCCTAAGGGCACTTTACTAATTAATTGGCGATAAAGTTTTATTCCCTGTGCTCCCATAGAGTGTCGTTCGTTTTTGCATTCCCGCTCCCGGCTTGCCATGTACCTACATATTGAGTCCGAGCTGAAGGGATGAAGATTTGTAATGAAATTGCTCGCATACATATGTTGGTCGTAGGCGAACATGGAATCAATATTTATACTGGAGACGTTGTCAACTGATGGCTGCAAATCTGGATGTGAATAATAATAATTATTATAATTAGTCATCTATATTCGATGTTGTGTGTTCTACTACAAGATGTGACATTTCAATAGTATCAAATTATCATTGAAACATTATCACACAATTAAAGTTACATACTGGTAGAAATGATTATTCGAAAACCTAACCTGGGACTTTATAAATCATTGCCACGATTTTTAAAGAAAGTCTACGTTAGTTCTTCCGGTCAGGTTACTTGTTTCGTTCACATACATCTGCATCATGACCTATAAAGCGTTGATGCTTCCTCATGGTCAAGCGGTATTCCGATCGGCAGGCTAGCGTTGATGATTGCTGCTACTTTATGAAGCAAGATTCGAAGTATTTCATCGGCGGATATTCGTTTGAATTTTTTATTGGCCGGATGAGTCTTTCCCAATTGCCTCCACAGCGTTGCGCTGCAGGCGGGTTGAAAGACCATTTGGCTCGGGTGCTTACTAAGCCCTCAAATAACTTCTTCTGAAACACTCTTTTAACGTGTCTTTTACTTCGTAACAAGCTACTATACATGCCACTACCGTTTGGTGGTTGATGTGGCAATACTATTCTTGGTTAAGCAGTATGAGCAAACTTGATTAGTTTTAGAAAGCAAAATCGAGTATTTTATCGCATCTACATCAACAATTGGGACTAGGCCTGTAGAAAATATTGTGTTTAGGTAGACTCCGTTTGCTCATCCACGACTTTTGGTTAGCGTGTAAAAGTATATGTATCTCTGCTGAAAAATCTTCAGCGTGGACGATCTCGTAGATCGACGATCTCGTTTTTCGCTCTTAATTGCTTTTTTTGGCGCGCGATTTTGAACGAATCGAATATGTTGATAGCACAGAACTTTCAGTGCGGTAAACTGATGATTTCTCATAGTTTTTTTCCTATATCGGTATGTCGGATCTCCACTACCTATTTCGCAATGGCCACGTAACCAAAAACGTCCTCAAACCGTACGCGAATGACAGTGATTGCACCACCTGCCTCGGTGGATCCAGATCAATTCCTTTCTACTAACAACAACCCCTTCCTGTGATACTTATGGATGATGCAGAGGATTCCTCGGTCCCTAGTAGCAGCAAGTGTCGGACTAACATTCCTTTCCCTCCCAAATTGACCTGCATGGGCGTGGCCAGCTTTGCTATTGATCATCACAAAGAATTAGATCACCAGAAAATGCACACTGAGAATGATCTGCTACTCCCAAGCATCATTCTGATGGTCCTTTGTGCAATCTCAGCTGATCTAGATCAATCGCGGGCAACTCACGGGCGGTCAAACTATGCTAAATTATGCTATGCTATGCTTAATTGCTCTTTTTGGATGAATGGGCCCATGAAGTGGCTCTCTTTCTTGATCTAACTGCGCGTATTTAACTAGTACCGTCAGACAAAGGTCGCATATCGCACTAGAGGGTACTTCTGGAATCTTCCAACCCGTCAGCCCAGGTAAGCACTACTACGCTCACAAACATCTTTCGATTCGCGATTGTTCGCCGAATTACAACAACCCAGCCACTGTGGGCTGTGAACCATTTCGCGAATATTTTAACTTTTTAGTTAAAATTTGACAGTTGGATAGTTATTTCTCCTCGAGTGGTCAAAATCAGTTCAAAGCGCGAACCATTTCATGTTTTGACAAATTGATAATTGTTTTGTGCTCAATGAGAGCCTATAAGGTAAGCATATAAGTGATGTTTCTGTAATAGCGAATTTGTTTATTCAGCCCAGGTTGCAACTAAATGAATTTTTGGTGTTCATTTGCTCCTACTTGATTGTTAAAATTCATAGTGTGGGGGAAAGTGGAGAGTTATTTAATAATTAAAACAAATCATCTCATTTCAAACTGGGTTGAATAACCAAATTTGTTATACGCTAAACACCCATGCGTTGATAAAAAAAAATCCAAAGACAAATCAGTGAAACACATCGAAACTCTTTTCATCACCTATGCATATCTCATTGGTTCTCAGAATGACCATCGAACTGTCAAAATTAACCATGCTTCAGAGCAGCGTTGTTTTTGACAGAAGGTATCGATATGTCAAATTTTGACTAAAGAGTTAAAAATTTCGCGAAATGGTTCACAGCTTCAGAGTCGCTTAGTGTTATTTAGCTTACATATTGAAACACAATATTACTCTTCTGCTCCGTACATCGCAGTTAAAATCCTTCGGTTTTGGAGGGGGAGTATGTTGTATGTATGTATGTATGTATGGGAACTACCACCTATCTTAGCAGAACAACTGTTCATAGCAATGGGCCTATCTTGACAAGGTGAATCGTACAAACATAACGATTGGTCACGTTCACCAGCTCCTGTATGAAGGGCCAAAAGGGAATCGGTCGGCAAGTAACATCACTTGCACGTACCAAGGGTATTTAAGAATCTCCTTCCAAAAACTAGATCACATGAGTCAATCGTTAAGTAAGCCCTCCCAATGCAGAATGGCCCCAATAGGTGAGGAGAAGGGCCCGCTCATTATCCACAATGTGTTGTTAGTCAGGTCAAGGTTAACCTTAGGAAGTTGACCACTTCACTCTCCCTAAGCACACTGCTTTAAACAAGTACCCTGATGGACCCTCCCATTCATTTATGTTATTGTTTTTGTGTACTTTAAAGATATGATTTTTAAGTGATTTTCTTTAATTGCTTCTGTCATTGCACTTATTTATTGTCTTTGGGTTATAGGTCATAGTTGAATGCTTTCTAAGATTGTGGATATATTTAATAAAATATTTTCAATGCGAGTGCTCTGGTCCATACAACCCGTTTTCTGTCATGTACTATTATTTATTCTTTTTTATGATCTTTTTGTGTTATAATTGTGTTACTGGATCATAATTATGTTTAAACCTTACGATGCTCACTATTTTGTTTTTTTTTTAATATTTGGAGTGGTTCCATTATACTTTTCAATTTTAAGAAATCCAAAATATTTATATAAAAAAACTATTAGAAATCAGTTCACCGATACCGAAGCTTATGTGCTATTAAGCTATTCGATTTGTCCGAAATAGCGCGAGTAGTTATTAGATGCCGATAGATATTGATTGCTATGCCCGAAAGCCGTCCTGAGAAAAACGTATCAATTTGGCAATTACATCGAAAACAATGATTGCACGAGTTACCTTTTGGCATCCTTCGATCATAAATAATACTTGAAAACCCTGACTACTTTATCAGTGAGTTGTTCAAAAGCAAGTTTTTGATATTCGCTTATCATATAATCATATAATATCATATAGTCACGCGCGCGATATTCCTAAGTAACGATTTCACGTATCTAATGCGTCGTTTAAAACGCTTCAATATACGTTCTGGTTTGTAAACACGTCATTATTAAGTGTGTCCAAATTAATTTAATGATCTTCAAAAACCACCGCTGTCCGAAAAATGCAACGACCGAGGCACGAAAACGAACAATGCTAAATTGCTATACGAAACGACACTCAGTATGTAATCACCAATTATATGAGATATTCGAAAATATTCTTGTAAAGTCATAATTATGAAAATTAAGATATGAAATATACCTTTTTTATAAATTGAATATAATAAATGGTCATCAGCCGTAATTTAATTTATATCGAAAAATAATATGCACATGCAAGATTTACGGAACCACGAGACAAACTTGAATGTATTATACCTGAAAATAAAGATCAGGCATTATGAAACGAGTCAATGCACTCCCTAAGTTGATAAGCATTTCCTCTTACCAACGCTAATATGCAGAGATATAGCACCTACACGCTTGGTTTGGGGGGAGTATGTTGCACCAAAAGCCACATCCTTTTCACTCACTCAAAAAGAGTTTGTTGATTTTTTTTATCAAAACATGCGTGAGTTACAAACCAAAATTGATGACATTTTTGTAGCTGTTGCAGAATTAAACTATGATATCATCGTTCTTATCGAAACATGGCTTGACTAGAAGATCTATTTAGTGCAGCTGTTGTTTGGTAGTTTATTCACCGTATTCCTTTGTGACTGGAATTTACAAAGTAGCAATAACTTGACTTAATGCTTTTATTGATCCCATCCCTATCTGCAATACGCTCGAATAAATATGGGTAAAACTGAAGTTGCCTGGAGTACATAAGAATCCATCGGTAGTTCCTCAAGGAAGCAACAAAGGCCCTTTGCTTTCCACAATGCTCATTAATGTGCTTTCCATACTGCTACCACTAGGAAGCCGCATATTTTAAGCTGACGCTGTTAGGATATACCTGTATGTAAAAACCATTCCTGACCAGTGTTGAAGAATTCATAGCAGCAAAAAACTCAATGAGATTGTTAGCTACTGTTGTGCTAATTTCATGTATTTGAGCTTCGCACTTTTGCCACACGGTATTCACACTTTTACCACGCTAGTGGGGTTACCTGTTAACCTGTTAACAAATAATACTACCTCAAAGAAATCGACTAGCTGCGGTAGTTTCAGACATTCAGGAACAGTGATGGTAAAAATTCAAAATCTCAAAACTCATCAAAAATCAAAATCAACTGTGAATCATGTCAGCTTGATCCTATGCAGAAAAAAATCACGCGAGAGTTTTTTTTTGTTTTCATAGCAACAAGCACAAAACTCACACACATATTTCTTCCCGCTTGATCACATACTGCTTCCTGCTTTGCTTCAACTGCTATCCGGAGCTATGCACATATACATATACATATGCAATGCATACATATAAATTCCTTGTTTGCATTCTCTCGTGCGATCATTATGTGATTGGTATCAAGGTTGAAATTTCATGTGCTTAGCACAACAGTAGCTAACAAAACCATATTATCTTCAATCTGCGTAATGTTTTGGTGAGGAATATTCTCAATATGCACCTTTCCTATTTTACGCTGGTGTATTGCAGCCTCCGTTAGATCGAAACTTTTCCAAACGTTTGTTTTTCGTTTCATCAGCAGAAAAACATTGTTTTCCTTCGGCCAGCATCTGTAGAGCATACAGTTTTCTGCAGATCTTTAATATAGTGCCCAAAGCTGTCTATAATTAGCTGTACATTTCTACCTCGTCCAAGAATCGCACTTTTACCCCGTCCGTAAATCACACTTTTACCCCGGTAGGCGCTTGACGGGGTTAGATTAAATTACGGAAAAGCGAAATATATTTTGTAAATTCTTTTTACTGTATTTTCAAAACAGATATGTGAGTGATGTAAAACGCTGCTACAAATTTTCAACAAGTAATATCCTCCTGTTTACATTAGATTCAAGCTGTCAAAGTAGTCACCCATGCACGCCAATGTAGTCAATTTACTTGGAATCTGCACCCATAAATCATTGAATCGCACTTTTACCCCTCCTTACTGTAAAGGTGTATTGCTCAAAATTATTCCTCAGTGCGTATATCGCCTCCAGAATTGTACGGATAAACCGCTTTTGCCCGTCGAATACGATTTAGTTGAATGCGTATCAGTACGTAACTCTTATTTGCAATCTAATTATACACACTGGGTATGAATAAATCTTGATTGTGCGCTTACCTTTCTGTTGTATCACGAGGAAACTGTCTTGAGGATTAATTGGCAACTAGGTTTTATCTTCGAAATTGCTAATAAGTTTCTTTATCCGCATTGTCTTCGCTCACTCTACTGTGCTTTAGAACGATCAATACTTGATGACGACGACGACTTATGGATATATTCAGCCCTTCCTTGGGAAAGCCTAAAGTAAGACAGAGTTTTCCTCTTCCGAAATTCTTCAGCAACGTAAAAAGAAAATACCTCAAGTGGATCGTCTGTTTCTGACTCGCCAGATGATAATGACAGCCTTTTACACAATAACAACAATAATAGTAGTAGGCCGATCTCTCCAACTGCTTGCAATTAAGGCATAAAAATATACGAAGCTTTCCCACGCATATGTAACTAACCAAAGCAGATCAGGTGAAAGTCATCCTAAACCAGTCTTGTGGGGTAAGTTCACTTTGAAACCGTTGTCAAGAGTTGCTTTATGCAATTACTTTACTCTAATTGGAATCATAGGACATTGGCATCGTCGAATCGGCCAATCGCAAAGTCCAGAATGTCCTCAACGGTTAAACTATGATCGTTGATACGCCATCAATCCCACTACGTGGCCAGAGAAACTGTGGGTCAAATAATTGAAACTCCTGATTTTTTTCCATAAATTATAATCAAATTATGCTAATTATACGTCTTCAAACAGCAAAATAGCCTCTTACCATTAATACAATGAAACTATTGAGTTTGTAGTACAAATTGTCGGATCGAGTAGCTGTTTTAAACAAGGTGGTAAATAACTGATTGGTCATATTTAAGAACAGGTACACTGAAAAAAGGTTTTATATTTCTCAGGTCTTTTGGATTTAGAACAATCGCCTTTAACTTGGTCTTTTATAAAACAAATAAATTAAAATGGCCATTTCATCTATATTGTGTCTTTTATCTTTTGTAGCGAATTTTGATTAATGTTCCCTTCATTTCTCTGCCTCCTTACTTACAGAACAAGGCAGCCTGACGATTGTACGGCGAACCAATAGCAGAAAAACCACGCACACCCTGCAGCAGCAGCAACAAGAGCCACTTGATTTCGACACAGACTATCAAAGCCAGCAGCAGCAGGTGCAGCTACTAGAGGAGGGGGACGAACCGAAACAGCAACCACTCTCGGAAAGTGAACTCGCGTTCGTCAACAGCCAGCTAAACCGGGAGCTCGCGAGTATGCAACCGACGGCCGGATCCGGATCCGGGTCGTCACCGTCTAGTGCTGTCGCCGTCGCGAACCGCGCCGATCTTGCTACCGGGGATGACATGGACAATGTTGACTTGGCCACCGATAATCTGCCGGCGGTCGATACACCAGATGCATGTGATAAAGCCGCTCTAAGGTAGGTGTCGTTTTTCTATGGTTCGAATAAACAAAAGGTTGTGTGATTGTGATTGTTATGAAAACAAATAAATGCCGGATTAACAGGCTGACTTGACTTTTGTCATCAAGAACAAACTTGGAAGGTAATATTATTAAAGCTTAACTAATTCTTGTTAGAAGTTTGCAAATTGATGATTACTCTTCCTAATTTTGTTTTTGTTGTTTGATACAGAAAGTTAAAAACCAAAGCGCGTCATTTTTTTGCTTCCCCGTGCCCCCCGTGCACTTGAATTTACTAGAATAACTGAGATGCTTTCAGGTTTATCTCAAAAAATTATCTCAAAAAATTAATGTTTGCTTTAAAACCAGGTAGTTGTGCAACACAAAAATGAAAAGAGATAAAGAGATAAAATAACCAATTCTGACCTAAAACCAATTTAATAGGTAGGCAAAAAACAATAAACGCAAGTCAGGCCCAAACCGGAATAGCTCCCGCAAACCAAGCAATTACCACTACACCGGGAAAATAATTAGAGCTTTAATTACCGAACGTCCAGCGTAATTATACCCGATCGTAAATAATATTTCACCCTTTTCCTTTGCCTCTCTTTTTTCCATATATTTCAGACTGCGATGTCTTTTGCGGCAATTGCAGCGCGGTGAAATATCCGCAGAGTTGCTGCAGAAAAACCTTCACTACGCTGCCCGCGTACTCGAAGCAGTTTTTATCGACGAGACAAAGTAAGTACTAGCCTGTACCCTCGATTTTTTCTCTTCATTCCACTCGATAAATTCCAGCCTGGAGAAAACTATCACTTTTCTCTGCAGCACGGTGTCGACAAAAAGGAGATGCAAAAAAAAGCGAACTCCGACTGTTGACGACGCGAATGAAATTAAATTATCACCAGCCATCTTCATTTTTCATTCCATCATCGACGCAGCCGGGAAATGCCGGTCCCACTGGAGTGGTACCTACTTCTTCTAGCTTATCACAAAAAATATCACTTTCCGATCGGCCAGAATGGAAATCGTTCTTTCGCTGCGGGTCTGGCATCGTTTCATTTGTGCTCTTGGTTCGCAATATCTGTGGACTGTGGGATCCTAGCAACTGATTTTTTTGACTTGAAATCATGCTGTGATGGAAAGCTTCAACTATGATCACAAACAATAATCGAAATACACAATAAGGATTTAGTAAAAATAAAAGGCCAATATTTCTGCTTGAAATTCAATATAAACTCGAACCAAAGCCCAAGTGGCTTACTGGGGAGGACCCATTGCTCTACCGAAAATCCACGAACGACTGTTTCCTATTGCGATTTATCACGGCTTGACCAAACAAATGGCACGTTGGGAGGCGAAATTTGCGGCCGGCACACTGAATTTCAAGCGCGTGATAAACCGTACAGAAGTGGGATTTTGTGTTCTCGACAGTCTGTCGAGAGCCTAGTTGTGTCTGTGTGTTCACTTCACTCGCACCATCCGTTCGCTCCACCATGACAGCACTTTGACCGCAAACGGGTCTTTCTATGCGATGACCGTTGGGAAAGGCAAACCGCACGTGGATTTTCGGATTCCTCCCGGCGGATGTTGAACTGTTAGTGAATTTAGAGTTGTTTGCTTTTACGAGAGTTACTTTTTTATATTGGAAAGTAAACGTTGCCAAAAATATACTGTTGGAATTGAGTGGGGATCCTCCAGGCGATTGAAATGTAAAAAATGTTTCAGTATAACATCCTATATTGACTTCCAGTGTTGGATTTGCCAGCTCAATTGATACTGACCTATGCAAATCAAAGTTTGACGAAATATGTAAAATATTGATATGTTCTATTATTCCAAGTTAGGCTAGAACGAATAAATTACGAAACGTCAACGTAACAGACAATAGGTAATAAAAACAAAGATTGACTTTGATCGTGAAGAAAAAATTGAAAATCTCAAAGGCAATTTTATAAAAAAACACGTTTAAAATAGTAATTTAAGTACCCTCTGAATTTTTGTATTTGTTACGCGGGCCTGGGAGAAAATTTAAGGAAGTAAAAAAATTAAAACACAGACTTTGGGAAGGTGGGACCAGGCTTCATTTTGCTCATCTTATGCATACAGAGGCAGAGCAATCTGCTTCTCACAGCGATCAAGTTGCTATCGTTTTCTGTTCAACCGTTTCCTTTCCTTCCGGACGAAGCCTAAATACTGTTTTCTCTTACGACCACTCATCTTTCGCAGAAGGAGCACATCGTCAAGCAGAGCTAATATTTTCTTCGCACACTGGAGACACGAGAGAGAAAATCGATTCGTATTCTGTGCTTAGCCAATAAAACACCGAGAATTGAGCTATTTTGCAGAGCACGACAGAAGCCTGGGTGGGACTCAAAAAAAATTACTGGTACAGAGCGGTCTTTTTGCTACCAACGACATCGCAGATCTATAGCGTAATAAGTACAAAAGATAAAACTATACTTTTTTCAACAATATTGTAGATAATAATCAACTCTACAATTACTTTATACACCATTTTTTCGAATTCTGGTTCGCTGAGGTGCTATAGACAGAAGAGTAAAAACAGTAAATGTATGTCATTTTCTTGAGCAAAATTGTTTTTTTTTGTCAAAAAACAATTTCTAAGCAGAATCCAGTGGCAGGCTGTTTGATTGTATCAATAAAGGATGTCCGGAGTTCGCAAATTGCACCGCAATTTACCGATTCAACCGATCTACGTCAAATTTACATTTACGTAAATAAGATAAAACGTGTTATTTAACTTTTTCCATGCTTGCTCTGCATTCAATTTAATTACCATAACAAAATGCACAAACATATCTCTTACCACCAGTGTAGTGCAGTGTTGCGAAGCCTGCACTCGTATGGTCGATGTGGGCGATTAGTTTTTGCAAGTGTGTATTTAGCTATCAGCCACGATCGTTGCTCTCGCTCGTCTTGGCAACCCGCGCGGTTGGTACCGAACGCTCACGCAGGCCTGCACTTTTACCAGCGTGCGAAGCGAGGGTGTAAAATGAAGAAAGGAAGAAGTAAAAAGCAAAACCTGTGTGTTGGTTTCGTAAGCGGGCTGCGCAGAACAACGTTACGAGGCTGTGTGCTAGCGAATGTGTCGGTAGCACCCCAGTAAGCCACAAATCGTATACCAATGTATGAAAATCATCTTAAATATCTCTAAACAAAATCGAAGTCGTACAGTCGTACAACTTATTCAACCGCAACCTGGATTATATTCAATCGTACAAAATTATGACAACTGATTTACATACGATTTTCATCACCAAGTTGTATAGCATCATGAAACTAATCATGTTGAGTCGGATCTCATAATATACAAATACTTATGAATGTGAATTGTTTACACATAATATGCAGTACGCATATCGCCTTCAACATAGCTCGCATATACCCGTTTCGTGCAAATAATGCGATTTTTCTAGAAATATATCAGAACATATTTCACATTTGTTACTTTGATATACGTACGAAAATGTGAGCTGGGATAAAGTATAAAGTACGCTTGCGTCAGTGGAGTAAGCGTTAGATACTATTCTTATAGCAATCGCTTGCATACGAGTCGGCATCTTTTGCTTCTCGTTCGAGTTACAACATTGTTTAACATTACCTGTAAGATTTTGTACAAGGTCTGGATCAACTTTTTTGTGTGGTAAACCAATGTCTTCGAAGTGCTCGCTTCGTGGTCGCCAACTAGTTTTCAATAAGTCACAGTTCCGATGCGTTTGTGGTATTTAGATCCTTCTAATCTAATGTAGTTAGCTCTTGAATGCATCTGTCCAGTTTGTCTGCCTGTCCAGCCTGTCTGTCTGTCCAGCCTGTCTGTCTGTCCAGCCTGTCTGTCTGTCCAGTCTGTATGTCTGTCCTGTATGTCTGTCCTGTCTGTCTGTCCAGTCCGTCTGTCTTTCCAGTCTGTCTGTCTTTCCAGTCTGTCTGTCTGTCCAGTCTGTCTGTCTGTCCAGTCTGTCTGTCTTTCTAGTCTGTCTGTCTGTCCAATCTGTCTGTCTGTCCAGCCTGTCTGTCTGTCCAGCCTGTCTGTCTGTCCAGCCTGTCTGTCTGTCCAGTCTGTATGTCTGTCCTGTATGTCTGTCCTGTCTGTCTGTCCAGTCTGTCTGTCTTTCCAGTCTGTCTGTCTTTCCAGTCTGTCTGTCTGTCCAGTCTGTCTGTCTGTCCAGTCTGTCTGTCTTTCTAGTCTGTCTGTCTATCTGTCCAGTCTGTCTGTCTTTCCACTATGTTTGTCTGTCCTGTCTGTCTGTCTGTCTGTCCAATCTGTCTGTATGTCCAATCTGTCTGTCTGTCCAGTCTGTCTGTCTTTCCAGTCTGTCTGTCTGTCCAGTCTGTCTGTCTGTCCAGTCTGTCTGTCTTTCTAGTCTGTCTGTCTGTCTGTCCAGTCTGTCTGTCTTTCCAGTATGTTTGTCTGTTTTGTCTGTCTGTCTGTCCAATCTGTCTGTATGTCCAATCTGTCTGTCTGTCCAGTCTGTCTGTCTGTCCAGTCTGTCTGTCTTTCCAGTCTGTCTGTCTGTCCAGTCTGTCTGTCTGTCCAGTCTGTCTGTCTTTCTAGTCTGTCTGTCTGTCTGTCCAGTCTGTCTGTCTTTCCAGTATGTTTGTCTGTCCTGTCTGTCTGTCTGTCCAATCTGTCTGTATGTCCAATCTGTCTGTCTGTCCAGTCTGTCTGTCTGTCCAGTCTGTCTGTCTGTCCAGTCTGTCTGTCTGTCCAGCCTGTCTGTCTGTCCAGCCTGTCTGTCTGTCCAGTCTGTCTGTCTTTCCAGTCTGTTTGTCTGTCCTGTCTGTCTGTCCTGTCTGTCTGTCTGTCCAATCTGTCTGTCTGTCCAATCTGTCTGTCTGTCCAGTCTGTCTGTCTGTCCAGTCTGTCTGTCTGTCCAGTCTGTCTGCTTGTCCAGTCTATTTGTCTGGCCAGCCTATCTGTCTGTCCAGTCTGTCCAGTCTGTCTGCCTGTCCAATCTGTTTGTCTGTCCAGACTGTCTGTCTGTCCAGTCTGTCTGTCTATACAGTCTGTCTGTCTGTCCAGTCTGTCCGTCTGTCCAGTCTGTTTGTCTGGCTAGCCTGTTTGTCTGGCTAGCCTGTCTGTCGTCCAGTCTGTCTGTCTGTCCAGTCTGTCTGTCTGTCCAGTCTGTCTGTCTGTTCAGTCTGTCTGTCTGTCCAGTCTGTCTGTCTGTCCAGTCTGTCTGTCTGTCCAGTCTGTCTGTCTGTCCAGTCTGTCTGTCTGTCCAGTCTGTCTGTCTGTCCAGTCTGTCTGTCTGTCCAGTCTGTCTGTCTGTCCAGTCTGTTTGTCCAGTCTGTCTGTCTGTCTGTCAAAATTGATGATAGTTTTCAAGACACAAAATAGTACAAAACTTAACTTTTACTTTAAGTACATATGAAATTTATAATTTACATCACTTCGCTCAATTTGTGGTAGTTTGTCGGGTCCGCTAGTCAAGAATATATTAAATTGTATTTATTTGTCGAGAGATATTTAAATTTTAAAGAATGCAGGTATTCACGGGGAGGTTGCTTTTTCTCGTTAACGAGGCAAGCAATTATCGAATTAATTATACAGTTGAACAAATCCAGAGCTCCGTGAATCCCGTGTGAAACCCGACCTGTTGCAACCAGTTCAGAATCAACACACCTACAGCAACTGGTAGCAATTATTATTGAGTTGCAATCGGAATGAGCCGTTTAAATTGAATGTATGAAAATGTAACATAAGAAACAGTTGTTTCATGAAATAGTTTAGAAGAAAAAACAAAAACTAACAAGTCTTGGAGCACGGGAATCCTAGCAGAATCTTTTAGAGGCCATTTTGCGCAGCACGGTAGGTGAGGGCAAACTGGACACAGTATTAATTTGTGGTAATCGACGGTGCAACCATTAAAAGCTCACCCCCAATATCTTTGAGGATATTTGTTGAAACAAGTAACATTTCATTAGAATAAATTCAGAGAAAACGGCTCATAGCACCTATGGAGTTGAAGCAAAGACATTCTACGGACGAACAGACAGATTAACAATAGTTGATCAAACTGACGTTAATGTAATAATTCAGCGAAATAACATAATTAAAAACAGTTATGTTAAGAGAATGGAATAAAAGCACTTTAGTTGTGGGTTTATAACTGCAATATTTTATAAGCGGTTTGTTAGTTTTATGTTCACAACGAACACTTGTCAAGTCATAGTTAATTACACAATGTATACGGATTTTAATACAATGCGGAAATTTGACAAAATCCGCAACGTATTAAAATCCTTATTCATTGTGTCTGGGACTTTATACCAAACATGCTGCAACAAGCTCCCCAGAGCTTCCATCAGCGCCATGCGATAAAAAGTATCATAATTATGTTTTATTCCATTAGTTTTTAAAACAAAAGCATTCTGTTCGGATCAAAATCATAAAATATAACTTGATTTCGGTAGAAAAACAAGGGTGCTGTTTTTATCCATAAGCGCAGCCATAAAATCGCAGACTGTTTGCGTTACGAACCCGTTCGAAAAGTTCGCTGAATATTGTGCTTAATGATTATTAGCTTACAGAGTGTACTAGTTGCTCTCTAATTGGTGAACTTCGTTGAACTCAGATAAATAAGACGCCTACATACGAACGGGAACGGAAAACGGGACGTTGTTTGTGATGTTTGTGATTTTTCAAAATTATTTTGCGAGGAAATAAGAGCATCAAATGATTCATAAATGTCAAGAACTATAAAACGCTAAATCCGTTTTAAAAAACTGAAAAATCCTTCATCGATTTTGGACTATTGCGCACCACTTGCAGATATGTCTGATCGCGGAAGAGGTCAAGGTAGAGATATGAGAGTTTTATTACCGTAATCAAACGAACGAGATGAGATGTTTTCCAAGAAAGCATAACTAATAAATATCCGTTTCTATTGCATAAAACTTCTTCCATTGGAGCCTTGCAATGTTCATAAAACTCAATCAAGTTATTCGTCTTCTATGCTTCACCATAAATCGAGATGAATTTTAAAATTACAAATTGTTGTTGCATAAGAGAATCAGCCACCAGATGTGATGTTGATGATAATCCCATAAAACTTCCTTCCGTCCTGCTTGACAACCAACTGAAAAGTCTCTCTCTTTTTCATGTGCATGACCAAGCACTTTCGTGCACCATGATAAAGAGCTGCAAGTCAGTCACAAACTTGCATCAATAAAGAAAAACTTCCGAAAATTTAAGTGCTCCTTGAATAATGTCATGTCACTAATTCCACGGATTATATCGATAAAAGAAAAAAACCGAGCAAAAGCGATGCCAGACGTCACCAACAAGCATTGAACGATTTCCTCCCGAAGGCCAGCTGCAGTCATGATCATTATTGTCATCCATTTATTATTAAGATATCAGAAAATTCATAGCAATAAGAAAACTCTTTCTTTTCTTTTCGTTCAATTCTGACCAAATCGTATTAATATTGCAATTCAAACCCCACACACACAAAATACTAAAACCAATATCACCAAACCTCGCTCTTACTGCTAATTGCAATTTTTAATCTCGCTGCCACGCTGATGGCTGACGAATGGCTTAATTTTACCCGTCGCAACGAACTGCCAAACCCCGTGTATTTTTTGTGTGCATACGAACTTGGAACGATGAGTGCAGTCAGGACGAAGGTAGTGGTGGTAACGCTGGAAATGGCAGCACGGGTGGCGGTGGTAGTGGTGGAGGTGGTGGTGGTATTGGTAGTAAAGCTAACAGTAACAACGTCGGTGCCATAGGAGATAATAGCAACGTCAGCAATGTCGTCAGTAAGGAACCCCGGCGGGGCGTCACGACATCGGCCCCGCCTACCCATAGTGGCCCAACGGGACCACCGCTCGGGAAAACCATCATTCAGAGGCGAAAACTACGTGCACCGGTCTGGGCCAGGTCTCTGTTCAAATCAAAGAACCTATTTTGTTTTTTCGCTTGACCATCAAATATGATAAGCAAATTTCGCCTTACATTTAGTCTACTAATTTTAGTTTTCGAATCTTAACACCACTGACCCGAGTGCCGAATTGATTTCACCCCTTTTCCGAGTTTATTCCAGACTTTTGCTTTCTAACCTCTACTCTACTTCGCGAATGACCACTAATGGCACCCGCTGCATACCTTTACGATCCTTCTATTTTCTTACACCATGTTTTTTGTCACCGCGTGATTAACCTAGCGTAAAACACGAAGCGTTTTGAGTCACGAGTTTGCAACCAAGTCTGTCTGTCTACTATCTACATACAACAAGTTTGCGTTTTGTCCCGTCAATGCACCAGGGTGTGAAAGTGTACCATTATTGAGGGGAATGGCTTAGTAATAAGTACCTACCTACCTACTTGCGATACATTTTTTTTACTAATGCATGCATTCATGAAAGAATAATACCCAATAATATAGTTTTCTACTTTATCGTCCGTTTGCCAGTCGATTCAAGCGATTGTTGTGTCATTTCGCAGTAGTCATGCTTGTAGGTTTACAGCATGAGAACAAAAAAAATATCTATCTTTAAAACTTTCTGGAATATAATATCTTGCTCTGTTTTATCATCAGATATAAAATTATCATTCAGTTTCCATTTCATGAAAACAAGTCGGGAATTTTCCAATCAACACTACCAATAATATTGTTCATCATAACATTTTTAGTATGCCGGAAATATTTCTGTTTCCACTTTATTATCATAACAGTGATTAATGCGAAAAAGCTATAAAAAGGAATTTTTACACTACATTTTTCATTATGATAACGCAATGAAACTGTTTTACAACTTTAGATAACAGATGGAGATGGTAGTCATATCTAGCGCGGATTTAATTTGTTTTTCGTAATGCAGTATAGCATGTCCTAGCAGCATCTATCACGTTTTTCATTTCACTCGCGAAGAAATAACAGTTTGAATCAACCGCAATAGCAATTCGCAATGACGTGCTCTTGAGCAACATAGAAATAACATCAGCATAAAGCCATCGGATGAATCTTAACGCCGGGTTTATCACCCGGTACTCACCGAAATAGCCAAATGATAACTCTAACCGTTTGCACTAACGAAGACTCCTTCCGGTGCGTTATTCCGAGCAGGAGCGAAGAGCAAACTAATATCAAAATGTGTTATGGAAATCGAATAACACATATCAAAATTTGGTCTTGTTTTGGCTGACATAGTTGGTAAAATAACAAAAAATAATATCAAAATTTTGCTCCTTTAAGGCCAAAAGAATAACCACTTGTGTTATTTAAATAACAAAGCAATAACATGACTGTATTCGGAGTTTGGAATAACATATATAGTATTATTAAGGTATTGAATAACAAATGCAGTAGCATATGACATATTAAAAAACTATTTTATAAAATATTTATAATTTAAAATCTCTTTAATCAATAAAAAATAAATTTTTGAAAAATGTCGAATGTTATTTTAAGGTCATAATAAGATATGATAACAAAATCAGTTATTAAACTCATCTTACAACCACTGTTTTAAATATCTACTCAACAACAAAATGTGTTATCAATGTATCTCCATATCTATTCAATCACAAAATATAGCATTATAACACAGTTTGATATTGTTTTTATATTATTTTGCTCTTCGCTCCTGCTCGGGATGTGAATGTGTGTGATAAACGGCAAGCAAATAAACTTCTACGGCAGAGTTCTACTTTCTGTTCCAGAGTTTCTTCGTGTGCATTTTGTGCCCCTGAGCGTTGATGCACGTTTTTCCAAAACAAAAAATCAAATAAAATTGTCACTCGAGCTCACGTAGCACAGACTAAAATAGGTTGCTACAATGGTTGAATATACTATCAGTTCTGTTGGTTAATGGGAAAACTAAATGCAAACCAGTTGTGCAATTCCATACGAGTAATGTCCTCTGCCAAGTTATCTTTTGACCGTTTAAAGACATTTAAACGTGATTAGGATCTTTGAAAAACTTTAGGCGTTGTCGCACTATGACCAAAATTTGAGTTTAGTTTAGTTTGTGCCTAAAAACTGCAGCTTTTCGTAGGTTGACTTTAGTACAAATGTTTGGTGTTAATATCCGAGACCCATCTATTTATAGTCTCCTTGCGAACGATGTTTCGAAATATATTTTCATTAGAAAATTATAAGCCAGAATGATTGAAGGTTTTCCTTTTCATCATAAAACGAACCTAAGTTTGTTTATCAGTAAACAAACAAACGTGGTGGGTGTAAAGAAAAATATTTTCGGTCGTGACAAATGAATCGACCTTTTCGTAGAAACATGAACTGAATAGCATTCGGCATTGACATTTACTTGTCAAGGCTGCTACCAAAAACCTAGCATTACTGAAAGTACGTGAAAGCACGTGAGCAATAATGGACGATAATCGTTGTTTGTTTTGCCGTATCGCTATTGATTAGTTTTATCGTCATCCATTGATCAGATAGTAATTTCTGAGGTGAAATGCAAAAAACTATTTCAAATGAGGGTAAAATACATAACTAATAAAATAAACAACTTCTTTCGAGCATCCAAAGATCTGTTCAACTCTCTGCAAACCTTTCCTAAGGTAAATAACCTGAGGTTTTAACCTACTTCCAAAAGAACGTCCGGTCGAATGTGTTATCCCATTCACATCACCAAAACGACTTCTATTCTACAGTTTAACATCTACGTGCTGCAGGTTCTGGGCAATAAACCATAAACTGGAGCATAATATTTTGCCTTTCTATTTTATTGTGACAACGTTTAGATTCGACCTGGTACTCAAGAATCCTGGTTAGAAAACCATGCATTATTTACTCAGTAAATATGGTTACCTTAATCATAGCTCACGATGATACACACTAGCAGCATCGTGACCTCTGATGGTTGATCAATACGGCAAAATCCATATTTAGAAAAGTTATTCTCGAAATAACTGTAAAACCACTTTGTTTTAGAAAAAATTTCAAGTAATATTTAGAGTTTCAATACTAATTTGTTACTTGAAACAACCCAACAAACACCGAAGCTGAGTTAAAATGCTACTGATTTGGTTACAACTAATATAACTCTTCTGAATACAGGTGGTAGACGCTGAATAAATTTAAGCAAAGGCCTCTGTATTCTGTAAGTGTTTAAGTAGCCAACGAATGCGCTAAATCAGCCGCTTCGCATAATAGTGTTACAAACAAATTAGGCGCATCTTCAACCTCTCCACAACCCGTCAATATTCTCAATAATTGTGCTATAGTAGCTGAATAAACGATTTGTCATCCTTATAAAAAAGCCCACCCAAGAAACATTTATGCGCTGATTAAACATTTTAGCAGCCATTATTATTCAGCCATAGCTGAATATGCATCGAATAAAATTTATGTAAACAATTCTACAACACTTATTCAGCCGAAATTGGAGAATTTATACAACCTATTTCACTTGTTACACTTGTTAAGCAATTATATCGCCCTTTATATAACCTCTGTGCGAGTTGTTTCCAGGTTTGTTAAAATTGTTTTTTTAAAAAGGCGCAAACGCCTTTTAACCTTTCGTTACTCACGCCAACTTCGATTTATAGATATGGTAAAACCTTACAGAATTCGCTCGAATACTAATGCCAGTTGGTGAAATACTTATGAAATTTTTTCGACCCTTTGAAAGATCTTGGTCTGCGGATCAACTTTGCTGAAAACAGTAATTTTCTTTATTGCGTTGTACAAAATACAACAGCACGAGTAACGGAGGGTTAAGCTCCATTGCAGCTTCGAAAGCAGCTATTAGCAAACCCGAAGCTTGATAAAATCACCGGATTTAGATGTTTAAGAGCTGAAAAACGGTTTTTATTCCTAAAACTAAACCATAGCTCAGCCACAAATTGAATAAATTCAGCTGTAAAAGCGTTTGAACAACCTGAAATTGTTACTTGGGTAGCTACTTTCAATGCTGCAATGGAGCTTAATAGAGGCTTTTGCGCGTTTTTAAATAACCAATTTGCACAAGGCTATCAATTGTATTTTTAGAACAAGAAATAGTTTTGCAATGCTTTTTCAGTCGCTTAATCAACGTCTCATCAACCTTTATGCAGCCAGAAATTAATTTTTTATTGTGGACATTGCAACATAGTAAAGTGTAACAAATGCAAATTTTATTCAATTTTTTTCTTATTTTATGGACTAAAGTGAGTCATATTTCATTACTGTATTTTGTATCCTATTGTTACAATAATTCTTATCTTCATGTTATGGTTATTTTTCTCCGGGTGGTTATAATTGGCTCCTATTGATTTGGTTCAATCCACGGTTCTCCCAGTGTGGGCAAGAGGAACTACCCACGACCCTACATTCACAGAAATCGGCACGTCAAGTTACTTTTACTTTTACTTTTACTTAGTATCGTGCCCAATATAGGAAGAACAATTTACGACAGGTTGAAATAGTAATAAATATAACGGAAACAAATGTCATTTACCATAAAACAAATTGTACCAAAATCCAAAACCAGACAACACTGTAGGCTAAAAGAATTTAGACAAAGACGATCAACACTTTAAGCCCTGATGAAGATCCAAATCCGGATCGAAACGTTGGCGTAAAAAGGCAAATATAACGTCTACTATAATTTAATGACTGAACGGCCAAAATCCCAATCATTCGATTCAAATTTTACTCATAATTTTGTTTGTTATTTTGGGACATTTTGGCAAAATTTCATCACAAATGCCTTTTTTAAATATAATTTATTTTTCCGCTAAAAAACTATAAAAGGACTATAACCTTCCCTGTAATGAAAATTTTTGTTCGCGGAAAACCAGATTTTTTTTATTATGCCATTACAAATATTTAAAAATGTTTTTGTCATTCTGGTGTTAGCCAACTGAAGGGGGGGGACGAAAAAAAACAAAGAGATTCTTTTGATCGAGAAAAAAACTGCGATTTAAGCATTTTTACTTAAAGTTTAAACGTGAAAACTGAATCTATTCCTGCTTTTTATATATATACGTTATTGGGCCATTACAAATATTTTTTATAGTTTTTGTCCTTCGGATGCTGGGCAACTGAAGGGGGGGGGGCCGGGTGAAAAAAACAAGGAGATTTTTTTTAATCAGGCAAAAAAATTATGATTTTTAGGAATTTTTACTTGAAGTTTAATCGTGAAACCCGAATCTTTTCTTGCTTTTCATTATTATAATTATTACGTTATTATTTTCCATGCAAAAATATTCCAAAATCGAGTCAAAATCGAAAGAATTTTTTTGCTAATTTTCGGAAATTACATTATAGGGTAGAGGATCCATATTTCGCCAGGAGCCATATTTCGCCAGTTTGATGAATCCAAAGCTTTTTTGCATATTTTTGGTCAACGTAAAAGAAATTATTTGACGAATTGGTAAAATTAAGGGCATGTACTACCAAAAATAATTGATACCTTTGGTTTGTTATTAATTTATCATATATTACTTACAATTTGAAAATACCATCTCATACTTAGTGCATATTTTTTTACAAAATCAAAACGAGAGGCGAAAATACTGTTGGGGAAAAATGTACTCAAACTGTTTCATTATTCAATTATTCTTGACTAATATGATTCTATGTACAATATTTCAACTAATTTTATACCGATTTCACTTTAAACTTTCGATAATTTTGAAAAATTCGTCAAAATTAAAGTGGCGAAATATGGTATCCATTTTTAGTCATGGATCCAAATTTCGCCACTTGATTTTTTTTAAACCCGTTTTCGTTGTATCGTCTCTAGTTACGTGATTTCTTTTATAGAATTGCAGAAATTAGAACAAAATCAATAAAAAAAAGTTAGTTAACTAAATATCGATCATTTATCTTGAATATTACAGTTTCCCTAACGGTACAAAGTTTTAAAAGTGGATTAAGAGTTTTATTACTTCATTAGTTGGATTTCAGTGCCATTAACTCCACGAAATTCCCTGCTATTCAATGCTAAAGGGACGACAAGTAAATTATTGTCGTGGAATCTTCGGGAATACAAAACACGTTTTTAAAATTAAACGAAGTGATTCACAGGGAAAATCGTGTAATTAAAGTCGGCGAAGTTTGTAACAGAAAATTTAATGGCGATTTTGTGTGATTAATGTGTGTGACCCTAATACAATTTGACAATTTGACAGAAAATAATATTAACCACTTAAGGTCTACATCATTTTTAGCATCGCAAAATTCACTAAATTGTTTTTTTTTTAAACTTTTATATCTTTCAATATTTTTTCACCAAATTTGGGGGATGTCCCGAAAATCTTTTCTATTTTCATAATATCTATAGATAATGGCCACATGTCTTATGGCCCCGGAATTATTCCGGATTCTTGGGGGACCGTGACATGGCTTTTTTAGATAAAGTTGCCAAATATTTAATTTTTTTTAAAATCTGTTGATTTTTATAAATATATCATCGACTGTGGACTTATCAGTTACTTTGCCGCAGTTACGAGCCATGGTGCGCATCATCCGGATCCGGGGGGACACTATGAATCCGGAACCGGTTCCTAAAAAGGGAATTTTCAGCATCAGTAACATATGTCGTGTTATCAAAAAACATCACCACTTGACAAAAACCGATTGACAATCATCTCATGTTTCTCAGAAGCCAAGTCTCGGACAAGTTTCTTCGAAATCTGTTCCGTGCTTGAATCAGAAAAGAAACCCTCCCGGGACTGGAACCGGTCACATGGCTTCTGAGAGACATGAGATGGTCGCCAACCGCTATTTTGTCGAATTTTGTGACGTTTTTTGATATGCGACACGACTGACGCTGAAATGTCCCTTAGTCGTAATTGCGGCAAAGTAACTGATATGTCGATGATATCAAAAATCAACAGATTTCAAACAAATTTCAAATATTTGGCATCTAAAAAAACCCATGTCACGGCACCCCAGGGAACTCCGGACTAACGCCGGGGTTCTAAGTTATATGGCCATTATCTATAGATTTTATGAAAATGCGAAAGATATTCGGGAAATCCCCCAAATTTGGTGAAAAAATATTGAAAGATAAAAAAGTTACGACCTTTTTAGTGGATTTTGCGATGCTGTAAATGTTGTAGACCTTAGAGAGGTTAATACAGAAGAAAATATTTTGAATTCTTTTTTTGCTTGAATAAAATGCCGTCGCTTTACTTAGAGTTTCCTAAGGCCTATATGATACAATTGCTATTTGACAGGAATTTCGATTCGCATATATTTACTGGAGACAGAGAAAATTAAGTTACTTTATAAGTGAATTTTATTCAATATGTAAGAATATTTCTCCTATTTTGTTGCTTTTCATTGATTTATTTGTGGTTTTATTGGTATTTTATTGGTTTTCAAAAACAATCACTTGAAAACGAAGCAAAATCTATTTAACAACTGGATTTATAAGGAATATAGAGAATTCATTTATAAATTTGACATTAAAATCTATTTGAATCGGGTTTTTCTAAAGTGGCGAAATTTGGGTCCAGTGGCTGGCGAAATTTGGCAACTGGGTGGCGAAATTTGGGCCCAGAATACACATTTAAATAATCAATATAACGAGAAAAATATACAAATTTACTATGAATATGATGATTGAATCAATAAAAGAAATGTCCGAAGTATAATATTTCCATGTTATTAAATATCTGAACTTATAGAACCTTGTTCTGTTTCGTTTCATGCAAATTTTTTGGATAAAAGTGGCGAAATATGGATCCGTCACCCTATGTACTTCAACTTTTGTTTCGTGCTAGAAGCGTTAACAATCCGTGAACTCTTTTTTCGAGTTCTTTAAGCTGTAAAACCCAAAAATAATAGATTTTCTACAAAAAAAAATTACTCAAGTTTAACAAATTTTTCTTTTTGCCCCCCGATTTTTAGAGTCAATTTTGAAGGGCGGGGGCACAAAAACTTTAAAAATAATTTGCAATGGCCTTATTTTCCATGCAAAAAAATACGAAAACAAAGACGAAATCGAATGAAATTTTTGTTGCCGATTTCCGTTGTTTGAAATTTCCATTTCTGTTCCGTGTTAGAAGCGTCAATACTCATTTTTTAAGTTTTTTCGGCTGTAGAGCCCACAGAAAATTGATTTTATAAAAGAAATTTGACATATATCCGACAAATTATTTTTTTCTTCCCCCCGATTTTTCAAGCCAATTTCAAGGAGGAGGGAGGGGTAACAAAAAATTTGAAAATAATGTGCAATGGCCTTATTAAGGTACTGAACAACCTGTCATTTGCATGGTACAATCGCTTAAAACCATGAAAGTAATGGTGCACTATAATAAGTTTTATGGTTGGTTTACTTTTATGACGTTCAATTTTATTGTTTTGGATGGATTTTGTACCATACTGTTTCAATAATTTTTATCTTCGTGTTATGGTTATTTTCTCCCGGTCCTTTACCAAATATTCCGCTCTTTTCCCTTCACGTCTTGTCCCACTCTGTTTGGATATTATGAACGTCTCAATTTCGTTTTTTTCTTCTACCGTTCGTTCTTCCTTGTATTGGAAAAACTGCCGTTATAAAAAAAATCATTTGATATCAAAACTGTTGAAATTGATTCAAAAAGTTCAAAAGTTACGAAGTTATGAAAACGGGCAAACATTATAGTTACCCTAGCTCAGAAGGGTCACCAAATATGCCCAATAAAAAAATACGGGTCTGGAAACTGTCGATAATACTTGCAAAACTTGTCGATAATAGTTGCAAAATTTTTTGCAGCACTTGCAAAAAAATCGAATGAAATCGGCGTGACACTTCAATTTCGATCATTTTTTTCGTGCAATCGCTGTATATTAAGGCGTTCCTAAATAGCAGTGCGTCATGAAACCTGGGGGCTCATCCTTTTAATGATCGCTTGGGGTTTCATAACATAATTTTTCTAGAATGGAAACATTGTTTAACGCAATTTAGAGGTCTCAAATTTGAGTTTGTAAAACTAGGATTTGTGGAACATTTAAAATAATATTTCAAAATAGATAAACCAAGGTAAAACACTATATTTTCCATAATCATTGGAATCTGATTCATCCATAAAAAATTTCCATGGTATGTGTAGAGTCCAGGATTTTTTTTTTCAGCAGAAAATTAGAAATTTTTGGAATTGCATTTAAATAAACGTCAAAACGGGATATTAAAAGTATTAACGTTAAAGCAACACTTTACTTTCATAATATAGTGCTATTTTGGTGCGCACTACTGTATATGAATTACAGCAATTCCAGGAAAAAAGATATATAAAAATTAAAACAAAATGAATTTCTACAATCGACGGAGGGAACGGTAGAAGAAAGTAATGAAACAAGGGAGTTTCATTGAAGCAACGCTTATTGAGTTTGTACAACATTCCTATTTTTCCACGCTGGGGAATCCACGGATCGAACCAAACTATAACCGGATTCGACTATAGCTCGCATTATAGCTTGGTTGATCCGCAGATTACCCAGCGTGGAAAAATAGGAACGTTGTACAAACTCAATAAGCGTTGGGTAAAAAGGAACGTTAGACAAACTTAGTAAGCGTTGCTTCAGTGAACCTCCCTTATCTAACTTTCTCCTTCACGTCTTTCTCTCGTGAGAAACTATCAACACCTTTGTTTTATTGCTTTCTTCTACAGTTTCCTCCATCGATTGTAAAAAACTACCGTCATAAAAAAATAATTGAATACCTGACGCAATTACAAAGGTCAAAATGAAAGCAAGAATTTGGTCGTAATTTTGCCTTGCCTGGATACCCCTTTCTGAGTTACGGTCATCCCTAAAATTCATGACATTTGAACCACTAAACTACTTTAAGTAATTTTGAACCGAATAAAAAGTATTTTAAAAAGCCTTGAGCTCAAGATTTTTGTGTTTGCAAAAACTAATATTCCATTTCTCATGTTTTCATGGTATGTAGACCAAATAAATTTACATTTCCTATGTCTTTCCTAAGAAGTTGAAACCATCATAAGATATCAATATTTCAGAGATGTATAATTGTTTTGCTCATGTTTTGCTGCCCTGACATTATAACAGCGAAGCCCACACTCTTGTGTTCCAATTTTCTCACACACGCGTTCTCGTTCTAACGTACGCACTAACATGAGCATCTCTCTCGGACTCTCGCTGTTATTTTTTCATGCCCTGCGACGAGGTTTTGCGAGTGTGTATTTAGATATCAGCCACGGTCGCCGCTTTCGCTCTTCATGACAACCCACACAGTTGATACCGAACCTTTACGAGCGTCACCTGCGCTCTTACCTGTGACGTAAGACGAAGAAGAAAAGAAGAAGTAATCAGTGCGGTTGCAAAAAATGCAGTCAACAAAAATATATTTGCGCTGGATAAATGTGCGAATGAATGATAGAATCAGGCATGCGTCATAACAAAACCTTGATATAAGACCACAGAGTATAGACGGCTTAGTGGTGTAATTGGTTAAACAACACGCTCAACTAGAGATTGGGAGCATTTATTCTTCCCCAACAGAGAAGAAGTAAAGCAAAATGGGCAGCCTTGCATCCTATCCACACTCGCGGCTGTTGACAGCGCACGAGCTTTTGGTTTCGTGAGCGGGCTGCGCAGAACGACGCTAAGAAAATGTGTGCTCGTGAGCGTGTCGGTAGCAGAAAATAAGCAACAACAGCAACAGGGGTTGTTTGTCGTACGATTGCGTTAGTGGAGTAAGCGTTGGATGCTATGCCTCTCATATTCGCTCGGGTACAGGTGGGCATCGTTTGCTTCTGCTGGATTTGCAACATTGCATTATAATGAGGTCAGGCATTAATTAATTGTAACAACGGAAGTAGCCTTTCCAATAGACGATAGAGGAAAATAATTAAAGCAAACGTGGGGGGTGGGCAAAAAAATAATTTGTAGGATATGAGTTAATTTGTTTATATTATCAATTGTTTGTGGGCTCTACAGCGTGAAAAACTTCAAAAATGAGCGTACGAGTTGAGTTAATGTTTCTAGCACGAAATAGAAATGGAAATTTATACAACGGAATTTCCGAAAATTGGCCAAACAAATTTTCTTTCGTTTTTGTCTTTTTTCGTAGATTTTTGCATGGAAAATAATAACGTATGTATTAAAAGCAAGAATAAAAATGCTTAAAACGAATATTTTTTTGCTCGATTAAAAAAATCTCTTTGTTTTTTTTTTGCCTCCCTCCCCCCTTTAGTGATCCAACACCGGAAGGACAAAAAACTTATAAAATATTTGTAATGGCCTTATTATCAACCATTCAAAAGATTGTCTAACTTACTAACAGAATATCGATTCAAAAATTGTAGCCTTTGGAATTGGACTCAAGTTATCGGTATAGTTTAAAATTCATCATATTCGAAGCATATGAAATCAATGACAGTTACGGAAATTTTTCAAACACATGACTATCATAGTCGCATAAATAAATAATTCATGCACTGAAAACAGCTATCTAAAAACTTTACGATACACTTGCAATAGGTTATGATTTTATTTTAAAAGCTCGAACATGCACCTCTCTTCACACAAGTTTCTTTTTTTTTTTGAGACTTCTCGCTGAAGTGCTAGCAAGCAGATTATGATATTCGAACATCAAACAAACTCCCAAAGCAATTTTCTCACTGAACACCATCCGTCAATAGCTTTAAATCCCTTTTCACCGTCACATTGCATTGAACGACCGACCAACGGTGGTCTCTGGGCGATGACAACCGGCACAAACTTTTATGTCCGTGCAACCAACCGGGGATTAAGCGGTTACTTCCGCTTTCGTGAGCGATATGAATGCCGCTGAACCAGGGGACCAGGCCGCATAACTCGGCCACGGCCGTGCAGCTGCAGTTTATTGTTTCACCTTTAAATGCCACTTGACAGTCGTAACTTTTGCGCCACACACCGCCGCCGGAAAAGCTCTTTCGAACTCCGGCGGACAATAAATAAAAACCAAACCTGAAAGTATGTCCCAACATGCCATTGTTTCCCAGAGTAATTAAAAGTTTCATCCGGATGCCCTGCAAAATTATGCGCCGGAACAGCTCAACGCTTTTGAACGAAAGTATTTTTCGCAGCTTGTGAGATCGATTAAAAATTCTGTGTCTTATTCATTCGCTACTGGAAAGTTAACTTAACAAGTCGATTCAGGTAATGCGTTCTTTCGTAGTCACCGCTAGAAGCAATTGGAAAGTTCTCGCTCTTTCCCCCTCCCCTTTACGGGTTGTTAATTTCATCATACTGTCTATATATTTTTTTCAACTCTTTTTATTCACTTTTAGCCCAATCCATCGTTCCAAGTACGATGCGATTCCGTTCGCACAAGATCTGAAACCACCAACGTCCGAGGACGTGCACGCGCCCATCGTTAGGTCTGTGAATGTCCCAGTCTGTTTGTATCCTAATATATACAGTAATCGTTGGCCAGCTGTGATCGATCGGTGGAATTAGTAAAACTAGAGTATTTTAGAGTATATATGGCTTAAATTGGGCTTTACTTTACTACTGCTTTGTTGTTGTTTGATGCTACAAGTTTTGCTCCTGTAGGAGATCAGACCACAAGGTTTCCCTAAGTATTGAAAGCCACTTGATTGTATATATCCACTCATACATTTGGTGTAATATTTGTATATGCACTAAACCCAAGTACAAGTACTTCCCCAGAGGAAAGGAACTTTGTGTTCAGCCTACAATTTCCCTGAAATAGCAAACAGCAACATAAATACAGGTGCACAATGTCATATTCGATGTAAGCGGTACAGACATTTCCACAACATAAGGTACTCCTCAAAACCACACAAAAAGTATTATCCTTGAAAAGTAGGACGTCTGCCATCGACCAATGCAATGGCCTAGAGAGAAAAACAATTGCTGTATAATTTGTACTTACCCTAGTTGTGTATAGTTAGTTAGTAGGTATGTCCGCTCCACGTAGACTCTGTGTGTAACTTCCTTTGGAAATAAAATTCGCTCCAAACAGGAAATTGTACAGGTGGTATTGTACTCGGCCAGTAACGGTAGCAACACGGAACAGGACGATTCAACCGTAGTGACGGAAAGCCGGTCGTCGGCCGTTCGATAGCGTCCAACCGGAGCCAGGAAGAGATAGGAAATGGATTCATTTTATGTTTTGCGGCTACTCGTTGGTGAACAATTTTCAGCAGAAACAAAAACCCATTTTCCATCGATATTGGACCCGAATCGGGTTTCCGAGCGGGTGCAGTAACCGCTGCTGGTTGTCAACGCAGGAACGGTTTCAGCTGTACCGAATACAGTAATGAGGCGAAACAAAGGTATTTACAAGCACGTTTGGTTCCATTGAAACGGAATACAGACACCGGCCAGAGCGATTCCGGGCGGAAATTATGGAAATAAGATTCACATCGAGGACGATTGTTGATTATGTAAAATAAATAATCGTTTAAAAGGGTTCGCTTTGGTAGCATTTTCTGAAGTTTTAATTTTCACGACCTTTGCTTATTTTCATTCAGAAAAAAATACATAAACAATCATTTTCGAGGTCGAAATCTAAGACCGCACAAAGCAATTTTTTATTTTACAATGTCTAACAGCTAAAAATGTAAAAAACTGGAATTGAACGCCGGAAAAATGCAAAGTGAAATCTGTCCTAATTAATAGAATCAGTGTAGATATATAATCCCTAACTCCGTCTCAAGCTGCAATCACCCACTTCATTTGAAAATTAGTAAGTAAATAAAATTCAGCTTTATTCAATTGTTTGAAAGTTTCGTTCTCGTCACGGTTATAGCGCTAAAGTTTTTCACTAGTGCGCAAGCGAAAAACTTCCCTGATAGGTTTATTTTTTATTCAACTCAACAATTATTCTTTGACAGGCTCATTCAAACCTCCCTCCTTTCCACTGCAATATAGCTGATTGCTAATTAATACGGCGCCTCCATTGAATTCCTCTATTGCAAAAAGTGGAGACGCATGATCATTTATAAATTTTCAAAAGCGGTTGAAAAGAAATTTCAAAATCAAAACATAAGAGATTAAAACTTTCAAATGCCAAAAGTGTCTAAAAGGCATATTCTTCAAATTTAGTCTTATCGATATAATGGGCAGTATACTTGTTAGTCTATAATAATGAACAAACAAACTAGAAACAAATTTTTAACTTTTCCTATCTAGAGATTTTACTAAAACGGCTTTTGAAACATCCAAAGCCGTAAATTATAAACTAAAGTGGTGACAAAAGGTCTACCCTCGTCTCAATTCAAAAAATTTACATTACCGTCATAAGAAATATTCTAAATTACAACAAGCGGCGAGTGAACCTACTAGCACATTATTGTAATCTGCATTATCTGTACGCAAAAGGCTAACCATCCAGTCACTAAGCGCAATAAATCTTCCAATTAAATCACTCCTAACAGCGCCACATTTGAGTGCGACAAAGTAAATTTAAATGACACATTTTTGAAACACAAGCACAATTCATTAAATGTCTTTGTTCTCAATTGTATAATGAAAACCACCACGCAAGGAAGCGCACAAACAGCTATAAAATGTACACTCTGCGAAGCGTAATATTCAACAGCCATTCATTTACTTCACCGGAGGGAACATGGGCGAAACGAGAGTACAGCGGAATAGTTCTCGCGTAAATCCGCTCGAGAGTAGGTAGGACTAAGAAAAGGAGGAAGAAAAGAAAGCAGATAGACCCATAAACAGTCGACGACGTTTCGCTTGCCAGGAACTTCCGAATTGCAAATTCAGAAGAATGTCGGCACACCGTACGCTGCTGGTTTCCGTTTTCCGCTGGCTGCCATTCACAGCCGTGTGGGAAGAAACTCCTGTAAAAGGATGAACGGCAGAACAAATGAGCTTTTCTTGAAACGGCGTTCCCTATTCCAGGCGCAAGAAAAGAAACACTTTCACTAGAAATGTCAACTTTTAACTGTAAGAAAACTGATTCGATTTGAAAAAATTACTGAAGAATGATTTTTCAAGTCGGCTATTTGTATTTTCCTAATTTATTTATAGCGCAGATGGCTATACTGATCAAAGTTAATTATGCCTATTTCCAATTGAAACTTTACTTTTCTTCCAGCATTTTCTTGACCTGTAAGAAAGCTGACTCTCTGTTGAATTTAAATACATATACTATGACTTGACGTATCCTGCCCTAGGCGAGCAACATTCTAATTATGTCCGAAATTGCCGCGAGTAATTTGTAAAGCTGAACATCTTAATAAGATATTACCATGTATATTACCATGCGGTGATTTTGAATTACCCATTCATATGAGGTCTTGAACCCCAACATATTTCGCAACTAAGATAAAAGCCATTAAATATCAGCCCAAGCATCATCCCAGTAAATAGTGAGAAAGAAACAGTAATCACTGCTAGTTAAAATAAACTTACTTTTCCCTGTGTTGTCGCTAATGCTTTTGTGAACACCAACCTCCCGCCGGACCCAGGTCCCCAACCCGGCTTAGCGGCAGAATCATTTTACGTGCTGAAATGCGCTTGAACCGGAACCAAAAAAAAGGGCTGAAGGAACGCAACGTTGTTGGAGAAAGCCGAATAAAGAAGGTTGGCACAATATAAAATGGGTATACATTTTTCATTCGATATATAAGCGAATTGGAGCTCCAGTGACACTTGTACGTAGGGCCGGAAAATGCACAGAGAAGAACGGGAAATTATGTGTAGTGTCGCACACACAGAAAGGTCATCGGTGCCGTTTGTAGCCGGGCTTTCGTGTGAAATCGTATGAAAACACGATGCCAACCGTGTATTGGCTTAAATAGCAAATGTATCCTGCAGGAAAGGAGGAACACGAATTGATAGGTAGAAGAAAAAGCTTTTTTTATGCCAAAAAGTGGCGACATTAGTTTATACGTCTATTTGTAGGTAGACGAATTGAATTGCTCTTGTGTACTGCGGCATGCAAGAATATTCGATTTATGAGCCAATTATAAAAATTCGAAAACGGTACAACAGCTTTTAAATGGTGTATTAGATACTTTGGATAAAGTTTCAAAATTCAACCAAAACATTTTCATCTTTATTACAAACATAAGTAACATTAGAGAAGCACAGAACTAAGAACGGGTACCAACAGTGGCCAGAAGTTTTCGATACTTACTACATCAACAAGTATAAGTAACCCGGAAGAGCTTCTTGCCGGTCCACTTTGAGTTTGCAATATTACCTTTTTGACACCAAAGTTGATCGTTCCATTTAGAATGCTTTTCATTTCAGTAGAGAGGTAAACTTTTTCAATATGATAACTGAGGGAGTTGCTGGCGATATTCAGCTTCAACAAGAAATTTTCGTAATGAATACAATTACTTGAAACCGATTCTTGAAATATTTGTTCCTACCGTTATTATGGGCGCCTTACACGAGGGCTGATTTTTTAAAAATAATATTCGTTTCTATAGGTACTGATACCTAGTTCCTTTATTCTACCCATTCGATGCATCCATCAAAGAAACGATCAAATGAATCAGATTATTATTAAATTAAATTAAGCTGCGAAATAAAATCATGACGTGCTTTAAAAATTATTCTTTATTCAATAAATAATTTAATTGGTAAAAACACGCACAACGTTGCTTCCGTAAAAAAAGATATTCCTTCAAATCCCCCGTAATGACAAAACTCACGCACAACTCGTGGCACACGCCGCACATCACATTTTTCGGGAATAAATTTTACTGAAGCTGAATTTTTTTTGCAGCGTGCGCAAAAGCAACGAAAAATGCTGCATATTATTGAGCCCACACTTCGTGAAAAAAATATCGTCCTGAAAAAAAAACTGTATCAAAGTCCATGGATGATTCACTTGCATATATATCTGTACGTAATGCTGATTCTTATCATTTTTTTATACATATGGAAATGCTAGCTGGGTACTTCTGGAGACTGACAGTGACGCTGACTGTACCGTTATATATCCAGTAAATGAATATGGTGAAATAAGGCGTGAGAATGTTTTTGTTCATTCCCTGCGATATCCTTCTATTGCTTTCATATATTTTTATTTATATTGCAATTCCATTAAATAGAACTAGGTCAAATTTAAAACTGCTCCGATTTTGTTCAAAACTTGTGTACTTACTTGTTCTTTTGGAAAAGAATTTTACTCCAACATTTGGGTGCTCTACCTTCTGAATTTCATTTGGGTGCTCTACCTACTGAATTGCAGTGACCCCAAAACCGTCTGTTTTACTCATTTCTCCGGAATTTTTATTCACTGTGCTAAGCTAAAAAATCAGTTTTAGTGAAACATAGTAAAAAAGGACTGGTAAAAGCATAATGAAACCACTTCCAATACCAAAAATAAAACGAAAATAGAAAGTAATACATCATTATGATTTAATAATACACCATTATAACACAACAACATCATAAAGAAGAGCATAATACAACTATGACCTATAACCCTATAACACTATAAATAAGTGCAACGACAGAAGTAATTAATCAAATCTTTCAACTACATAAAAACAATAACATCAATGAATGGGAGGGTCCATCATGGTACTTGTTTGAAGCAGTGTGCTTAGGGAGAGTGAAGTGTTCAACTTCCTAAGGTTAACCTAGGCCCGGCTAACAACACATTGTGGATAATGAGATTCTCCCCACCTTTTGGGGTCATTCTGCATTGGGAAGGCTTACTTAACGATTGACTCATGTGATCTAGTTTCTGGAAGGAGATTCTTAAATACCCCTGGTACGTGCAATTGATGTTGCTTGCCGATCGATTCCATTTTGGCCTTTCATACAGGAGCTGGTAAACGTTACCAATCGTTATGTTTGTACAATTGCCCTTGTCAAGATGGGTCCATTGCTATGAACGGTCGTTCTTCTAAGGTAGTCCTTATACATACACATACATACATACAGCATAGTAAAAAAGGACTGGAAATGGCTGGATAATGCGGAATATAGACCTCATAGTGGTCGTTAGCCTCTTATCCAGCAACTCCGATCCCGACCTCCTCGTTGTCCAGATGGAATAAGAGCAACCTTAGCGGAGATCGGGTACCCAACCCCGGTGGAAACTAAGGTCGTATACTAAACGAGAAGGAGCTATAGTGAGGCTCGGCGCAATAATATGGCAGTCGCATCGCGAGACTCGGTAGTGTTGCCCCAGGACGGCTACACTCCTAAATTAAATCACACTTACAAAATTCAAGCAAATTCGGAGCGGAATATTCGGCAACGACCTAGGCGACGGAACAAGGACGACGAATGGAGATTCGGAACTTGGAACTGCAGATCGCTAAATTTCGCAGGTTGCGAGCGGGTGCTGATTGAACAGCTTGAACCCCGCAAACTCGGCATCGTAGCTCTGCAGGAAATCTGTCGCAAAGAAGAGAAGGTATGGAAGATCCGTGGCGGAAAGGCCCAGTTTTACCAGAGCGGTGGCACTACCAACGAACTGGGTACGGGCTTTGTAGTGTTGGGCGGACTGCGGGATCGCGTGATAGATTGGAAGGCGATCAACGAGAGAATGTATGTATTAAGGATAACGGACCGTTTCTTCAATTATAGCATCATTAACGTGCACTGCCCGCACGAAGGTAGAGCCGACGAAGAGAAAGAAGCGTTCTACGCGAGGTTGGAGGCAGCGTACGACAGCTGCTCGCCACGGGACATCAAGATCATCATCGGGGATATGAACGCCCAGATCGGTAGGGAAGAAATGTATAGACCGGTGATAGGACCATAACCATGCACACCGACACGAACGATAACGGCCAACGATTTTGCCCGCGCAAGAATATCCACAAAGTCACCTGGAAATCACCTGACCAACGTACAATGAACTAAATTGACCACGTTCTCATCGAGGGCCGGTTTTTCTCTAACATCACGAACGTACGCTCCCGACGGGTTGCGGATATTGATTCTGACCATTACCTAGTAGCAGTACATGTGCGCTCAAAGCTGTCCACCGTATACCGGACACGTCAAAGCCGCCCTCTTCGGCTGAACATCAGGCAACTAGATAACCCGCAAACTGCCGAGAACTACGCGCGAATACTCAATGAGGCACTACCTTCTTCCGAGGAGTTAGGTGCTTCGAATCTCGATGACGGTTGGGGCCGAATACGCTCGGTCATCGGAGAGGCCATTACCGCGGCACTAGGTATTGACCTTTGGAGTACACAAAATGATTGGTTTGATGCGGTTCCCAGCGGTGGAGGGGAAAAACTGCTTGGAAAAATTACCTAAGTGTCTAAGAGCTATGAACTAGTTGACCACGATCCTGAGGAGGAAAAAGCGCCAAAAGGAAGACAGAGATCGTGAAGAATTAGAACAACTATTCCGAACGCGCAAGTTTTATGAGAAGGTGAACCAAATTCGGAACGGCTACACACCGAAACCTGACATGTGTAGGGACGAGGAAGGGAATCTAATCACAAACGAGCGCGAGGTGGTCGACAGATGGAAGCAGTTCTTCGATGAACACCTCAATGGCGAAGTCGCAGAAGGAGGCAGAACGGGAAATAACCCAGGAGCGCCCATGGAAGATAGTAATGTCCTAGCACCTGATCTCCAAGAAGTCAAACGAGAAATGGAGCTGCTGAAGAGCAATAAAGCCGCTGGGAAGGACCGCCTACCGGCAGAGCATTATAAACAAGGTGGAGAAACGCTAGCAAAGGCTCTACACTGCGTTATTTCGAGGATTTGGGAGGAGGAAAAGCTGGATGGAAGGAGTGGTTTGTCCCATCGACAAAAAGGGTGATCGGCTAGACTGCTGCAACTATCGTGGTATTACGCTGGTAAACGCCGCCTACAGGGTACTGTCCCAGATCCTGTTAAGCCGGTTGTCACCGATAGCACAAGGTTTCGTAGGGAATTTCCAGGCGGGTTTCATGGGGGCTCGCGCAACTACAGACCAATTTTTTACTATCCGGCAGATCTTGTAGAAATGTCGGGAATACAACGTGCCCACGCATCACATCTTTATTGATTTCAAAGCAGCATACGATACAGTCGATCGAGACAAGCTATGGCAGATAATGCACGAGCACGGTTTTCCGGACAAACTGACGCGACTGATCATCTACGCATCTCTGGGACACTTTCGATTCCCTTCGAGACACGGCGAAGGTTGAGACAAGGTGACGGTTTAGCCTGCATGCTGTTCAACATCGCTCTTGAGGGGGTGATCCGACGAGCGGACATCGAAACGAGAGGCACGATTTTTACCAAGGGTAGCCAACTTCTATGCTTTGCAGATGCCTTCGATATCATTGCCAGGAACTTTGCGACGGCGCAGGCAATCTACGCCAGACTGAAAGCGGAGTCTAGGAGAATTGGGCTAAAAATAAATGCGTCGAAGACCAAATACATGAAAGGAAGAGGCTCAAAGGAAACAAACGCGCGTCTCCTGCGAACGGTAACCGTTGACGGCAACGAACTAGAAGTGGTAGAGAAATTCGTGTATTTGGGATCGCTGGTAACCGCGGACAACAACACTAGTAAGGAGATCCAGCGGTGCATCCAAGCGGGAAATCGGGCCTACTTTGCCTTTCGTAAAACGCTACGATCAGAAAGCATACGCCGCCGCACGAAGCTAACAATGTACAAAACCATTATTAGACCGGTAGTTATTTATGGACTTGAAGCCGTGACGCTGCTTACGGAGAACATACGCGCCCTTGCCGTGTTTGAGCGGAAAGTGCTGCGGACGATATTTGGCGGAGTACAAACTTAAAGCGGAGAGTGGCGAAGGCGTATGAATCACGAGCTACAGGCACTGCTTGGGGAGACTCCCATCGTACATCTGGCGAAAGTTAGCAGGCTACGATGGGCCGGACACGTCGTAAGGATGCCGGACGAAAGTGCGACGAAAATAGTCCACTTCAACAACCCCACCGGCACCAGGAACAGGGGGGCCCAACGTGCACGATGGCTCAACCAGGTCGAAAGCGATTTGCGACTTCTGAGACGACTAGTAAATTGGCGACGAGTGGCCCGAGACCAAGTTGAATGGAGACGAGCGCTTGAAACAGCACGAGCCACCCCGGCTCTATGCTGAAGAAAAAGAAGTAAAATAGGACTATTTAGAAAGTGTTGAGCTTCTTCTATTTTGAAAATGATTTTTGGGGTCCCGCTTATTGAAAATGGACCACTCTAAGTGCCGAATATAAAATACTGGTCTAAAATTGTCAGAAACAAAAAATTGTGTACTTACTCTAAACAAAATCAAAAAACTTTTAAATTACGATAGTTCCTACTTTCATGAAATGGCTGTATGTTTTCCACTTTACCATTTATGAGGTAAAAAAATCACTTTTGTTTGGGAAAATTAAAATACCTAATTATTTATAACGCGACAGCAAAGTAACTGTTTCAGACAGCCAGACACTTATTTTCCAGGAATGTTTCAATCTTAAAAATACTCAATGATGTTGCACGTTGACGCGAATGCAAATCTCTAAAGGCGGATTTTTTTTATTTGCAGACTTTCTTTTCTAATATCACCGAAAAGATTACTGTAACTCGTCTCTTTGTCTCTGATAGCATTTACACCTTATCATTCTAGTTGTGCTAACCGAATTACTCATTTACCTAGGTACAGCACCAGGTACAACCCAGGAAGTGATGAGCACATAAAACAGTAGATTTACCCATCACTTAGCGTTTGACCCTCGCAAATGCGGTGTTTGTGTGTGTGTGCATTTGTGTGCACCACGCCAACACATTATTCTGCTGCCCTGCCAGAAGCGGCCAGTAATACTAATTACTATAAATAATTTTAATTACAGCCCCGGCCGTAGTAAATCAATATTCAGAACCTAATACGAAATCTAATTATACTTAACCATCAATTTACACAACTATAACCAATCATGTTTCTGCGGTCTTCGAAAATGGTTTACTGCGGCCTGACGACGGACTGCCCGCTGCCCGACACTTGTGACAATGCAAACATTAGCGCCAGCAGTAATGGTCCTAATCGCCACTGTACCACTATACTGACCGGTTGGGCCGCCATCATTTGCGTGTCGAATCCTTTTCAGTCCGGTTTTATATTGGGATGGTGACACTGGAAGACAAGCTGATGACGAGTGCTGTAATAAGGGATCATCCATATAACGCGTAGACAACAACAAATAACATTGATATTTTAGTTGTACTATGGGTGAATTGTAGGAATGGATATGTGCATCGATGAACCAATTCCAAAATCAAACTTTCTACTAGTTCAAGTCTACGGAAGGCTTTCACCTTTACTCATGAAAGTACATTCTTAAAACTGTCATTACTAAATGACTGAAAGTTTAATCTTATCTCTTATCTTATCTCACACTAACGCAGCCAATACTTGAAGGCATCCTGGAAAATGCCGATTGCTTAAATCGGTCATTTTTCTTGTCAACGGCCAGGCCAACTGCGCAGCATGTACAGCAGAGAGAATTCCAAAGAATTAAGTGGAATTAAAAATGATACTTAATTCCATTCAACTCATTGAAATCAAGGGGAAGGAAGAAAGCGTGGACCTCCCGTACCAAACGCTTCCCTTGAAGATATTGATTAAATTACAGATTACAAACTGTAGTCGTTGGGAGTATCTTTGCTAATAAAGGTTAAGTGATACTCCGGACCCTCGGGGATGAACTTATGGCATTAACTATAGTCTGGCTGCAATAGGCCAAGGTTTTTTTTTCCATGTGTGGACTCATTACTGCGACCAGTATAGTTGATCTATTGTAATATCGCCCGGGTGTTTGCTGTATGACCTGCACTGCATTTCTTTTTGCTATAATCGCTATTGAGTGAGCGATATGCTTATTAAATTTTTTTATGCGTGCTTGCGTGTATTGGGGTTTACCCTTCCTTCAAAGCTTAATCTACTTTACCCACTTATTCCTCGCTGCCAGCACTATCCCATATTATAGCCGTCCCTGGCGAGGACTCATTCGTACCTCTGACCAGTACACTTAACTATAGGAGGGACATTTGCACTGTCAAGAGGCTTTAGAGGGTAAATATAGAATTCAGCACGAAGGAAGGATAAATGGAGGGGCCTGAGAATAAACCCATGCTAAAGTCACTTGACATCGAATGGCTTGATTCTACTAAGATTCGAACCCACGACCACTCGCTTGTCAAAGCAGACTCGGTAACCTTGCGGCTACGGAGCCCCCATAGGCCAAGGTTATAGCGCCTTTTTTTCGCTCTCTGAAAATTGAAAAATTCCGTCTACCTGGCATCATTTTAATTACTTAGTAAAAGAATAAAATTTAGAAATAATAAAATATATGAATGCAGGAAAATCAAATAGATAAACGAGTGAAGTTATGAAACGACCTCACCGGCATTTGTTTCTTCGTCCATTCCATTAAATCCCGCCACTGAACAGCATTTTCGATTAAACTTGAAACAGTTTAAAGTCCTATTCGAAAGCTAGGTTTTGGGTGCCTCCGGGGCAGAACTTCATAAACCGCAAAAGTCGCTACTGTATGCACAAGCGTAAATTCGGACCGCTTCCAGTAACAGTTGCCTCCAGTAGTTTCGTCTGCATCCAAACATGTAACTTGTTTGTCACTATCTTCAAGGCACATGCTAATTCTATATCTGCTGCCGCTGGCCGAAAAACTAATCTGTTTGATTATTTTAACAACTAATCTGCTTGATTATTTCCAACTTCCCAATTCGTACGGAACCGATAATTCGTTTTATTAAATATTGTTTTACAAACTGTAAGAAAAATTTTGACAGCGAAAATTTTGCTGCCGTCCACACGCGCTGTTTACTGCGATCTTACTAAATGACTGAAAGTTTAAGACTAAAAAAGAAATTTTGGGAAGATTCATGACTCAGAAAAGAATTATGATTATATGTATATTACCGTTACTAATTATAAATTATTTTCGACCATCTCAGTAGAATTACGCAATCTACAGTTTCACTTCACTAAATTTCTAGTTCACATGAAACGAAAAGTTTTGTTCCGCCCGCCATATTCACCAGACATCGCTTCATATGATTTCCACTTTTTTGTCTAGGAAGGCAACTACGTTAGTATCATTAGTATTTATTCATTATTCTGATAGCTACGTATTTCACCTCCAAATGGCAGCCTTCACTAACAGTTCGAAATAGACATTGATGAAACCTACTGGTCAGAGGTAAAATACGTATCTGTCAGAATTAACAAGAAAAGTTTTGCCTTTTGGTATTCATTTTTTTCATCTTAATCTATTTTCGGCGACAAGTATGGATATTTCGATGCCCCCGAGTGTTCCACGTGGTGTATGGGCGACCCCTGGCTTCTCAGCACTCCGAAGCCCGCCACATAAGACGATAGGGTAATAATAATTGCGGACACGAAAAAACCGACGGTCGCTACAGGAAAGAACTAGTAATTGCTGACCGCTTGTGTTGGTTTTTCTTCGACACACACGGGAACGGCTTAATCCTATGCTACGAATTCTACTATCCTGTGGTTTTGCGGACAGTCGCTAATCCCGCTTCGATAGTAATGGAAGTACTTTGCGATTGTAACCAGCATAGTGAGTGATCGATTGGAGTTGGTGCGGTTTCGAAAACGAGTTTTCCAGTAATAAATTTAGTGATTTTTCCTACCTACATACGCTCGATTATGTCCAAAACTTGTCGAGGAAAAAAGGATAGAAAAGATCGGAATTGCAGCCAAAAGCGAGCCTCAAAGATGCAGACTTACTGTCACGAACACTGTCGGGCGGTAGCCGTTGATTTGGTTAACTTCATGATTCGGTACCAATATAACAGCAGGTAGCCAAGTGAATATTTTAACACATAATAATAATTTATTTTGACTAGAAAATATTCACGCACTAAAGTCGTGCCTTTGTCAATGGTTGTGCGATTATCGTGACGAGCAGATCGGAGTTCAATCACTCCTTCAGTGTCACTCAATAGGATTACACCGAAATTTTGAAAAATACTGCAGAGTCGCATGTGAAAATGTGAAGATATAATTCTAGGATTAGTAAAGATATTTCGCAGCAGCGTTCCAAAATTTATAAATACATACTTCTACGGATACAAACAACACATATAAATTCGAAAGCATGCTAATAGTTTTGTAGACACAGTAGTTCTTCGAGTAATAATGCCTTGTATGGTATTTGTATGTACTATTGATAACAGTTTTATACTCCGGAAAGCATAGGTGAATTTAGCTTACCACAGAGCTGTAAAGAAATTTTCCCATTCATGAAATAAATAAAACATAGCTAAGCATTGCCTACTCCATATGCAATGCAAGTGACAGCTACTGTTTCATGTTTCTGCAATGTTAGTGATGTTGCCTTACACGCATATAGGTACATTTCGATATGATCAACACTTCATTACAATAGTAAACATTACCAGACGATAGAAACAATACCGTCATTCGATCTTTAAACAAAAACTTCCAGCTTTGCCTAGTTTTATGTACAAGTCTGTTCCAGTAAGGTAGAAATTCAATGCAATTTGAATTTCTATTTTGAAGTGTAACCATTTAATAGCATCTTGACGGTGAAAGTAAAGTACCAAGCAACCATGTGAGTTTTATTGTACTCTTATGGTGGTCTTCAACACTAATTTTGGTCTTAAATGCCATCATAAGAGCGTAATAAAACCCAAATTGTAGCTTGGGGTGAGCTGGTCAGTAATACAATTATCAACCCCCGGGTATCGACCCTGTTTCCTGAAGCCATTAAATTATGGGGTGGTGCTACAGGCGTTTTGTTTTTAATAAGGTAGTGGAAGTAACGTATTTCATAGTTCGCCCTCGTTCGTTTGACGAACAATAATATTTTCGTGACAAAAAGATCGAAATTAATGTTCCTTCTACAGTTGCTATTGTTGAAATGAAAATAAAAAAAACCTAAATCCAAACGTCACAAGTCAAAACAGCAAAAATTACAAAAGCAAGAAAGTTTAAAAATTGGGAAGTTGAAAAACTAAGAAAAATTAAAACCGAAACATTGAAAATCAGAAAGCTTAAGAACTAATAAAAACGCAAAAAGCCCAAAACACGCCAAGAATTCCTCAACAGTTCCTCAAGCAGTCCTCTTAAAGTTATCAAAATACAGTAATGTTCCGATTTTGTCAGCCTCATGTTGAATTTTGGGCTGACAAAATGGGGAAACTGACAAAATCGGGAATTTTTGTTCGAATTTTTTTTCAAAATTCAAGACTTAAGACCTTGCAATATCGAAGAGTTCCATTAAAAATTAAATTTTAACCCTCAATTGGTCAACCGAAAGGTCAATGAACCGGGCACAGTACACGGTTCCAGAACCTTTTTTGGTGCGCATTAGCTTTGAGCGGGAAAACTTGGTTTCAGGTTTATGGAACCTTCGGAAGAGTTTCTTAAAATTAAAAGTTCTATCGTCCAGCGGAATTCAAATTTTGATTAATCCCCGTAAAAGTGCAATAAAAAATTTGTTTTTCTTCAGTTTCAATATAACACATTGATGTGTTCTGCAAAGTTTTACAGCATATTATTACAAAAAAATTTGCTGAAGACAGTAACCTTCTAACTCTTCAGCGAAGATAGAAAAATCCTATTAAAAATCGTTAAAATCAGTTTTTTTATGTTAGCAGTTTTTGTAGCTATTGTATGACTTTTTCCAGTTTTACAAGGTTGTACAAATAGTAAAAATATACAACATTGCTGAATATAGTCTACCTCTATCTTTGCTTGGTTAGGAACTATAGAACTTTCACTATAAAAATACCCTAACTTTGACCCCGAATTACTCGCAAGAAGGCATCATTTTATTCAAAAACTCTCCCCAGAGAATCAGAATAGTTTCAAGCTGGCTGAAAAGTTTTATAAATCATGTTTAAAAGCACAAAAGTTAAACAAAATTTATAAGCTGACAAAATCGGGATAAAAAGCTGATAAAATCGGGGGTAGACAGCTGGAGCTAACAAAATCGGAACAATACTGTATCGCCAAAAAATCATTAAAAATCCATTGAGAAATCATTAAGAAGTCGTTGAAAAGTCGCCAAAAAGATTCAGACAACATCAAGAAGTCATTAAGAAATCGTCCAGCAGCCGTCAAGAAATCATCAAGAAGTGGTCAACAAGTCGTCAACAAATTTTCAAAGAGTCGTCAAAAGTCTTAAAAGTCGTCATGAAGTCGCCGAAAAGTAGTCGAGAAGTCGTCAAAAATCGTTAAAATGTCGTCAAGAAATCGCCAAGAAGTCGTCAAGTAGATGACAAAAAGTCATTAGGAAGTCGTCAAAAAATCATTCAGAAGTTTCAAAGCAGTCGTTAAAAAGTCGACAAGAAGTCTTAAGGAAATCGTCAAAAGTTGTAGGAAGTCGTCAAGAAATCATCAAGAAATCATCAAGAAATCGTCAAGAAATCGTCCAGAAGTCGACAAGTAGTCGCTAAAAAGTCATCAATAAATCGTCGAGAAGTCTTCAAAATATAGTCGAAAAGACAGGCATGAGCAGAACACCGAACCGAGCTACACGGTCGGTACCGTTGTCTAAGACGACTCAACAAACTCAATCTCGTTTTGCATGCCGTTTGGGTACAGGCAAACAAACACGAAGTGTAGGAAGCATTACACCGGTGGCGTTGAATTTGATATATTTTCAGGCTCAGTTTTCAATGCCATCGGTTACGCATTTCCGAGTGTTAACTGAAATGGGGATCCACCGTAGGCGAGTGTTTCAATATCTCCAAAACACGCATGGAGGCGCTTCATACTTATTCCAAATGGCCGTGTGAGTAAGTGAAATAGAAAAAGAAACGAGTTCACGCTGATTGTCCAGCATATACCCGAGAACTTTTACGAAGTGAATGCACGCAATCCCGAGTGTTGCCGATGTGTTAAAACACGGTTGTCTAAAAGACTACACTGAAACGGGTCGCCGGTGCTTTTTCAGAGCGTGCGGTTTAGTTCATTAGGCACGGTCGCAGCGTACCGACTCAAGTAAGTTTCGTGGGGGTTTTCAAGTGTAGCACGTAGTATGGTTTAGTGTTTAGACATGCCTGCAAGAAGTCATCAATAAATTATCAAGAAATTTCCAAGATGGCACCTATATCCCCACATGGGCGCCATCTTTCCAGCCATTTTGGGATTCAGTGCCGTTTCATCTTAAGAAGTCGGCAAGAAGTCTTAAGGAAATCGTCCAGAAATCATCATAAAGTCCTCAAGAAATTGTCCAGAAGTCGACAAGAAATCACCATGAAGACATCAGAAAGTTGTTAGGTAATCGTCAAACAGTCATCGAAATGTCATAAAGAATTCGTCAAGAAGTAGTCGAGAAGTCGTCAAGAAATCATCTAGAAGTTGACAAAAAACCGTCACCGAAAAGTAGTCAATAAATCGTCAAGAAGTAGTCGAGACCCCAGCAGTACGTTAGTTGTTATATAGTGGTTGAAGTGACTGATAAGTGACTAATACCAGTTATAAATAAGTTATTTCAACTAAATGTGATAGAAGCGTGTTACTTGGGGAAGTAGTTAAAAAATCATCAAGAATTTTTAAAGCAATCGGCAAGAAATCTTAAGCAAATCGTCTAAAATTGTCAGGAAATCGTCTAGAGATCATTAAGAAGTCTCCAAGAAATCGTTCAGAAATCGACAAGAAATTGCCAAAATGTCACCAAATAGGCGACAAAAAGTCGTTAACAAATCGTCAAAAAGTCAAAAAGAAGCTTTCAAGCAGTCTTTTAGAATTCATCAAGAAGTTGTCAATAAATCATCAAGTCTTCAAGGAGTAACTGAAAATTCGTCAATAAATCGTCGAAAAGTCATCAAATTGATGACATGGTAGCCATTCAGGATCGGGTTATTACGACGAAGAACTACCGAAGAAGTACATATTGCACGAAGATATAGAAGACCGTTGTCGAAAGTGCAATTCAGTAGGGGAAACGATCGAGCATGTGATTGCAGGCTGTCCAGCCTTAGCCGAAACGGCTTACCTAGGACGCCACAATGCAGTTGCCAAGATTGTGCACCAGCAACTCGCCTTGAAGCACAACTTGGTAAACTGTTACGTACCCTACTATAAGTACCTGCCTAGCCCGGTTCTGGAAAATAGCTGCATAAAGTTGTACTGGGATCGTGAGATTATTACGGACGTCCTTATACGTGCCAATCGTCCTGACGTTGTGATCTACGACAAAAAATCCTTCAGTTGGATCACCCCTGCGAAATGGTACTTTCTACGAAAAGATTTTCCGTTAAACGATACATCCCGTAAGGTTTTTCGCGAAATGGTATTTCGCGAAACTCTATATTTCACGTAATGGTCTACCGAGAATTGGTGTTCCTCAAAATGATATTCGGCGAAATGGTTTGAAATGATGGCGAATGTTTAAATGCTATCCGCTTTATTTTATCAGGCTAAGCAATGGGGGGAGTTGTTTTCTATTTTACTGCGAGGAAAATTTGTATATTAAAACACCCATGAACTCCCCAGAAACTTGTCAAAAAGTCTACAGAAAATAATCAAGAAGTCGTCAAGAAGTAATCGAGAAGTCGTCAAGAAATCACCAACTCGTCGCCAAGAAGACGTCAAATAATCGTTAAGAAGTCATTAAGAAAACTCCTATGAAGTTTCTTAAGATGTCAACGAGTTGTCAAGATGTCGTGAAGGAATCGTCAACATGTTTTCGAGAGGTTGTCAAGAAGTGGTCAAGAACTCGTATCAAGAAGTTGTAAACTTGCCTCAAGACGTCGTAAAAAGATCGTAAAGTAGTCATATAGATATAATCTAAAAGCTCTTTACGGTTTCTTGATGACTTCTTTGCAACTTTTTTAAAACATTTTGGCAACTTTTTGAGCTTTTTACGGCTTCTTAGTGACGACTTCTAAAAATGGTAAAGGATTCATCAAATTCTAAAAAAGTTGTAAATGAGTCAAAACGAAGTCATCTACAACTAAAAGAAAACGTCACATATCAGACGAAAAACAGATGATGCCACAATGAAAACTACGCCTGTCGCTGCAGAAATACCGTTAGCAATCATTCTTTTACACGCAGACTAGCATAAAAGTGATCCAATGATCCAGTTTATGTTTGTTTCACTTATTTGTTTGTTTGTTTGTTTGTTCGGAAACGTCAATATTACCACCATGAATCGCGCCAAACAATGGGGAACCCAATATCGTCGAAACAGAAAAAATGAAGCTGATTTTCACTTATACATAAAGTACGTAGCTTTTTGATTATTATCAGAGCCAAAACGAACAAATGCTTAGCGAAATGTTTTTGTAATTTTCCTATTCTTAACGCTTTACGTAAAGTAAGTATGAAGAGTTTGAGACAGACGTACTGAAGCAGCACCGCACTGCGATCCGTTCTAAAATATTCTGCTCCGTTCATAGCCAATACGCTTAAGGTGTCGGTGCATATTATGATTGGGCAAAATTCCCGAAAGTATCGATAATTGAATATCAATATCAAATCCGCCGCTTTATCGATACCGTCGATATATCGCTCGTGAAGCATCGATATTAGATTTATCGATACTATTTAAGGCGGCATTTTGGGATTAGGAAATGCTACTCAAAAAAAGGGATTCATAAAAATTAATCAATAAAAACAAGTTGAGCAAAGAGAGTGCCCCCAAAACACGCACGCAACACATCACTCGCTCCAGTACATCTCTATTTCGGACACGTCGCTTTGTACGGAAAACCGCATCACAGCTGTTCACGCCCGACTGAATCGTATGCTGTCCTGGAATCCACAAAAATATGATGGGTTGTACTCCCGACACATCTAGATGACATGCCGAAGAGTAAAAATTTGATCCGTAGTAGCACGGGCCTTCAAAAGCCCACCTGGTACTACCCTACGAACTCTCCAGCCACCGGGGATAGACGACGTAACAAAATCTGTTGGTGGCTTTGACCAGCGTTATGCTGCGGTAATTGCAGCAATCTATCCGATCCCCCTTTCTGTAGATGGGACAAACCACACCCTCAATCCACTCATCCGGCAGCTCTCTCCCAAACCCCTGAAACCATTCAGTGATGTGTCGTTGCTGGCGGTTCTTGGCCATTCCTGCAGAGTTCCGCCGGGAGTTGCTCCTTTCCGGTTCTAGCTCTGCTCGATCTCTGTCCCACCTCTGCCACTTTCACCGCTATTATGGCGCGTAAAAAGCTTGAAAATCTTTATGCCTTCAACGCCCAATACTAGTCTATGTGCTCTCTGGTCAGTTTTGAATTGCTGAAAATCGCATATCGTACGCACTTACTGTTCAATAAGTGTTAAACATGTAAGTGACATTGTTCAAGGTGTTGCATACGAGTCAATTCCAAGGGGTCGGACACTCAGCACATTGTGCCGTGGCACTTCAAAGATATCAAGCGGCACACCTCCGGTTCAATTTTACATATGAAATGGGAGCACTGCCAGGTGTCAAAATCATCTCGCACGGTTGCCAGATCGTTAAGATTATAACAAATTTAACAAATCTTGCAGTTCGGCACTTGTACCGAAATCGGCACAGTTCGGCTCGTTTCAAGTCGTCTAGCATAAAAACGGCTGTGTCGAGGTCATTTCTAATGAAGTAAATTTGAGAATTAAGCTTAGTAGCTACCTGAAAAGAAAACAGTGCGAGAAAAAATCCTAAAAATTTTGTTTTTTTGAGCATTTTCTGACCTAGTTTTAGTCTATATTTTTTCAGCTGCATATCCCGCTTTATCAGAACAGTATCGGGATGAAATTATCGATTTAGCATAATATCGACGTCGTAAGTATCGATGAAATATATCGAAATATCGGCCTTCGAGTATCGATATCGCGGGTATCGATACGGTATCGCCCAATCCTAGTGCATATTGTAGACTCGCTACTAGAACGAATATGACACCAAACATCGGAGCCAATTTCTTTTGTGTGGTGTGGTGCTATGTGTGTTCGGACCGCACCGTGCAACACCGTGCCAGAGTACGGCAACCGAAAAAACTTATTCATTCACATAAATTTCTCAAACACACGCACTGTCGTTCACAAATATGTAGGATATTACCGTAACGAACCGATCATTCGGTTTACAAGTGACACCGTGCTAATCTACCGGGCTATACCGAGTTAGAGTACGGATACCAAGTCCCCAAGTCTGAGTACCGAGCCTGATTTTTCAATAGCTCAAACACGTACACAAAATTTAAATGCATAAGGTAGAAAATGACGAATAACGAAGTTGTGCAAGGTTCGGTGGTACCATATCCTAGTTCTGAACCCCAGACAGTCTCCAGAAATGCGACGTATTCCAAATAAAATGATACTAAATTTTACGTAAGTAATTCTCTGCAATTCAGAAAAATAATTCAAAAGATTTGATGAATCATTCAATTTATATTTGCAAGTCAAATCGTAACATATAGAAAACGTATTTTTAAAAGACATACGAGAAAAATTTGTCCATTTGAAATACCTGACCACCCTCCATTTTGTTAGTGTATGCGTGAAAAAGTTGTCTCTATTTTGGTTCTGACATTTGCTCTTCAGTAATCAGAATGGCGCGCATGCAAGGGAAGCATAGTATCAAAATTTTGCTCGAGCATCGCAAATATCTTTAATACCCGCATATCAAATTAGCGAAATCGTACCAATTCAACTGTCACCAATGTAATAAAAGTGTTCGGGAAACCTTTGTCGACAGCCGGGGTTGGTGGCGAAAAGCGAAAGTCGGAAGCCGCAGCCATCAAGCGGAACCGCAAACTCTTCGTCAACGATGTCGCAAACAAGCGGAACCTGTTGTGGCATGCAACCGGGACCGTCAACCAGGAAATTTACGTTAACGAGCGTCCGGAAGAAGTCTAAAAGTCTACTGCTTTTTCTGAAGCAACACGATAGTTCTGTTCAGCTGTTGTGGTTGCTGGATTTGACGTCCTGCCATTACGGAACAAAGGCCAGGTGGAATGCCGCCAACAATGACGTGCAGATGCTGCCCGAGGACAAGAACCCTCCAAACACGCCAGAGCTCCGCCCGCTCGGGAAGTATTCAGCCAACATCAAGCTGTTGGAAGCTAGGGTACGGGAGGGTATTTTCAGCAGGTTTCTAAATTCAGCCTATTTACGTCTTCTTTCGCTAATAAAAAACACTTTGCCGACATACCATTTTAATATGTTATAGCTATTTCCTCAAGACTGTAAGTAGTCTACTATTTTTTGTTCAAAGAACGTCAAAACCACCTGTTCTTCTACTAGAACTAGGCCATAGGCCGAAAAAATAGATGCCATCGCTTAATAGGCTGAAAATACCCTCCCATGCCCTATAAGCAATTTAAGCCAAACTAGCGTTCTGCTACCAACAAATTGGATGAGGTTGCTGCACAGAATATGATGGCGAAAGTTTGTCTAAATTGTTGTTTTATTTTATACTAATTAAACTAAGAAGCTCTGCAAAAAATTTCAGATACTCTTTACAATGCGACTAAAATTCAAATAAAACAATTCACCATTCCATTCCATTCGAACAAGCTTAAGATGAAATTGAAATAAGAAAAATACGACAATGTCTGAAAAGCTCCGCTTTTCTCCTCTGGGGCATTTATTGAATGTTATTAAAGCTCGGGGCTCTACCTTCTCTCAAAGTCTAGACAAGCACGTGTGCGCACTAACATTTTAACTTTCGTAGCAACAATTTAAACTTTTGTAGCAACAAAATAAAGTATTCACCTAGCAATTTTATCTTTAGACTTATAAGAAACTTTGAGTGTCGCAAAAAATAAAACATTCATAAGGGATTTTAAACGCCTAATGTGGCTCCGGTGTTATCTCCAAAAATGGATGTCACTCTGTAACTAAGATGAACAGAAAGTGTCGCCGTTGAAACGTATCCTTAATGACTCATTCGCCGGTCTTCTGTCTCACGATGGCCCTGAAGCGCAGGCAAAGCGAAAGTGCGATAGAGATCCCTTGAACTGCAAAACGAAATTCACCTAATTTTGTTCCTACCAGTCTCGTTGTTTTCCCCCAAGGGAGCAAGAGAGGCTATACATATCAAAGGAAACAGTGAAGACAACGGAAAAGTATAACATAAAGTAAATTGAGTCGACATTCCAGTGGTTCCACCGAGTACGAGCAGCCGCTCGAATGTCTCCCAACTGGAAAAAACAGCAGCAGCTACAAAGTATCTATCTCGAGTTTTATCTTCTGATGTGCGTGGCAAAGACTCTCTTACAAAAGCGGTCCGTCGTTGTTATGGAAGTGATGACGGTAAAAAGTTTTCGTCCTTCTACCCACAAGAATGATATGTGCCACTGTGAACGTTGATTCTAACCTACATGGTGCAAACAGCATATGAAATTTCATGAAATTTTAATATTTTTCGAAGCTGATACCGCTCTTCTTAAAGATGGCCGATCAAATAAAAGTAATACTGCAACAATACTGGTGAACTGAGTTATTAAGTATTGATTCAGATTACTGGCTGACTGCATGCCGTACTCTTTCAATAGCTGGTCTTTATTAGTACATCACCCAAAAGCTTCAATAATCGACCTCCAGTCTCCGGTTCTAATACCGTAAATCTCAGCACCACCACCGGTTAGGTTCGGAGTCGTAGCAGTCAGTAGAAGAAGCAAGTATTATATTCTCAAATCACGCAAGCATAAGCTGCTAAAAGCCGAAACTGTGAAATAGATTCCCCATTGTGTGGGTTCGGCATCTTTCATATGAATATCCCCTGCACAGGATCATTTATTATTCACCTACTAACAATTGATGAAAAGTGTATACATATATGTAATGGGAGCTGCTCGTCTTGCTAATAGGATCCTAAGCAATCTACCGATTATTGGTGTGCTTGCTCGGAAAAGCTGAATTAAATTCATGGGAAATGCTTCCTCCAACAGCCGTTTCCTGCAATCTATTCTTATGGAGCATTAGGAAACGTTCAGCTAAACTACAGCATGCGCTATTACTAGCAAAAGCTTTCATTGTAGGAGGTACTTACACTTCAGTGGCTGTCCCAAATCGTGAGAGATGATGGTTGGGGCAAGAAGAACAGCAGCGACAGCAATGAAGATCATGTTGTTATAAGTCAGGATAAGATGATTGCCGCACGTGACTCTTAGTTAAATTGTTTGTGTAAATTTACAGTACCCGTTAAAGAATCCGTTTGCTGCGTCGTTAAAGTTTGGTTCAATGCTAACGGCGGATATATTAAATTCAGTCAGGATATGATTAGAAAGCTTGCACCAAGACCAAAGCCAAACTTCCCTTCGCATAATGTGCCAAGGCAGAGTGTTAAATTTCTGCTCGGCACTGTATAATACATACTCAACTGAGCATCAAACAAGCTCTACTCAGAGTAACAGCTAAAGCCATAGCTATGTACAGATATATGCATTGTATAATGGAAAATAAAGCACCCAACGCCTGGATGCAAGGGCAAAGTGAAATGAAAAGGATATGTTGTCTTTGCCAGAAACTCTTGTCATGGATCCTCCGTTCCAAATGACATATAGTGCTATCGAATTGATTGCTGGTTCCTGGGTAAAATTTTCAGTTCCTTTCGTTGTTTCTACCATCATCAGTATTATTTTCTTAATCAAATTTCCTGGGATGAAATTAAAATATCAACATTGTGGAAAACGGAGACAATTCCGACAACCTTTCCCAGCTTATTAACATTAACAAACCAACCATCCCAAAATATATTCACAGACTAACAGACGTAACACTTCGAACAAATTTTCTAACAAAACATCGTTTCAATTACACCCCTAAAACTTGGAAAAAACACTAGCATCACCTAGTGTAGTCTTCGCGCTACGCAAAGCAGCTTGCTATAAATTTAGCAATGCTATAAATTTACTTGTATATTACCTGACAACAGCGCCAGTGCAAGCGAGCGGCGTTCTCGCGCAGCGACTGTTGTTTGAGTCTTGGCTTAAGTGAACATTTGAAATGATCGTTTTTATTGGCGATGGAATGAGGCTTCAGTGTTACGTCTGCAGGTCTGTGATATATTTATTTTCACATGCATTTTGACCATGTTGTGTCATGTAATATCCACATGAAGTGACATTTTTTGCATCCAACAAACATGCTGTACCTATTTTGCACCGCTTATCTGCCAAGAACGGAAGCAGCAATTATAATATTCTAGGTATTTACATTTCCGACATTGTCAGCTGTAACATATCAGTCAAAAAGCAATAACAGATAACCCACATGGAGTACGAATGTTCGCACGAATAACTTTCCGGAATGATTATTATTGCGTCGTGCAACCTTGCAGAAAACAGCACATTCCATGTCGGTTGTCAGTTGTGCAAATAATAACAGATAAGTGAATCCTTCCATTCAATGGTGACTTTTCCCATTCTGTGTTTTAACTAGAATTCATACATGTCATGTTGAGAAACGGAAATTAAATTTATTTTCGCGTTAGTAAATTAGAATATTAATTTCTTCACCATTTGGTGAAGATTTAAGCCCACCCACAAAGTTGTCGGAAATAACACTCAATTTTAGGCAGCACTATTCCTTATATTCAGAAGAATTAAACATATGGGCAGAAAATTGCCGTTCAATTAGTTAAATAATTAGAAGTCATCTGCACCGTATAGTTCGAAACTTCATAGATCTTGATCCTAGATTTTGAACAAAAGATGGAAACGTGCCATAATGTGATCCAAACTTCAGCTGTTCATACGAATGTCTCTGCACGGTAGCGACATTACTGAAACCATGCTGAAGTAGCGAGGCACTGTGGTAGGTTGTGATTGTGATATCTGAGGAGAAGGAAGACGAATAAGAAATTGAGATTAATATGCCTAGAAGCTGAGTGAAACATTTTCCGCTTCTCAGTCGTTCGACCATGGATAGCACGAACCATAGGGTTTGACAACGGTAATGATGATGTACAGAAAGCAATTACTTTGCACGCCGTTGCCAAAAAAGCTATTAACGGATTTCGCCCCAACTCCATATACATAAATCCACCCGCTATCCCCATTCAAAATTCGTGATTGTTTCACGAAACGAGTCTAGACTGCTATTGGAAAAGGACTTTGTGTGTGAACGTTCGTTTCGTTTAATTTATCAATATAAATGACCTATTTTTTATCAGATCATATAATCTACCACTACAGACTAACAGACGTAACACTTCGAACAAATTTTCTAACAAAACATCGTTGCAATGACATCCCTAAAGCTTGGAAAAAAACACTAGCATCACCTAGTGCAGTCTTTGCGCTACGCAGCGTAGAACGCTATAATTTTAGCAATGCTATAAATTTACTTATATATTATCCGTCAACATCGCCAGCGCCGACAAGCGGCGTGCTCGCGCAACGACTGTTGTTTGCGTCTTGGCTTAAGTGAAAATTTGAAATGATCGTTTTTATTGGCGATGGAATGAGCCTTCAGTGTGACGTCTGTTAGTCTGTTAGTCTGTGCTACCACCATGAATCCCAGTTTTGTTACCCTTCTTACGGCACATGCAGAAAAGTAGAAGTTCGTCTGTTTGTAAAACAGTAAGTGTCCGATGAAATCTTCTTACTCTACACCAAGGGGGATCTATCGGTAAGGAATTGTGAAACTCACATGTGAAGGGGCAGGCAGGTGACCATAATTTTCAATGCCGCTCTTGCTCCTTTTTTTCTCACCGATTTGCTGTTCTTGCCTGCATATGTAGCTTCCGAAAAGTTTCTTAGTTTGTTTTATTTACGCTAAAAATCAGATAAATGCATTATCGGGATCAAAACAATACAAACGACAATTGCGGTGCATGTTTGGGTTTGACTTTCTGTCAACTGCAGCAGACAAAAATAGAGCTGCGAGTCCCCTGGCTCGAAATCAATCACACGTCGTTTGGTCCATGACATTACAAACGTCATGGACCAAACACTATGTGCGGTACCGCACACATGTATGGAATTTGACAGCAATAGATCCCCCCTGCTCTACACGAACTGAGGAAAGTTGAACACGACATATTGTTTGATAATCGATACTTGCCATCTTGTCGTTAAAACAAAATATTAAATATTGTATAGTCAAACAATAGTGGATCACTCTAACAGCTCTTTCGTATAGACTACAATTGGAAATATGTGCATAAAATTTCATCACAAAAATGATTTTCTTGTGTGGAATCCAAAAGACAATTGGCATACGTGCTTGGTGATGAAATTTTATGATTATTAGTATTGCAAATGCTGCGCATTTTGTGCAACCTCACTTCAACAGAAAGCATGCATGTAAGGGAAGTATCACATTTCGAAACCAGTGCAATAATAAACTCTCATCAACAAAGACGTTTTTTAACTGACAGTTTTGTTCCACTTATGAATATCATAACTGCATACCATGTACCAATGTTTATATCACTACTGTGCTCATTGTGATTCTGCTGCATTTCATTATGCAGTCATGTGAACTACACAAACATCAATTTTGCGGAAATCATTCTCTAAAAACCACAAATGCCATGTGGTCGCAGCCGGATTCAAGTGACATGTTAAACTCATGCATTCGGAAAATAAATTTCTCTTCTCTTTATTCCGGATAACGCGACTGTTCAAAACTCCAGCCTAACAGTTCCTGGTCCAGGCGAAAAAAAATAGAACAGGACACACAAAAACTACAATGCACATCTGAACAACGAAGTTTCATAGCAAATGTTTACATTTTAAAGCATTTTGTTTTTCTTATCGAGAAAAAACACCAATTGATTTGGATTCGTATATACGTCCACTGGCCTTCCACCCAGTTAGCCTCCAGACACGACGCTGGACTAATAAGCTAATGGTCGTATGTTCTAATTTTGAGTGGGTTGGGGAGCTGTAAGAATCAATTCGCGTTGACGAACGTAAGCTGCTGCCACCTCCAAAAGTTTACTGTAGGGGTGAAGCGGAATAGGGATTTCTTAAAGAGCGCAAGAGATCGAAACATTTTGGCAGATTTTCACCCACACGTACCTACGGGCATTTCTATGAGTGTGCAAGAGATCGTTTAATGCCGTCAACGCGAATACGACGGTAGCAAAAGCCACACAATTGTCCTGTATCCTACAGTCTATCAAATAAAAAACAGAAGGTCATGTTCGGTTTGTGAAACGTAGCAACAGGTTTAATTAACTTCAAACGATTAGGCCCTATGAATAATACAATTTGCACAGACTAACAGACGTAACACTGAAGCCTCATTCCATCGTCAATAGAAACGATCATTCCAAATGTTCACTTAAGCCAAGCCTCAAACAACAGTCGCTGCGCGAGAACGCCACTCTTTTGCGCTGGCGCTGTTGTCAGATAATGTACAAGTAAATTTATAGCATTGCTAAATTTATAGCTAGCTGCTTTACACAGCGCGAAGACTGCACCAGGTGATGCTAGTGTTTTTTTCCAAGTTTTAGGGGTGTCAATGAAACGATATTTTATTAACTTGTTCAAAGTGTTACGTCTGTTAGTCTGTGCAATTTGCTTTGCTTTTTCCGTGTAGATCTTATGGGAGAGTTTTCTCTAACTCTTTTATTCAGACAGCCTATTGTCGCAACTGTGACACTGGTAGCAGCTGTCCCTTAATTTACTAAATGACAGTTTCGAGTATTGTTTACAAGCGTGCACAAGCATTTTGCCAAAACTGAACTTGTTCGTGAACACAATCAACCTGATATAAATAAAGTTTTTGTTTCTCATACAATAGACGCTAAATTAAAACCAACTCTGTCTGCCTTCAAAAACTGTACAAAAAGACTAGTTTAATTGTTTAATGTTAGTGCTTACTTATTAAGAATAATACTTATCTAATTTGTATGTTGTATTTAGTCACAGTGTACCTATTTTCTTTGATGTATTTTCCTTGACCTGATACAAAAGTTTCAAACTAACAGGCTACCGTAAGAAATAAACAAACAAATTACAAATTACAAATACAGGGTGTCGACTCAAATCCAAAAGTAAAATTCCCTGACTTTCCCTGATTTTCCCTGATGCTTCAAATATTTTTCCCTGACCCTCAAAACTCGAATATCAAGCTTATTTGGGCGATTTCTGGCTTAAGTTTTTAACCCTTTAGCATGGCTTATGCGAGCTGCTGAAAACTAAAGCTAGATTTCTACATGATTTAAGAACACATATCAAAGATTCTTAACCTATTTCTTACCAGCGTTTCGAAAACGCCCTCTTCTAGCGAGTCTAGGGACAGTTATGTTTGAGGTATCAACTTGAATCCAAAGAAACAAATATTGAGAAATAATCTAATCGACCTGTTTTTGCACAAAGCTTAGATGTTACATACAACAAAATTACAGCCGTGTAAACATAATAAATCTTGCTAATTTTCAGTCAGCTCAAACTAGTAACTGCCGGTGGCCGGCCGTTCGGTCCGATGACCGTATATGGGTGTTGAGAATTAAGGCAAATTCTTCAACTACAGCTTAATCAACGTATAGTCACCAATAAATCATAAATTTGATGATACTAGGGACGAATTGAACCGCCCAGTTAGCTTCGAGGTACAATGCTGATCTAACAAGCCAGTTGTGTTTGAATCTCGGCTAGCCGGTTTTTGTTAGATAGAATCAGTAGGATGGTTGCACTGACCCCGTAATTTTCCTGTACTCTAACAGCCGGCTGCGAAGTCTGTCGATAAAGAAGGATAATGTCTAGTGACGGTTAATGCTCAAGACTTTGCTTTGCTATGCTAGGGACGAATTCTATGACATGTTCGAAAGGATTTATGGGGTGCGCACGATTTGAAAATTCAAGACTCTAGCTCCCAGATCGATCCTGTTTAACGGTTAATACTTTTTGGAAGTCACAATATACAGTCTTTTCTTAGCGACTTTGACCACTATCTCGTCGTAAGATCCACGCAAGGTTATCGAAATCGGCGAAGGCTCGCACTGAGAGGATGTTGCATTTCAACATCTAGCGGTTTACGGCATATGACGTTGCAGTGGAGTACACCAGCAAGCTTGATCAACGAATCGCAGAACAGCATGACGAAAGGGAATAAGACGTAAGTAGGCTGTGGATGATACGCCATGGCGCCAACAACTACAAGGGAAGTGATAGGCACGACGTGGGGAATACAATCACCCTTATTCTGCGAGTCACGTGACTTAATACGACAATTGTCACGGCGAGTTGAATTGAGTGCTGTCACTTAGGTGACAACCGTGTCACCTAGGTAACAACCCTGTGCCACCTAAGTGACACCGTGTCACTCGCTTTGTCACCTAGGAGACAATTGTCACCTCATTCGCGATGACTCCAAATTAGTTACGTCACTCGCCTCGCAGAATAAGGGTGAGTGTAACAGCTTGTTTGATGTCGAATGCCAGAAAATGACAGATGAGAAGAACCAGGCCAAGAGTCGCATGCTCACTGCGGATCACGTCAGGAACAGAGAAACATGTAAGCTTTCTGCGTATTACGTAACCAGCTGAACCAGTCCCGAAGGTTGCCAACGCAAATTCTACAGAACTTTAATGCTCCCGGTAACCCTTAACGGACATGAATCATGGACACTGAAGGAAGATGATCAATGCTTGGGGCTTCTGAGTGTAAAATGCTGCAATTGGTGAAAACGCTGTAGATCGCGTGTAAATAACAGTCTGTATTCCGGTTTGTGTCTTGATGCCTGCACCGTGAAGTGCGTGAGGCCTGCCATTGCCGATTTCGAGCACTACAGCGAGTGAAGTCTAACAATTGTACGGCGCAAAACAAATAAAAAATTTACGGCAAACTGAAAGATAATCGAATCGCCACTAGACATGTAACAAGTTTTAATTCAACCGATCAATCTGCGTATATTTTACACGAAAATAGATTTGATTCCAAAGTTGATCAACAATATTGCCGGGTAAACAAAATTTCCCTGATTGAATTTCGAAATTCCCTGATATTCCCTGATTTCCCTGATCCAAAAATGAATTCCCTGATATTCCCTGATTTTCCAGGTTTTTCCAGGAAATCGACACCCTGAAATAACTTGTTCTAATGATACTGCGTAGATAGGCATGTGTAAAACCTAAACCATAATGCATGCCGCGTTATAAAAATCCTACGACAAAACAAAGCTGCAGCGATCGGCTACGGTTTTGTATCTTTGGCACCAATTTTTAACACTTCGGTAACACTCGGTATTGCGTACGCTAACGGGTGGCAACTAAAATTTTGGAATTTTTTCGAGGCCCCTATGCACAACAATAAACTAGCTCAGAGAGAAATGAGAGTGTGTATGTGTTAGCCAAGTTTCCTGAAACTACCACATGATGAAGTGGCGCTACAGGCATTTTGCTTTCATTAAGCATCATTCACCGCAGTACGTGGTGTTGACTTTCACGTTTTTCTCGATAAACACCAGTGGAAGCTGGATATGGCCCCCCAAACCATCGCCGACGCGGCGCTCTGGAACCGCGGCATGTTTATGTGGAACGAGGCATGAGCCCACAGCCGATCATTTTGGACATTGTGCGGCTGTTGCAAGATGAAGAGTTTCTCATTAGAAAACACGAACCCCTGACCAGCGTGCCGCGATAGTATCAGTTTTGCTCTGTCCAGCCTCTTCTTCGTTGTAGCCTCCGTTACCCCGTGAACCTTGCGTTTCTTACCAATACCAATACCAGAATGCACATGATGCGCACTTACACAACGATGAAAAGTTGTACTTATTGAGCACCCTGTAATATACTAGCGTAACCGCCACTATAGCACAGACAAACAGGCAAAACTCTTGGAAGAAAAATCAACAAAAATTATCGTACCTCACATTTAGCCTGAACACCAGCACCATCTATGATAGACAGTCCCAAATATCAAATAGCAACAGGAGTATCCCTCAAAGTAGCAGGTACTTTATATGGGGAATTCCCCTTCTTTTGTCAAAAAGCGCCACTTTGACCAAAACGAAGACATTCCCAACTAAGCCCAAATTTCAGATGACAGTTTAATCGGTACGAAGAATGGAAAACGAGTGTTATGTCTGTTTGTCTGTGACTATAGTTTCCCAATAAAAAGGTTCCTTTCTAGACTAAATGATGCATAGGGTGTTTGCAGAGTGCATATGTATTGCAGATCTGTTGGGCAGGCAAAAGTGACAGCTCCATATAAAACACACGGGCTGGAAGAGCAAAATTTTTTAAATGATTTATTTTCTTCATTTAAAACAGAAATTACAAGTTGCTTCATACATATGGCAAGGTAATATATCTGTTTACTAAATAAAAAAATTATTTTCAACAAATAAGCTAAGACGCGGTAGCAATGATCAAAAATGTAACTATGACCTATGTTAGCGGGATAAAATTAAACAAATATCAATAGCCAGCAGTTGCTTTCCGCTAAGAAAGCAATTTATTATGCTAAAACCAATTTTATATTCCGTTACTTTCAACTTGGCCTATGCCGTATACTGCTTCAAAAACAGTATATTTGGGACACCGATTTAACGCGAATTCACCGAAACCCTAGTTACCAAAAGTCAGCATATATTTCAGGGAACATTTGTCGGTTACTTTGACTATTAGTTGCTTTAAAATGATAAATAATTTTAGAAAAAATGATAATTTTATCCAGCACGTTTTTGCTGCTTCGAATAGGAAAATATGCAATGTGTGCCCAACAGACGTCTTGCATGTGTGTGTAGCAAAAGCCCTATAAACCGACAACAGTTTACCTCTTGGTGCTAGCACAGACAAACAGACATAACACTCGTTTTCCATTCTTCGTATCGATAAAAAGTGGTGCTTTTTGACGAAAGAAGAGGAATTCCCCATAAAAAATAATTGCTACTTCGAGGGATACCCATGTATATAATTTTTGTTGATTTTTCTTCCAAAAGTTACGTCTGTTTGTCTGTGGTGCTAGTATATATGGACTATAAACATTACGCTAGTGCCAGAAGCTGGCTGTTGAGTTTATTATATAGAATTTTTACGCCTTTGCCGACATTATATCTATAATTTTTCAACCAATTTGACATACATTGTCTCTATGTCGGGACCTTCTGCTTGGATGTCTGTTCTCTGTGGTGATATTGTCAACCATATCTTTTTTCACCACTTTTCCATATCAGATGGTGTTTCGATTGTTTTGCCACACTTCTTCAATTTACGCTTGGCAATTACCCAATATTTTTCGATAGGATGAAAATCTGGACAATTTGATGGACTCTGCTTGCATCATTTTACGACATCTTGGCAGCTGGCTAAGTCGGACAAGAACTTTACGGGACCTACGTGTGATTGGAAAGAAGCGGCCAAATACTAACTGGAATAAACTTTACTCTATTATCAGGAAGCATCGCCATCATCACACGAAAATGGGTGTAATGTCATGTCTCGAGTTTCTTTTAACATAAGAAATAAACGAAATATGAAACGAATCTACTAAACCATAAAGTCATTCTGAACGGCATCATTTGTTTTTACTACCGAGCAACGATCATCAAACAGAGATTATTAAACATATATATTCTTGAGAATACATACATGCCACAGTTGCAGCCATAACCGGCAAACGACCAACAACGATGCGAGCAGTCGGACATTTTCGAAATTGGGTGAAATTAATTCCCCCCTGCCAATGCAGAGTCGACATTAGTTCACCCATTTTTCGAATCAGGACACACGACATTTATTGCAATTATATACGTATTCTCTCATGCAGACACTCCAACAAATTACATTAGGATGACAGTGAAAATAATCACTTCAAAGTTTAAAGAAATGTCTGTCTACAACATTACAACTCAATCGATGACAGTAGTGAAAATCGTAGTCAGAGTTGGTAAAAAGTTAAACCTAGTTCTCAATGCCCAATGGCTAAAAATTCACGTAGCGACCAAATCTTTCGCTATTCTCAAAAAAAGATCCATAGTTTTCATGAGAACTACAGTAACAATTAAAAACAGAGGTTGTCTCCATGTTAAAAATGCAACCCAGATATCCGATAAGCACTAACATAAGCTGCAAATCAATCGCTTATTGGCATTATCTGGCATGTCATACTACACGTTGCTGTTTATCAGTTTTTTGAATGCATGACTGTTTTACATTGGCATTAAGAATTTTATTTAAATTGTTATTGTCGGCAATCAGCTGCAAGTAAGCATTTTCAGCACTATAAGAGAGTTAGCAGTAAAGTAGCCGTATATTATTCCAAAGTAGTTTTAAAGCAGCATTTAAAGTGACTTAAATGCTTACTAGCTTGCATTTGAATTGCATTAGTTATGTTTATTGGTTACTTGAGCTTTAAGAAAGTTGTGGAAATTATGCACGACATTTCTTATTTGTGAACTTGTGTTTGTGGACTAATAATTTCTGTCACATGTACCGTTTCATATGACCTTCTATCTTTCTCGAGGCTTTTTTAATTTCACTCTACATGTCATAAACCACTCCGATTATTTCACTACGAGCACGTGTCGGGAAAAAAGTGTTTCCTCGGTTTATCCGAGAGTTCGCCAGCTGGGCAGAAACAAATGCATCACTTTCCATAATGTAGGTACACAAAAGCTCACAGCATGTAGGTATTATACAATGTGGCAAACCGTAAGAGCACTGCAAATTATAGTACAACATTCGAAAAAGAGACACTTGAAATCTGTTGATATGCATATTTGCATACATTGTAGGTTTTATAATTCTTGAACACGGCTATGGTTCCGTTTCCGTTAGCAGCAGCATGCATACAACAAGTGCCCATTATTCGGATGTTTTATTCATTTTAATTTCGCGTGTCATGCTACTACTGCTTTTGCATAATTTTTATCTAGGGTAAATCCTATATATTATAATGACACATTTACACAGCTTTTAATTTTATTTAATTAAAATATGAAGGGAAGAGTTTTAAATGATTTTTTGAATTTATATTTCTAAAACGCTAATTTACAACATTGAACAAATCCGTAAAAAATATCAAAGGAACGTTGTTTATAAATTTCACAAAAAATCGTTAAGTTTAGTAATATGAAAAATGTTTTTGTGCTCCATTTCATGAACGGAACTGTTCTCACTTTATTCTTTCCATCTATCAGTACACAATAAATATATATTCTAAGACAAAAACTTTTATTTTAAGTGTAAAACCTACTGTTACAATCAGAAAATTCACGTTGCCGCGTGTTTGAACCTAAAATATGTTACTATATTACAAGTTTAAAAGTTTAATTATTTTCTCAACAAACAGTTCAACTACCCTCGGCATATCATATCAATAAAATTTGAAAGCGACGCAGTAGGGCACGATTACACAGACCAAAATATATTGGATTTTCAAGTCTTTGAGCATGCCGTCGACAGCCAGCTGCTTAGCTGAAAAATCCTCCCAGATCGATTATGCATTCTGCATATATTAGCATACGATATTTCCCGCTATTGAAGAAAAAGTGCAATATCATTCATGTTTCTCGTCTGCTTAAAAACACACCATGGTGCGGAAATTTGTTGGAAGAAGCAGCTAAAATGAATTCGCTTTCACGACCAGGAAGATTTATTCGCGTTAAAATTCTTCGAAGCAGTTGAAAACATTTTCAATCAGCCAATCATCAACAATCATCTGCTTATTTCATTTTACCTGTCGTAGCCATGAACCAACCAAAGAAAAAGCTCTAATATTTCATCTTTATTCAAAACTTCAATCTGTCAGATAATCCATTCACAACTAGGTTCCAAAGACAGTGAAAGTTTTAATAAACCTTATTAGCATTGGAAATGAGTTGGCCTCTTTTCCATTATTGCCAGGCAAACACTTTCGAATCTTCAAGTCATAACTTTTGATTATTGGAAGATAAAATTTTTGTTCAGGGAAAACACCTTAGTCAAGCTTTATTCCTGTGCTAGAAAAATCATGGCAATCGCAATATCATCAATAGATGGATGCTTACCAGGTGAGTTTTTCACCACCGGAGTAAATTTTGTGGAAAGTAGTTTCTAAATGGTATTTTTCCTTGGCTCCTTAGAAATTTTGCAGTTTCATACAAAAAAATTGAAAAACTCAATTTCTGAGTATTGTTTTTCCCAAACTCTCGCATTCATGTCCTGGCGTACAGAGAGGAAATGTTGCGTTCATAATTTCACGCACGGGAAAAGGATCATCATATAATACCTATATGGGTTTCGAAGAAAGGTGATAGCCAAGCACGTCACCTGTAACGTAAACAACGAAACCATCATCATAAGTAAGTTCTAGCATTATAGGGGGATGCCACCAAAAGACAACATGCTAGATTCTGCTACTGCTTACTGGATCGAAACTGGATGTGCGTTTAATTATGTTTGTTTTCCGTGTCAGCTTTCTACCCCCACGTGGGGTCGACTGAATCAACTGAAAAGGATGGAAATGAACATTTTCCAATCAACTGAGTCGTCTACTAATTTCCGCATTCCGCGAACACAAACAACCGTTGGCTCTCATCCTGATGGGTGACTTAGTTGCGGTGTTAGAAGAGATTCACATGTTTAATGCTTCGAAAAGGATGAAGTAAACCGAAGCCATCTAGATACGATAAACGATTGATTGATGAAGAATCAAAGTGCACTTGAGACATTTCCATTGATGAAGTTTTCAATAGTTTAAAAATAGATTCCACAGAAAGAATTATAGGACACATTTTTTATGAAATGGCATGTAACTATAATAATCAATCAAACCGCTTTCAAAGGTAATCTTGCTTATAAAACAATAAAAACTAATTTTCTCTAGTAATGTTATACTTTTTTTCGGATGAGTAAATATATGATGCAAACAATGATTAATTGGATAAATTGGAAAGTTTCGATAAATATATCACAAATAATGAGTAAGGGTAGGTCGAACTCGAACCCAAAATTCTTGATTGACGGTCAAGTGTGATTCCATTACACCACAGCACTACTCTACTACTAGATAGTCTAATTCTAGTTTTGTTGCGCTAGAAGAGTGGCGCGGTGGTGAATTGGAATCACATTTGACCGGCAATCGAGAGTTGCCAATTAATCATTTTGCGCATCATACTCTTATTTCAGCATCTTTGGCTCGAGTAGCACGTTGCTCACACTCTTCTCATACTCATATTCGTATTTACTCTTCCCAAAAAAGAAAAGTTTACGTGATAACTACGATAGAGTCGTATAAAAAGAGGAAATTTAGGCGTTATCATATTTTGACTCACTGAAACTGTTCATGAAAAGATAATTAATGCTTCCGTTTATTTTATTTGGTGAACTATAAAATCATAATGAATTAGCGAAGAAATTCTTCATGAAGCTATTACTCCCTTGAAGTGGCATTCACCGTAGCAAACATTTTTTCGAGTGGTGCTAAAAAACAAATAAAAATTTGCACTCACTTTGCTTTTCAAAGAGCATTGCAATTTTTACCCTTCCAGCACGAGAAACATATTTCGTCGAAAATATATCGAATCAGCGCACACATCCGGCCAATTTATTGCCGCTTTGAACACATGACTTCTGTATTCCTGTTTTTTTATTCAAACACAAAGCAATAAACGGATACTGTGGTGTCATGCTGCTTCCATCAAAATCGAAATTAAACGACGCCTGTTATTACCAGTGGAAACTCGGATTTTCAGCTGGTGTCAACATTCAAAGGAAAATCGAACGGAAATTATATGCATCATTGCAGAAACATTTTCCAAAACAGCTGATTCAATGCTCAGTTTTCATTGATAATTTATTTCAAATGTAGATGAATAAGAGCAGACAATCACACATGCTTCGCTTGTCATTATAAAATTTTATATAAATGTTCAATATCGACTATTGATCAAATATTCCATCAAAAAATGCTTTGTGCAAAACTGTAAATCCCTCTCTGACAATAAAATCAATCGATCAATCAATACATTTCGCAAATTCAAATCGGTTACCGAATTTGATGTCGGGCACTCCATCAAAAGGATAACTGAATGCTCGGTGTAGATTTTTCTTCTCCTCAACTACAGACGGCTGGCTGTCTGGAGAAAAGACATCGACTCTCAAATAGAATTTCCAACATAAAAGCAAATCTTCCAAGCTAAAATCCCGCAGGGTTGTATGAAACCTGCTTTATCGTAACCGGTAAAGTATTATTCTATTTTTCTGAAATCCTTCCTTTTTGGCACAATAAACGCAGATATACGACACTTCCGAAACCGGCACCTGACGCTCACGACAATGAACGGAAGCTCGAAAAACTAAATATAGATAAAAGGTAAGCTTTAATCATTTCGCAGGACAGAGGAGATTTATTACATGGCAACCAAGACATTCTTAAATAAAAGTTTAAAAACTTAATGTGTATCATCATCAACTTAAATTTACGAAGATAAAAACCATTAAGGGAAATTTCAAGGTCGAAGTCATGCAAAATCGTGACATCTCCGTATAGTAAATAGTTGAAGGATAAACAATGTATTTCTATATGCCTTCGTAAGCCTTTGTGTAGAGCGTAGGTTTTGAATATGCTAATTAATTATTGAAATGCCGAAACCTACGCTCAGATAGAGCAGCACTTTGTGTGTTCACTCCATTAGAAAAGCTTTGTGAAAATCAATTAGAGCGATTTTATCGCCACCCGAAACACTTAATTTCTAGACACCAAAAAAAACGAGCGCAAACGTAGACTTGGATTAAGCTAAAACAATATTTTCGTCGCTAGATAGTAGATTTCACATCAAGATAGATCGCACCGTAGCACGCTAGGTAAAACACAAACTCGGTAAATCCTTTTTCGTTGTTCCCTTAACCCTTTGTTTGTTTTCTAAATATATTTATAACAGTAACTGCTATTTTTAAAACTCCCACTCCAAGCATCCAGTCCGTTTGGAAACTACTATTCATTATTCTGCCCGCTTTTTTACGATCGCACTTTAATAGTTTAAGTACCAACCAATAAATTGAAACCATTCATGCCGGGTGGACATTTTTCATTATCTCTACCAGCGATAGCGTCAAATAGCTGCTGTGGTCTAACTTTAACCATTTGGGAATGAAAACTTATACTAAGCACAGCACAGAAAAAGTACTAAGCTCTAAGCTCGGCGAATAGCGCGTGTAGTACTGGAATGCAAACTTTTTTATAAAATAATAATTAATAATCCCCGCCATTGTTTGTCGTTTCTAAGTTTAATTTTTATTTCACTTTCTCAAAGTACTGTTGACCGTTTTGTTTCAACTGATTTTAGTTTAGCTACCCCGTTCCGCCAACCTCAACTCGTTTTGCTAGCTGTGAGAAAACTTTTGCTAATTCAAACTTTTTCATCTCTTTCTCTCTGCAAAATTGAAATTCAAAAAATTCCCGCACACCGTCACGCCATCACTAATCAGGCGCCTGGCCGATGAAGACGACGAACTGTCCGAGGTGCAGCCCGATGCCGTTCCACCGGAGGTACGGGAATGGTTGGCATCGACCTTTACCCGGCAGCTCGCCACTACCCGGAAGCGGTCGGATGAGAAGCCTAAATTCCGCTCGGTGGCACACGCGATCCGGGCGGGTATTTTCGTCGATCGAATCTACCGGCGCATTTCCAGCACGGCGCTGATGCAGTTCCCGCCCGAGGTGGTCAAGGTGCTGAAGGTGAGTAACCGTGTTGCTTTCGATCTGTTAATTTTAGTGGCAGTCCATAAGATTTTGACATTTATCGATAGATTGAGATACTTATATAAAACCTTTTAGCCTGAAAGAACCTCTTCCTGTGTTACTGATTCCTGGTCGAGCCGTCTAGCACGTTGGGTTCCTCTATTCCTGGTGCCGGTGGAGTTCCTGAAAAGAACGGATTTCACTGCACAGTCGTCCGGCATCCGTAGTCTGTGCACGTATGTCGTCCGTAAGCAAAGTTACTGTCTCAGGTTCGTAGAGGACTACCGCTCTGATTAGCGTTTTGAACATCGTCAGCTTTGTGCGGCGGCGTATGCTCCTTGATCAAAGCGTCTTGCGGAGGGCAAAGTAGGCTCGATTTCCAGCTTGAATGCGTCGTTGGATCTCCTTACTCGTATTATTATCGGCGGTAACCAGAGATCCCAAATATACGAACTCATCAACCACTTCCAGCTCATCGCCGTTAACAGTCACTGTCCGTGGGAGGCAAACGTTACTTTCTCTGGAGCCTCTTCCTACCATAAATTTGGTTTCCGACGCATTGATTTGTAACCCTATCCTCCTACCCTCCGTTTTTAGTCTGGCATAGATTGCCTCCGCCGTCCCAAGGTTTCTAGTAATGATGTCGAGGTCGTCTGCGAAGACTAAGAGTTGGCTACTCTTACTGAAGATCGTTCCTCTCGTTTCGATGCTCGCTCGCCGGATCACACCTTCAATAGCGATATTGGATAACATACATCCTCTTGCCGCCACCCTCTGCTTAATTCGAAAGGACTCGAGAGTGTCCCCGAAACGCGCACGTAGCACATCACTCGCTCCAGAGTAGCTTTGATCAGCCGCGTCAGTTTATCCGGAAATCCGTACTCATGCATTATCTGCCATAGCTGTTCTCGTTCAACTGTATCGTATGCTGCTCTGAAATCTATGAAAATATGATGCGTGGGCACGTTGTACGTTGTGCTCACAGATGGCATTGTTGTCCTCTGTTGCAGGTCACTTACTTACTTATCCTAGTGCAAAGTCCCTTAGGATTTTACCTGCATAAACATGTTTCGCCAAGAAACTCGGTCAATGGCTGTCCGTCTCCAATTTTTCGACAATCCTACATTTTCCGGGTCTTGCTCGAACAAGGGGGTCTAACCATCGAGCACGCTGCGCACCCTTGCGTCTAGTACCAACCGGATTCGAGACGAACACCATTTTTGCGGGGTTGTTATCTGGCTGCGGCAGTTAGTGGCTCATTCTTCCCCTGCTAACAGATATTTGGTTTTAGACGTATTCACTACTAATCCGACCTTCACTGCTTCACGTTTGATTGAGTTTGAGTTTGATATACTGCTCAGCAACCGCCTGGAACGTCCTTCCGACAATGTTCACGTCGTAACAGATAAATTGGCTAGATTTATTAAAGACCATGACCCGTATGTTAAAACCCGCACGTTTCATAACATCTTCTAGCGCGATGCTGAACAGGAGACAGGAAATAGCGTCGCCTTGTCGAAGTCCCCTGCATGTTTTAAACGGGCTTGATAACGCGCCCGATATCCACACACAACACCGTACACCATCCATCGTGACCTTAATCTGTGTGGTCAGCTTCCGGAGAAAGCCATTTTCGTCCCACGAATCTACTTGTTAGCGGCGATAGACGGCGAAAGATGATCTGAGAAAGCACTTTGTAGGCGATGTTTAAAATGGTAATCCCTCGATAGTTCTCACACTCCAACTTGTCGCCTTTCTTGTATAATATTGGACATATTACTCCCTCCTTTCACTCCTCCGGTAGATGTTCCCAGATCCTGACTATCAGCCAGTGCAGACAGGTAGTCAACCTATCCGGGGCAATCTAAATAAGCTCCGCTGCGATGCCATTTTTGCTAGCTGCCTTGTTGTTTTTGAGCTGCTTGATGGTTTCGACCACTTCACTTATTGTGGGAATCGGCACATCATCATCATTCGTCATACTGATGTAGTCATTTTCTGTGCTGTCTTGGTATTCCATCTCCGCGCCATTGCTCATTGTAGTACTGCTTCCACCTGTCGATTCGTCATCCGTTCATCCGTCAAGATCTCTCCGTTTGTATCCCGACGTGTTTAAGCTCGCGGCACAAAACCTTTGCGGGATACGTTCATTTTCTTGTAGAATCTACGCGTTACACGTCCTCGCACTCCATTTCTTCCAAACGGTGCTTCTTATCCCGGAAAAACTAGCTTTGCTGTCTTCGTTTCTGCCTATATCGTTCCACGGTTTGACGGGCCCGCTGCTGCAGCATCAACGCCCGCGCTACATTCTTTTCGTCTAACAACTTCTGACATTTTCCGTCGAACCAGTCGTTACGTCGAATCGTTTCAGGCGAACCCAATGGCACCTACCGCTGCGCTTTTGATGGCTGCTTTAACGCTATCCCAACAGTCCTTGAGAGGGGCTTCGTTAAGTTCTCCTTACTCGGCCGTGCAGCCTCAAGGCATTGCGCGTACTCAATAGCGACATAAGGTAATTGGAGTCTTACCGGGCGACGATACTGAATGTTGATAACAAAGGAAAGTTTCTGGCGCACTTTAACCATCAAAAGTTAGTGGACATAATGAATGTTTGTGCCACGATAGGTTCTAACGTCGATGATATCCGAGTGCCTTCCATCAATCAAAACATAGTCGATTTACGAGTCTGTCTGTTGTGGTCTCGAAGTGTAGCGATATGGAAGACTGTGCCGGAAGTAGGTCAATGAGAGTGCAAGTTTCATACGTAAGCGGGAGTGCGCTGAACTTTCCAATTAACTGTCTGAATTTCTCCTCCTGGTCAACCTGAGCGTTAAGGTCTCCGAAGATGATTTTGACGTCATGTCTTGGGCAGACTTTCTAGATGCAGGCGATGCACGTTGATAATGCTAATGCTGAAGAAACTGCCTCTAATGCTCAACTTGCACATACGGTTATCGATTGGCCACCACCCAATCACGCCCTTTTGCATCTCGTCCATCACGATAAAAGCTGTACTCAGCTCATGTGTATGTATTCCCGCAGCTCTGGTAAATGGTATATGCATTTCTATACTAATGTTATGTACCGTAGACCCCAGCATACCTCTTACAGCGCTACAATGTCGAACTTGCGAGCCCTCAGTAAGTCGAAAAGGATGTGGCTCCTTCGCAGAAAATTAAGAGTGCAAGTCTCTCAATGTTCCATGTTCCAAGCTTCCAATCGTTAGCCCTATTTTCGTTGTCTTGGTCTATGCCGATTGTTCTGGCCCCTATTTACATTGTTTGTTTCCTGTACTACCGTGTACCCCCGTTGGTATGACCTTCTTTAATCTGAACATTTTTAATCTGTACCCCGGTGGTATGAATGCGTTCACATTAAAAACCGATCAAGCGTCACACACAATTGACGTAAAAGTTGACCGAGTAAATTGAAAAAAAGCAAAAAAACTTAATGCGTTTCCTCTTGCTCAAGAGCTTTGGCAATATAGCTCATATGGAACTTACCTTCCGCTAGCACTCAAAATAGACCATTTTAGTCGAAACTGCCGAGTCAATTGCCTCTTCTACAAACCGGACGTTTAGAATTCGCGCATGTTTGAAATGCTTTCAAAACGTTTGTTTTCGTCAAATCAAAACAACAAATTCATAGGGTGCGCGTCTTGCGCGTATATGAAAATGAATAGAGTTACCAAATATTCAGATTAAAGATGAACTCGTCCAATCTGAACGAGGTGTTTTTCATATTAGCGGGGGTTGAGTGTAGTATGTTTTATGGATGGCTTGTAAGGCCTGCACCAATCCCCTATGTCGTCGGGGAATCATCATGACAGTACTGTTTAGCATCCCACACGAGGACGATGATTCTCTCTTCTTTGTCAGCATACGCCCCTAATTTCCACTGGGGTTGGTTATCCAATCTTCGCTAAGATTGCTCGTAGCCCGACTGAAATCACGAGAATATGAGTTGCTGGATAACAGGCTGAGAACTACTATGAAGTTTGTTTTATGCATTATCCAGCCAGCCAGTCAGCCAGTTTAACATCAATGACATACAGCTTTAAAATGGACCAGCGCCTCTGTGGTTCAAAGGTACACGGGTACCAGTGAGCGACACGCCCTGGCAGGTGTTGTGGGTTCAAATCCGGTTATAATCTCTGATTACAGCTTGGTTCGACCCATGCACCTTCCAGCATTGGACAAAAGATAGGAGTCACAACGACAACTTGTTAAACATAGCTACATATTACCCCCCCCCCCCCTTCCTTTCCACCCTTCCCCTTCATTCCCGGAAAAAAAATCCTTCTTCATTACTTTCCCTTACCGTCCCTTCATCAATTGTAGAATCGTTTAAAAAAAAAATATTAATATATGCCTGCCCGCATTTCAAGGTCATGACTAAAGTCACGAGTTTGGTCAATTATCCTTTCTTGTAAACAGGGCATAGAACCCCATCTTTCCACTCCCCGGTAGTCGTTTCGTATTCCAAATCTTAACAATCACAACCAATTAATGCAAACAGTTGGCTGGCTTATATATCCGGACCAATGTGTTCCGCTCCAATGCTAGGCTTTCCTCCTACTCTATTCTTCTTCAGCTGCTAGACAACTTATTTAACTACGCTTATCGATGGGGCATCTCTCTGATGCATGCTACACCATTGAAGTCGCTTCCTTCACTATTACGGTTCCACTCAGTGTTCGTAGTATTGCTACTTGTACCACTTGATCTGTGGCTGTTTTAGTGGTACTCCAAATGGATCCTCAGTTTCATCCAGCTTGCCGTCTTCCGCAGTTTCAGCGTTGTTTCAAGCAATAACGCTTTGCTTTGGGCGACATTTGGTTACTTCAGTCGCGTTAGATTATTGTCCACAATAATACCTTGTGGGGGTGCATGGAAAGCTCCGAGGTAGCCAATTCATATATTTTTGGATAGAACTAAGTGTAAACTCGATTATCTGAACGATCTCAGGCAAAATTATAACCAACTTATAATCGTGTGGTACATTCATATTGCACCGAGATGATGTATCTATGCATACTGTCGATAATTGTAAGCGGTGGGTGCCATACAAGTGTCCTAGCGTTATCAAAACATCAGCACTCAGTCCAGGTTTGAACCCCATTGAACATCTTTTGAGATAATTTCGAAATTATAATGAGAAATAATACGATTTCTAATCAAAATGCCTTTAACCAAGCTCTTGTAAGAAAATGGTCAGCAATTCATACTGAGAATATTTAAGAAATTGGTTAATTTTATCCCAAACAGATTGAAACAGGTCATCTAGGTGCCTTAAAAACGGAAAGCGTTTTCCCTAAAAATTGCCATGCATCTAAATATACTTTAGTTAAACATTGTTTTAACATTGCAAAAATACTGAGCAATATTGTTAAAAGAAAAATATATGCGCTGCTGTGTCCAAATACTTTTTTGACCGACTTATCCATCGACGATATATCCATCATACCAGTCTGAAACTTGATGAATAAGAAATCATCTGTATTTTATGAAATAAAGTATTAAACAACCAACGGTTTAGAGTGACTACACATCTCTGCCAAGTATTAGTATTCAATTATTGTATTGGATGTAAAATTTTGATTTCCGGTCTCCATACTGAATCACACGCTTCAAATATTCACAGTCAGTTTTTAGCGCTTTTTAAATGAGTCACCATCCTGCTCGTCAAATCAATTTTAAATTCAAATTACAGTTTTCCGCCTATCGGCGGGATCGAAAATCTATTATCAGCAGCAGCTCGCTCAGCTATAAGGCTATAACACAAATTGCCAATGGAGCAATAGCCTATAAATAAAGCATAATTAAAATAGGATACTACACATGCGGAAAGGCGAAATAGCAAGGACAGTTTTTCGTGGCGTAAATTTTACAGCAGTGCATTGTTTTTGACTGAAAATTTGGAAATGGCATCGGTTAGAGGACCTTTCTTTTTCGCCACTTAAATTGCTATTTTATATTTATCGCCTCCGCACAGCTGTTCCAACGACATTCATAATTTAGTCAAACAAAGGAACGGATATAAAGCTTTTTTATAATAGTTTTTGCTGCACTTATTTTGAAAATTTAGGAACCAGCAGCCACCGTTCCAGATAGAAAGGTTATTTGAGCAATACTACCTTTTTGACAGAATCCTTTGGCTTTTGCACTAATGCGCTGCACTGCAATTAATTTGAGATTTTCGGATATAAAATATAACAACACAGCAAGTCGATTCGTAAATCTGTTTTATGGTTTGCGTTTATGCATGAGTAATTTTGATAATTTAGAAACACTTTAGATTACAGAGTTTCAATTTGTTTTCTACCGTCCGCTACTTTTGTTTCTCACTTGTTCTGGCTACGGTTACGAAAACCAAGAAGCAAAATAGATATTCCAGAAATTCTAATGCAACCTGCGCTCATTACACAACACATAAATCATATAAAAATGATTACTGAAACGGTACTTCCACTCAGTAACGACCTAAACAATAACGAATACTTCTCAGCTCGTAAAATATGTCAATAAAAGTGAATCACTTCCATAACTTAATAAGTTAAATACGGTACTTCTGCATAAAAGATTATCCGCTGGATACTTGTGCAGAATCATGCCGTCAGTTCTGCATCAAAAAGTTTGCATTTTTCCATTACCTCAGACTCGTTTTACTCCGGGAGGAGTAGGACCAACTTATGCGGTAGCTTTCTGTTTTGCCTGGCCTTTTTTTGTATCTCTTGAAATATTTGTGCTGTACTGTGAATGATGTAGTAAATACTAAGCTACTCCTTTCTTGCCTACCAGTAGTGCTGGTAGGACGGTTTCCAGCACCCGCGAGAGACCTAAGAGTCACAATGCAGACGAAGACTTCTTTGAAGATCCTGTACTTGCTGAATAACATATTTAAATGCATGTAAAATTTTGATTACGGTAGAGAAAGGAGAAAGAAGAGTAAGTTCATACAGTTTCATTTTGGACGGAATTAAACACGTGAACAGACACATAGTGTTAGGACAATTATGTACATTTAGACATCACGGCGAAGGTCCATCCATGGAGGTATTTTGTACATTCACGAAGTTGGTGATAAAATCACGTATCTGGTTTTTAGTTGAATCACCAATCTATTAGTGCCAACGGATCAACCTTCTCAAAAACGCACTATTATGAGGTGAGCGCAAAATGAATGATGATGGATATGGCTTTAGTTGAGTGCTTGCTCGGAAAGTGCGTTCTATGGAAAAACATGCTTCTAGGCGGTGTACAGAGATTTGCTGATTTTCATTTCACAGTGACTAGCATCGCCAGTAAGATTAATAGCTACCGCCATCGTACTCACCTTTTGAATCCATTAACCGGCTCCGCTTTGCCTCTGAAGTGCCACTGTACAGACTACCGAAGCCAGGCGACGAACTGCGATCTCCAAAACCGGTGCTGTTCTCTTGCTCTTCTAAAAAGCGATCCATATGATCCGTCAGCCCCGGATGCAGGTTGTACTTCTTCTTTTCCAGCCGAGCTTTGCTGGCAAACAGATCGTGCCGCTCGGTTTTCTTCCACAGATAGTAAAACTGCACTAGCTCTCCCACGGAACGAGTGCGCACCTGAAAGCATAAGAAATTTGATTATCAAAGCTTTTTTTACGCTTACAGTACTATCCACCTTTGACTGTTGAATCATGTGGAAATCTTTCCCGTGTATTCGCAATCCATTTTCAAAATTGCGACACTCTTCTTCGGACCAAATGCTCATTTGCTGCTCGGCTACGGGGACTGCATTTATTCGCTTCCTCCGTAGAGCTTCGTCGATGTTGTGCCCACACTGCTGCAGTAGGTACAGACCCTGTTCATCGTCTCGTAAATGTTTCCCCAGCGGAATGGAATACACACTGTTCGATTGGGGGGTTCCCGTATTGCTACTGGCTCCACTGGCAATTTTCAGCAAGTATTCCTCTATCAGATCTTCATTCAGTACCGTCGGATTCCAGAGAAGTTTGTCTTCGTTCTCGTAAGGCAATGCGTCATCGTACCGGCACAAACCTTCCGGTATTACCGCCTGAAAGTCGCTACCCACCATGATGGTCTTCTTAACCTCCTCGTCCGGAATGTAGTCGCCGTCCTCTTCGTCTTCGCTCTGTGCTTGTGCGTCAACTGGTTAAAGTAAAAAAAACAGCTTTATACATGTTTTAACGTTCCCTACCGAGCACCTACTTATCGGTGCGAACAACTGTCGCAGTTCCGAGTGTTCCTCGATTTCGTCCTCTTCGTCTTCTTCCTCTTCCTCGTAGAAGCCACCACCAGCCGATGCGACCTGTGTACTGGAATAACTACGGGCCCCATCCGTCGGATCCACACCGGTGCCCGTTTCGTCATCATCCTCATCGTCGTCATCCTCTTCCTCGTCCAGGGACGCCTTCGAAAGGGCTGCTTTCTGCTCGGTCTGGTAGAAGTTCTGCGCTTGCTGCTGCTGCTGTTGTTGTTGCTGTTGCGATTGCTGGCCCTGCTGCTGTTGTTGTTGTGATTCTTCGATGGGCATTCTGTTTCGAGATTCTGTGAACTACAGGGGAAATGGATGGTTAAAAGATTTTTTATAGAAACGTACCATATGCATTTTAGATGGTAATTTCCGTATCTGGCGATTAAATTTAAGAAGCTAAAACTGGTTGCGCTCTATCTCTATTCCTTTTATCCTGTACAGTTATTAAGGAGATATTTTATTATATTCCACCATTTTATTTTGAAGGGAGCGTGTGGTCTAAAAGGTAAGAGAGTAGTTTTGCCCTATTATTTTTGAGTTAAACCAGATTTTGTCAGAATCGGTATACACTCAAATCGCTTTTTACACGAAGAATATGTTCTGCGTATACTAAAACCGGGACAAAATAGGCGCATGAATACTAAATTTCGCGTAAAGAAGCGTAAATTTCAAAATTCGCTTAAATTCCGAGAGGATACGAAGGCAGCCTGATAGGCTTGAACTCTGCAGGTTACAGCCGTATTTTCAGATACTACTAAGGTTCGCTAGAAAAGAAATTTAGTTAATTTAGTCAAGTAAATTTTTAAATTGGCGTCAAAATAGTCGCTCAAAAATCCGAATACCGAGTACCGAATTCCAACAAGGAAACCTCTCTCTAGGGCAAGTTATAAGAGTGGTACTGGCTGGAGGAATGTAATGAAATCTTTTATTCATGGGTAAATTATATCTAATTCCACTCCCTGGTTCTAGGATGGAGGTTGGTGATGTAAAATAGCAAATTTTTTAATAGTATGTGTTCACTCAGGTTTCTGCTTTTGTTTTGAAATCTACTTTACCGACAATGAAGGGGATTGCCAAAACTAGTCGTACGAATGGTACTAACTCGAGGAGCATAATGAAGCCTCTTATCTAAAGGTAAATTATAAGTGGTTTCCGCACATCTTCTAGGAACCAAAGTGGTATCGACAAATACCAAACTCACTCTCCTGTAGCGAATGCTACAAGAGAACGAAGTGCAGAATACAGGAAAACCCCTGGACAATGGTTGAAAATACTGGTTCTAGCGATAATGTATACATCGAACGCCAAAATTCCGGCCAGAACATCCACGCCCAAATGTTTAATTTCATTTGAAGAATGCTTAAATGGCAATTCTGCGACATTTAAAGCTTTTCTAAGGCCTCTCCATAGGATCACTTGTGTTTCATCATCAAAGCCAAATTTCTTTCCCAGGAGCATCTTTTTGCTTCTACAAGTTGATTCAATAATACAATTTAACTAGTAACCATTGTTTGCCACTCCGGTGGAAAGTCGTTTAACAGAATTTCATTCGTGTCGTAAAACACAGATGTCATGCTCATGCCTTCTAACCAGGGTTTGAAAAGGGATCGCAAGTTGAATGTGACTGCCGTGAATGCGAACTTTCCGCATTCAAACTCCGCTTTTTGAACGATCATTTGACTGTTTTTCTTATCCAGTCAATCTGCCGCTTGCGCTGCTGCCGTCTGACAATTCATGCGGCATCTCAGCAAAAGCAAACAGTCAATCTCCCGTTTTGCTTTGCGCTTTGAGAATATAAACTGCAAACTGACTGGAAGCATACGGTGACGTATTTTTTCGTTTCTCTTTTTGTCTCCAAATCGGCTGCTCACAGTAATAGTTTGTCACCCGGACGTCGGACCGACGCAAGCAAAATATTCGTTTGTATTGGACGGAGTCCGACCGACTTCTTCCATGCACATGTAGTGGTTGTTTTTTTGTAGTATTGAATCATACGATTGTGCGGTTGCTTTTCGTTAGCGTGGTGATTGCCAGTCATTTGACTGTTTTGCAGTCATTCGCTGCTCCAAACGGTAAAGGCAACTTGATCGAAACGAAAATGTCAAAAAGCTTTAGAACACGTTCATTCTGTTGCGTGCAGTCGGCGTTTGACTGAGCAAACTGCCAGTTGTGTTATGCATAGCGTTCGTATTCTATGCATAGCGTTCGGCCTCTAAACGTTTAAAAACAGAGTTTTATAAACATTAAATTTGTTTTTATTCGCCGTTTAGAAAAATAAACGAAGCGTCATTTATAGTAGCCTTCAATATTCCAATTCGTACTGATTCGAATGTCATGTGTTAATGAGTCAGTACCAGTGCCAGCAGGCCTCCCGAACCTATGGATTCCTGTAATTACATAAAATAGTAACAACGTTTATTTTGTTTCTCTTTTCCAGTGCTTGGACGACTGGTCGTTCGATGTGTTTGCCCTGGCCGAAGCCGGCAACTGCCAGCCGGTGAAGTACCTCGGTTACGACCTGCTGAACCGGTACGGCACCATTCACAAGTTCAAGATACCGCCGGCCACACTGGAAACGTTCCTATCGCGCATCGAAGAAGGCTACTGCCGCTTCCGTAATCCGTACCACAACAATCTGCACGCGGCCGACGTTGCACAAACCGTACACCATATCCTCTGCCAGACGGGGATGATGCACTGGCTGACCGATCTGGAGATCTTCGCCACGTTGCTAGCGGCCTTAATACACGACTATGAGCACACGGGGACGACCAACAATTTCCACGTGATGTCTGGTTCGGACACAGCGATGCTGTATAATGACCGTGCCGTGTTAGAGAACCATCACATCAGTGCGGCGTTTCGGGTGCTGAAAGAGGACGACTGCAACGTACTGCAGAATCTCTCGAAAGAGGAATATCGCGAGTTGCGGTCGCTGATCATTGACATGGTACTAGCGACCGATATGTCCTTCCACTTTCAGCAGCTGAAAAACATGCGCAACCTGCTCACGCTGGCCGAGCCGCAGGTGGACAAGTCCAAGGCGCTCTCGCTGGTTTTGCACTGTTGTGATATTTCTCATCCGGCCAAACGCTGGGACATCCATCACAAGTGGACGATGCTACTGCTCGAGGAGTTCTTCCGGCAGGGCGATCTCGAGCAGGAACTCGGGCTCCCCTTCAGTCCACTGTGCGATCGTAACAACACGCTGGTGGCAGAATCACAGATCGGTTTTATCGAATTTATCGTCGAGCCAAGCATGGCTGTGTGTGCCGATATGTTAGAAATAGTCTTAGCACCGATAGCACCAATCGCAATGAATAGTAGTAATAGCAAAAACAACAATAACAATAATACTAGCATTAAAGGAAGTAATACTCTAAGTGTACCAAGCAACAACAACAACAATAACAACAACAACAGCAGCAGCACTAGTAATCACGTGAATGCAAGCAATGAAGCAATAAGCACTGGTGGCGGTGGAACAGGAGGAGGAAGCGATAGTGGTACGGCAGGTGGAGGTACCGCCATCGAACCGGCCGACAAGCCAAAAGCGAAACAGGATGTTAAAAATGGAGCAAAGCCAGATCGATTCGAAATCAAGAAACCGTGGATCACCTGTCTGGCAGAGAACAAAAAAATCTGGAAAGAGCAGGCCCAGAGAGGTAAGTTTCAAGCGGACAGGAAATTCACCTTACTCTAAGTTAGAAAATCATAAATCATTAAAAAATGCTTTCAATTTTATTTTCCAGATGCCGAAGCTCGTGCTGCTGCTGCGGAAGCTGCGGCAAATGCTAGCCTGGAGGATACGACGGCAGACGGTAACGACCCAAATGCAGCCCAGGAGGCCACCCAGGAGGAGTAATTTGTTTTGTGGATCAACCGCTCTTTACTACCGTATACCTACAAAAGTGAGGCATACCTATTTCTATAGAGACCAGACCAGCAAAAGCAGACTACCTAAAAGAAAATTTAAACAAAAAAAATATTATAGCAAATTAGCAAAACCAACCACAGCAACCAGTAGTACTTTTGATGGTATTTTTGTGCGCGAGAGAATCAAAAGACAGTGCAAATGGGAACACTGTTTACTATGCGTAGAGAAGTAGCAAAAAAACAAAAAAAAAGATAGCGTAGTTTAAACTTAGATTATAGACCACCAGAAAGAGGAAAACTAAAATCCCAACTTGCATGACTTATATTGCAATCAATGTTACTAGGAGAAAAAAAACAATCTTTCTAAAAATCTAACAAGGCAAAGGAACACAACATTGGGATAGTATTTACAATCTCTATGCATACAGATACCCTCTAATGAAATGCACGTAAAAGTAAGTTATAAGGCAGAGCCATGCTGGCACCCATTGACAATTGGATAGAAAAATATGCTGTAAGGAATCTATTTTGAAAATTATAACGTCTAGATCTGCATCGTACAGAACAATAGCAAATGGATTTCTTTTAATTTGGAACAGCCTCTTCCGTTCGAACCAAGATGAATAAAGTTCCGAGAAAGAAAAGGACGCAGTTGAAACTGAAACTAAAGAAGTCTCTCTATATACAATCATAGATTAATCTAAATAATAATTATTTAGTTTTCCAATCTTTTGCGTATACGTAGGTAATACACCCACACACCGAGTAAAGAACCAAGAAAAGTAGAATAAAATAGGCTTCTGCCGGAAACACGCGCAGAAACAGATTAAATCCGAACTACTGTATAGTAACAGCTTGCCGAAATGGTTGCATTATAATTTCCCGTGAACCCACGCGCAAAAACGCACCATCCCTCCGCCTGTAATTCTGACTCCCGGTTCCTCGTTTGAAGAAGCATAATTGAAAATGGGTGAGACCATTCGGTTGCATCTGAGCTGCGGGCTGCGGCGTCTGTCCGAACGCCACGAGTGAACTTTCCCGTTTGGGCCGTTTACCGAAGGCCGGCATTTAGTCGGAGGCTTACCAACCAGCTTGAATTCTAATTAGTGATCGTGAAGCCAAACTTGTGGAGCGCGATGCAATATCGTTTTTTGGTTGCACCTACTCAAATGCACTACACTGGAAACTTAAAATCCATCCAAGCATCGCCCCAGTTCGGGTTGGTTCGGACGGACGATAAGAAGATTACACGTGTTTCAAGCGAAAAAAGTTATTACCTTCGAGTGAAACAGTTGAAAAAGTGGTAAATGGTTTTGTTCGTTCAGGATCCATGTAGCTTCGCTAGCCGGTTGAATTCGGAAAAGGGAAAGCCATTCACAGGTGGCTGCAATAGGGAATCGATACTGAAAAGAATCATGGAAGCGGAAGAGTTAATGTTTCAAAGAAATAATAGTTGATTGCGAAAATATTTTCCCGAACAGAGCTGAGCGAAAATTCAATCCAAAACTCTGCACTACCGCACTAGGGCCGTGCCAAAGTTTATCCGATACGGTTGGTGTTTGTTGAGAATGTCACAGCATAAACTTTGGCGAAAAAGTCAAAAGTTCGGCGAAAAAGTCAAGAGTGAATTGCAACCGGTAATTTCGTTTCAAGTTTCCGAATGAATGTCACCGGAAGTAATTGGTTGACAAAATGGAATAAAAATAACAAAAAGTTTTGTTGGTTGTTTTTTCCGGAATTGTGTTTTGAAATTTCACCAAACACGAGAGGAAGATACTATAAAATGGAACTTCCTATTGCATTCGCAAATAAAGTACAGCATTTGTTGTGGACGTTTTACAGAAAACAAACTAACGCACAGAGAAATTTTCTAAAACCAAACTCAAAAACTAACGAACAGTACTTAAATATAGGTAATCTGATCATTCAAAACTTGATCCATGGCAGAAAAAAATCGGATTTAAGGTCGGAGCACAAGTTTCACTTTGAGTCAAGACCAACTATTTAATAGTTTCGAATTTTTGTAGACGGAATTGACCATTGATAATTCATAGAGATTTGACGATTAAAATTTGTAAAAAATATAAAATAGTAGGAACACGTATAACCAGGAGGAGCATATCACAACTTTCGACTACATCTAGTATTATTTACAAATGTGGGCTGTAAATTCCTTCGACTAACATTAAGTTGCCACAGTGTTCTATTAGGTGTCCTGACATGGCATCATTTGTAACATAATGGTCCACTCATTAAAGCTTCTTCAATTCAAGATGTATCCGTTTCCCAATGGTAAAAACTTAAATTTTTTAGTCATTTCGAGTTCACGAGTTGTTTTCAAATTATGCCTAACATTAAACAAGTTAGAGCAAAAAGTTAGTCTCAGTTGCATTTTTCGCGCTTCTTTTTCAAAGCTGAAAAAACGACTGAAAAGATTAAATCATGATAAAATGTTACTAGGAAAGCGAGCAACGCAAGGAAACACTATATATTCTTAACATTTTCCTCGAATCAAATTGATCTATAGAGTAAAGAAAAAAAACACTTCATATACACAAGCATCTGTGCGAAAAGAAAAAGAAAAATAATAAAAAAAATTATATCTAAATCCGCCCTATTAACCGCTGCAAGCATGTTCTATTTATAAACGAAAAAACAAAAGAAGAAGGAACGAAATAAAAGCTGTGCTTTTGTACATAGGAAGAAAAATAAAACTTTTTCGCCCCCTCCAGTTGAAGCAGGAGTGAAAGAGAATGAGAGAGAAACACAACAGTAACTCATCTACGATTCAACAACACCTTCTTGTTATCTATTTTTCCCAAAAATCTCTCTCTATATATACATACATATAAATATATCGGTAAAGAAGACCATTTTATACTCGAAATAACTGACACACTGTGTATTGGCAAGCTCAAGCTAATGGCCTCCACTACATGCATTTATCCAGGCTATAACTAAGTAAACTTAACAAATTCGAAACTATAATGACATTTTTCCTTTTTTTTAGAGAAAAAAAATAATAGAAATCACTCTTAACGCATTGCTAAATAAAATGAAATAATCACATACACAGACTCACTCACTCACTCACTCACTTACACACATATAGGACACACACACCCACAATCTAGAACAAATTTGCATAGTTTTTTTCCACACCGATTCGAATGGCGCGCAGTAAAATCGACTTTAATTTGCACAAAGTGTTTAGCCAAGCATGTAGTTCTCTAGTAGTCAGAATAACAAACAAAGCAAACAAACAAACAAACAAACAAAAAAAGAAAATTCTATCTAGTTGAGTTTTTGTTTTCAGTTGGAGATCGTAATTTATAATTGAATGATAAGCAAAAACAATAAAGAAAAATAAAGATAGTACTAAATGGTGTAAACAAACTGCAGTGGAGTTTTATTTCGCTAAAGCACAACCACAGATGTGGGTATGGGATGAAAACTGAGTATATTCAATGATTAGAAAATTCGCCGCTTGAATATTTACATCGAACGCTTGCAAACATGTGCAGCAAACCATGCGGTTATGAACATCGACGATGACAATAGCCGCTCAACAAAAGTCCAAAGTTTTCTCACTCATTGTAATCAAAACGCAAGTTTTTGCTTTATCACAATGAGCAGAACAGTTGTGAAATTCATCCATACAAAGAGAAAGAGATCAAAAATCAAAGAGAAGCACTTTTCTCATTGTGTTCTTTAAAGGAGAGAGGCTCTCAGAGAGATTTTCGATTTTATGCTCAGCAGCTGCTGTAGATGCAGGGTTAAAAACGCAACAAAAAGATCCGTGTCGAAAAGCAGTGACTCCAAAATCGATTGTTATCACATGCATTATTCGATGCATCGATATATTTAAAGTGTTAACATTTTGTTGCACATCACTGAGCCGATTGCACAGTGTGCTATATTTTGAAGATAGTGAAGGCAAAACAAAATAGAGAAGAACACATCGCATTAAAACTGAGCAAAGCGCAAATATTCCTATTCTCTATTTTTCTCTAAGGAAGAATCACCCTTGGTTTGGAGAGTAAACCCGAAAAAGCTAGCCCAATTAAGTTAATTTAAACTTTTAACCAAATTTTTAAAATCTTAAAATTTTTTATGTTGTTGATTGTTTTTTTTGCGCAAAAAGTATAGGTAGTAAACTGAAAACAAATATGTTGTAATCAAAAAAGTGGACTTGTAAACATAAGAAAATTACCGTAATGAATTCATTTTATTTGGAACCGTCTTAATATTGCCAACATCTATACTGCTTTATAGTTCACAGTCATGAGTTGTGCATGAGGACACGCACGACTGCAAAACAACTGTCCTGTACTCTAATAATCAGCTGCGAAATCTATCGATAAAGAAGCGTCAAGTCTTAGAAAGGACGTTTATTCGCAGGGCTTTGCTTTGCTTACGATTTAAAGTGAACTTTCTATTACGATCCTGTGTTATCTGGGACGATGTTGGTCTAACAAGCTAGTCATCATATGTTCGAATCTCAGCTGAGAAATGCTGTTAGAGTCAATTGGATCATAGCACTAGCCTCGTAATTGTCCTGCTCTCTAAAGGCTGGCTGCAAAGGCTGTTACTTTTCGGTGAATATCAGCGTCAACAATTTTTTTGAAAATCAAGTTGCCTAATTTTCTCTAACTTTAATTTCTTGCTTTTGATTTTTGGAAAATTTGTTGCCATAAACCCGGTATTATTACTAGACCATTACAAATTATTAGACCATTACAAATATTTAAAAAGTTTTTGTCCCTTCGGTGTTGGGCCACTGAAGGGGGGGGCCGAAAAAAAAACAAAGAGAATTTTTTATTCGAGCAAAAAAAATGGATTTTAGGCATTTTTATTTATAGTTTAAACGTGAACCAAATCTATTCTTGCTTTTAATATATACGTTGTTATTTTCCATGCAAAAATCTACAAAAAAAAGACAAAAACGAAAGAAAATTTTTTTGGCCGATTTTCGGAAATTCCGCTATTTGAATTTCCGTTTCTATTTCATGCTACAAGCGTTAACTCGTACACCAATATTTCAAGCTTTTAAGGCTATAGAGCCCACATACAACTGATTTTATAAAAAAAATTTAACTTATATCCTACAAATTATTTTTTTGCTTGCCCCCCTATTTTTCAAGCCAACTTCTAAGGGGGGGGGGGGTGACAAAAACGTTAAAAATGATTTTCAATGGCAAAAATGATAAGGTGCAAAAAGAAAACGCTGCATTGTGGCTGACTGTGAGAGTGATAGCTTTCAATGTGGGAGAAACAGACTCGGGCCTATACGTTTTTAAGAAAGAATTGAGAGAACTGAGGTGGAATCATCGGAAAATGTTTAAGAACATATTCGGGAACAATTTAAATATTTGCTAAAATTTATTTTGTTAACTATTGTCAACTGCTGAGCAAAGTTTAGTCATTCTTTAGTAATTTGCCTTAAGATAGACAGGAAAGATATAGACATAGATATGCTTCTGTAAATACGAACTATTATTGTAAATATATATTTATTAAAAAAAAAATGGCCTTATTACCGAACTAAAAAAAATTGGAATCGCCAAAAGAAGCAAAACCTTAGGCTAAAGGTCTTTCTAAGACTTGACCCTTCTTTATCAACAGGCTTCGCAGCCGGCTGTTAAAGTACAGCACAATTACGGGGCTAGTGCAACGATTCTACTGACTCTTTCTAGCAGCACCGCCAAGCCAAGATTCGAACATACGACGACTGGCTTGTTAGACCAGTCTCAAAATCACCAATTTTCACCAGAAAATTCCAATGGAAATTTTTCTTCTTGGACATGGCTAGTTTTAAAAATCAATAACTGAACCAAGTCAGCGTTTAACAAATTTTATAACATATATTTTTTGTGCGAAAAAGTAAGTGAAATCTTCCCAGTAATCCAAGATAAATATTGTCTGGAAGAAGTTTGTCACAACATTTTCTACAGTGGAAGCAGCCTTTACAGAAAAGCTATGTTCAGCTTCATAATACTTCTTGGAGAACTATGTTTCATCACATTTTTGGGTAGCTTTGATGTCAGCACCACCTTTGGAACATCCCGCTCCAAAGTGGCGAAGCATCCACTGTGACATTTACTGTTTTCCGCTCCACGGAAACCACCGTAGGCCCGCATTCCAGCGATTCAGCAATTCAGCGATTGTCTTCCAGCTGGCATTGTTAAACTCGCTCGTCCACTGTCCGTCCGAGTAGCATACGCTGTATACTTCCTTTTTCGGAATCCGAACTAACCTATTGAGGATAATCGTCTTTAAGAGTTCGAAATGCTGGATCCCCCGAAAGCTATCCGACTTGAAAACAACTTTAGCTTCTAAATCTTCCACCGTCGTACGACCTTTGATCTTCGTCATAATGTTGCAAATCGAGCGAGAAGCAAACGATGCTTACTCGCATTCAACGCTTACTCCACCGACGCAAGCTTACGATGAACAACCGCCGTTGCTATGTGCAGACATTTTGCTTCTCGTGAACACACAGCATTGTAGCGTCTTGCTGCATAGCCTGCTCATAAGGCAAACGACCCATGAGCAGCCAGCAGAGTTTGCATTACAAAAGTTCTTTTCTTCTTCATCTTACGCCCTCGATTCTACACGCGAGCCCTTAGTATGAGCGAGTGATTACCCAACAAACATTTTTATTTAGGAGTAGCTTTTTCAACTATTGTACAGCTAAAACTAATGGAACCAGCGCTTAATAAGCTGCTATACAACAAAAATGTTCCTTGGGTAGTATCAGCTGCTCGGGCTGCAAATGACGAGCGAGAGTGACGACCGCGGCTGTTAGCTAAAGCATACTCGCAAAAACTCGTCGCAGTGCATGAGTAAATAAGAGCGAGAGTCCGAAAGAGATGCTTATTGCGGCATGTCCATTAGAACGAGTACACCTGTGTGAGAAAATTAGAACACATGAATGTGGGCTTTACAACACAAATCGTTGTTTTTGCTCTGTTGAAGGGGCCTTAAGAGCCCCCTCTGATCTAAAAGAAATAAAACGAAGAATGATTTAAACTTCCCACCGACCTTAACGGTGGTCAAAATTAAAGGCTCCATATATTTTCTCAAAACAAAAAGGTTTCATTCCTTAATTCCAAAGAGGAGAGAGCCCTCTCCTACTATGCTTAGTGAGTGCCACCTGCGACATTCCCGCTGTCCAATTCTGGCGAATGCTAATTTCCACTCCGCATGCGAGTTCGCTTGTCCGTTCGCTCTCGCAAGAGTTCATTTCGCATGCCTCACATGCGTTGATAAAAAAATTCATAAACACAGTTAGATTATATGGAGCGTGTCGCTCGCATTTTCTGTACTTAATCTGCGCAGGCAACCCTTAGACGTCAAAGCGGCTAGCGATAGCGACAAAGTCGGCCAAATCGCCCAGCTCAGTGCGAATTGTATATGTTTGTTTTTCCGGGCACACAAGGCATACGAAACAGAAACAGTTTTGATATGCATTTTATGCGGCCTTAATTGCACACAGTAACCATTCTTAGTAGTGTTATTTTAAGCCGATGTTGAGCGTTCTACTTTTTCCTAATCAACACGGTTCATTTAATTTAACTTGGCCTGACTTATCCGGGATTTCATCCTCCGGATTCAGGCAAGATTCGCGTAATTAGGATGAGTAGCGGGCAGGGTCGCTACACTGTTTTACCTCCCATTTCAATGCAACCCTGGCTGGCCCTAAACGAACGCACGAAGGTTATTGAGAAGACAACTTGCACGAAGGTTGCTGAGCGTCTCGTTCCGCCAATAAACTAAGCGTCGATTGCTCCTCGGATCCAGTTTCCTCGGCATGGTTTTCTTACATGCCCTTATCAGGAATATCTTAACGAAGAGATCCTTGTCAAAGGTAGTCATTCGTCGTCAAGGGTGCTCCCTAGCTGTAAGCGAGCAAATAGTTGTGGGTTCGAATCTCAGTAGAATCAAGGCCATTCAAAGTCAAGCAACCTAAGCAAGGGTAATTCTTATGCGCCCTTCATGCATAATTCGACGTTTCATCCTCCTGACAGTACAACATAGCCCTCGTTAGGGACTGTTATAACTGGAGATAGTACTGGCTTCGAAAAACGAGTCGGTATAGTCAAACAAGCCCAAAAAATTGTGCCGAATGTGTGATGGATTACCAACGATTGAAAGTTAACGGTTTGAAAGACTCCTTTTTCATTTGCAACCAATTTCTTCGAATAGGAATAAATTTCGTGTTTGCTTCGATATAACCTAACGAAGACAAGAATAAAGTTGCTTTATATCGGGGTATTACTCCCACTTGGCAAGATTACGTCGTCAAATTTGCACTGTGGCTTCAGTGAACTTCTCAGTTCCTCTTCTATCGTAATTTCGTTAAGATATTTGCACTCAACCTCGATTGCTTGGCGAAGGAGTTTCTTGAATGCTACGTCCATGACCAAGGGATCCTCTTGCAGCTTGCAGGCTGCATTTCTGGCTTTAGGTCGCATACGCCATGCAAAAGGGTTGATTATGCGACCTTCTGAAAACTAAAGCTAGATTTCTCCCTTTTGGATGCACCTAGCCCTCATCACTTTTTCACCGGATTCCGTCAACCGCTGGTCTAACGTCGTACATATATTCGAATTTCGGCTGGGAGAGGCTGGTAGAGTCAATAGGATCATATCACTAGCCCAGTATTGTCTTGTACTGTAAAGTCAGCTGTTAGTCTTATAAAAAACAGGGAAAGTTTCGATAACGGCTTTTTTGCTGGCCATTTGTCTTTTGACTGTACGCCATCCGCCATCCTTTTGCTTTTCTTTACTGGATGTTTCGCTCTTCCTTTATTCGAAGGTGGATGGAAATCCGGAGATCCTCTCAACGTCTCCGGTACATCAACAACACTCTTGTTCGTAATTTCGCCTAGTGTATTTTCAGCATAGTTCTATCCCTAAGATAATTCTGCACGCCTTCAACGGCTTCCGTAATGGCTCGGCGCTAAGGTCAACTTTCGGTTTAATCTCAATGATTCCACCTCGAGGTATGGTATCACCTGCTAGCTTTGGATTGACGTAAGCATCTAATTCAGCACTGTGGTACTAAACCCTGCTGTTCACTCTTCCAGAGACTTGCTGGTATTGCTAGTATTTGACAGAGTCACCGTTAGTAGTGATCACTACAGCTCTTTCCACTCCTGCAAGTATGTTTGCCACTCCTGTTTTAAATCTTTGTTTAAAAGCTGGCAAATTATGTCAGTAATCTTGGAAAAATATTATCTGGAAACATTCCCGCAAAATTTAATCCCGGAAATCTACGACAGTGGAAGAAAAGTCGGAAAAAACCATCTGTATGCCAACTTAAAGAATTTTTCAAAAATATTTTTTTTGTTCGTTTATGAATCTATCAACCAAATTTTTTTTTGACAAATTCCGGAATGCATCCCAATTTTGTCATGCCGATAAGCTCTAACAAGTAAAAAAATCAGATTCTTGGCAGCGCCGTGGCGTGCCATTGGTCAGACTGGCCCCTCAAAGGGCACTAGCAAAAAGGAGTGCCTAAAAGGGCATAAACTTCTTCAAGGCACTGGCAATAAGTACCTATAGCGTCGCTATAATTAAGGGGAATCATAGACCCAGAATAACCCAGGAGTACTCCATGTACAATTACATTATTTTTAATTCTAATGCGAATGTTAATATTGGAGAAAAAAGTGAGACGAGAAGCAAAGAGGCGCTAAATCGGGTCTTTACCAAGCACACCAGAACAACACGCTACGGTTCTGACTCTTGATCAGCCTGTTCCTTATATTCGTTTGGATAAGTAGTACCAACTTACTTACCTTACATAGAGAGCCAAAAATCGAAACTCGGCCAATGTTGGTCGTCCTGAAATGAGGATTATTATAGCGTATATCGAAACAAAACTGCATGCTTATTTACCGATTATCGCCAGCAGTAATGTTGTTTTTAGATGTTTTGTTTATCACGAACACGACGCTCGCAATCTCTGTACACTCTGAAAACCAATTATTTGTGCCACAGCCTAGTTAGGCAATAAAAGAAAATAAATTCTCTGCACGAATCCGCACCCTGATTTCCGGTTCACTCAACAGGAAAATTTCATCACTAAAAAGCTTTCAGATACGAAATAAACACTGTGCCATTGTTGTACACCACAAATATTCTACAAAAAATCTTTTCGACAGCAAGAGTTTTCAAAAACCTGGCATAAAATTAAAAATGTAAACAGAAACCAAATTTTTTGCCTCTCAGTTCACTCTGTTGTATGTGCTACTGTCAAAAATAAGTGGCGCTCGCGTCCGTGATTTGACAATTCGTGTGAGGGGTTCGCAAAATTTCTCAATTTAATCAGAGATATACACTGAACCAAGTATTGAAGTAAAAGTTATTTGAATATAGGGAAGGCAAGATGGGCAAGATGGGAAAGAAGGGCAAGATGGAAAAAGAAGTCAAACTCATAAGTTGATTAAACTAAAAGCCACTCTAGTGTCAGATTAACAACGCAAAATGCGGTTTGTTTCATTAAATGATTATCACAGTAGTCTAAATAGTCATAAAAAGGACAATATTGCCCCTTTTATGACTATTTAGACTACTGTGATAATCATTTAATGCAACGTACCGCATTTTGCACTGTTAATCTGACACTAGAGTGGTTTTTAGTTTGATCTACTAATGATTTTGACTTCTCTCCCTTCTTTCCCTTCTTTCCCTTCTTTTTCACTTCATTTTCTTTGAGCGAAATCGTGTGCGAGATTCGACTGTGATAATCGTGTAAATCAGGGTAGTCTAAATAGGGGCAAATGTCGCAATATTACATGTCCAGCTTTCCACGAGCGATAATGGCAGATATTGAGCACAAGTGGGCACAATCTTTTGACATTCATTAGAAGAGCGTCGAGTTCGCCCTGACAGAGTTACTATGAATACATTCACGATTGTTTGTTGTTCGAATGTAAAAATGTAAACATTGTTCAATTTTGCAGATCAGCTAAAGAGGAACATAATTGAACGGACAAGTTTTACGGATTGAGGCTTCGAAGTTTTCGCAAACTTCAGGAAGAATGTCCAAATACGCAACGCAAAGTTTCTTATCAAGTAAAGACGCTGTTCGAGAGCAAACTTAACAGCGGCTCGACCAACATGAAGTTAATGTTTGCGTTAATGTGTAATGTTTTGAATGTTTAATTCTCACGATTGTGAAAAAGTATTCTGAGCCAGTGCCTTCACCAAATTATGGCCGCAGACCACTATAAAAGTTTGAATCCGTTTAGTTATGTTCCACTTCAGCTGATCTGCAAAATTAAACAATGTTTACATTGCTACACTCGAACAACAAACAATCATGGATGTTTCCATAGTAACTCCATCAGGGCGAACTCGACGCTCCTCCAATGAATGTCAAAAGATTGTGCCCACTTGTGCTCAATATCCGCAATTATCGCTCATGGAAAGCTGGATGTATTTATTGTCAATTGCAAGGAAAATTGTACCATCCAAAGTGCGATATCGCTCATAAAAGTGCTATTTTGCATTAAATGGTTTCGGTATCTTCGGCGCACTTTTTTGTTATCTTCCAAGCAATAAGTGCGCCGAAGATACCGAAATGATTTAATGCAAAACAGCACTTTTATGAGCGATATCGCACTTTGGATGGTACAATATTCCTTGCAATCTATACCTATAAAGAAGGATTTCTGTCTGTCTGTCTGTCTGTCTGTCTGTCTGTCTGTCTGTCTGTCTGTCTGTCTGTCTGTCTGTCTGTCCTGTGTTCCTTATAGAATCAAAAACTACTGAACCAATCGGCATGAAAATTTGCATGTAGAGGTTTTTGGGGCCAGGAAAGGTTTTAGTGATGGTTAGAGACCCCTCCCCCCACTAAGAGGGGGGGCTCCCATACAAATGAAACACAAATTTCTGCATAACTCGAGAACTAATCAAGCAAATAGAACCAAATTTGGCATGTGGGTGTTTTCGGTGACAAGAATTTATTCTAGGGTAATTTGAGACCCCTCCCCTCTTTATAAGGGGAATTATAACTCCTCTCCCCTTTAAGAGGGGGGGTTTCCATACACATTTCCTCATAACTCGAGAACTAATCAAGCAAATGGAACCAAATATGGCATGTGAAAGTTTTCGAGGGCAAGAAAATTTTCTATGTTGAATTAGGACCCCTCCTCACTTTAAGAGGGGGGGCTCCTGTACAAATGAAATACCAATTTCCTCATAACTCGAGAACTAATCAAGCAAATGGAACCAAATTTGGCATGTGTGTGTTTTTGGAGACAAATTTTTTTTCTATGATGAATTGGGACCCCTCCCCACTTTAAGTGAGGGGGGGGGGGGCTCCTATACAAACGAAATACAAATTTCCTTATAACTCGAGAGCTAATCCAGCAAATGGAACCAAATTTGGCATGTAGGTGTTTTTGGTGGCAAGAATTTTTTCTATGATGAATAAGAACCTCTCCCCACTTTAGGAGGGGGGACTCCTATACAAATGAAATACAAATTTCCTCATAACTCGAGAACTAATCAAGCAAATAGAACCAAATTTGGCATGTGGGTGTTTTCGGTGACAAGAATTTATTCTATGGTAAATTGAGACCCCTCCCTCTTTATAAGGGGAATTGTAACTCCTCTCCCCTTTAAGAGGGGGGGCTTCCATACAAATTTCCTCATAACTCGAGAACTAATCAAGCAAATGGAACCAAATTTGGCATGTGAAGGTTTTCGAGGGCAGGAAAATTTTCTACGGTGAATTAGGACCCCTCCCCACTCTAAGAAGGGGAGCTCCTGTACAAATGAAATACAAATTTCCTCCTAACTCAAGAACTAATCAAGCAAATAGAACAACATTTGGCATGTGGGTGTTTTTTTGGTGACAAGAATTTATTCTATGGTGAATTGAGACCCCTCCCCTCTTTGTAAGAGGAATTATAACTCCTCTCCCCTTTAAGAGGGGGGGCTTCCATACAAATTTCCTCATAACTCGAGAACTAATCAAGCAAATGCAACCAAATTTGGCATGTGAAGGTTTTCGAGAGCAAGAAAATTTTCTATGGTGAATTAGGACCCCTCCCCACTTTAAGAGGAGGGGCTCCTGTACAAATGAAATACAAATTTCCTCATAACTCGAGAACTAATCAAGCGAATTGAACCAAATTTGGCATATGTGTGTTTTTGGAGACAATTTTTTTTTCAATGATGAATTGGGACCCCTCCCCACTTTAGGAGGGGGGTCCTATACAAACGAAATACAAATTTCCTCATAACTCGAGAACTAATCCAGCAAATGGAACCAAATTTGGCGTGTAGGTGTTTTTGGAGGCAAGAATTTTTTCTGTGATGAATTAGGACCTCTTCCCACATTAGGAGGGGGGGCTCCAATACAAATGAAATACAAATTTCCCCATAACTCGAGAACTAATCAAGCAAATAGAACCAAATTCGGCATGTGGAGGTTTTTGGAGGCAAAAATATTTTCTACGGTGAATTAGGATCCTTCCACACTTCAAGAGGGGGGGCTTCTACACAAATGAAATACAAATTTCCTCATAATTCGAGAACTAATCAAGCAAATGGAACCATATTTGGCATGTGGGTGTTTTTGGAGGCAACCATTTTTCCCATTATGAATTAGGACTTCTTACCTTTTTAGGAGGGAGGGGGCTCCCATTCAAACGAAATACAAATTTGCTCATAACTTTAGAACTAATCAAGCAAATGGAACCAAATTTAGCATGTAGGAGATTTTTGAGTCTTGAATTTATTTTCTGATAGTTAGAGACCTCTCACCCCTGTGGTAGGGGGATATGAACTCTCATACAAATAAAACAGAAATTTTTGCGAAACTCAAAAACTAATCCAACTCGAGAAATTCGAGACTCTTCCATAAAACATTAATCAATAACAAGACCACAAAAACTATCTATAGTAACACTAGATCATTCAGGACGAGCCGGTCGCGAGTGTTGCCGGTGACCCGCCGTCGGAAGCGCCGCCCACTGGGGGGCTTGCAAAACTCGAGATAGTGACAAAGATCATCCGAGATTCATGATTTATGTACAACACAGGTTAATTTGTGGCAATACGAAGTTTGTCGGGTCAGCTAGTTGACAATATATAGTAGAAAGGCAAAAAGGTTACATTAGCTAGGGTTCATGATATTGCCCCTTTTATGATTATTTAGACTACTGTGATAATCATTTAATGCAACGTAGCGCATTTTGCACTCTCAAACTGACACTAGAGTGGCTTTTAGTTTGATATACTAATGAGTTTGACTTCTTTTTCCTTTTTCCCCTTCTTTTTCACTTCATTTTCTTTGAGCGAAATCGTGTGCGAGATTCGACTGGTATAATCGTGTAAATCGGGGTAGTCTAAATCAGGGATGCCAGGTGATTTTTTGAAAAGTCTTCACAAATCAAGAAAAATGTCTTCATTTGTCTTCTTCCGGCTTTCCAGATTTTTTACCCATTTGAATTGCATGGTGAAGACATGTCTTCAAGTGAAGACATTTCAAAATAAAAGTCTTCTTTGTATAACAAAAATGTCTTCAATATGAAGACATGTCTTCACTTCTGGCATCTCTGGTCTAAATAGGGGCAAATGTCGCAATAGACCAAATCATCATACCGTCAATTGACAGATAGTGGCGCCCTTGTTTACATTTTGGAAAACTTTCTTTTCCGTTTATAGGGAATGTAGCGTGTATTTTAACATTTTACAGGCATAATGGCTTTTAAATTTAGTCCCAATGCTGTTTAAACTCGACTTAAACAACAAACTTGCCGTTTAAACAGCTGAAACTTTTTTGGATTCTACGGTCTGTTTGTAAACAAGGGCGCCAGTATCTGCCAGATGACGTCATCTTGATTTGGTCTATACCTATACACACCTTTTTATTCCTCATTGGGCGTAACCACGCAATACGCGTCAAATGACAGTAACTGACATCAATCAATGACCGATTTTTATCTTTCAGTCTGCCATCAGCTCACGCAGTTCACGGATAGTTTTAGTGGTCGAGTTAAATCTTTTACAGTCTTAATCAAAATGTCTTGATTTTGAAACAAATCAAAATAGACCAGCGATCGTACTAGCAGTGTTTATAAAATTGAACCGATTCCAAGTGATGAAGTGAAGAACACTGTTTTTAGTGAAAAAAGTAAATCGAAAAAACCTAAGGTTTGTGCAAAAACTGCAAACGAGTGCGTGCGCCTCTGTGCTGGAGAAGGTGAAAAAATATTGGGCTAGCCAGAATCAGTTTGCATGGGTGCAGCAGGAGGAAGCTGGAAATTTGGACCTTTGTATGCAAGCGGTTCGATTTATCCACCGAACCGCAAGTTCTTTGCTTAAGGTGAGGTCGGTTGCTGCAAGTGCATTGAAAACCGGCTCTCACCTTTTTTATTTTTTGTTTCTTATATGCCACATTCAGCTGTGCATTTAGGTTTAGGATAATTAATGAAAAGTTTCCTTTGTTTTTTATATTTTTCCTTACAAAAAGAAAACTCATAAAAGTTTGTTATTCAAATCTATTACTTGTTTTGGGTTAAATAATTAGGACAAATAAACCTGCTCTTGCGCTACCCTTACGTCGGCATGTTAAAATTGAAGTCTAATCTTTTATTCATATTGTCACGCAGCAGAGCACGCAGATATCCAATTTGTGTTTCGAAACCAATTCAGGTTTAATGATCGATAGGCTGGTGAAATCATTGGAAGTCTCAAGAAGAAATGAATAGAAGTGCATAATAGTGGTACTTCAACCGGCAGTCCAGCGTTCAGTGATAGAGAGCGTTTTTAATGATTAGGACGATCACCTTCGGACGATGCTGCTGACGATGCGCGAATAAGATTGGCTCTTCAGGTGTGACCAATTTGAGTGCTGGAAAGAAATGTGTTGCCCGGCTAGTTACTTTCTTGCATGCTAGGTGATTCGAGCGAGGCAAATGCAAAACGACCAATCAGAAAGTTGATTGGATGCTGATACCTGGACCGGAAGCGGCTACGATTTACGGTGAGGAATTAGTTATTACATTTAACTATCAATTGTTGCTATATTAACCAAATAATAGGATAACAAAACAATATCTTTTTTGCTCGTAGCTTGTTCACAAAATTAAAAAATAGAAAAGTAAAAGTTCAAAAGTTTAGGGTTTTCGAACTCGAAAACAACCACTGATAAAGGTTGCAAGTCGTAAGCGAAATACGTATCTGTAGTGAATATAATTAAGTGAATATAATTTAATCGTGAAAAAGCTTTCTTTCATTTAATTTTCGTCTTCTATTAAGGAACTTCTAAAAAGCTAGTGAATTGCTCATTTTTTTTTGTAATTACGGCGTTTCTAGTTTGCACGCTCTTTGTGCACCGAACAGTGTAAACCGGAAATGCGCTGTAAGGACATAAGAATACTCAAATCGACAATTTTGTAGATAAAAAAAGCAAAGCATAGATGGTACATTCCGTTATCTAAACTTGGTCTGTTTATCTGTTTTTATACGACAGACTTCGCAGCCAGCTGTTAGATTACGATTGCGGGGCCAGTTAACAGGATCGTGTTAACTATAACAGCCTCTCCCTGCTGAGATTCGAACCTAAAAGGACTGGCTTATTGGATTAGCATCATACTTCGAGGTTATCTAAGAGGCCTTTTGTAGATAACAGTTAACTCCATAAATTCCCCTCACATAACTTTTTCAAATTATGCTTGGCTGAGATGTAAATATATTGTTCGATATTGGGTGGCTATCCTCCAATCAATCGTCGCTTATGATCCGGTATACATTGAAAACATGTATTAAATTTCATACGCTAGGACATAATGGATTGGGAAAGGGGGCTACCTTCATGCAGTTTTCTTCAAGCGCCAGTTTTCCAGATTAGGGGCGGCGCATACAGCGTCTGTCTCGGGGCGAAATACGGCTTTTGTCCACCAATGGTAATAAATAGACAGATTAGGAAGAAAAAAGTTTTTAGAGTCAGCTGAACATCGTGGTTGCCCGAAGGGTGACATTCAAATCCATTTGGTTGATTTTAATGTCAAGATTTGCTCAAACAACGCAAAGACTAAACGCGTCATGAGACGCTATGGCCTAGGAGAGATGAATGAAAACGAGGAGTTATTTATAGCGGAGAGCTTCAACGAGCATATGGCACGGAATCAACGGAACGATTGGTTTGGCGATGAATATGGGAGGGTGATAGATGAGGAAAACGCTGCGCGGGTGGCCAAACAGAAGAAGTTGCAGCGAAACCAAACCATCTGGGAGAAAAAGTCTGGAAGAGCAGGAATTTGCGGAGTTGGTGCGGCTGCATCGTTCTCAAGAAACGCAAAAGTTCTACCAAAAAATGAATGGATCCCGTAATGGCTATGTGCCGCGAACCGAAATGTGTCAGGATAAGAATGGTTGCATTTTGATGCAAGATCATGAGGAGACCGAAAGGTGGAAGCAGCCCTCCGATGAACACCTGAATGGCGCTAATGAGGCGAGCCATGGCGGCGGGGAAAGCAATTTCGACGGCGGGACAACCACAGGAGCCAGCCCGAACGCTAGGCGAAATTAAGGAGGTCATCAAGCAGCGAAAGAACAATAAATCGGCTGGGAAAGATGGCATCGAAAACGGAGCCTATTAAAAGAGGGCCAGAAAATCCAACCGTATGCAGCGACTAGTTATCAAAATTTGGGATATTGAAAAGCTAGCGATGGAGAGGAAAAATGGGGTTATCTGGCGGATCTCAAGAAGTGCGACAAGTTTGAATATCGAGCGATCAACGTTCTCAATGCCGCCTGCAAAGTGTTGTCCCAAACCGTCTACCATCAATTGCAAACAAATTTATGTGAATTTATCAAGCCGGTTTCGTTGAAGAATGATCAACAACGGATCAAATACTTGCGGTAGATCCTCCAAAAGGACCGTGAATACAGGGTTCCCACGCACCATTTGTTCGTTGACTTCAAAGCCGCATATGATATTAGCGACCGAAATGTAAGCGTCGGTAGGCTCCGCTATGAAAGTTCTATGGATTCATTAATTTATTGTATTCGTTTGTTTCATGTTCTATTAAAAAATAAGAAATATTTGTTCTGGTTAACGTGTAACTCCCAGAAGATATCCCAAAGAAGATAGAAATAGCCTATCACTAGCACTACCTATCGAGTTTCCACCCGCTGCCACCAGGGAGAAACAGGCCAATATCTGGACACCGCTCACAGATGATCGAAAGGGACGATCGGGCATTCTTTCTATACTTGACGAGGGCAACGTCCTTTTAGCTAAGAGGACTGATTCGCGGGTACTAAAAAGGTCTTGGCGAGACACAAAAAGCTCACTTGCGCTTAAATTAATTCGGTCGAAACAGTCAACAATACCAATTGTGTGAATTGAAGTCCCGTCGACGATATCAAGCTAGAAAGCTTAGATAGTTTATAAGCAAGTGAGAAGAGTGAAACCAGAAACTGTAGTAAACGATAATAAAACGGTGAACATATCGTAAAACCAAACGCGAGTTTTCCATTGACTATTACGAGCTTTTCCCTTTATAAGCAAAAACTTAGATAGGCAGGCCGACCCTGGGGCATTGGCTCAGGGGGTCCATACTACGCTCGTAGCTGTGTCTAGCCGCAACTTATAGAAAAGAGCTAAGGAAAATAATGGACGAGAATAGCTTCCCCAGAAAGCTCATCAAACTGATTCAATCTGCGATGGATGGTAGGCACAGTGCTGTGGTCGGAATTCAGATGGATTGTCAAGTTCATTCGAATCACACAGAGGGCTTCGTCTCTCATGTCTGCGGTTCAACATAGCGCTATAAGTTGTTATGAAACGAGCGGATATCAACCCGTGGGGCACAATCTTTAACAAATCCAGTCAATTTGACATGGATATTATCGGCAGAATATCTGTGACGGTGGCTGAAAAGTACACCAGACAAAAGCGCGAAGCAGAAAAGTTTGGGTTCAAGATAAATACGTCTGAAACGTCGGTACATGCTGGTCGGCAGAACCGAGGTCGACCGACGTCGCTTGGGCAATATGCAACGACCCATGGTGATGAGTTTGAGATACTCGATGAATTAGTCTACCTTGGCCCCCTATTTACGGCGGACAACGACAGCAGTTAACCGTGAGATTCGTAGGCGTATTATCACTGCACTGCACTGCAAAACCAAAACCCAAATTCAGATTTGGGGTACAGGACAATTGTAGGGCTCGTACAATCCTAGTGATTGTCCTGGTAGTATCGTCCAGCCGGTATTCAAACATACGACTATTGGTTCGTTGGGCCAGCATCATACCTTGACGTTAACTGGGAGCTGCAGGTATTCATTAATCGCTGCGACCTGTGCTTGGGTATCCAACGAGGAACTCCATCGTCAAGGTCATCAATAGCAACAGAAATTGGAGAACATAGGTAGAAGTGAACCGGACATAGCTTAAGAAGAAGAGCAACGAGATATGCAGAGAAGCACTTCAGTCCGCGAAGACAACGAAGAAGAAGCAGACCCAGAAATTCATGGCAACGCAACTTAATCAATTTCATGGCGAATACCTCCTGTGGTTCGATGTAAAAGCTATAGCAGATAACCGTCGGCAGTGGAGATCGTTGATTCCAGTCCTTTGTTCTGCTGGACATCATTCAATACTTAAGTAAGTTAACGGATTATCTGAAATCAAACAATTGAATGTGTTTGGTCAGTACAAACCGTTTCTCAGGTACCTAAATCGTGGTAAAATGAAGTGAAGACGCATCGTGAAGTGAGAATCGTATAGTTTTTGTCTTATTTCTTCGAGTATCATGTATTTACCATCAAAAATTAGATATTTTATGAGGCATCAAAATCAATTTTTTTGCAAGCGAAAATTTCGTACTGATTTTGCTCGTTTTTGGATCGATCTCTGAATCAAGTTTTGCAGATTTTTTCGAGATAACCAACATTTACATTTACTGTCATCCTAATGCAGCCTTAAACACTGATTGACGGAAAGTCAAAATTCGGACTGCAATAAATCTCTTGAAACTAGGACCAATATGGGAAGAGCACACAGTGAAAACACTGCAGCTTTCGAGTGGAAACGAAATCCGTTCAAATTAGTACAAATTGGTTCCTCATTACATTCAAGTGCAGTGCGGTTCCACATCGTTGATCACCTTCGAAACGACAAATAAGTTTGCTTTGGTACCTGCTCCCAACATAAAGGCAAGCAGTTTTCTGTTCAACCATTCACTAAATTCAACGTTATGGCAAATCACGCAGAAGTCATTCGTTGTGGCAGGTTGACTTGATCCTTTCCAAATACAACTTGTTTGGTCGCGTGCCGCATGCATTCCGATTCACCATACCTACCATCATAATCTGACAGCATGATGAAGTTAGATAGAAACCATTCGACTAACAGCTTGGCTGGAGAAGCATTGGACACTGCGCTTCGCCTATGCATTTGAACGATGAACCAAAATATTCGTATCGGAAATCTATTTCTGGAGCAGACATTACCCAGATGCTGCGGCGGGTGACACAAAACTTGTGTGGAACCATAACCAGACTCAACAAAACTGCCTCCTCTGGCTGGTGTGCTTGGCTGAGGTGGGCGGTTCTGTCGTCAGAACGTTCGTGGTAGACTAAATGTTTATGTGCTGTATGCATTCGATTTTGTCACTATAAAGATGCGATGTCCGAGCGCTGCATTTAGTAGCAATTCACCGAATTTGGTTAAGAAATCTTAAAATTTTCAGAGAATTGTCAATTTATTATCTAAACTTGATAATACTAGGCAACATTTTTCCTAGCTTAACAGCTAACTTTGGCTAAAGAGTTGAGCTTTTATTTTTATTCACTTCTTTTCTGTCGTGAATTCTTTTTTCGCCGTAGCGCTTTTCACCCTACTGAACTTAAGCTGGCTGGGTTTGCGGTTATTAGCAATTTATGTTGATTTTCTGATTGTGTTGATTGTATGAACGCAATCTTACAGAGCTAAATGTGTACAACATTGACCTCATTATCATCGACAATTAATTTTACACAGAGCTTGGCTAGGAGAAACGCTCGCCTATAAAACCATTCATAACTCGTTTCTCCGTATGAATATTTTACGTTGTAGATCCAATTCAGCTTCCGGCACCGGCATTGTTCCCAATAGTAAGCGTACTTCTTAAACTTAAATGAATAAAAAAATCTTTCTTCTAGCAACGTCAAAAGACGGCACGGGCATTCCCCGACTGAGATGAGTAAACCTGAGGATAGGAAGGAAATCTGAGGTACAATATGCTAAAGCATTTACCTGTATGCTTCCTACATATGTGGCTAATACAAAGCAAAACTCGGGAGACCTTCTATTCATCGCATTACATCGGGTGCAGCGTGTATGCACAAAGCTGGCCGTACAAAAGCACTCGATCTGCAGTGCACCGCAAAGCCGGAATCATAAGAGTAACAGCAAAGAGGATATTCCCGGATCGGAAAACTGTGTAGCCGTGCCAAATGGGTCGAGAGAGCAATTCAAAAGCGGCCCAGCAATGCGATGTTCTGCTGATTTTTTATTCGAAAAAAAAAACGGAGCATTACTAGCTGGCTGAAAGGTTTATTGGTTGAACAAAACAATGCAGAACATTCAAAGTTACTGAAGATTTGTGTTTTACCCATCTTACACCATGATGCACCAATGCACCCGTTGTGCACTTTGGGAAACTTGTATAAGAATGAAATTTATGAGTTGGTCTAACCCTTCTCAATGAAGAGGCGAGGCGAGCTTTTCTAAACAAATTCGCCCCGGTTTGTAACAAGAGAGTAAACAACGATTGTTTGCTTCTGCGGATGCGAATCCGGCTGCAGCAGTAAAAATAATAAATTTGCAATGGTAACTGGTTCGGAAGCTGGCCGGTAAGCCCTTAGTCTTGTTCAAACTGAAAAAGAATTATATGCACTCAACCAGAAGAAATCGGGCTATAAAAATGGAAGTAGCTCACGCCACTGATACGCTCGGGCAGGCTATTCGTGGCTGGCTATCATCATCGTCGCCGTCATCATCATCATCCGGCCCCTTTATCAGCTGGGCTGTCGAATTGCATTAACTCCAGCGAAGTAGCGTCGTTATTGGCCTGGCTTAAAGTCTGACAGGCTGTCTATGCGGCGCTGAATGATTAGTCGAGCCACGCAGCATCATCAAAGGCCGTCATCGGTTAGCCGATGTCTGGTAGCTGAAGGTGAAGGCAAGCTGCTTCGCACGGGGTGCGCAGTGAAATGGGGTTGAGGTTGATAAAATAAAAAAAAATTACACAGTAGCAAACCGTCCGGAACGCGCGATGGAGCATAGAGATAAGATTTTTCATCAGTTATTCTATTTTTATAGCGATTTTCAATGTTTTCGCTAACGTCTTGCGAAATACTGCAAAGAGAAATCGACCGTCCCATTTTCTCCTTTTATTAAGGAGGTATTGAGCAAAAAAATGTTAAATTGCGATCATCATTGTAGTTATAATTCCTAATTGTTTATAGGTGACTTGTTAGTTTATCGTTTAATAGCACTGTGACTTCAACGATTTATCAAAATACGGCTTCTTTATCGTTTGTTAAATTATCAAGGTACAATGTTGTATAGAATCTAGTCGATGATTACAAATTGCAGCTGTCCACAATTATCACTGCTTATAATTACACAATCAGTTATTCAGTTGTGTATAACTGCTGCACAAACATACTGTTTGAGTAAACGCATTCGGAAAAAAGTGTGACGGCATAAAAAATGGAAATTATAAAATAGAAAATTTCTCGTGGATTATCGTCCAAATATTTACGCTAGATGTGTAACAAAATTGTGGAAGTATAATTAAAATAACAGGGCACTGAACGGGGAAAACAAACGGAAATAATAGGGAAAACTTAAGTTATCTCAAGTCCCTTTCGAACATCTCAACGCAACCATAGCGGAAAATATTCCAATTATATTGTCAGGTAGCTAAGCTAAGCTGCCAAAAAATTATAAGAGTAATTTCAAGCTATTGCTACAAGCAGAGCTGCAAAAATTCAAAATCATACTGTTAAAATGCGCCAAAATGAGTTAGCTACGAAATCAGCAACCTATGATTCGTGCTACCTGATAAATGAACTAAGGGCGCTATCGTGAACGCCGCCGTCCAGTATGTGAACTTTGTTTTTCCTTTAGCGATTGTGGCAGTCAACTCACACATGATATCACTGAGTCTGAACTTTAAAGAAAATCATTTTCATTTCAACTAAATGATTTTTTTCCGGTAGCGCCTATGCGTATCAAGAGTGTTAATAAAAGTGCTTATAATATAATTTACATTGTGTGTTCAATCATGAATGGTTAGTTCAGACGCTATTAGAATTTCATTTTTTTAGGTATATGCAGCAAGATTTTTTGTTTAGTTGTACAATTATTGTGATTAAAATTAAAGTGTTAAGTAAAAAATCTTAAAACTAAATTCTTACGAACATAGGCGCAATGTATGTTAACTGCCTGTTTGTCTAGAGGCGTTACTGAAAAAATCATTTCATTTGTTGAATACTGATTTTTTTGATAACTGAAAGTAGCTCACTAGACTGCGTAGGGAAAGTAAAACGCGCGCAAATTCAAAATCAGCCTTTGGACATGTAGGTATCAAATATCTCCGAGTGCTATGATTTGATGTTGGTGTTACAATAGAGGGAATATAATGAACTGATATTTTCCTTTTTTCAAACTCATTATTTTCTGTCAACTGTTTTCAGCCCTGGCTACAAGACTTCTGTGAAATTCGTTAAAACGAGTCCCTTCATTAAGGTGTGCTTCTGCGTCGATGACTGAATCTGAATGACTCTAAGGAATAGAAACGTGTCAGCCGCGAAAAGAATAGCTTGATCGCGTTTTTGTGCCGCGAGTTACGAAATACTTCAATTGCAATCAGTTCAGTCATATGGCTACCTACTATTGCAATAGGGCACGGTGAGTTAAATGCAGGAAATATCATGCAACCTGCGAATAATGCGCTGAAAATGCCTCTATTGTGAGGAAACTCCGTATGAGTTTTCGACATGCCTCGTGTCAAATTGCGCATTGATGGAATCAAACGATTAACCAAGGAGCGCTTCAAACGCACTTGCGCAAAAATGTCCAAAAATGGCTGAGGTATCCCAATTATCCAATCTCATCGAACCGTAGGAAGCTTGGTTATTTAACAATAGGAATGTCAAAAAATTAAAAAAAACTCCTTCATGATTTGCAAAATTGAGCTCACCTGAGAAATTTTCAGCACTTTTGGGTCCATTTAAATTGTAAATCTCGGATGAACTTTGCCACGATCTCGAGTTTTGGAAGTTTTTGTAGAGTTCAACCGTAGATGATTCATTTTGGCAATTACGTAATTATGAAAGCATGGGTAGTTTAATACATAAATTTTCAATTTTTCCTCACAGTAAAGTAGAAAACAACTCCTCCCATTGCTACGTCAAAGAAAATATAGTTGATAGCATTTTTTCGCCGCGATATATTCGCCGTGATTGTATGTATAACATTTCACCGAATTACCATTTTGCGCAAAAACCAATTTTCGGTTGACCATTACGCGGAACTTACTCGCGGTACTTTTCGCGGAAAGTACCATTTCATAGAGGTGATCCTCTTCTTACTCGCTGTCGTTCATACGGACTCAATTGAAGAAAAGTAATGGAGGTCACTAGACTAAGGAAAACAAATAAACCTAAATCTAGGAGAGGGCTGTATTTCATTTGTATGGAAGCCCTTCCTCTTAGAAGGGGATCAGTACACCATAGAGTCAATTCTTACCTCCGCAAATACCCACATTCCAAATTTGGTTCCATTTGCTTGATTAGTTCTCGAGTTATGAAAAAATTTGTATTTCCTTTGTATGGGAGCCCCGCCCTCCCTCCTAAAGAGAGGAGAGGTTCTTATTCATCATAGAAAAAATTCTTGCCTCCAAAAACCACCACATGCCAAATTTGGTTCAATTTGCTTGATTAGTTCTCAAGTTCTGCAAAAATTTATGTTTCATTTGTATGGGAGCCCCCTCTTAGGGGGAGGGGTCTCTAACTAAAATAAGAATCTTCTCCGGCCTCAAAAACCCCTGTATGCAAATTTTCACGCCGTTGAGTAGTTCTATAAGCAATATTTTTTTTTCATGTGTGGACTCATCACTGCGACCAGTATAGTTGATCTATTGTGATACCACCCGGGTGTTTGTTGTATGACCTGCACTGCATTTCTTTTTGCTATAATCGCTATTGAATGAGCTATTAAACGTGCTTGTGTGTATTGGGGTTTACCCATCCTTCACAGCTTGATCTACTTTACCCACTTATTCCACGCTGCCAGCACTATCCCATATTATAGCCGTCCCTAGCAAGGACTCATTCGTACCTCTGACCAGTACACTTAACTATAAGAGGGACATTTGCACTATAAAGAGGTTTCAGAGGGTAAAAATAGAATTCAGCATGCATGAAGGAAGGGTAAATACCGGGATTCGAACCCACGACCACTCACTTGTCAAAACAGACTCGATAACCTTGCGGCTACGGAGCCCCCTATAAGCAATATACGGACAGACAGACAGAACTTCATTTTTATAGATATAGATTCAACAGAAATTGGACTTCTGAAATTTTCTGATAATATGGAGTGATTTTTTGAAACTTTCAGCGTCGCTATTATTGTTCTTACTTTATTATTATTTAATTGGGATTTCCGCCCTAAAACATAGCTTCGTGAACAAAAATTCTCCACTTCACTCTGTTGTGCGTAACCGCTCTCTAATTCCTTGGACACCGTGTACTCGCGACAGACCTCACTCCACCCTAGGACAGGACATGACATGTGACTTCTTCTTCTTCTTGTTTTTGTTTTGGCGATTCCGACCCCCCGGCACGTCGCCATTTTTCTGTGACTGAATCTGAAACGTCAAAAATACTGGGCGGGAAATCACTTCATAGAAAATCAATGCGACGGCCATTGTTGTTTGGGGTACAATACTGAGGGGTCCGACTTAATGGGGGTACTGTCAAACTCTGTAGACCAAGATAGCGATGTCGTGGAGGTGGGCGATTCCCTTTCAAAATTTACTACGGAAAGCGAAAAGTGTTTCCAAGAATGCAGCTGCAGTTTATGATAGAAGCCACTTGTCCTAGTTGATCACTAATTACACAAAAATAGATCCAATCTGATCAAATAATACTTACACTTCGATTTAGTTTGTTTTATGTTAACACGCCACGATAAACAAACTCTTAAAAACATAGTAACGTGAAAAACTTGATTGTTTCAGGGTTTGCTGTGGTTTCCAGCAACACTTTTGCGCTTCTCTTGTGAATTTTTGATTCTACAGTTGCACGCATGAAATCAGCCAATCAGGAAGCTGGCTCGTTTTTGACAGCAAATTGGCTCTCTTGTGATACAACGTGTCATGTCCTGTCCTAGACTCCACCTGGTCTAACTATCTTATACATTGGGCCCCTAGCGGTCTTGTTCCCAGCGCATTTGAAGCAAACACCATGTTTGCCGGGTAACGGTGATGATCGTACCGTGCGTGTCAATATCCGCTCGGTTCATAGCGCTATGTTGAACACCAGCTATGACAGACCATCATCTTGATGAAGCCCTTTGTGTGATCAGAATGAACTCGACAATCCACCGGAAATCTAAACACAACACTGTGTACTACCCATCATAGATAAAACAATTTTGCATAGCTCTTTGCGGTCGATGGTATCATATGCAGCTTTGAAGTCAATGAACAAATGACCAACTCCAAATCCCACTCCGATGTTATTCTTTCCAACCGATTTATTGTTCTTTAGCTACTTGATCACCTCTTTGACTTTTCCTATTGTTAAAACTGGTACTTCTTCCACGTTTGTCGCAACGCCGTTGTTCTCCGCCTGAATTGTCAGGTGTTCATCGATGTGCTACCATGCAGCTGTTTCTACTCCGTATACTCTTGCTTTTCCAGATAGCACTTCTTCACCCGGAAGATTTTGATTCGCTGCGTTTTCTTATGTCGATGTCTTTCCACTTTCTGACGAACGGCTTTATGCATCATTGCCGCTTGCACAGTGTTCTCATGCATCACCCTCATACCAGTCGTTTCGTGCCCCGTGCCCGATGATGCTCTCTTCTACACTATTAATGACTGTTGCAATCTCATGTTCAATTTATGCAATACGCCTGAATTGATGCAATGTATGTGTATGTATGTATTAGAGATGGTCGGGTATGAAAATTTGAATACCCGAACCCGACCCGTTCCCGATTAAGAAAAAAATTAAAAACCCGTACCCGACCCGAACCCGCAAGTTTATTATTTTTGATACCCGAACCCGACCGCAACCCGTCGGGTACGGGACGGGCCCGGGTACCCGACCATTTTTAGTGTTAAATGTGGTCAATAGAGATACCCGACCCGACCCGTACCCGGTTTCAAAAACAAAAATAAGAACCCGTACCCGGCCCGAACCCGCAAATTATTTTTTTTCAATACCCGAACCCGACCCGAACCCGGCGGGTACGGGTACGGGTGCGGGTTTCGGGCAAATTTTCTGCTACCCGACCATCTCTAGTATGTATGTATGGGGGTAGCCACCATCACCTCAAGGGTTTCCCATTGTATGCATTTATGCAAGTAGAATTACTGCAGAATTGAATTTATCTACCTGGCAACTTTGCAATACGTTCCCAGTGAGCTCTGGGCTTAGGGTTGTCCGTAGACTGACACATTACAAGGCACCTAGATATGAAGTTGTAGATATGAAGGAGGATGGTTGTGGCGTTTTTAGGTTAAGACGAATAGACGGCAGCAAGACAATGCATGACGAATTATGACACTATGACCTCACTGAGCAATCCTGCGTGATATTGGTCCTCTTGGTCCGAGGAACGGCGTTCAATTGACCGAAGTGTGTTAGTTCAGCCGCCGAATACCTACTCAGCTTGCTCGCGAACCGGACCGAGACCCAATCAGCAATACGCTACAGTCCTACACCTCGCTGAAGAAAAAAAAGAAGGTAACAATCAGCATTACGTACAGATATACATGCTAATAAATCGTATTTGATACGCAAAATTGGCATATCCGTACTAATTTTGAGCGACACGACTATATAAGTATTTATATACGATAATATCCGATTAAGCGCGAGTCGCTCCGTACTACTATACGATTTTGTGCTGAAAATCGTATGTGTGTCAGTTATTATCATTATATACGATAGAAAATCAACTTGGTCCCACTTTATCCAGCTTTAGTTACGATTTCGAGTTTGTTAGGAGATATTTACGATAATTTTCGTACATTGATATACGAGTTGGTGCTAGCTGGGTGGGGGCTAATTCGAAATGAAAAATTCCAAAACGACAAGAAAGTATATTAAATTGTCTTGTCTTTGACCCATCCCTTTTTGACGTAGGACTACGTCTTACGGCAAGTTTTGCGATAGGGTGTCATTCCAAAAAATCGAAAAATGCGAGCGTCACGAAAAATGAAAGGTTTTGAGCGCTAATAGCTCCGCGGTTTTCCGATCGATTTTCCATGTACTTACATCAACCGATCGGAAAATCTTCTAAGAATTGACCCAAATGAAGAAAAGTATGGGTTCTTGATGTTGAACTATTGAAAAATTGAAAATAATGAACCTATGTTTTACCAGAATTCTCGCTTCGTGATTGGTTGGAAGGTTCTTAACGATGATCTAAACCTATACCAATTAGATATCTGTGCTTGGGAAGTAAGCCAAAACAAGTGACAAAGTTCCCACGTTTCAACAATATTTCTTAACACCGCGATTCAACCTATACCATTTTGATGTCCTTGCTTGGGAAGTACGCCAGAGAGAGTGACAAAGCCCCCTCGTGCCAACAGATTTCTTACGAACGCGATTAAACCTAGTCCAATTTGATGTCTGTGTTAGGGAAGTGTGCAAGAAAATATGACACAAGTTCGTTGTCCCAACAGATCGCAAATTCTTTACTGCGTGACGATTAAACCTCGGCGAATTTGATATCTGTGTTGAAAAAATGTGCTACAGCTGTAGTGTTCGGTTATAATACGGCTCTGTATGAATACGCAAGCTTGCCGTTTCATTAGAAGTGTAGTGAAAAGATGTGCTGTTGATAAAATAGGATTGAATTGGTGAAATCCCTTCAACGTGGGAAACCATGGATAATAAAAACAATCTTTAATTTCAGTAAGGTAGCGGGAAAGTAATCGTTTGTGTTCTTGATTTTGTTTAATTGTTTTCAAATGCACAATCTTTTGAGAATTGAACGTATGCAATGTTACTACTTTGATAAACGTTACATACAACGCATGTAGCATGTATGTTGCACATAGCATGTATACATGAGTAATAAAGCTGACAGGCAAACTGTCATACGCCGTCTACTATGCAAGGTTATGTTATGATGATGCGCTCCAAGAGCTTTGGGGCCAATGTGGGGAAGATGGGTCGTACTCAAGCGGGGAAAATGTTCTTCGAGCTTAAAAAGGACTCTTTGCCCAGAGCTTGAAGTACAAGGGACCCTTGATCGTCAACTGTGGTTGAAAATCTTTCGGAAAGTCAAGGGTGATCCCAACATCTCGGATTATGATTTAGCAATAAATAAAACTGAATGCTGATCGTTGTACTGTGCGGCAAATCCGATTTCGGTAAGGTCCAAGTTTTACCGTGGAAATAGACAGACAACCCTAACGAAGTCTCAAACTAGCGGTATTGGTATCAGCATTTGCAGATCGAGCGGTATTGGTCGAATGAAAAATTGGTGTAACTAACAGGCCAAGACCATGACTTGACTGAAGAAATCATCAACAGTATCAACAGTAAAGTGAGAGTATTTCTTAGAAATAACGATGATTTGTTTCAATTATGTTTATGAAGTACATATAATGTTTATGTCTTTGTTTCATCTCTAGAAAATGTTTCTGTTGAAATATACGCATTCGAAAGTGTCCTGTTTTCAAATGATCAAAACTTGCAAAAAAAGCTCGACAGGCAAGAATTGCTGAAATAATAACACAATTACAAATAAGGTTATATACGATTATACTACGTAGACCCATTCTTTCCTACAACTAGCTCATAGTAGAGTTGTTGAAAAATAGAAGCTTAATTCATTAAAGTTTCTGCGAATAAGCCTTATCAAATGAAAACGTGGAAACAAAATTGGCAATAGCATAACATTCTGTATTTTTGTGCAATCACGAAGTTCAGTCTCGGGCCACCATGCCAGTTCTGCTCTAAATTATTGCCACATACGACATATCTTTATGGCATTATGTTATACAGTTATAATCAGCGTTCTAGTGACATACTCATTGAACCGTATCTCTTATTTCAAAATAATCTTATATTGTGACTAATGTTTTAAAAAATTTTAGTAACAGAAATCTCAATTCGGTACAATTCTAGAGAACATCTGGATTTGTACTTTGCAAAATACCGCTTTTGAAGTGTTGAAATTGTGGTTTGTAGGGGCCGCTCTGTAGCTCCATAATATCAAACCCAATGTGGAAACACCACACTACTCCAGACAGCTAGATGACATGCTATCGAACATGTGTAATAAAACCAAAAATTTATGTCATCCGAGAGTTTGGCCTCACATTACTGCTGTGGTTGAATCCCACACACGATTCGATAACATCAGCACCTTTTGCTTCTTGTGCCGTTGATGACGGTTTAGCAAAAAAAAATCGAAATAGTCGGCCACCAGGGCGGTTCAAGTTTCGACTCCACACTAACGGACGATTGCCAAGTTCGTTGCAATAAGTTCTGACTATTAGATATGACAGCAGAGCTGGTGTTTGATTTTAATTAGATTAAAAATTGTGGATTGTTTCAGTAAAGTGACAAGAACTGATAATTTCCGAATAATCAAACATGACTTCACTATACAATCAATTGTACGACACATGTGATTCACCCTGGAGTATTTTACCTGACCGCGGGCAATGTCCATTCAAGTAATCCTGTGCTGTGTTGTCGGCTGATAACAAAAAATTACAAGAAGTGATACATACTATCGCAAAGTGTTGTCCCGTGCAGCAATAACACGTCATTTTGGACGTTATACAACTGCTTCGGGCCATGAAACCGTGGTCGTAAAATATTGACAAATGGCGTACTAAGGTACACCTATGAGCTATGACCCATAGCTAGCTGATGGTTCAATCCACACAAATCCAGTACGAAGAGCACCTGCAGCACAGATAAAAAAAATATTATAAATGAAATGTTGGAAAATTTCGACTCCTTGGTTATGCTCTCAACCGACTACATATACCTATCTGTTATGAATCGTAATGTTATCATCATTAATCATTCTTTCATACTAGGTTACGCTGTGGGAATTATATTCGCTGTTTTTTGCCAAACTGTTCCCTAAATCTCCAAGGTCGAATCCATTCTATAAAACTAAATGTGGAAGAGTTAACCACCCGTGAATTATTGTCTAACTTGACCAAAAACAAACAATTAAAAAGACGAGTAAGTAACTGAGTCAGAAAGTGAACGCAATCGGAAGTACAGTATTGATACACGCGCTGCTGTTCTAAAGTTTTTTTTCGTAGACATATAAGTATGTCCCAGTCCCAATCCAGTTTAAGCACCTGGCGATTTCCTGTTGATTCGAGTAATCGCTTTAGTGGTTATGCTAAATGCGATAAACCGATTACCAGCGGTAATCGGGGAAAGGCTGTATCGTCCAATTTGTTAGTTGGGTTACATTGCGAGCACTTTTGGAATTGTTTGTGCATAAAACAATCAAATTGATCATGTTTGTTGGTAGCCTTATATTATGATAAGTAATATATTTCTTTAAGATTGAAGGGAATGATTTCAACAACTGTTTGAATTTATCTGTGGCTTTCTTTAAAAGAATAGTTTATTTAGAAAGAAAATTTGTATTCTTACGGCACATATTAATACTTGACTATAAATATAGCGAGTTTGTCTTTAACTCCAGCACTAATGTTTAGTCTGCAAATATCTCTTGATCAATGGTAACAGGTGGTTGTTTCTTACTTTGTTTTTTAAACTTCAACGATGATTTTGACAACTTTTCTCTGCTTATTTATTCAAACTGGGAACTACCATTGACAAACACGGATCAATTGTTTCTGTTGGTTGAAACCCGCTTTTTTAGGCCAACAACAAGAAAGTCACACTTAAACTAGTTTTCCAATGTTGGCAATTGGTAGCGAAATGAGGGTAAATAGGACCATGATATCGGGCAATATCGGTGCATGATAAGGTTAGCAAACATCATTTGAATGTAGGCCACTAATTGAAACGACATTTCGAATTGCTGGTTAGGTGTTTTTTTGTTCTTTACGACTCTTTACACATTGCCTGCTGATAAATATGATAAGGTATGCAAATATGGAATACTGTTGTTGTTACATCTGAATAGAGTTAGAGTATGCAGTTCCGCAAAACGACAAGCAGGCTAACCTTTATGATTATGTGAACTAATTAGCTCCACAACAAATTTTGGCGTGTTGCTAAGTTATTGATTTGTATTCTACGCACATGGCGTATAATACTTGGATCTTGAGTGAAAATGCACTGGATAAACGTAATGTGTAGATTTGAATCATAATTTCCGAACAGCCCGCCAGTCGCTGACTGGCAAGGTCGTAAAACGGTGACAACACCGATGATATCATTTGAAAGTAGCGCATATGCCGCTCGAATGTGTACATTAAAATATTGATGAGATGATGAATAAATATAAAATTTTCGCGTAAATTTTTTCAAGTCTGGCCAAAAACGCTATTCTACACTGTCAGGATTAAAAAAGAGACCCAAGTATAAATTTGAACGTATATTGAACGGCAATTGTCGTTTAAAGGCCGAAGCACAATGCGGAAACTTGTCAGAAAACCCATTGGAAAACTGTCAAATATCAACAGCGTAACTGGGTTTCTATGCACTATTGTGTTTGGTTCATAAATTTCACTATTTTTTACTTCCTCCTCTATCAGCATAGCGCCGGAAAGGCTTGTGCTGTATTAAGAACATGTCTTCATTGTTCTCGGTCCTGGGCTACTCGTCACCAATTCGTAAGACGTAAGACGGTTGCAACCTGGTCATGTCATCCAGCGCGTTGGTCCCCTTCATTCCTGGTGCCGGTGTGGTTCTTGAAAAGAACAGAGTTCGCTGCACAGTTTTCAGGCATCCTTGCGACGTGGTCGGCCCACCGTAGCAAAAGTAGACTTTTAGTTTGAATGTTCATTGAGTCCAGTGGCGGCTCGTGGTGGTTTAGCTTACCTGTTCAACCAGCGAAAAATACAAATTAATACGCAACTTTTTTTATTATCGAAATTCTATATCTATACCTATAAAGAAGGATTTCTGTCTGTCTGTCTGTCCGTATGTTCCTTATAGAATCAAAAACTACTGAACCAATCGGCATGAAAATATGCATGTAGAGGTTTTTTGGGGCCAGGAAAGGTTTTAGTGATGGTTAGAAACCCCTCCTCCCACTAAGAGGGGGGGCTCCCATACAAATGAAACACAAATTTCTGCATAACTCGACAACTAATCAAGCAAATAGAACAAAATTTGGCATGTGGGTGTTTTCGGTGACAAGAATTTATTCTATGGTAAATTGAGACCCTTCCCCTCTTTATAAGGGGAATTGTAACTCCTCTCTTCTTTAAAAGGGGGGGCTTCCATACAAATTTCCTTATAACTCGAGAACTAATCAAGCAAATGGAACCAAATTTGGCATGTGAAGGTTTTCGAGTGCAAGAATATTTTCTATAGTAAATTAGGACCCCTCCCCACTTTAAGAGGGGAGGCTCCTGTACCAAAGAAACACAATTTTCCTCATAACTCGAGAAGTAATTAAGCAAATGGAACCAAATTTGGCATGTGGGTGTTTTTGAAGACAAAAATTTTTTCCAGGGTGGCAACTGAATACGAAAAACCAAATTCCCTGATTTTTCCAGGTTTTTCCCGGTGTTTAATCAAATTCTAGATTTCATATTGCGATATAATTTTAACTGAAAATGTGTTTCGATCATTGATATTTGAATTGTTTATCAATCTACGAGGTATTGAGAAAAATTTCCCTACCTACTCTATTTCCCTAGGCGAATTCTTCAATCACTTTCTCTTATTCTGCCGACCAGCAAATTACTCTCCTACCGTGAGTTCCTCATCTGTCCTTTTTCCCGCGCAAGTTTATTTGCAAACTCAGGCGCAAGCGGAGTTTTAGTGCCCATTACGGCTAGCTCTCGAACCCGCCGTGGTGCTTTTCCTGCCAGCCACGCGAAAATGTTCGTATGTTTAATTTTCGTTCTTCGAGCCATAAGCCATGCAAAAATGCAGTTTGAGCTAATTTTTAATTTCGCTTGCCTCGTAGAATAATACTCTTTGCAAAACACTGAGCTAATTATCGATAACCCAATCTATCGCTTGTGTGCCGTACTTCTTTATCTATTTCTAAGTGTTCTTGACTACTCAATGAATCGATCATTGGGGTTGTTTGAAAAATTCCCTGATTCTTTTAAGAATTCCCTGATTATTCCAGGTTTTTCCAGGTAATTTCAAATTCCCTGACAATTCCAGGTTTTCCAGGTTTTTCCAGGTAGTTGCCACCCTGTTTTCTATGATGAATTGGGACCCCTCCCCGTTTTAGGAGAGGGGGATCCTATACACATGAAATACAAATTTCCTCATAACTGAAGAACTAATCAAGCAAATGGAACAAAATTTGGCATGTGAAAGTTTTCGAGGGCAAGAATATTTTCTATGGTAAATAAGGACCCCTCCCCACTTTAAGAGGGGGGCTCCTATACAAACGATATACAAATTTCCTCATAACTCGAGAACTAATCAAGCAAATGGAACCAAATTTGGCACGTGGGTGTTTTTGGAGACAAAATTTTTTTCTATGATGAATTGGGACCCTCCCCACTTTAAGAAGGGGGGCTCCTATACAAATGAAATGCAAATTTCCTCATAACTCGAGAATTAATCAAGCAAATGGAACCAAATTTGGCATGTGAAAATTTTCTAGGGCATGAATATTTTCTATGGTGAATTAGAACCCCTCCCCCACTTTAATAGGGGGGCTCCTGTACAAATGAAAAACAAATTTCCTCATAACTCGAGAACTAATCAAGCAAATGGAACCAAATTTGGCACGTGGGTGTTTTTGGAGACAAAAATTTTTTCTATGATGAACTGGGACCCCTCCTCACTTTAGGAGGGGGGGCTCCTATACAAATGAAATACAAATTTCCTCATAACTGAAGAACTAATCAAGCAAATGGAACAAAATTTGGCATGTGAAAGTTTTCGAGGGCAAAAATATTTTCTATGGTAAATAAGGACCCCTCCCCACTTTAAGAGGGGGGGCTCCTATACAAACGATATACAAATTTCCTCATAACTCGAGAACTAATCAAGCAAATGGAACCAAATTTGGCACGTGGGTGTTTTTGGAGACAAAATTTTTTTCTATGATGAATTGGGACCCCTCCCCACTTTAAGAAGGGGGGCTCCTATACAAATGAAATGCAAATTTCCTCATAACTCGAGAATTAATCAAGCAAATGGAACCAAATTTGGCATGTGAAAGTTTTCTAGGGCATAAATATTTTCTATGGTGAATTAGAACCCCTCCCCCACTTTAATAGGGGGGGCTCCTATACAAACGAAATACAAATTTCCTCATAACTCGAGAACTAATCAAGCAAATGGAACCAAATTTGACACGTGGGTGTTTTTGGAGACAAAATTTTTTTCTATGGTGAACTGGGACCCCTCCTCACTTTAGGAGGGGGGGCTCCTATACAAATGAAATACAAATTTCCTCATAACTCGAGAGCTAATCAAGCAAATGATACCAAATTTGGCATGTGAAAGTTTTCGAGGGCAAGAATATTTTCTATGGTGAATTAGGACCCCTCCCAACTTTAAGAGGGGGGGGCTCCTGTACAAATGAAAAACAAATTTCCTCATAACTCGAGAACTAATCAAGCAAATGGAACCAAAATTGACACGTGGGTGTTTTTGGAGACAAAATTATTAGTGTTCAAAAGTTTTCATATTTTCGTGACGGTAACCAGTATCTAAATTATGGAAAGACACCCTGCGGTAAGACGTAGTTCTACCTCAAAAAACGAAACGACGACAAAAGACAATGAAAAGATAACAAAAGCGAAGAAAATAAGACTAATAACAAATGTACACTGAAGTCGCTTTTAACGCGGTTTTTTTGCGCGAATTTCGAAATTCACACGGTTTTTTTACGCGAATTTTGGAATTTACGTGGTTTTTTACGCGAATTTCGGAATATACGCGTATTTGCTCCAAACGTCTATTTTTTCACGTAATGTTGAAATCTACAAAGTTGTTTTTACGCGAAATTTTGATTTTTTACGCGAATTTTGGAATTTACGTGGTTTTTTTACGCGAATTTCGGAATTTACACGGGTTTTTTACGCGGTTTTGATTTACGCGGGACGTATCCTTCGCGTAAAAAGCGACTTGAATGTATAAAGAAAATAAAACGATAAAATAACGTCAGGTAAACGCCGAACCTGCGAAAAAAATCACAAAAGTCACAAAAAATTTGTGACAGCTCGTCGAAAAGTCACAAAAAATAAAAAAACCAACGTTGCGAATCGAGCCAGAAGCAGACGACGCCTTCTCTTACGCGAGCGAGTATGAGAAGCATAGCATAACTCCTACATCAGTGACGCAAGTGTGCGACAAACATCCGCCGTTGTTGTATGTAGACATTCTGTTACCTGCACACTTGCGAGCGCACAGCTTCATAGCGTCTTTTTGCACAGCCTGCTCAAGAGGCAATCACTTGCCCGTGAGGATACAGATTTTGCATTACGTTTTCACTTCTTCTTCATCTTACGTCCTCGAGCGATCCGTATCAGCTACTCGAGCTGCAATGACGAGCGAAGGCGACGAACGTGTCTGTGAGCTTAATAGACTTAATAGAGTGTTCGTAAGAACGAGTACGCGTGTGTGAGCCACACACGAAAATTAGACCACACGAGTGTGGGCTTCGCAACACTGAAAAAAACGACGAATACGAAGAAAAGAAAACAAAGATAGTAAAAAGACAGCGAAAAATGTCGAAAATACAATGATAAAGTAACGAAACTGTGACAATAAGACAGCAAATAGATGCCGAAAGCGACAAAAAAGTCAAAAAAGGCAATAGAAAACGACGAGACTATAAATAGATGTAGTAATATTGTCGAAAATTCGATAAAAAGACAGCGAAACAATGACAAGAAATACCCAAAAAGACCAAAAATGTTGACAAAAAGACGTCATTAAGACCAATCGAAAACGCCAAAGAATAGACGATAGAAAAGGACTGCGAATGACTGACTGACTACGAAAATTAGGGACAAAAACCGAAAAAACCAAACGACGAAAAATGAAAAGACGGAAAAACAAACAGAGAGGCGAATAATGAAAGGTGAAAGATGGAGAACGAAAGCACGCGTTCACGACTAATATTATTCAAATCTCTAGTGTATCATGAACTGGTTTGATTAAAAAACTTAATTTTCTTCAAATACAATCAAGAAAAATGTTGTTGTTGTTGTTGTTGTGATTTGTTCGATTTTGGTCGCTTTCGGACGCTATTAAAAGGCAACTTTTCCAAGAAAACGCGATGTGTAGATAATTCTTTCTGTTTAATGTAATTTATATAAATTAATCTCTATTAATATTAGTGATTATTAAGAACATTTCGCGTTGAATGAATTTTGTAAATAAATAACATAAATACATGCGAATTTATGTGTTGATACCAGCACTTTTCACCATGAAAATAAGTTTCTTTTTTATCTCTCTTCTTATAGATCCACTATCAGGTTTAAGGTTTATCTCCGCAGAGACAACTTCCACCGGTACAAATCAGCCCGCAAATTTTGCTGCTTTCTGGCAGTTAGAGATAACAACCGAACGAAAGCTACCGCCATATTTTCGTGGTGAGGTGTAGAAATATTGGGCAGATAGTAGCATATCACAGCGCAGACGGCAATAAGCTTGTCGCACAGGCACAGGAGCACACCGCACCGGGGACACTGTCCTGTGTGTATCAAAACAATTTTACCAGTTGAACCACAGATATCCGCCAATAACCTGTCGAGCGTTGTGCGTTACATAAAACACAGGCACACAGCAATAAATCGAGCACGTCTATCTAGGCCATATGGATCTAGTGCCAAAATTTTACAGATTAAGATTGAAACGAAACCGCAGTGACAGAAAAAAATACAATTCGGATTGAAAAAGGAATTTTAGAGTTTAGTAAGCCGATAAAGTACTAGTCATATATTTTACAAATTGTAGTGAATTGCTTAGAAACAAAATTAAATATATGTACATAGTATAACGATATTACTCATTGCTTGGCACAAAAGAGATTTTATCAGATTCGTCATTGACGCGAGATAAGAAGCAGCGAACGTTTTTAGAAATCAAAGATAAGCTATTCGCAGTAAACAGTGATGATAACGGGGTAAGAGCGACAAGATAATACTATTCCATAAGATTATCTGCAAAGCATGCCACAGTCCCGTTCGGTTTGATGTGTGTTGTGTGTGCTTGTGAAGGAAGCAGCTAAGAAATGGGTAACAAAAATTCCTGCTGCTCGTACTCGAGTCCTCCGCCAACGCGCAAGGCTAAGGAGGTACCGGTATTTGAAGAGCATCTACCGGAAGGTGAACTTTCGACCAACAATCTTCAGCACATCTCCGAGCGCGAAGGTGACGATGGGGAGCACGACCCTTCGGTGGATCCCTCCGCGGGCACAATGTTCCTGGAACGATCGAAGCAAAGTCTGGAAAATGGTATGACTCGAAAGAGATCCCAGCATCAAATAGCACCCCAAGGGGGAATCGTCCTGAAGAAAAGTAGTTCTTGCTCGACAATCTATCTGGACGATTCGACAGTTTCCCAGCCGAATTTGAAGAACACAGTCAAATGCGTCTCGCTAGCCATCTACTATCACATAAAAACGCGCAACAGTGAGCGAAGGATAGACATATTTGATGAAAAATTGCATCCGCTTACCAGGGATCCGGTGTCGGACGATTACGACAAACATAATCCGGAACATAGACAGATCTATAAGTTTGTTCGGACGCTGTTCAACGCCGCCCAACTAACAGCAGAATGTGCCATTATCACTCTAATTTACTTGGAAAGGCTACTCACGTACGCCGAATTGGATATTGCGCCTTGCAATTGGAAGCGGATAGTGCTCGGTGCAATTCTGCTTGCTTCCAAGGTGTGGGACGATCAGGCCGTCTGGAATGTAGACTACTGTCAGATACTGAAAGACATTACCGTGGAAGATATGAACGAACTCGAAAGGCAATTTCTCGAACTGCTCCAGTTCAACATAAACGTACCGTCGTCGGTGTACGCCAAGTACTACTTCGACCTGCGAACACTGGCCGAAGCTAACGAACTATCATTCCCAACGGAACCCCTCTCGAAGGAACGGGCCCAGAAGCTAGAAGCCATGTCCAGAGTAATGCAGGACAAGGCTACTGCCGAAGCACTGAAGAATGGCATGAAAAAGTGGTCCTCAATCGACAACATTCACCAGCAAGGCAACGTGCGACGGAGTGTTGCCATTCTGTCGTGATTCCGCAGTGCGGAGCGGCGGCAGGGAGCGTAGTGTTTGCATGTTTTCTGTACTGTTCATTCTATGCCAACTCTGCTAGGGATCGTAGTGTGTTATTACTTAGCGGCGTAGAGTCGCGTCAGATGTTTCCGTGATGTGCAGCAACAGCAACAACAACAAAATAAGAAGCATGGCAAATAAAGAAGCATTATGTGAAAGGTGAACCGAACGCGTGATCAGATTTTACATGTATTTTGTATGTATTTTTTACGACAGACAAAGAATACCCAAAATTCTAACATAAGCAGCAAACTATTTTGTACTGATTGATTCTAACTGTTACAGCAGCTTCGACAACAAGAACAATTTAACAGGAAACGACCGGTGATGGTGTTACTGATGCCATCTTTATGCTTATCCCAAAGGAGAAATCTTAATCGCAAAGTGTTACTAACTGAGTTCTGTGAGACCTCTTTTCTATTTAATTAAATTCTATGCAACGTCTATCCAACAGTAAAAAAAGAAATTCAAAGCATTTGTTATTAACCTGAATTGTATAATCGGCCAAAAGGAAATGTGCATCAAACACTAAAATAAATCAATCACAAATAGAGAGTATAAATTGCTTTTATTCAGTAATAAACTCGCCCTCACTTGGGATAAGCGAAAGTCGTTGCAGTGGTAATAGAATAGTGTCAGTATGAAAGTATCTGTGTCAATTTTTTTCGATGAGCCGAAGCACAAGACTGTGCAATCGATGTGATGGAAGAATCTTTTTGTATCGTTGAATATTAAACACTAACATGAAGCATTAACACTTACCGAGTAATTATCATGATTCATACGGCATCTGACTACTTTCATTGCAAAGCGCATGGTAATAAACGATTGTAACTCAACGGTTTTCTATAAAATTGGCATTTTTATTTAATTGCAATGTGTATTTTCAGAGTGGAGTATTGCCCAAAAATTGAATTTAATTTCTTTTTTGTATTCATGCCAAATCTTTTCAAATTTTGTGGTACCTTGAAAGCGCCACGCGCTCTAGGTGATATTTTCATTGATTTCTTCGAATTGAGATTGAAACTCTAAAATTTATGCATGGAGTTCTGTTGCAGCAACAAAACTGTACGCATAGAATTTAGGGTTTTACTCTTTTACTTCGATAAAATCTATGACAATACCACCTCGTGCGCGGCGGCTGGTGCTTTCGTTGTATTTGATAAAACGAGCAAAGATGTCAGATATTAAATACGCAAAAACTAAAAATCTGACTAGATCTAACGGAATTTATTTGTTTTTAAATACATCGCCTAATAAAATCGCTATTCCATTCAACTAGTACGAATCGCTTCGTGATACCTTTTGCGCAAATTTAGAATATTTGGGAAGCGTACGCGATATGTATAGGAACCGCGAGTATCCAACGGTCAAATCGAATAGACTATAGGAACCTAACACAGAATAACAAAACAAAAACAGCTCTGCAATATGAAGTGCGAACTTTGAATCGAAAGCTAACAGAAGCAAACGGAAACCCGAAAGTAATTATAATGCCGTCACTTTAGAGCATAGCATAAAAGAGAAAGATTAACTACGCTGAGAAAAGCGAAACAAAAATCTGATTACAATAGACTTACTCTTAGACACTTAGGAAGTAAACAAACAAAAGTGGTAGACTAGAGCAAAAAGCAGGTGAATTTCCAAACGTGCAGAAGAACGGCACACATGATGATGAAAGTAAGTAATTGAAATTGGAATTTCAGGTCAAGTAATGATAAACGGTGTCCGAATGTGCGAAAAAGACTACGCAATGAGAATGAAAGAAGCCGTGTGTAGGGCGTTTCCTTAGAATAGGAACAGAAACGAAGGCGCACTTTGCATCTTAAAGGTTTCGTTTGGTTATGTTGGTTTTAAAGTATTTTCTAAAAAAAAGGAAAAAAACCGTAATGGATCCTAAATAAAAGCATGAACTCTAATCAGTAGTGGTAGGCCGGTAGCAAGATAAGCCAATAACATTCATTAATGTCCTGTTAGTCAACGCAAACCATTGCTGCAAAATGAAGCAAGAAAAGAGCGGAAAAAGTAAAATCAGATTGAGCAGAAACTAATCTATAGTTTTGTGATATCGAAATGATTGATCAGAGACTATTTCAAGAGTATCGTACCAATTTATATGTAACTTAAGCTATTGCGAGAAGATACAGCATATATGGAAATAAAAAGATGTAAAAGCAGCTGTCTTTTTGCATGACATTTGATGTTGATTTATATTTCGTCCGAATAGCAATGATATTTTGTAAACGCATCTTCAAACGTATGTTCGCATCTCGGCTGAGCGGTGCTACTAGACCCAGTAGCATCCCGTAATTGGTTCCATCCTAGCCCTACCCCTATACCCGGCTGCAAAGTCTGTCGATAAAGAATGGTCAAGTCCAAAAGACCTTTATATCTAAGGCATTTCTGGCAACGACCTTTAACATGAAAGCACGGACACGAATCGGAACATGGAATATACTGACCCTTGCCCAGCAGGGCAAGTTGGCTCAGCTTGCAAGGGAAGCTGGCCGCCTGAAGCTTGAAATCCTGGGACTGAGCGAGGTCCGCTGGCAAGACACGAAAAAATAATCGTTGCCAGATTCAGAACACGGCGAAGATTAGCTCACACAACGTTGGCTTGATCGCGTCATGGCATAGAAGAGATAAGCGAAAACGGGAAGATGTTTACAGAGTTTTGTGGTAATTACATCATGGTCATTGGTGGATCGCTCTTCCCCCATAGACCAGTACACAAAGTCACGTTAGTTTTCCGGGTTCAGCTGAAAAAGTTATCGCTGGGATACGTTTGCGCGTCGCACGTGTCCAACGATGGAAGGAGAAAGTTGGGTGCCGTTACGACGTCCGCCGATCGGAGAATCCTGAGATAAAAAAAGAACCTTTGTCGAACAACTTGAATCCCGAGCCTCGGAGTTGCCACCCGTCGAAGAGCAATGGACCGGTATCAAGAACACCTTCATCATGACCAGTGACGAAACCCTCGGCAAAGTGTGCAGCGGGCGGAGGGAATGAACTTCGGATGAAACATGAAGGAAGATCGACGAACGGAGAAAGGCGAAAGCTAGCATCGAGAGAGCGCAAACTAGACCAAACTAAGACAGCTACCCGTTAACGATACGCCGAACTGGAGAGGGCTGTTAAACGTGCTTGTAGACGGGATAAGAGAGCCTGGACTAACTCCTTAGCCGAACAAGGAGAAACCGCCGCCGTCAATGGTGATATCCGTTTGCTGTACGATATTTCTCGCCGCCTTAGTGTTGCCAGGATGAATACAAAGATGCCGCTAAAGGACAGAGCTGGTCAGCTATTGACTGACCGTACAGAACAGCTTAAGGGATGAACTGAACATTTTGAACAACTCTTCCGAGTTTCAAATGTCAGAGACCAACAAAACCAGCAGCGTACGACGCCTACAGTTCGTCGAATAAATCGCGTGAACTCGGAGGCGCCATCGCTGGATGAAATTGTAGCAGCCATCAAGAGTATGAAATCCAATAGAGCGCCAGGGATAGATCGTATTTCAGCCGAAATTCTCAAAGCTGACCCATCTTTGTCAGCCCAGATGATGCATCAGCTTTTCAGCAATATTTGAGAAACCGCAACTTTTCCGGTGGACTGGATGCAGGGCATATTGGTCAAAGTGCCTAAGAAGGGAGACCTAACTGAATGCGGTAACTGGCATGGCATCACGTTGCTCTGTATTACTCTCAAAGTACTCTGTAAGGTAGTCCTCAACAGGATCCAGGAGAAGATCGACGCTACTCTCTGGCGGCAGCAAGCTGGATTCCGTGCTGGCCGACCATGTGTAGACCATATCACAACGCTCCGCATTATATTGGAGCAGATCAGCGAATTCCAGGACTCTCTTCTGCTGGCGTTCGTTGACTTCGAAAAGACGTTCGATCGACTCAACCACGAAAACATCTGGGGCGCACTTAGACGTAGAGGAGTTCCAGATAAACTAGTCCATTTCATCGAGGCTCGGTACGAGGCGTTCTCGTGCAAGGTTTTGCAAAACGGTGTCTTTTCCGATCTTACAAGGGTTACTGGTAGTGTTAGACAGGGCTACATTTTATTACTGCTGCTGTTTCTTATCATTATGGATGAGGTATTAGTTAAAGTGATTGACAGCAGACCAAATCGAGAATTGCCTTGGAGTCCTCTAACGATGGAGCAGCTAAATGACCTCGACCTAGCCGACGACATTGTTTTGCTCGCAGAACGCCGAAACGATATGCCGAGTAAGTTAGATGACCTCTTCGAGAGCTCATAGGCAACACTGAGCACTGACAATTTCTCCAACTTCACAGCAGCGGAACTACAAGTTAGGCAAGTGTACGCCTCTCAATATTTTGGTACGCAGGCAACACCTATACTAATATGGTGGTACCTATACTGATATAGCCACACGGATCAGGAAGGCCAGAGATGCCTTTGCAGATCTGCGAAATATTTGGTGCTCAAACCAGATCACTCTACTTACGAAAACTCGAATTTTCAACTTAAACGTTAAATCCGTACTGCTGTATGCCTGTGAATTGTGGTCTCTGCGGAGGTATTTATTAATCGTTGGCTGCGATATATCATTCTTGCCTGCGCCTTCTGGCCTGATAACTGGATATCCAATGAGGAACTCCATCGTCGATGTCATCAACGGCCGATAATAACAGAAATTCGAGAACGTAGGTGGAAGTGGATCGGACACATCTTGAGGAAAGGAGTGAACGAGGCCTCAGAGAAGCACTCGACTAGAATCCGCAAGGTGAGCATAGAAGAGGCTGATCCAGAGGCTAGAGAAGACGCAACTTTGCCAACGACATCCAGACTGTAGATGAGAACCTGTTCTGGCGGCAGGTAAAAGCCATGACGGGTAACCTTCGGCAGTGGAGGTCTGTGATTTCATCCCTTTGTTCTGCCGGACCGGCGGACATGAACACATAAGTAAGTCTTTTACCGTTGCATCTCGACTTGATCAAAACTACTCTGGAGCGAGTGACGTGCTACGTGCGTGTTTCTGGGGCACTTACGAGCCCCTCGAGTCCAGTCGCGCTGAGGGTTGCGGCAAAGGGATTTATTTATTATTTATTTATTTATTCGAACTGGAAGTTGAGCTTTTTTTCTCCGCAAGACGCTTCGATCGAGGAGCATGTAAAGCTAGGCTGGGGCTGGTGATCGCGGACATTGTGTTAGAAATGGCATTGTTGTAGAAAGAGACGAAAGTAGAAAGAGTTTATAGTATAACAAGAAGTTAAACAGTAAAGTTAGAAAACTGGATAAAAAAAAAAATCTGTGTAAATTTGCATAATACCGTTCAACCGAAAATCATTCCATAAGTACAGTATAGTTGGAATTGTTTCAATTTTACGAAAAACTTTCTTTGTTCTGATTTAACGATTGAATATTTAATGATGTATTCGGACTTTCAAAGCTCACATTACAACAGCTAGCTTGGTACAACCGAATCGGTCATTTCCGGCTGATTGTGCTCCTAAAGAATATAGTCGCCAGATAGCTTGATTTCGTATCACGATTTTTCACTTCTCTCGGCTTCCTTTCCGTCATCGTCATCGCCGTCGTCCTCATCATCATCGTCGTCGCTCAGCTCATCATCAATTCCTTCGAGGTCTTCATCCAGGAACAGATTTTCGTTTATCGGAGCCGCATCTGCCGCAGCGCCAGCAGCAGATGCTTCCACAACGCCCTCATCGTCCGCTGCAGCTCCATTGGTTGTCACCGTTTGACGACTAGCTTTCATCTTTTCCCAGCGATCCGTGTCCGCAACAGTTCCAGTATTATCAACCTACCAAAAAGAAACTATAATAACGACGAATCCCAACCTCACTTCACTTTACCTCTTTTATCGACAGCGAAAGCATATTCAAATCCAGCTCCTTATACTCAACCGTGTCATCTTCATCCTCGTTTCTGCCGTAATTATCGATTGCGTCTTCACCCTCATCCATACCGAAGTCAACCAGATCAGGATTGAAACTGAACATTTCTCTGCCCGAGAGTCCGTTCTGGCGGCCGGCCTTGAAGTCCTTACGTTTACGTTCCTCTTCGTCCAGTTCACGTTGCTTTTTCTCCTGAAGTTTACGTTTCTTCCATGCCAAGAACGTCTCCAACGTCACCCGAGTCTGATTCGATCCCAGAGCAGCGCGTTCCGTTTCAATCAAGTCCACCAGAGAAATCTCCTCCTTAGCTGATTCCATTTTCTTTTTGTCCTTTTTCAGTACATATCCCGGGGGAAGGGCATGTCGATAAATGCACTTCTCCCCGTTAGGACATTCCCAAAACCAACCGTAGAGGGACCGCTCAACTGCATCAAGGAAATATTTGCATATCTAAAAATCGATAATAAATCAGTTCCGTATAACTACCTTTTTCAATAGCTAAAGCTTACAATAGTAGTAGTTGGCATGTTTTTGTCCTTTCCGTGCTTTTTTGCCACAACTTCTGCCAGCTTTTCCTCAGTCCAGTTCTCAATCGTATCATTTTGTTCGGAATCTCGCATATCCACATGAATGGATCTCTTTTCGGCTTTCCGTTCAATTGACAAATCATGAGAAAACTTACATTTATCACCCTTGGTACAAGTGCCTTGCTTAAAGAATGCACACAAAATCGATTTAGGATCAACACCCTTCTCAACTTTTTGCGTCGGAACTGGCTTGAAAAGTGCGGCCAGCTCTTTCTGCTCCTTCAGCTTCTTTTCCTTTTCTTCCTTCTTTGCATTCGGATTTAGGTTCAAATTATGCTGACCACCACTCTTGACCTGCTTCTCAACTTGGGAAATAAATTTTTGTTGTTTAGCCCCTTTCTTATTTTTCAAGCCGAACGTTTTATCCTGTGTGAAATAGTTGGGTGAGTTTCACTTCGATTTATTTTTCAATACTTTTTCTCAACTTACCTCAATGATTTTTTCTTTCTTTTTTGCTTCCGCCTTCTTCGAGGCACCAGCCGCTGGCTTCTTCGGTGGCATGTCTAAGAGTTTTACAAAAATAATAATAAAACCAGAGTTTCCTTCGTTTGCTAAAAACTTATTTAAATATTAGCGAAAAACACGTTCCCACACCACTCCAGAATTCGGTGCCTCTCAGTGTTCAACTTCAAGCGATGTTGACGTTTAATGCGATTGCGAAACGCCAGCCTTCCATGTTCCACTTCCATCGTTCCTTCGGTAATACCAGAGATGCCAAATAGTCAGGAAACATTCAGCGCTAACTAAACACAAGAATAAAAATGATAATAGGCGAATTCGAGCAAAACTAAGAGCAACCGTTCGCTACCTGGTTGTGATTATTGGAACTACAAAAAAAGTGCAATTCCCAAAATGCTTGCTGGCACCTATATGGAACTCGACTTTAAATGTAATATTTTATTGAATTACCAAAAGTGGGAATGATGAAAATGGATAATAGAGGTAAGAAAAAGCATTACCTTTCATTTGATATATATTGTTCCTGCTTCGGGAGATTATTAGAGTTTCGCAAGTGTATTTATGGTTACGAACTGATAGGTTATATGTTTGGTTCTTGGTGCAGATGATGCTAATCAAAAAAATAAATCCGTTAGCACTTAAAAACACATTGGAAAACGCTGAAGACTGAAAATAATTGGTGATTCTCTATCCAGGATATGTAAACTTTACAGCTGACTCTATGTACTTTTGTTTTATGCGGTACAAAATCAAACATTAACATTTTTCTGCCATAAAATTAATTAATTCGAATATTTTCACTAACCTTAACGTAGATAAACAAATTTCTTCCAATATTTCGCTATCTAAAATCCTGACAATTGAAAGGGTTAATCAAAAAATGCATTTTATTTCAGTTTTTTTCAAAAATGTATGGAGTTTGACAGCGATTTTACTTTTCATCACTTTTTTTATGCAGCGCCTCTAAGCGGGCGATAGCTTGTCAAAAACGCCTATCAAAATATGACAGGTACTCGAGGAATCAAATGAGCAATTTGCAGAAACATACAGCAAATTAAATATGTCAGCATTTTTAATAGTTTTTTAAATGCTCTCATTAATTTAAAAAATAAATGAAAAACAGCTAGTCTTATTTTATTACTCTATTTCCTCTATGTAAACAAAAATTTACATAAATCTGGCAAGTCTGCTTTTTCGCTGTCATCACGAATGGGAAGCCAGCGAAAAAGAACCGGTTGAGTCAAGGGGTTTTCAACAGGCATGATTACAACAATCCTTTATAAAAGACAAGATAAAAGCAAAAACATTCCATCAAGAAGACTGGCATCTCTTCCTCGCGCCCATACAAATGACGAGCAACCGACCCCCCGGCTCGTCGCCATTTTTCTGTGACTGAAACTGAAACGTCAAAAACACTGGGCAGGAAATCACTTCATAGAAAATCAATGCGACGGCCATTGTTGTTTGGGGTACAATAGTGAGGGGTCCAACTTAATGGGGGTACTGTCAAACTCTGTAGACCAAGATAGCGATGTCGAGGAGGTGCGAGCAACAGAAGTAACAACGCACCCCTTCCGACAAAAGTACCCAGATAACACAAAATCGTAATAGAAAGTTCACATTAAATCGTTTTCATGTCAATTTCACATTGGAATTGTATAATGATTAGAGTATGTCAAATCGAAGTGAACAATAAGTTGTTTTGCAGTCGTGCGTGTCTTCATATGCAATTCATGACTGTGAATTATAAAGCAGGATAGATAATTGCAATATTTGATTATATCTTAATCATATATTCAGGAGTATTTAGTTGCGTGTTATAAAAACTGCGCAAAATAGAATTACAAATAGTTGTCAAAATTTTCGTACGTATATCGCCTCCACTTTGGTACATATATGTTCTTATATGGCGTGAAATATAATTTTTTCGTTCAGATATGATTTCGTATACCATAGTTGCAATCGAGATATACAAACCAAATGGTTTACTGGGTAGAAGCTGTGTGAACATGTATTGGTGGGAAAAGATGTGTGCGAGCGTGGCAATGCATTGCATATGTGTTTGTGTACATCAAGGGGTCGGTCACTCGGCACAGCCGTTTTTATGTTAGGCGACTTGAAACGAGGCGAACTGTGCCGATGCTGTACCGAAAGTGCCGAACTGCAAGATTTGTCAAATTCGTTATAATCTGATAGTTCTGGCAGCCGTGCAAGATGATTTTGACAACTGGCCGTGCTCCCATTTCATATAAAATTGAACCGGATGTGTGAAAAGCCCTATAAATGTTATTTTTATAAGGCTTTAGAGGTGTGCCGCTTGATATCTCTGAAGTGCCGCGGCATAATGTACTAAGTGTCCGACCCCTTGGTGTACATCCATATTCTAATATACACACACTAGTATGTGAAAGTTCAACTTTAACTCGGCAGATAGCATTGCTGTTACTGTCGCTCGACTTTTGGCAGAGTTGCCAGTCTTCTTGATGGGATGTTTTTGCTTATTGTGAGTATTTCTATCACAGAGAACAGATTAACAGACTCGAAGGAAGTAATCGATTTTTTGTGTGTAAAATCTGTCGGTAGCGCCCTCCAGAAATAGTTTGCCAAACACATAAAAATATATCCATGTACCTTTATCTATATTTCTTTGTGCTGGAGTTACATAGCAGCGATGGCAGCGACATCAAGATTTAGTTTGCCACTTACTGTTCGAGGGGTGCTCTATTGAAGGATTACTCGTAGATTACATAAAAACCTTTTACACACTTTTTGTCGATTACCTGGTAGTCTGTTCTCTGTGTTTCTATGTTACTCTTGTGGCAAGCAACACACGAAACGAAAATGAAGGTAATCATTAGCATTTTATTCATTTTGTCCTTTTCACTCAACCGCTGATGCACATATGTCAAAATCTGTTGTGCAATGCTGCTAGAAAAACCACCCCATCGGCAGACAACCATGTTTTCGCCGCCAACATCTCGTGTGTGCGAAAATGAGATAGCATGTCAGCACTGCGTTTCACTCAACTGCCAGCAATCTGATTTGGGCCCGCTGTCAAATTTTGAGCCCCGGACATGCTGTCGCTGACGTTTACTGCAGTTTGATATAGAGATGTCGATGGGGTGAGAAAAACTGAACATTTTGATAAACAGTGCTGCCGAAACGAATTTTTTAAAACTCAACATTCGTGATTTGGTTCAATATTCTTGCAATTTGGATTGTTTAAAAAATCGTAGTAAATTCTAGTCATCGAAAAAAATATATTTTTGCACCATTGTCACTCGTATTGGGAGTACTTTCGAGAAAAAATAAGAAAATCACTACAGTATGATCTGACGGAAAAACTATTATCGATCGCAGCTTCAAAAAATCCACACTACCGATATTAGAAATGTGCCACATTTCAAACACTAATAGCGAATTCATAAATTAACCTGGGTTCGTGCTAACTCGAACCCGAAATTTATGAACGATGCGGGCAGTTTGACAGATCGAATCAGGGCTATGGTGTGCTTGTCAAACTCCATATATTCGATGCGTTACTAACATGCACCAAAAATTTGGCTCTTAGGGTTACCATTTTTTCCAAATTAGAGTGACCAAGAAATTTTTGCAATATTTTTATTAATTTTTTACTTTCATAAGGCGTTTTTTTTAATTGGTTAGAAATTGAAATTACAGCGAAGAAAAAATTTGACTTACATATAAAACTAAATCGTTTGTGAAACTTTAAGCTCGTTTTAATTAATTACAATAAAAACTACAAGGTATACAGCCCTAAGGGTTGTACGAACGGGTGACGTAGGACTATATGTTTATAAGAATCTATGAGTGCTATTGTTTAAAAGAGAAGATTCGAAATATTCAGATTCAATTCTTCATTGAATGCAATGGTGGCTTTGAAAATACGTGGACGGGGGTTCATAAGTACAACGCCTGCAGCCATTGAGACATAGAAGATTTCTTTTAAAAATCACTTGAGTGTATCATAAAAGTTGAAATAGTAATGAATGACCAGCCCACAGATTATTGTATTAAATATGATTATGCGTAGCTTGACATGTTTCAATAATCTTACTTTTCCTCGCTTGTGGCCTTTAAAAGGGCCATTGGTTACAAATAACATTAAAGCCAAAGCACGTTCATGGCAAATATGACGTGCCATTCGAATGTCCTTGTCTTTTGACATGAATGGCAAGAGGCATGAAAGTTAGCGGCTTCGATTCACTGTCTTTTGCTCCGAGAAGGTTTTACAAGTTTACTTTCACAGCTTACCGCTTGTTACATAGCAGAAAATATGGCACATACGCAAAAATTTCTGTTTATTTGTATGAAAGTCTTGAGTCCTTATCCTCCTACCACAGGGGTGAGGGGTTCGAACCATCATAAAATAAATTCATAGCTCCAGAAACCCTTACATGCCAAATTTGTTTCCATTTGCTTGATTAGCTCTCGAGTTATGAGGAAATTTGTATTTCATTTGTATAGAAGCCCTCCCTCTTAGAAGGGGAGAGGTCTCAGTACACCATAGAAAAAATTCTTGCCTGAAAAAACCCACACATTCCAAATTTGGTTCCTTTTAATTGATTAGTTCTCCAATTATGAGATAATTTGTATGGGAGCCCCCCTTCCTAATAAGGGGAGGGGTCTCAATTCACCATAGAAAAAATTCTTGCCTTCTGAAACTCCCACATGCCAAATTTTGTTCCATTCACTTGCTTAGTTGTAGCACAGAGAACAGACTAGCAGGTAATTGACAAAAAGTGTGTAAAAGGTTTTTATGTAATCTACGAGTAATCCTTCAATAGAGCACCCCTCGAGCAGTAAGTTGCAAACTAAATCTTGATGTCGCTGCCATCGCTGCTGTGTAACTCCAGCACAAAGAAATGTTGATAAAGGTACATGGATATTTTTTGATGCGTTTGGCAAACTATTTCTGGAGGGCGCTACCGACAGATTTTACACACAAAAAATCGATTACTTCCTTCGAGCCTGTTAATCTGTTCTCTGTGGTTGTAGTTTTATGAAGAAATTTGCATTTCATTTGTATGGGAGCCCCCCCCCCTCTTAAAAGGGAAAGGGGTCTTAGTACACCATAGAAAAAAATCCTACCTTCTAAAACCCCTGCATGCCTAATTTGGTTCCATTTGCTTGATTTATTCTCGAGTTTTGAGAAAATTTGTGTTTCATTTGTATAGCAGCCCCCCCTCTTACGCCGTCCATAAAATTGCTTTCTCGCCCCCCAACATAAAATTGCTGGCCATTTTATCTTTCCAACGACATATAAATTGTTCAGTTTCGTTCAGTAGTTTAGTAGTTATTAGTATTTGAAATCTTCCATTCCAACGTTACACTTCTATTTTCGTTTTCACAAAGTGCTATCCAGTCCCAGATAGTAAACAAAGACGTAGTCCTACGTCAAAATTTATTACGACAATTATCAATGACCTTCAAACAAAACAAGTTTGGTTAGCTTATTACGAATAGACTGAATGCTTTTTACTATTGAGTATTTGTGTTTTTATGAAGAACGAACATTGGAAGAACTGCCCAGGTAACCAATAAGCATTAAAATAAGCAGTAAATCAGTTGTTTATTAGCATCCCTGGCGTTTTATACTGCAGGCTGTTGTTTATCAGCTTTTTGACTGCATAACTGTTGTAAATTGGCATCCAAAATTCTATTTAAATTCTTCTTGTTGGTAACTAGTTGCAAATAAGCATTGTCAGCACTATAAGAGGGCTAGCCGTAAAGTAGCCGCATATTTTGCCAAAATAGCATTTAAGTAGCATTTAAGACAACTTAAATGCTTATTGGCTTGCTTTTAAATTGCATTGGAAATGCTTATTGGTTACCTGGGATGGGATTGTTGTTTTTGAAATACTACTGCAAATACTAAATAGGAGGAATTTTTTATGGGGATGATGATTTCGACACGGTAAAAAATTGTCACGTTGAAGCGAAGTGATTTACCGTTGAATTCGCACTACTTGCCAAACATTACGATTCGAAATGAAAATTTATTGAAAATGAATCAACACAAAGTATGATGAAATCAACAGAAAATCACTTTAATTTCGAATGTGCTTTCTTTTGAACTTTTGAACTGTCAAATGGATAGAAAGGATTGTATTTTGATTTTTCGTAAAGTTGCTTTATTTATTACTCATAATTGAACAATTACATAATTACATACAAAACGTAATGCAAATAAAACCTCAATCGCTGATAGTAACCGGATTCCTGTGTTTAATGCTCTGATGTCTAAATAAAGTTGATCTCGGGTTGATTGCTGCTATCAATTCGGGGCCCGTGTGATCAATTCCATAACCTGAAAACAGTTAGTAATTTATTAATTATGATCACAGGTATACTTTAGTCATACTTACACTCTAGAAGAGTAATAATTTGGAACGAAAACGTATTTTCTCTATTTGGGTTTCTAATTTTGCTTCCGATTGCTGCTTTCATGTTTCGCGATTTTTTGACATTTGTAAATTACGAAAAAAATAATTGCAAATTCTATAGATATGCATTACAATTCGATGGTGATATCCATTGAATAGTTTTCAATAGCTAGTTTCTTGTTTAAAAATTTGAAAACTCTCCAAAATCAATACTAAATCACTTCGATTTGTAGTGCTGCACAACAAATTGATTTAAATGCAAGAACACTTAAAATGGACGTGACTATTTTTTACCGTGGATGCTATACGAAATTTTCGCTTGACACCACCCCCCTGAAACTAACCATGCTCCCGAGCAGGGTTATTTTCAGAAAACCATCGAACTGTCAAATTTTAACCAAAAAGTTAAAAATTTCGCGAAATGGTTCACAGCCTAAGTAGCAGCCTCAATAAAATATTTTTAAAACATCCTGAAAATAAATATTATTATCCCGGATTTTGCACCTTACTGGACACCGCAGTTTAAAAGTGCGACTGGCACAAAATGTGCGACAATGCAAATGCTGTGAGTAAGAAAGAGAAAGACTGACAACTGCAATGTTACTGTTTTGTTTTGTCATGTACATTGGCATTAGAGAAAATAATCTGGATTAATCCAGGTACAGCTGCAAAGCACAATATTTCAAAACGAAATTTTCTTTGAATCAGAAAATAACAGTTTTAAATCCAAAGTAAAGTATTTTCAAATTTTAAATTAACATTTCTATAACAATGAATATTTTTATTTCAATCATATTTACATTTCAATTGCAACAAAATGGAATTTCTGTTTGTGCGTAAAACAACCATAAAAACATTTTTATTCTCCGTGCAAAAATTTCTCGAACCGGTTTATTTATTAAATAAATAAACCGGTTCGAGAAATTTTTGCACGGAATTTTCGTCATTCATTGTTCGATGTGTCAAATCAGATTTCTCTCTTTTTCGCCTGGGAAGATTTGCCTTACTGTCTACGTTTATACAAAAGAAGGCTGATGTCATAAGTTCGCTTCATTTACTCCACAGCAGATATCCGCTGGAAAAAAAGTAATACGCAGCCATTGTTAATGTTTTGCTCTGCGTGGATGGAAGCGGGTGTTGGAGTGGCTGGCGTAGCAAGAGAAACGCGTATCTACAGTCCGTCATCAGCTTCAGTTCATCCATTTACGCGTAGTATTTTTGTGACGAGTGCATAAAAGGAATAGCAGCAGCTGGAAAATACACGAAAAAGAACCATCGATGGCTGAGAAGCGGCGATCTAAGAAGCGTAAGGATGTAAGTAATTCAACTTGAGCGTACCTACCTGATCTATGCAAAAGTGTGATTTTGCATTGTGTAAATTTGTTTGATTTTCATCCACGTCGCTGTGAAAAATTTGACCGCCTTGGTGACGGGAGAAAGTTTTTGCTGTTTCTCCTAGGTATATGTGAGTTGTATTTGGATTTGCACAGGTGTTACAGCTGTATTTATTGAATATTCTGATTGCTGCCTCTTTCCTTGGTCAATTATTCTAAGTCTTGATCTGTAAAAGGTTGAATACCCATTTGGCTTTAGGTATTGGGTGGAGTTTTTTCCGGTTTTTGTGTGTATTTTCTATCTTTGACGTAACGGGATAAGGTAGCAATGTTCTACATCGCTTAGTTTATCAGCATCATAGCATAAAAAGAAAGCCTGATAGAAATAGGCTGAGGGGGTTGGGTTATAGCGCAAGGTTGCCAGATTTGGGTTATAGGAACATATTAGTCATGCGATTAGATTAGGCGATGTGTTTAAATGATAGAAACGATAGAAACACGTTTATTATAAGACTTACTTGTCTATTTTTCCCAAAAAAATAATAAATATATTGTTTCCAGGAATATACTGGTCCCGGTGGGGCCGAGCAAGAGTTGGACAAGGCTACTAAGGAAGAGTATAAAGTAGCAAAATGGCTCAAATCAAATGTACCTACGAAGAAGACAAAATTTTTAAATCATAATGTTGAGTACTTTTCTTCGGGAAAAGCTGTGGATGCCTTGCTGGCGTCAAAATTTGCGCAGGGAGAGAACTGCTTATTTCCCCATCGCCAGGCGGTGATTGACTTCATGGATGGAATGTTGCACCATAAGTTTTTCCATCGAGCCAAAAAAGTAACTGTTAGTGAGCAAGAACTACGAGGAAAATCCAAGAAACCGAATTCCGACAAGGATAAGGGAAAGGATGAAAAGCCAACAGATGGTGGTGAAAGCAGTCATGCCGAAGGAGGAGGCGGAAAGGCAGAAAAAGCGGCAGCCGAAAAGGAAAAACGGAAGCGTAAAATCCGCGTAGAAATGCACCCGGAACAGCTGTTTGTCGATGGCCATGAAGCTTACGTCTGGCTGTATGATCCCATTCCGATGCATTACTGGATTTTTGGTGCCCTGCTGGTAGTGGGAGCAATTGTCATCTGTTTGTTCCCGCTGTGGCCACCGTTGCTACGGAAGGGTGTTTACTATCTTAGCATAGCGGCCGCTGGGTTCTTGGTATTTATTCTCGGCCTTGCCGTCCTTCGATTCGTCATCTTCTGTCTGGTGTGGATTGTAACAGGAGGCAAGCACCATTTCTGGTTGTTACCGAATTTGACTGAGGATGTAGGATTCTTTGCATCGTTTTGGCCGCTTTATGATGTTAGTACAGGCACCGAGATTTATGTGATTATTTTAAATATTGTATTTTCTTCTTCAGCACGAATACAAGGAAAGTAACTCGGACAAGGATAAAAATAAAAAGAATAAAAAACGAAAGCGCGATAAAGACAGCGACGCTGAGGAAGATGCTCCTGGTGTGAGTGTCCCCTCGAAGATGGATGAGGTCAGAGAACATGATTCGAATCCAAATGTATCGGAAGAGACGCAGCTAAGGCATCGAGAAGTTGCTAAATCCGAAGACGATGTTGCTAACGTTAGTGATGGACAGGAAGAGGATCACGGTGATAAGGGTAAAACGTAAGTCGGCATTTCAATTTGAAATCGCTTCAGCTTAATCGTGATGCTTTGTATTTTTGCTCTTTGAATAACAAAGTTGTGTTGCTTTTTTATTTTCTATGATTTTGGTAGTGAATATATGCAATTTGTTTTAATTATGCAAAATTTATTTTTATTTTGTTTGTTTCTGTTGTTAGTATTAGTTTCCACATTTATCTTATTCTGATGCGGATTGTGGTAAATGATACAATTGGGTCAGAATTAAGAATAGAATTTTCTCTGCTAAGCTCTTCGTTGCTCATTTACAGTTCACCTTCGGAAAGCGAATCGGAAGGCTCCCAGCGGTCCTCCACGGGCAAGGATTTTGAAATGGTAGACCCTGACGAGGTGGACAACTCGTAAGCTGTATATTCAGATATCCACACAGCAAGCTGCTAGAACAGACATTTAGACATCTGCACATTAGTTGAAGCATAGCAAGTATATCAACTACCTATTATGGGCAACCTATTATGCATGGAGCTACAACAATTGTATTTATTGCTTACCTATATTTGTTTTCGATTAGTTTCAACAAATTTACCCGATAAAATAACATTAGTTTTTTAGCCGTTGTATAAAGGATTAGAAAGTGACAAGCAAATATCGAAAGGTATGACGTACCTTACAGCAGCATGTTTAGGTAAGATCTGATTCATTAAGGCCACTAAACACTAACAGTTTAGTTGGTGCTGGATAATTCTAGTGGTAGCAAATTAACTGAAGTCACGCAACATATGTGGAAAATTTCTTGATGTGGATAATAAAGATGATTTTATTTACAAAAATAAACCCTTAAAATGATTACCTTTTTAAACTTCTGGTCCTTTGGGGTTGAAATTTTTATAAAACGATAAAACAATTCTAAAATTCAGAAAGTTGTTATATTGGTGTGAATATAAGCTCTTAAAAACTGATGTTAACAAATTAAACGAAAAAGCTCACTTTGCATAAAATTTAACGTAGGTTTGCGATTCCAGCCGTAACGAAAACCGTTTTAAGTTTTACAGAAACCGATACAATTAGAATATTCGAATGATAAAAAAGTTAGAAGACATCTGATAGTTTGTTAACTGATAATTCGATTGGTAACTGTGGTATTTTTTTAGTCTGGTTTATTGAAAACAGTGCTAATTCCAATAACAATATAAAAACAAATAAATCAATTAAAAACTATTTAATACAAACATATAAATATGAGCTTCATTTGATACCGCTGCGTAGTGTGTTTTCGTCACATTCTTTGGCTAATCTAAACCTTACAATAATTTACTCGATTTTATTCCATCTAGCAATAAGCATGTTTCTATGTTCTAATGTACCTAGTTTCTTACCCTGGCTCCGTACTGTTGTTGCACACGGATCTCGTTGTTTGTTTTCAATGTGTCCATTCCTTCGCTCTGCTGCTTTGTGCCTAAATGGAGTAAGTATGAATATCATAGCCTTGATCATAACGCACCGCCGTACATTAAGCGGTCTTTGCCTATACCTGAATCCGTAAAATTCTAACACCGGATTAGCCCTTTCCTTTTGTTTGATCTTCGTCTAGACATTTCAACTAAGGATGCCGGCACAAAGCTTGAATAAACAATGGATTCTAATTGCACTCTAAATTGGATGCTATATGTGACAAGCATTTCCAAAATTATCGTACAGGTTCGGGTTGAAGGGTCATGTCCGATCGGCATCGAGCATAGTTAATGGACTGATGGCCGGTCATGTGCTGTCATCAATCGTCAGTTCTCCGGTCTTAAAGCAGGTACAAATAACTCCGAATAACGCTGTCGTAAAAAAACATCAGCACTATCAAGGTAACCAATAAGTATTACCAATGCCACTCAAATGCAAGCCAATAAGCATTTAAGCAAAATATGCGGTTACTTTACTGCTCATCGCGCTTATAGCGCTGACAATGCTTATTTGCAGCAGATTTATTGTTTATTTGTATAAAAAATGTATGGGTATGGGTAATTGTATGGGTTTTGTGTCATCAAAAATGGTTATAAAAGTCCATTAGGTTCAGTTGTTCTCTACGCAATATTTAAAAGTTCGCTTCGCACACGCCCAGTTACCAGACGTACAAAAGGGATGAAAGGTTGCCCAAGAAAGATCTCCCGGAGACCCCGTGAAACGACCCTGTAAAGCTGGTGAGTATAGTGTGGTCCCGCCTGCATCCAGTCCGTTCGCAATAGAGATGGTCGGCTATGAAAATTTGAATACCCGAACCCGACCCGTACCCGCTCAAGAAAAAAATTAAAAACCCGTACCCGACCCGAACCCGCGAGTTTATTATTTTTGATACCCGAACCCGACCGCAACCCGACGGGTACGGGACGGGCCCGGGTACCCGACCATCTTTAAATAGAGATCAATAGAGATACCAGACCCGACCCGTACCCGGTTTCAAAAACAAAAATTAAGAACCCGTACCCGACCCGAACCCGCAAATCATTTTTTTTCAATACCCGAACCCGACCCGAACCAGGCGGGTACGGGTACGGGTGCGGGTTTCGGGCAAATTTTCCGCTACCCGACCATCTCTAGTTCGCAACAAATGGCGGATATGCAGGATTGTCTGTCTTGACGCGATAACACGAGTTTCTATAAATCAAATGTATATTTTGCGATAGACCGTGTTTAACTGTCATCAACAGCCCGGATGTCATTGGCTAAGCAGCGTCGCCATGAGTCTTAGGGTCTATCTCTTCCACGCTGCCCTTGCGGATTTCAGTCGGGTGTTTCTCCGTATATCTCGTTCGGTCCTTTCTTCAAGTGTGTCCGATCCACTCCACAGACGTTCTCGAATTTCTGCTGCTATCGGTCGTTGATGATATTGGACCCTATTCTCACAGTCACTTCACCTCACCTCACTTCTTTCACTTTCCTGTCACATGATCTAAAGTCACCTCACCTTACAGGCCCCATTTGATTTGTACAGTCACCCAGGTGAGCGGAGTCACCCAGGTGACTGTGAGGATCGCAAATTGTCACCTCATCTAAAAAATTTAGGTGAGGTGACTGTGAGAATAGGGCCCGATATTGACGATGGAGTTCATTGTTGGATATCCTGTTATCATATATCGCTGACAGCTATTAATAAATACCTCAATACCTGCAGTTTTTGCGTTGTCTCCGCTGTGGCACAACACGTTTTGCAGCGTACAGCAATGCGGATTTAAGGTTTGAGTTGAAAATCCAGGTTTTTGTACGCAGAGTGATATGTCTCAGACATGCAAAGGCACCTCTGGCTTTTCCGATCCGTGTGATTATATCATACTTGGGACCACCATCGGGCGCGGTCTTGCTACCAAGATATTGATAGGCGTCCAGCTGCTCAACTTTTTGTCCCGCTACTGTGAAGTTGGTGGGATTGCCAGTGTTGACTGCCATAGACTTCGTCTTTGCTACATTGACCTTGAGACCTGCTGCCTAGGAGCTCCCGGAGAGCTCATCTAACTTGCCCTGCATATCGCTTCAGTGTTGCAGACGTTGTTGTTGTGCGAGCAAAACAATATCGCCGGTTAGATCAAGGTCATTTAGCCCCTCCATCGTTAGAGGATTTAAACGTAATCCTCGATTTGGTCTACTGTCAATTGCTCCAACTATTCATCTCATCCATAACGATGAGAAACAGAAGCGGTGATAAAATGCAGCCCTATCTCATGCCAGCAGTAACCCTCATGCGCCGTTGTGCGAAACCTTGCACGAATATGCTTCATGCTGATCCTCCAATGAGATGGACTAGCTTATCTGGAACTCCTCTACGCCTAAGTGCGTCTCAAATGTTTTCGTGGTTGAGTCGGTCATAGGCTTTTTCGAAGTCAACGAACACCAGCAGAAGAGATTCCTAGAATTCATTGATCTGGTTCAATATAATGCGGAGCGTTATGATGTGCTCTACACATGATCGGGTAGCATGGAATCCAGCTTGCTGTAGCCGGGGAGCAGCGTCGATCTTCTCCTGGATCTGGTCGAGGCTTACCTTACAGGGTACTTTGAGAGTAATAAAGAGCAATGTGATGCACGCCAGTTACCGCATTCAATTAGGTATCCTTTTATAAGGACTTCTCTACTATCACAGTTGTTACTAACCAGTTGTAGCAACCAATTTATGACTAATTTCAGTTATATAAATAAGTGGATATGAAATGGGGAAGGCAAATGAGGAAGCGTCCAACATAGCTTCTGCCATCCAAAGCCCCTACCTAGTGCCTCCACGTGGCCTTACCCGGTAATGCTCTATTGAGTAGTTAAGCTAGGAGGTGCGATGCTGGGTGGTTCCCGGCTGCCTGATCACAAGACTGCGACTGAGCCACACGACCTTGTTAGTAAGTAAGCTTAATATAAGTTATTTTAATCATTTGTTTTGTTTTAGCTCATGATGCACCTCCACTTTGGCCGAAAAATGTTTAAATAATGCTCATGGATACCACAAGAAAAAATTAAAATAGTAATGGAAGCACTTATGGAAACTCAAATGATGCAGTTCTATTTCATTCGAAGGACTGCTGGTGAGATTGTTCTATTTTTGCCCATATATATTTTATTTCATCTTAATGGTAACATCATTGTTGCTATATTTAGTAATCTTCATAATAACATATTTTATTACATTGCCGCATACCATCATTATAGTAAAGGGTTTGGAGCATCAGGGTATCGAATGAATCGATGACTGAATGAGGGATGTGGTAACCAGCCCAAGTCATATGAGGTCGGAGAGGATTTTTACGCGCCCTTCTAGCACACAAATTATCACGCAAGATAAGTTTGCACAACGTAGTTATGTATCTAGAAACCGGAGGCCTATGCTGGAAGGAGTGTCTTATATTCCCGTGGAATCATGTAAGTGACATTGCTTATAGATCCACCCAACCCCTTCTGGTCCTTTATGAACAGCATTGATATGAAAGTTGCTGGGTAGATAAATTTGATTCTGCAGTAATTCTGCTTGCATACAATTGGAAACCCTTGAGGTGATGATGGCTACCCGCATACTTACAATTTCAGTTATATAAATAAGTTTCTGCAACCATAAGTGCGAAAAGTGTGTTGCATGGGTTTGACCAATATGCTCTGCATCCAGTCCACCGGAAAAGTTTCGGTTTCCAATGTATTGCTGAAAAGCTGATGCATCTTCTAGGCTGACAAAGATGGGTCAGCTTTGAGCATCGCGGCTGGAATACAGTCTATCCCTGGTGCTTACTGGATTTCATACTCTTTCTTGATTGTTGCTTCAATTTCATCTAGCGGTGGCGTCTCCAAGTTGACGCGATTTATTCGACAAACTGTTGGCATCATACGCTGCCACGGTGTTTAAAATACCGTTATTAAAAAATAAAATAGGCCATTTAAACGGAAAATGCCAGTTAGTTTGTATTGCCATCCTACACCTCTGAGCCAATTAAAAAAAAAATCGATCGACGAAGTTTTGAGTTACGCCCTTTGGAAGTTTTAAAAGGCAGACTGCTCATGTAAAGTAAATGAAAATCTTCAATGACACTTCCAAAATGAACGTAAATCACAGCCGGTATTGATTTTTTATGCAACATATGCCCCTTTCCGACCATTTTAGGAGTTTTACGCTATATTGGGACAAGCCGGAAATGTTCCGGACTAAGTTATCGCTGTGGAAATTAGCTAGTATCGAACATGAGCAAATGCTTATCATGCGACGCCTGAAATTACGCCAGAATCACTGACAGTGAGATCAAATACCTAGCACCACAGTGGTTATATCTGGACAAGTTCCGGGGACTTTCGGGAACACCCAAACAAGTGGCCAATTTCGTCCATAAACAAAAGCTTATCGTGCGACACCTTAAATTACACTAGAATTCAAAAACTAAATCAATGGAAGCCAAATCTGCTATCTACGATCAGGTTTGGTTATATTTGGACATGTTTGGAGGGCTCCGGAAACCCCTAGGAAATGACCAATTTCGAACATGAACAAAAACTCATCATAAAACACCTTAAATCACACTAAAACTTTTAAAATAGATTAAAGTAAGCCAAATTGAGTACCAAGAACTACAATGGCCAATTCCGAACATGTCTTTATTATCAAAAATGTACCACATTGTGTTATTAACTTCCCAGGGGTTCCCGGAGTTCCCCAAATATGCCCAGATATGACCAAATCTGATCCTAGATAGCAGATTTGGCTTCCATTGATCTAATTATTGAATTCTAGTGTGATTTAAGGTGTCGCACTATAAGTTTTTGTTTATGAACGAAATTGGCCACTTGTCTGGGTGTTCCCGGAAGTCCCCGGAAGTTGTCCAGATATAACCAATGTGGTGCGGTAATTGATCTGACAGTCTGTGATTTAATTTTTAAATTCTGGCGTAATTTGGGGTGTCGCATGATAAGTATTTCTTCATGTTCGATACTGGCTATTTTCCACAGCGATAACTTAATCCGAAACATTTCCGGTTAGTCCCAATACAGCGTAAAACTCCTAAAATGATCGGCAATGGGCATATGCTGCTTAAAGAATCAATACCGGCTGTGATTTACGTTCATTTTTGAAGTGTCATTGAAGATTTTCATTTACTTTATATGAGCAATCTGCCCTTTAAAACTTTAAAAGGGCGTAACTCAAAAATTCGTCGATCGATTTTTTTTAAAATTGGCTCAGAGGTGTAGGATGGCAATACAAACCAACTGGCATTTTCCGTTTAAATGGCCTATTTTATTTTTTAATAACGGTATTTTGAACACCGTGGCTGCTGGTTTTGTTGGCCTCTGATATTGGCAACTTGGAAGAGTTGTTCAAAATGTTCAGTCCATCGCTTAAGCTGTTCTATACGGTCAGTCAGTAGCTGGCCAGCTCTGTTCTTCAGCGACATCTTTGTATTCATCCTGGTAAGAAATGTCGTACAATAAGCAGATATCACAACTGGCGACGGCGATCTCTCCTTGTTCAACTAGGGAGTTAGTCTAGACTCTTTTGTCCCGCCTACCGGCTCTTTTAACAGCTCTCTCCAGTTCGGCGTATCGTTTGACGGGCGGCTGTCTTAATCGATCTGGCTCTGGAGATGGATTAGATCTAGGACAGGACATGACACGTTGTATCGCAAAAGAGCCAATTTGCTGTCAAAAAAGAGCCAGCTTCCTGATTGGCTGATTTCAAGCGTGCAACTGTAGAAACAAAAATTCACAAGGGAAGCGCAAAAGTGTTGCTGGAAACCTCAGCAAACCCTGAAACAATCAAGTTTATCACGTTACTAGGTTTTTAAGAGTTTGTTTATCGTGACGTGTTAACATAAAACAAACTAAATCGAAATGTAAGTATTATTCGATCAGATTGGATCTATTTTTGAGTAATTAGTGATCAACTAGGACAAGTGGCTTCTATCATAAACTGCAGCTGTATTCTTGGAAAAGAAGAAGAGAAAGAAGAAAAAGAAGTCACATGTCATGTCCTGTCCTAGGATTAGATCAATTTTTATGAGATATAAAGAAGCACAACAGTAAAATATATTTTATATTGATGCAATAGCTCAATATCTTCACTTTCAACTATAAATCATCTGGGGTAATAGTGTTATGCAAAATAAATTCTTCCTTCATTTTTCTGATCAAGTGTCGAATCGCACTTTTACCCCATTAGCGGGGCAAAAGTGCGAAGCTTAAATCTATGAAATCGGCACAGCAGTAGCTCACAAAACGATAATATCTTCAATCTATGATCTGCGAAGTTTCAAAAAGGAATATTCTCAATTTGCACCTTTTCTATTTTCCGCTGGTGTACTGCAGCCTCCGCCAGATCGAAACTTTACCAAACGTTTATCTTTTGTATCTTTTGTATACAGTACCTAAACCGGAATATAATTACCTATGCATTTTAGCTTCGTCCATGAATCGCACTTTTGCCCCGTCCGTGAATCGCACTTTTGCCCCGGTAGGCGCTTGATGGGGTTTGAGCAAATTATGGAAAAACGAGACATATTTTGTAAATTGTTCTCACCACATTTTTAAAACAAATATGTGAGTGATGTAAAACGCTGCTACAATTTTTTGACAAGTAACATCCTCCTGTTAATATCGTATTTGCCGTATAAGGAAATATTACATCAAAACCGCTCTAAAATAACTGTTGGCCACACTGGCCATGAGCGCACCTACCGTAAGTCGTATACTTTGGCCGATACACACTGACAGGTATCCGTCATAATTCGGTTAATAGAAAGTAAAAAACAAAACAAACTGAAACACTTACAGAGCAAGTCTAAATTGTTATCTTAGCTAAAAATTTAAATTAGTGGTATTTACGAGTATTCTTAAAACTAACTTTTACTAGTATAGTATTAAACTTAAAAACTATCTTAATATAGATTGACCTGGTAAGCCGAAATGAGTTAAAATAGCTTATATACTTAGAAACAATCATACAAACTAGGTTACCTATATTTACAGTGTTAGTACCAGCATCGAAGCTTACAGTGAATATATTAATCTATATCTAAACTTAATTTACGGATCCAACGGAGCAAACTAAACGTGAGTTAACAAATAGAACTAATTTATATCTATTAATTAAATATCGAATTATTTGCTAACCTTAAACCAGTTAAAATAGTATGCATAATTTGTTATTTTTGTATTAATAATCCTACAGGAAAATTATATTCACCTACAACCGGAATATTTGTTTTCTTTACACCCGGTCGGAGAATAATAATTTTGGAAGTTGTTCCCCGTTGATACTACATTCAACAATAACATTAATCCATAATTAAGCTACTATGCTTCGTAAACAACAAATGTTTACGATAGATTTAAGCTGTCACCCATCCATGCCAATGTAGTCAATTTACTCGGAATCTGCACTGATAAATTATTGAATCGCACTTTTATCCCTCCTTACTCTACATTGCAATGCATTGGGAAGAGCTGACACTTTTTTACCTACCAGGATATGGAGAACAGAAAGTAGACCTAACGGTACTCAAGAGAAGCAACAAATAACGACTGGACAAGCAAAGGATTTAACGATTTTGTTTCAAACTAACTTATTTTTTATCCCATAAGTCTTTGTTATGTTAGTAAAAACAGCTGTACCACAAAGTAGGAATTTGGGATCCTTCGTATGCATAATCTATTTTAATGATCTAAAGATCTCATTAAATTAGGTAGCCTTAGGCTGATAATTTAAAAATGTAATTCATAAGAATTTTCACAAATATTACGTTAGTATAGTTATAAATACAACTGTAAAATGTTTGTTAGTGAATATGATATAATGCTACCACATTATTTCCTATATGATTTACTGATGGGACAATCACTAATGTCCCGTGAGTGTAATATTTCTAGTATCATAATCAAGCGAATCACAAATAAATAAGCTATTGATACTTCAAAATTAAACACTACAAACGTAAAGGTATTGATAATGTCTATATAACAGCAATGACAGCTAAAATTATTGGTTTTGTTTTCTAGTTTCGAAGAATTTTTTAATATGTAGGTTTAATGCATTGAAGTCGGTGGTTTCGAAAAAATCTGTGAACATTTTCATAGGTACTTGCAAGCTAATAAAGCTGCAAGTCAATGTTTTATGTAAACCAATATCTTGGTAAAAACTAACTTTATGGTTGATGGTTATTTACTGCGCTATCGATTGCTATCTCCGAGCAATGTAAGTAAGCAGATAATTCATAAGAACCCGTACGCCATTTCCGGGAAGTTGTTTTTCTCAGCGGCGGCCCAGCATGTACCAGAGCAATCGAAGAGTGAAAAAGTAGACAATTTCCACCACGCCTAGCACACTGAAGCCCAGGAAAAAGCCAGCTGTTCCACCGATGGATACTGAAAGTAAAGTAATAATGGGCTCAGAAATGAAACTGTACGGTCTATTGAATTGAACTATAGAGATAGGCAAGTACGGATTCGGAAAGGGAAAGGATGCAAAAGGATGTGGCACGATAAGCTTTGGGTTAGTGCATATAATGAGAGAAAGAAATGGTAAACGGCCATTAGTTTCTGCCATCAGTCGTTTGCTTGTTTGTATGTTTGCGGTTACTGTAGAGAACGCATAATGAGAGTGCGGAAATGCTAACGACGTCTGGCTGGCAAATGGCGAACTTTCACGACAAAAATAGTTCTAATGAAGAATGGTTCGCTGGTTTGGAGCAGGTAAGGGTATTACGGAAATGAAATGGTGAGATGGTGGCTTGTTATTTGCGATGCAGCTGCCAGGATATTCAGGCTGGTCGATGAATACGAACCCAGTAAATCAGTGAAGGTAAATAACACCTGTCGGCTGAAGCGGATAAGCGGGAATCGCTTCATCATTACGAGTCCACCGTTGCTACCGAGGAGCTTGCGGGTGCCAACGAGTACCTGGGGCGTGGGAAAGGAAAAACACGAACAGATCGTTATACTTAATAAGAGATAAGGATTACGAGTATTGAAATCTGTTAAAACTAAACTAATAGTAGTATTTTGAGGCTTGGGATAACTTTTCCGACAATTCCCCCAATCAAACCTCTCTTTGATACATGTGCATTTAATAGACGTATTTAAAAGATTAGAATCATCAAGGTACGATTTTGATTTCGATTATTTCTTGCATTATGTAAAACAAGCAATCTTTAGCCTAATTAACTTGTTATTAAAATTTCTTAGCTCAGCTCAAGAGAGATGATTCAGAAGAAATCGCGTAATGAATTAAGTAATGAACTAATGTTCCACTTCACCTGTACGGATTCAAAATAAACAAAACAAAGTAATAATAAGAGAACTCAATCCCAGAAAGGGATCTCTATTCTCTACACCCACCTGCATTTTTTCGACGACAACCTTTGAAGCAACACAATTTTGTTCACAGAAACATTGGACCTGGTCGTGGCTCCCTTGGGTTTGAAATTCGAGAAACAGCTCCTCCAGCGGGGGAAAGCAAACCTTCAGTGTCCTGTAGTCGCATACGGGCTTCGGATGTTTGACTGTGAGTGGGATTTGAGAAGAATGCAAATGGAATGTTTACGGAATACAAACTTAAACAAAACACGTGATGTAATCGTTAGGTGTTGTGCGGTTTTCGTTCAGCGAGATTTTCAAAATTAGGAAAATAATTTAAGATTTGTAAATTATTCACTAAGTTCTGTAAGTCCGATTTTTTTAAACAAATTTTTTGAGCTTACACCTTGCACTATACATATATTACTTACTATTGTTGGGATAAAAGTGAGGAATGCATCCACAGCGATCATAGGCCATCTTTAAACGACACTCTTGAAGGCAGATTTCTTTTGTGTATATACTGTAATGGGTGAGGTTTGACTCGAAGTTGAAACGGCATCCACGTTGTTTAACAGAGGTATCTCTTTGTCATTCCATACAATATTTTGTATGTTTGAGAGTGGAGATCAAACGAGAATGTAATGTAACATTAATATTTAAATTTGAGTATTTGATATTACTCTCACAGTTTCCTGTCTCCTCACCTAACTTTTTATGTAAGAGCAGTTAACGCTGGTTGCAAAAGCCACATAAAAGGAACAGAAACAGAAACAGCAACAGAAACAGAAACAGAAACAGAAACAGAAACAGAAACAGAAACAGAAACAGAAACAGAAACAGAAACAGAAACAGAAACAGAAACAGAAACAGAAACAGAAACAGAAACAGAAACAGAAACAGAAACAGAAACAGAAACAGAAACAGAAACAGAAACAGAAACAGAAACAGAAACAGAAACAGAAACAGAAACAGAAACAGAAACAGAAACAGAAACAGAAACAGAAACAGAAACAGAAACAGAAACAGAAACAGAAACAGAAACAGAAACAGAAACAGAAACAGAAACAGAAACAGAAACAGAAACAGAAACAGAAACAGAAACAGAAACAGAAACAGAAACAGAAACAGAAACTTTCCCGTAAGATGTAGTCCTACAAGTGAAATCATATGTCATAGTTGACCCAAATATGGCTGCTAGAAAAAACCTTTGGTTCAATGCTGTAGTCTGCACCAACGTAATATTGATCGTGTTATTGGCCTAATCTGAGTCCGTTCAATTGCTTCCAGTCATAATTTAATTGGAAGCAAATGTGTGATTCCCAGCTAGCCACCGAGGGGCAAGGCACTTCATAATATTATCATATATTGTTATATTAGGCCCTATTAAAGTCGTATAAGTGTATAACTTTATAGGGCTTTAGGTTATATTATTGGTGGGAACGGTAAATATATTAAGGTTGAAAAAATATTTCCATAGGGTAAAGTAATATATTAGCAACAGTGTCTTGCCCCTCGCTAGCCACATCCTTTCCCATATTCAGGTCTACTTAAGCAGTCATTATGATGGTGCTGATTTCCTTGCTCTACTTCAAATATTTTTACTAATTATTTTAAATGTACATGCTTGCCATTAGCAGTTATTTATGCGAATCAGCAGCAGTTCCGACGCGAATAATTTTCCTAGCGACTGAAAGTCTTTCTGTAGTGGAGCTCGTTTATACGAAATGGTTGCCAATGACATATACCGACTAGGAAGCTGCAGCAGTTGTACTTCAATTTTAACAACTTCTTCACACAAAGGCTGATACGATCAAAATTTGGCCTTGACGCAATTATTTAACTTCGACTTGATCCATTATTCTTGTACATTCAAATAACGTGATCATAAAACCCTCACATTTTGTAGGTGTATGCGTGCCCTACTAGCACACTTTAATAACACAGCAGTTCAGACAACCGATATATAGACTAATCTCAAGTTTTTAGTCTTGACCTTAAAATGTGGTCATATATATATATCAATATTTTTTTGAAACGATGGTTCTACAATTGATGAAGGGACGGTAGGAGAAAGAAATGAAAATTTTTGGTGAAGGAGGGGAAGAGCGGAAAAGGAAGGGGGGGGGGGTATTGGTAGCTATGCGTGACAAGTAGTCATTTTGACTCCTACCTTTTGTCCAATGCTGGAAGGTGCATGGGTCGAATCAAGCTATAATCTGAGATTATAACCGGAACAGGGCATGCCCTGCCCTGGCGGGTGTTGTGGGTTCGAATCCGGTTATAATCTCAGATTATAGCTTGATTCGACCCATGCACCTTCCAGCATTGGACAAAAGGTAGGAGTCAAAATGTCTACTTGTCAAGCATAGCTACCAATACCCCCCCCCCTTCCTTTTCCGCTCTTCCCCTCCTTCACCAAAAATTTTCATTTCTTTCTCCTACCGTCCCTTCATCAATTGTAGAACCATCGTTTCAAAAAAATATTAACCGATATACCGTGAACGTACCATATTCTGCGCAGTTAAGACATTTTTATGATTCTTCCGCTATTCTAAGTATTCTAGATTTAAATTAACAACGTGGATAGCCTCAACGTGTAGTACTACGGTCTGTAATATCTGGTAAAAAATATGGGAATTATAAGTCGACCAACAATTAAGTATATTTTGCGTTTTGTAAACTTATCCACGGTGCCTAATTCTGCCCATGCTCCTAATTTTGCGCATGTTTGCTCCTAATTCTGCGCACCCAAAAAGTGAAAATAAATACTCCTGCCAAGCTGTATCAGGATTCAAATCAATGCAAGTTAAAGATTCTACTTGAATTTTCATGCCTTTATACCTCAGCCATTTGGGTGTGGTTGCGTATTCTTTCGCGCTTTCTTCGTAGGATACATTACTGCGCAGAATTTGGGACATGAATAAAAAATCTGTGCCTAAATCTGCGCATTATTGCATCGCATTTTTCTAAGGAAATCAATGCATGCAATCATTCTTTTTGTCTCAAACATAACTCAAACTAATTATTCTTTCTAATTATGCTGGGTAATTTGATCATTGCAAAGAATTTCGATCATAAATTTGTTAATTTTCTAGAAGGACAATCTTAGCGTTGGTGCTAACGACGATGTTTTCAGCGATATAAAATACTTTCAGATTCACGTTAAATTATTTCGCTCTCAAATATTATGGCCCATTGGTGAATAATGGCGTAATATTCAACAGACATTTATAAAAAAAATAACGCAATGATCATAGTTCTGCACAATGTTAAAAAATACTTATATAACGAAAAATGCGCAGAATTAGGAGCTGCGCAGAATTAGGGGCGGTCACGGTATAGCTAATTGTTACAGCATTGTTATGTTACAAATAAGTTGCCGCAATAGTGCCAAAGATGTGCCGAATAATGTCTCTATACATAGAAGTTGCTGACATTTATCTTACGCACACCTCACCGCGTATAAGTATAAGGTACCCCGGGGCAAGTGGGAATACGGGGTAAGTGGGAACGGAGCTCAGAACTCTCCTCAACCTCATTTTCTCCAACCGAACCTTTCTAGAAATGAAAGATACAACTCAAACGCATGTATTAAAATTATAGATTATTTATAACAGGCATTCCAAACATCAAAATTGGACTTTCAATTTGAGCGTAATTTTCAATTTGCGTTGTAAGTTTGACGTACCTTTTTATAAATGATATTTTGGCCACAGGTTTTACGTAAAAGTACATGTTTTTCTGACAGTAGGTAAACATAATGAGTGTAATAATAAATTACACCCGAAAACTAGTTGTTTAATTTGACAAAAGGCTTTAAAAAATGGGTCGAAATTAGGTCGGCACTTCAAATCACCCGGGGCAAGTGGGACCTATTAAAAATAAAGTGTTTCAGCACAAAACTTCCTGTCTTAAACCATTTTTTAGATGAACTATCGAACATTTTCAGTTCAATTACATAATATTTATACCAGTAAAGCTTTAAAATAAAACCGAAAAAGACTAAACCAAGGGGCCCCAAAAACGAAGCCCACATGCACAGCTTGTGAGGGAACAAACAGTTTGGTCACATTTTGATTACACCTAAACGATGTTAATTGAATTTGGAAAGTCAAATTTGATATAATTAAGCAAATATGCAAATGGAATTGAAACAATAAAGTGTTGTGGTTATTAAAACGTAACTATCTCATATGAATAGCTCTACCGAATTGGGCATGGTAGAAGAAACAGATCATAATCGTATTTTCGAGCTATTAAACAATGATTAATCCTAAATTACGTCTCGCAAGAATTGGATACAACGACATATTCAACTACATTTCATTACAATAATGCTTTACAGCGTAATTGCTCACGATCTGTGTTTTATATAAATTATAAAGGTGCCCGTTGTGATCTGATTTTGTTACGCTCCTCCAGATTCATTTCATGTAAATTGATAGGCCTTTTTCGTAATTAATCCTTCGAAGTGATACCACTGAAGAGTTTCTGTGCTAAAAGAATTTTGAAATAATCATAGGTATAGAAAACACAGTGGAATAAACCCAAACTACGCATGTTTTAGGTCCCACTTGCCCCGGTGTACCTTACGTGATTTGTATTCATCTGGAAAAAGAATTCCCGTAGCGAAATCGTGTGCCGATGCCAACAAACCAAGCGTCAAATCACCAACAACATATCACATATCAGCAATTCTTATTTTAATTTTGACATTTGCTTATCAGTTTTCAAAATGATGTCCAAGCAAAAGAGCAGAGCCTATATTAATGAACAGTTGCGCAAAGAGAAATCGGCAACATGGCACTTTAAAGTTGTTTTACTATCAAAGCTAACAACCAGGCAACGTGACTTCATAAAACTCAAAAGGTTGACTTGTTCAATACACCAATTAGAACAACGTTTTAGAAGTAATGTACAAACATGTTGCAGTAATGATATGCAAAGTAAATACTAGCCTTCCGTAATGTTGGATGTTAATCAGCCAGCAATTAAAAATAAAATTTTCTTATTATGTCATTGGTATACATAATTTTTCAGCTGTCGTTCTCCCGCTTGCGTTAATATTGAAGAGTGTAAACTGCAAACTAGCTGGGAGCTGGGAGAGGTGATGTATTTTTTCGTTTCTTTTTTTGTCTCCAAACCGGCTACCTACAGCGAAAGTTTGTCGCATAGCGTCCGTCCGACGCTAGTAAAATATTTGTTTGTGTCGGACGGCGTCCGACCAACTTCTTGCATGCACATGTAGTGGTTGTTTTTTTTTCATAGTACTGAACTATACGATAGCGCGGCTGCTTTTTGTTAGTGCGGTGATTGTTTGACAATCAATTGACTGTTTTGCAGTCATTCGTTGCTCCAAACGGTAAAGGAAACTTGATCGAAACAAAAAGGTAAAATATTTCAGAGCGCTTTCGTTCTGCTGTACAATCGAAGGTATGACTGTGCCAATCGCCAGTTGTATTAACGGGTGACAACTAAAACTTTGGAATTTTTTTCTCAGGCTGTCAAAAAAAGACAAAGATACATGAAGAAGATCTGATTTACCGAAATTAAACATACATTACCAATTGTTGAAAAAAAAGTGTACACTTGATGTCCGTGATCGGCTGTTCGGCAAAACTTCCGTTTGATGTTGGAACAGGAGCGTTGTACGGCCGTCATGTCAACTTTGCGAATGCATCTCTTGGTTCTACTAATCAACCAAGAAACTCAAAATCCCGAAGAAATCTTCGATTGGGCGCACTGAGACAGATTTGCGGGTCGTGGTTTTCGGGTATAAATGGGATTGAATGAGTATTTAGAAACGATTGTTTTTTGGCGATGATGCTCTATCCGAGCAAAACACGTATTGTACATCTGCATGATATTTTTGTATAAATGGAATCAAAATGTTCTTCAAATATACGTCTGGTGCACATCTTAATTGACAGCCAAACAAAAGGGCTTGTTGTTGAAGGCACGAGAAAGAAAACGATATCCGCCATTTTAACTGAGCAAGCATAAACAAAACAAAAAATATTGACAAAAAGAAGAGATAGAGAACTAACACATACATACTTTCATTTTTCTCTGAGCTCGTTTGTTGTTGAGTATAGGGGCCGCAAAAAAATTCCAAAATTTTAGCTGCCACCCGTTTTGCATAGCGTTCGTATTCCACCACTAGACGGACGGAATGAATCTAAATCTCGGGTACTTTTTCATTTCGACGTATCTGCAAATGAGAGATTCTCTTCGTGTCTCCTCTCTTCCACTTTTTACGACGATACTAATGCATTTTGACACATCAGCTTTGCATGAATCGGTTGCCGGAGTCGCTAACTGGCCAAATGTTTTGAAAATTTTCTTTTCAATGCATTATGTCGTTTTCGTTTTTGCGGTGTAGCTACACCGGTACAGCTTTTTTGCACCAAAACTGTTCGTTTTCGATTTTTGTGCTACACCATTGCTACACTTTTTCTGCACCAGCTACACCAGAAAAAAAGAGAGTGTAGCTGGTGCAGATAGGAAAATATACCAACACATCCATACCACACGACTGCTTCTGCACTGCGAGCGTTCGTTTATTCAGCGAAAAGTGTAGCACCAAACGGTGTAGCTACATCTCAAAAACGAAAACGGCATTAGTAAAATATTTCAGAGCGCTTTCGTTCTGCTGTACAATCGAAGGTATGACTGTGCCAATCGCCAGTTGTATTAACGGGTGACAACTAAAACTTTGGAATTTTTTTCTCAGGCTGTCAAAAAAAGACAAAGATACATGAAGAAGATCTGATTTACCGAAATTAAACATACATTACCAATTGTTGAAAAAAAAGTGTACACTTGATGTCCGTGATCGGCTGTTCGGCAAAACTTCCGTTTGATGTTGGAACAGGAGCGTTGTACGGCCGTCATGTCAACTTTGCGAATGCATCTCTTGGTTCTACTAATCAACCAAGAAACTCAAAATCCCGAAGAAATCTTCGATTGGGCGCACTGAGACAGATTTGCGGGTCGTGGTTTTCGGGTATAAATGGGATTGAATGAGTATTTAGAAACGATTGTTTTTTGGCGATGATGCTCTATCCGAGCAAAACACGTATTGTACATCTGCATGATATTTTTGTATAAATGGAATCAAAATGTTCTTCAAATATACGTCTGGTGCACATCTTAATTGACAGCCAAACAAAAGGGCTTGTTGTTGAAGGCACGAGAAAGAAAACGATATCCGCCATTTTAACTGAGCAAGCATAAACAAAACAAAAAATACGGTGTGATGTGACTGTGGTAGAAAAAGGATCAGTTCAAGATCTGGTATGGTGTTCCGCCAACAACCTGAAATCTGAAATGATGCCTAGGGATAAGAACCCTTTCTTCACTTCTCTTCACTTCACTTTCTTCACAACTCCAACATTTCGGTTCGGTAAACAGGAAACTTAAATAAATGTTTTTTTTTTCTATATTTTATACTAATTGAATTTCAAGAAGAAAAATTATTACTTTAATGGAAATGTTAATTAATTTAGATGCATTTTTGTTTTGCCAAATTTTGATTGTAGCACCCTTTATTTATTGGCCCGCCCAGTAAGCTTCGGGGTACGACGTTGTCCTAACAAGCCAGTCGTCGTATGTTCGAACCTCGGCTGGGAGGTGCAGCTATAGAGTCAGTAGGATCGTTGCACTAGCCCCATAATTGTCCTGTACTCTAATAACCGGCTGTGAAGTCTGTCGATAAAGAAGGGTTAAATTCTCAACATGACGTTTATACTCATGGCTTTGCTTTTTACTCTTTATTCGACTTTACGTGCTATGATATGTCAAGATTCAGGGAGTTTTAGTTTTATGACTTACCTACACTCAAAAAAATCGGCACGTCAAGTTTACATGAAAACATACGTAATTCTCATCCATCACACTTTTCATGTAACATTCACGTGAATTATTGGTAACTCGCACTCATACTAACTAGTTTACGTGCGATCCCGGTAAAATTTATCAACTTTCCCATTAACTAGTACATGAAGTCCATGTAAGTTGCTGTACAGAAGTTTACATGATTTTTCACGTGGATGCGACGTGTCGATTTTTTTTAGTGTACGAATTCTCATCTTAGATTTTTAATTGCTACCGTATAATGATTTTGACTTAATGAACGAAGGTTTTGCATACAAACCGGGTAAGAAGAGTAAGTATTTGATAATGAACGGAAGGATTTATGGTTCTGTGAGTTTCGTTCGATAATAAATTATCTACAGCATCCTTGATTGAAAACAGCCTTATGTGAAATAACGGTTGAATGACACATTGAATATTTTAAGACTGGTTACTATCTCAATGTACAGTGATAGTAATTGGAAAAGCAAAATTAATGAATTTTTGTTATTAACTATGTTTGGAAGAAAACCACACAAAACCTGAAACTAAAAATTAAGATCTTCCAAATAAATGCAACAAGGTGGAGTCCATTTAGCTTGCGTATAAGAGATGTCCCATTTTGATGGCATTGCAAGTAACATTACTACGCCACCACTTAAGTACAGCATTTCCCAACATAATAAGCGCCATTTTTACCCCACCCTCGCTAACTGGCAAATGAATCGTGCTTAAAAAGCACACTTTCCAATTTATTCCAACTGGAAAACCATAAGCATCTTTTAATGGACGCATAACAATTGTCATCTCCTGTCAAGCTCTGTAATCAAATTAGAATGTCCTGCCGTTATCTTACAGGGTATAGAACCGAGTGCATCATCAGCAGAAAGCAGGTGCCGACGGTAGTTCTGGTGAATTCTGTAACAGTAATAGTAGCATAAATAACGGGAAACTGACACGCAATCATGAATCGCAATGACACTCCAATTAGTGCCATTAGAGCCACCAGCACCAGCAGAGAGTGGGCCAAAGGTATTATGCACTGTACAGACGAGGACACGAGACGCACGATAAATTATGTGTCCCAGAATATTCTCCATTTTTGAACACCAAATATTCAAATAGGAGCAATTGGGTACCAAACGCTGTGTCCTGTGTATAAGGTGCTCTTCATGACTACCAGGAAATTGAAGTAGAAATGTAATGAAATGTGTACTCACTCCCGGAAGTCCTTCGTTGTAACGATTTCGATGGAGTACGTTTCGAACTCGTATGCTTCGTTGCTGTACGGCAGATACCGGGCTATGCTGATCGTTTCGTATGGGCTGTGATAAAATACCTGACGGGTTCGCTCGTGCATATGGCAGATGCAGTCCAGCCGGCGAAGATGCGTCACGGAGAGGGGCAAAAAATACGTGCAAAGTTTCAATATGAATGAGCTGTACAAAGTGTTAACCAGGCTTGAGCCGCGTGAACAACTACAGATAGATAAGCATTGTGCCGGTGAAAAGCGTATTTTTAATTTACTAGAAAATATGGTAATGGATCCGACACGCCAGATGCTTTTGCTTTTTTTTACAAAAGATCAGCTTTCAACGACGCTTGATATGCTTTGGAGAGCAGTCGAATGGTTTGGTGATTTATTTAACTTTGCACAAGCTCCTCTTGGTGTTGTGTTTTCATTTAATTTTTTTTTCTGGAAAAAGGATTCTATTGGCAAGCATTGAAATAAATGATTTTCAAGAATATACCTGTAAAGTAAATAAACCATGATATTATGTTAAAGCAAATTCAATGGTGCGAAAATTGTGAATATAAAGTATGAAACAACCAAAACAACAACTCTCATTAGTTGAAAGACTCTAATTATAATGTAGCTAATTACGGAAATTGGTCCATCGAAGCCAATGAAGCTGTAGGTGATGTCACCGTCGAATAGATTTCCGAAGCGGATGTCATGTACTTTATGATTCAGGTAGAAGTACGCTTCGTCCGGTGGATGTCCTTTCAATAATTGGCTGTCCGTCGAAAATTTGGCGGATGTATGGCGCGTGCAGTCGTTGCGGTTTGTTTTGAGAATCGTTTCGTTTGGCGGGATGGCCATTTGCCGGGTCACAATGTGCATTGATAACGGGGTACGCGTTTCAATTTTGCAATTGATTGTGGTACGAGTATGGGTTGGCACGCGCCCGTGACCGTGGAGAAGATAACGGCGACGGCAATGTTGATGATAGCGATGATGGTGATGGTTCCGGTTGACCAAATTATGGTGGTTGTCGGTAGCGAGGTTGTTTGGTTGGTCATCGAAAATACGGTGAAATAATGATACCCGAAATTTTGATTAGATAACTAGTTTTTGGCGCTTCTGTAAAGGAGTCAGGTGTACAGAGAGGGAATAATTTTCAAATGCAAATAGGTTATGCGAACGTTGACGTTGTCAAATTTCACTAAACTAAAGTGCTATATACAGCATATTTTCCACATGAAGTTATTTAAGGAAAAGCTTTAAAGCATTGGGCACACTTGGATAAACCAAAATGGAGATGTCTGCTCTCAGATCGAGCGCGCTTTGTTTGAAATTTTCGCTCGGATCACTGTCTCGTTGCATGTAAAATTCGAGGAGGGTAGTCTAACTTATTGAAATCGAGGAAGATACATCAATAGTTTTCAACGTAGGCAGTTGCAGCAGAGTACTCACGAAAAGTAGCTGAGCGGATTGATGAACAGATTACAGTGAACCACAATAGGATTCATACCACAATGGGACAAGTATTGGGCATTTCGGATTTCGGGCCGCGTTTAAGTAATAAGTTTGATTTGACTCAGAGGTACCCTAGCTAGAGCTCACACGTTGAATACTACTACGAAGCCCCAAACCAAGACTTCACCACCTTAAGAACCGTTCATGTGATGTGGAGAATCTTCTATAAAATGATTAACAGAATTTGGAACCATGTCAGCTACTGTTATATGCACGGTCCTGCTAGGCAGCCATGTTTTTGGAGTCAACATCTAACCATTTACGTAAATGAAACAGCATGACACCGCTATATGTTCTGTTCGTTTCACTCTGCAAAGCCGGTATGCTGGCAGACGGGTAGTATTTTCAAATCTTAGCCAGATTTTTGCAAATACCCACGCCGGCAGTAGATGTTGGCTACTGTCAAACACATTGAGTAGGGATAGGGTTGCCAGTCCCTTGGTTATATGCAAAGACTGGCAGCATATCTAATTATCAAGAGATCGGAGATGGCTGCTCCGTATTAGATTCAACGGAAAGCTCTATAAGTGAGAACCGCGTGTAAAACATTGAACCGTCAAACTCGATGTTTTGCGTTTTCCTTTTTTTCATATGCTGTATTGCTGGTTTAAAGTTTGTGGTCCTCAAGTACTATGGTACTCCATCTATCGGGAGCTGGATCTGCCTCGAAGTCTATGGCCTCTTTCGGGTTCTCTGCTGAGAATAGTTTTGGCTATCCTTTCGTCGGGCATTCTGACCACGTGCCCAACTTACTGCAGCCTGGCCCATTGTGCTGTTTTCACTGTATCTGCATATTTGTATACTTGATATAGCTTGTGATTCATGCGTCTGCGACACACTTTATTTGCATTTTGCCACCAAGTATAGATTGCAAAATTTTAGGCTCAAAAACTCCAAGCATTCGTTCATGAATCATGTCCAAAAATGGCCTCCAGAAGGATTAGTGTTCTGTAGAACGTCAGTTTTGTATGAATTTGCAAATTGCGGGACTTCAGCTGGCTACGTCATCCGTACAAAAGCCCGATGTGCGGCTGCAATTCGTTGTTTTACTCCGTGGCTTACATCGTTATCACATGTCACGAGCGTGCCATGGTATATGAATACAGGTCTATCGACGTTATCCACAAAGATCCACCAAGAAGCATGTAACATTTAATTATGATAGTCCGGTTTCTTTTCACGTTTGTTCTTCGTATTAACTAGCAAGTTAGAGAATGAATCCCTATGCTTCAGTTCATTCAACGTCACGAAAGCGGTAGGGTAAGGTCTTACCCGCTATTTGCTGACGCATGACTTCTCCCCATCCAGCGTTGTACGAATCAGCGTAACTAGTTGCATCGGAAAACCATGCTCTAGCATTATCTGCCACAGCACATTTCGTTTGACGGAATCGTACGCAGCCTTAAAATCAACAAACAGATGATGAGTCTGCAAGTTGTTCTCCTGGAACTTGTCTAGTAACTGATGTATGGTAAATGGTCTCAGTCTACTGAACAGGAAACGGGAGTACATCTTATATAATGAATTGAGCAATACAATGCTTCAGTAGGTTGTAGGTAGGTAGGTAGTAGGTAGGTAGGCTGGTAAACGGCTGAATAATGCGTATCGTCGGTGCTTTGTGCACGTGTAGGCATAAAATAGACCCTACAGTGGTCCATAGCCTCTTATTCAGCAACTCCTATTCCTACCTCCTCGTGGTACCAGCCGGGATACGAGCAACTTTGGTGGAGATCGGGTAACCAACCCCGGTGGAAGCCAAGGTCGTATGCTGACAGGAAAGGAGGGCTCTTTCGAGCTTCGTTGGCCCTCCGGCGAAACAGGGGGTTGGTGTAGCAGGCTTTGCAAGCCGTCACCACGAAAAATACTAAAGCACGGAACGAAGAATAAATATATTCTTACTGGAACAATCGGAATAGACCCACGCGACGAAAAAGGACTATGGATTGGAAACTCGTGACGTGGAACTGCCGATCTCGCAACTTCCAAGGGAGCACTCGAGTGCTCTCCGACGTATTGAAGAGTCGCAAGTTCGACGTCGTAGCGCTGCAGGAGGTGTGCTGGAAGAGCTCAATGGTACGTACGTTCAGAGATGGACATACCATCTACCAGAGCTGCGGCAACACACACGAGCTGGGTACAGCTTTCATAGTGATGGGCGAGATGCGGAAACGGGTGATTGGGTGGTGGCCAATCAATCCTCGAATGTGCAGGTTAAGAATCAAGGACCGATTCTTCATCATAAGCATCATCAACGTGCACAGCCCTCACCTCAGAAGTACCGATGACGACAAGGATGAATTCTACGCGCAGTTGGAGAGTGAATACGACCGCTGCCCAAAACACGATATCAAGATCGTCATCGGGGATTTCAATGCTCAGGTCGGCCACGAGGAGGAATACAAACCGGTGATTGGAAGGTTCAGTGCACACCAGCGAACCAATGAAATGGGCCTAAGACTTATCGACTTTGCCGCCTCCAAGAATATGCACCGTTCTCAATGCCGCTTATAAAGTGCTGTCCCAAATCATTTTCCGCCGTTTATCACCAATTGCGAATAGATTTGTGGGAACTTATCAAGCCGGCTTCGTCGAAGGTCGGTCTACAACGGATCAAATATTTACACTGCGGCAAATCCTCCAACAGGGCCGTGAATACAGAGTTCCCACGCATCATTTATTCGTTGACTTCAAAGCCGCATATGATACCATCGACCGGAAAGAGCTATGGAAAATCATGGACGAGAACAGCTTCCCCAGGAAGCTCATCAAACTGATTAAATCTACGATGGATGGTACACAGTGCTGTGTTCGGATTTCGGGTGGATTGTCAAGTTCATTCGAATCACACAGAGGGCTTCGTCAAGGTGATGGTCTTTCATGCCTGCTGTTCAACATAGCGCTACAAGGTGTTATGAACCGAGCGGATATCAACACGCGGGGCACGATATTCAACAAATCTAGTCAATTCGTCTGCTTTGCCGATGACATGGATATTATCGGCAGAACATCTGTGGCGGTGGCTAAACAGCACACCAGACTAAAGCGCGAAGCAGAAAAGATTGGGTTAAAGGTAAATACGTCTAAAACAAAGTACATGCTGGCCAGCGGAACCGAGGCCGAACGACACCGCTTGGGCAGTAGTATATTGATCGACGGCGATGAGTTTGAGGTAGTCGATGAATTTGTCTACCTTGGCTCACTGGTAACGGCGGACGATGATACCAGCCGTGAGATTCGGAGGCGTATTATCAGCGGAAGTCGTGCTTACTATGGGCTCCACAAGCAATTGCGGTCGAGCAGACTAAGTCCCCGTACAAAGTGCACCCTGTACAAGACGCTTATTAGACCGGTTGTTCTCTACGGGCATGAAACATGACTGCGAGTGCTCGGAGTTTTCGAACGACGAGTGCTAAGAACGATCTTCGGCGGCGTACAGGAGAACGGAGTATGGAGGCGGAGGATGAACTATGAACTCGCACAGCTCTATGGCGAACCCAGTATCCAGAAGGTAGCTAAAGCTGGACGGATACGATGGGCAGGGCATGTTGCAAGAATGCCGGACAACTACCCTGCAAAGATGGTGTTCGCCTCAAATCCGGTAGGAACAAGACGACCAGGAGCACAGCGAGCAAGATGGTTAAACCAGGTGGAGCGAGATCTGGCGGAGAGTACTCGGTGTCCGAGGAATTGGAGAGCGGTAGCCCTCAACCGAGTTATATGGAGAAACTTTGTTCAACAGGCTTTGTTTTAGGACGGCAAGCCACCTAAGTAAGTAAGTAATGCTTCGGTAGTGTTTACACTCTAGTCGATGTTCTTTTTTGGAAATAGAGCAAATAAGACTATTCAACCGCTCCTCCGGTATTTGTTTTTCCATCTTGACAACGATCCAGTGGATTGCTTCTTACAGCCATGCAGTTTGAATCTCTGCCGTGCAATGCTTTTAGAGTCAATAGTATTGTTGCACTAGTAATTGTCCTGTACTCTAATAGCCGGTTGCGAAGTCTGTGTCTATAAAGAATCGTCAAGTCTTAAAGGCGTTTATAGCCAATGCTTTGCTTTTTTGGAGGTTCCTTCACAGCCCTCTTATAACTTCTTCCCTTACATCCTGCTTTTCTACGACTTATTCAAGCAAAAGTAAAAGCAAAACCTAGGTGCTACATTGTGTTTTCGAAACTTTACCTTCGGTTTTTATACGACAAACTTCGCAGCCAGCTGTTAGGATACTGGATACTCTAACAGCTTTTCCCAGCCGAGATTGAAACATACGACGACCATCTGCGTACCTCGAGGCCAGCTAGGAGGCCGCAAGTATGGCCGTGGATCAAACTTTCTGTCGTAATCTGCTGCCCCTAAAACACAGCGTGCCCTCAGTGCGAGCCTTCGCCCCGTTCGACTACCTTGCGCGAATCTACACGAGTTAGTGGTTAGTCGTTATCCCCGAAAAGAACGTACATCGATTACATCCGAAAAGTATCAACCGTCAAGCAAGACATGATCGATCAGAGTAGTCTCCATTTGGATGCCTCCAAGTGTCTTTCCGAATATTCCTCTGGCTGCGGCAAAATTTATGAGCCTTAGACTGTTATCATTAGTCGGCAGATGAAAGCTATGTCTTCCAATGACTGGACGGAAGAATTCCTCCCTCCTACAATGCTTCTCACGTCATGTTTTAGCTACTCTCCCCAAGTTACGTTTCTAGAGCCTTTGGTTTTACTTGAATATTATAAAGGTGTTATTGCGGTATTGATCATTACCTTTGGTTTAATTATGATATTACGCAATATCAAGAGAAAACGAGTCAAAATACACTTATAGCTAGCTATAAAACAAATAATAAAACTGTTAATAAAGCAAAAAAGCAATACTGCGGTTGCTTATATAACCACGATAAAACTAGTTGGCTGCACCACGTCTCTTATAAACTTACCATAAGTTAGGCGTAGCAATACAAAACGGCGCACCAAAACCACAATAAATCTGTTAGTTTCATAGTGCTATTAAAATGGTAATATCGTGACCAAACAGATTTATTGCTGCAATTATGAAGAATATTAGAGTTCAACACCAAAATCATTTTAATGTGAGGTCATATCGCCATATTCTAGTATTTTGCTTTAGCACGCATACAAAAAATCATCAATGCAAAGTTTTTTGCAGAAAGAAAGTTATTAACAATCGGTTTTTCTGTCACAGTCGATTTACAACCTTACCAAGGTCGCGATACCTATGTAAATCTTGATGATGGGTTTGCCATCTTAGGTGCAGCTTACGGAATACAGTATTTCATGTTCAGTCTCTTACTCCGAGACAGACACTGTTTGAGCCATTCCTCACCTAGGGAACAGGCGCTCAGGTTCGTACCTTCTAGCTTAGCTGCTCTGGTATCTATATCTCCAGGTCCATCGATCTTCATCGTTTGACTTAGATCCTCGAGGAGGTATTTAATAGGGTCTTGAGAGAACCAGCGCTATATTTGACGCCTCTTTTAGTAACCCTCCCTATTTCATATATGTCTTTCTCTGGCAAATGCATAATAAGAGATAGCAGAACGCATTCCCTCGATTAGATCTGCAAATTAAGATTATGTCGCTACTTGTCGCTACGTTAATAAGGGGGGTTGTGCAGACTGCTTTTGTCCAGCGCCTCTGTGGTTCTTAGGTACACGGGTACCAACGAGCCACATGCCCTGGCGGGTGTTGTGGGTTGAAATCCGGTTATAATTTCAGATTATAGCATGGTTCGACCCATGCACCTTCCAGCATTGGACAAAAGGTAGGGGTCACAACGAGAACTTGTTAAGCGTAGCTGCCCATTGCCCCCCCTTCCTTTCCATTCTTTCTCCTCCATTCCCAAAAAATTCTTCTTCATTACTTTCCCTTACCGTCCCTTCATCAATTGTAGCACCATCGTTTCAAAAAAAAATAAATTAAGATTAGATCTACCAATTATGATGCGTGAGTGTTTGCTTTCGGTTGCGGTCTGTTGAAAATCGGTGAATTGTTCTCACCGACACGCAGAAAAGAAACTGTTTGATCAGATGAAGTCGTGATGAGTGTCTGCGAGTGGTAGAATTCTCGGTTAAATTGCTCTGAAAGATTAAAGCTACAGTTTTTAGACCGACATGTGGATGATCAGTTTGGTCTTCGGCAAACGGCTTGCCGTAGCGCGAACTGTTCGCAGATGATCACGATACTGACCGGGCGAAGGAAATAACGTTTCAATGTGCGGTTGAATGATGAAGAACATAGAGTTGTCAATAGGAATAGAGATTGAGGATGATAGCCTGTGGAGCCGTCAACGTTGGACGAGCTGAAGAAAGCAGCGTTAAGAATAAAAGCATTCCTACCGAACTTTTTAAAGTCGGGACATTCTCATTGCGATGGATTCGAGGGTTCAACTTGCGGACTCACTATCTCTTTATAGACTTTAAGGCAGCGTGCGATTCAATATCGCGAAACGAGTTATGGTGGATTACTTTTGAACATGGTTTTCTAAGCTAATTAGGCTGTGTACCACCCTGGATGGTTTCACTTTAAGTGTGAGGACAGCGAGGGAAACATCAAACTCGCTCGTGACGTAAGACAGTTTAAAGCAAGGTGACGACTGTCAATTGTACAGTTTAACACAGTATTGAAAATGTTATTCGAAAAATAGGCTTACGTGCTTCGAAATACTGCAATAAAAATACTTAGAGGCCTCCTACTAAGGAATCTGTGAGAATTCAGCTCGTAATAAATTTCTCTAAATTAATTAATGGTTGTTGGCAGGGAGCGTGGTAGTCCCTCGAGTATTGGTAATGATAGATGGAAATATTTGTAGGAGTGGTCGAGGAAGTTGTTTACCTTGGTACATTATAGACCTATCTACAAGAGGCTGATGCTCCCGACGGTATTCTACTATCGCGAAACGTGGACACTAAAAGAGGGTACCAACGAGCTCATGGTGTCTTTGATTTGATCCAGCGATCAATTTATAGCGATTTGATGATAGTCAAAGATTTACGTACGCTTTCAATATTTTTCTCTCGTCCTTAATACATAAAACTCTGCACAATACTATACAAATATCTTCTGGCACGATTTATCACACCAGCACAAATTTTTTTCACTACGCCTTGAAATTGCTCCTGTGAACTGTTCGGAAGGCTCTAGTGTATTACTGAACTCAGTTTACCTTGAGTGGCTCACTCGATTTGTGATGAGAAACTATTGAACTTTACCCATGACCAAGCTTGAAGACAGTAATTCGATTGAGGATAGGAACGAACGTAAAGCATCCGGTCGAAGCTGAAATTTTAATTATGCGCTCTTTACACTGCACATACCGAGAACAGCTCTACTGGATTAAAGTCAAAGTGAAAGGTGAAGTTTACTATTGCGTACGTAGAAAATACTGGTAGACGAGGGTCTGTGTTATTCGACAATTAATTTTATCGTTGCACCCTGAAGCCCCACACATGGACAGACTTCAATGAAGCAATACTTATAACAATAATTTTCAGCAAACTATTGTACTTTGAATAACTTTTACCAATGTGGAATCTGTTTGTCTATGATGTCGGCAGTATTGAGGAACCATGATGAAGAGAATTTAATGATATTAGAAACGAAAAGTATATATCTTAGGCTGAACCCAGACGGTAGCATAAGTTTGAGTGTTGTTTTGTTTCATGAGGTGCAAATTTGTTTGGAAAAATTACTGTTCATCTATTTAATGAACTGAGTGGGATTCGTTTCTATGCAACGTTCAAAGGGATATGCAAACATTGTATACATATTTACTCGTGCAAGTTTTACTGCTGGCAATAAATTACCTTGTCGTTAAATTGGGAGCAATCAAGCTGTTGGTTGTGTAGCAAATGCCGTACTCGGTCAGTGTCTGAAGCGTTCTGATGTACTCCAGGTTGGCTAAAGTGCGTACACGAAATTCCTGGTGGTCCTGCCGGGTTAAATCCTTTGTGAGGTTTGCAATCAGCATCATGTAATCTTTCGGTTGGATGCGAAGCATAGAGAGAATCCGCTGAGCAGATGAAAAGCGAACGAAGAAAAGAAAAGTTGTAAATGTGTACAAAGTTTGAACTCAATCTACTAGCCTTGGTAAGCTACACCGGTACGGGTGGGCAGCTATGGGTGCTTCGGGAAAAACTTACATCAACGTTCTGTGAACCCTTGATGTTGCGAAAGTTCATGTAGGTAGAGTTGGCCAGCGATTCGATGAAGTCGAACATTTCCTCTTGTTCATCCGGATCGAAAATATTATTTCTGCTGTGTAAGAAAGTCGTAAAGTTTTTATGGATTCTTTTTTTCTTGCTCGCTGAACAAATATTATAACTATTGGCCGAAAGTGCACCTTCAAGATAGAATAAATGGGTCGGAAAATAGTCTACGGTATTTTAAAAGGCTAATGTTTATATTTTTGCTGCTCCTTATAAGAGGTCCACAAACTGTTCTTAATATTTATGGCTAGAAAGCATTTGGAGCGATATAAGAATCTTTCAAACGAACGGGGTTTCACGGTAGTACGAATTTATTGTTTGGTTTACCAAACCATAAGTCACCCTTATCATCGTAACTAATCGTAAAGAATGTTAAGAAAATGTGAAATTATGTTTATAGTTGGTAAGATACGGCAGTCTTCAGAGAAATTTATCAACACAAAGACATGACGTTTTCCCACCGTTTGGTCAGTTTGTTTGAGTCTTTTTCACTGTACTAACTGGAATAGATTTATATTATAAGAATTTTCCTCAACAATTAACTAATTGTTATTTTCAGCCAGCAAATTTTAAGCTGCATTATGATTCACGGGTCGATCTCTTGAAACCTGGTAAATCGTTTATTAATTCCGGTTTCAAGTGAATGCGAACCCAGGTTAATAAAGGAATTCTCTATAAAATAACATTCAGATTCAGCTTATACCGACGGGATTTGTTTGAATAATACAATAATCGTACCAGACGAAACCATCCGAGCCTATATTATTGTGCGCCTACCACCGAGCATCAGTGCACATCTTTCGTTGGAAAACGGCATTTTCCGATATTAAAAGACCAACCGTAGCTATTCTTCTACCAAGAAATCAGTGTTCCGAACGAGAAGCTAGCTTATTGTTATTTTAAATAATTTGTCATACCGGGAATAAAATGCACCCAGGACCCAGCCAGTGCCAGTAGCACGAACCGTAAAGCACCGACAGCAAATTGGTTACGTCTCTTGTTGTTAGCGAAAGAGATGCGAAGCCGTGCATTGAATAACAGGCAATAAAAGAAAGCTGTAGGTAGTGAATATTGTAGTGCACTTTCCGGAAATATAATCGCAGTTTTTACTGCCCATAAAAAGTACAACCGTCTGGATGGGCTGTGTGGTAGAAATCATGATAAGCTATTTTCTTCATAGAAGATATTTGCTGATGAATACCGGGTTGCAATGTGAGAAGCAAAAAAAAATCAAAAATCACACCCAATGTTGGTTAGTTTATATACGAAAGAGCTTTTTAAGATGAAAAGAGAATTAGCAAGAAGAAATATTAAAAACACCAATGTTATAACAACTGAGTAATTCTCGTTAAAACGGGACTACTACTGACACGAGAATGATTTGACACACGGAATGATTTGACCACGATCCTGAGGAGGAAAAAGCGTCATAAGGAGGGCAGAGATTGTGAGGAGCTGGAGTTGGAACTATTCCGGGCTAATGACACGCGCAAGTTTTACGAGAAAGTGAACCAAACTCGTAAGGACTACACACCTAAACTTGACATGTGTAGGGACGACATGTGTCTTGCTCGCACAACGCCGAAACGACATGCAGAGCAAGTTAGATGACCTCTCCGAGAGCTCCCAAGCAGCAGGTCTCACAGTCAATGTAGCGAAAACTAAGTCTATGGTAGTGAACACTGAGAATGCCCCTAACTTCACAGTAGCGGGACAACAAGTTGAGCAGGTAGCCGCCTTTCAATATCTTGGTAGCCAAACAACGCCCGATGGTGGTACCAAGACTGATATAGCCACACGGATCAGGAAGGCCAGGGGTGCCTTTGCAGGTCTGCGAAACATTTGGCGCTCAAACCAGATCACTCTACGTACGAAAATCCGAATCTATAATTCAAACGTTAAATCCGTACTGCTGTATGCCTGCGAAACGTGGTGCGTCTCAGCGGAGACAACGCAAAAACTGCAGGTATTCATTAATCGGTGCCTGTGATACATCATTCGTGCCTGGTGGCCTGATAATTGGATATCCAATGAGGAACTCCATCGTCGGTGTCATCAACGGCCGATAGCCACAGACATTCGTGAACGTAGGTGGAAGTGGATCGGGCACACCTTGAGGAAAGGAGCGAACGAGGTTTGCAGAGAAGCACTCGATTGGAATCCACAAGGACAGCGTAGAAGAGGCAGACCCAGAGGCTCATGGCGACGGAGCTTAGTCAACGACATCCGGGCTGTAGACGAGAACCTGTCCTGGCGACAGGTAAAAGCCATGGCGGGTAACCGTCAGCAGTGGAGATCTCTGATTTCATCCCTTTGTTCTGCCGGACCGGCGGACATGGACACATAAGTAAGTAAGTAAGTAACCGTAAGTACCTTATTCAGGAAATGGAGAATTATTTTCAGTTAAAAACTATTCTGGTTGAAATTGAGTGTTCTTCATCAGACAAATGCCGCTTAGTTGGTTTCGAGGTACGATGCTGGTCTAACAAGCCAGTCGTCGCATGTTCGAATCTCGGTTAGACGATGCTACTAGATAGAGTCAGTAGGATTTTTGCACTAGCCCCGTAACTGTCCTGTACTTCGCCTTCGTAGCCGACTGCGAAGTCTGTCAATGAAGGGTCAAATCTTAGAAAGGACGTTTAATCCCACGGCTTTACTTTGCTCATCAGATCAAAAATCAAATTGAAATAACAGAGTTAAAGTTATGGCTTCCCAGCCGGCATTGAGGTACGTTGTATGTTCGAATCTAGGCTGGGAGAGGCTGTTAAAGTCCATAGAACTGAGTCTCTTCAAGACGCAGCGAGGGTGCTGAAGAACAACTTATCCTGTATGATTCTCAACATCGCGCGTAAGGTGATCCGACAATCAGATTTCAAAAAGAGAGGTTTGATTCACAGTAAATGAAGCAAACTTATTGGCTAAGCACATGACTTTGCCAGGTGGCTAAGCAGGTAACAGAAACTTTGCCATCAAGGCGGAGTCTAGCAGGATTGGGCTTTAAATCAACGCGTCGAAGACCAAATACATGAATGATGGCTCAAATGGTCGCTGTTAAGTCAGACCGATTCAAGTGACAAAAATCTTATTTCGAGAAAAACGCGTTCAAAAGTTGCTGCTCTGTATGGTTTATAGCTATCAATTGTTCGAAATCATCTCATAACACTGGCTGTTTGCAACATTTATGTAGTCTAATTAGAGTAAAATGTAGCTAAGAAAATTCTTGATCGTTTGCTATCATTAACTCATTCTTTTAAATTTTGCAATTTGGTCTGGTCTGATTTTACGCGGATCAAATGAGACGAACGTGCTTTTTTCGCGGACGGTAATCGTTGACGGCGACGAACCAGAAGTGGTAGATGAGCTCGTGTATGTGGGATCGCAGGTAGCCGCGGACAACAATACAAATAAGGAGATCCAGCGGCATATTCAAGCAGGACAACGTGCTTACTTTGAGCTTCGCCAAACGCTGCGATTAAGAGGCATAAGCCGCCTTAGGAACCTGACAATGTACACACCCCCTATTAGACCGATAGGCCAAGCTCACGGAGGACTTACGCGCCTTTGTGGACGACATTTGACGAAGTACGAGCTGAAAGCGAAGAGTAGCGGAGGTGCATGAATCAAGGGCAACATCCCCTGCTTGGGAAGATTGCCAACGTACATTTGGCGAATGTCGGTAAACTACAGTGAACCAGTCACGTCGTAAGGAAAACGGTTCTATACAACAACCCCACCGACACCGGCACAGAGCGACTCAACGTGCGAGATGGCTCGTCCAGGTCTAAAGAAACATTTTTACCTTTGTTTCATTTTGTAAGTAAAAAACTGTGGCTTCAGAGATGCCTGGAAAATGGGCGTCGAGTAACCCAAGATCGAATTAAATGGGGCCTAAAACAACACGAACCACCGAGTTCCGAGTTCACGACGCCGACGGGGATCGTACTATCAGCCCCGTATATTTTCCTGTGCTTTAAACAATAGCTGGCTGTGAAATTTCAAGCTTGAAAGTGTATAACAAATTTTCTCCTGGGGGGTTTGAACCCCCAAAACCCCCCCCCCCCCCGTCGCTACGCCCATGGGAAGCAGTATTTCGATGAGCACCTCAACGATGATATAGCAGCAGGAGACGCAATGGAAGTTAACCTCGGGGTGCCTACAAACGACAACAGTGTGCCGGTACCCGATAGCGAAGAGATCCGACGAGAAATTCGTCAGCTGAAGAATAATAGAGCTTCCGGAAAGGAGCAACTCCCGGCAGAGCTCTACAAAAATGGCCTAGAACCGCTAGCAACGGTACTTCATTGGATAATTTCTAGAATTTGGGAGGAGGAGAAACTACCGGCGGAGTGGATGGAAGGTTTAGTCTGTCCCATCTACAAAAAGGGCGACCGGCTAGATTGCTGTAATTACCGCGGCCTCACGTTGGTCAACGCCGCCTACAAGGTACTCTCCCAGATTTTGTTGCGTCGTCTATCCCCAATAGCAAGAGAATTCGTAGGGCAGTATCAGGCGGGCTTTATGGGGGCCCGTGCTCCCCCTACTTTTCCCTCCACAAGACGCTTCGATCAAGGAGCATAGGCCGCTGCTCAAGACTGACGATGTACAAAATGCTAATCAGATCGGTAGTCCTCTACGGACTTGAGACAGTAACTTTGCTTAAGGAAGACATACATGCACGTATTTGAATGAAAGGTGTTGCGGACTATTTTTGGCGGAGTACAAACGGAAAGCGGAGAGTGGCGGAGGCGTATGAATCACGAGCTACAGAGATTCCCATCGTACACTTGGCGAAAATTGAGAGACTACGGTGGGTCGGCCACGGCGCAAGGATGCCGGACGACATGTACTCCATCCTGGGATTTGAACGTAAAATTGAAATTGGATTGAAAATGGAACTGGAATTCCGGCTTAAAATATTGAACTCAAATTTGGGCCAATTTAGACGTAATGCTTGACCTCAAATCAAATTGGAAATTGGTCTTCGAATTGTTCTCCTGGATTTTGACTTCCAATTCGTATTGAAATTGGGCATGAACAGGGCTTCAAGTGGCACATAAAAATGGACTTAAAAATAGCTTTGAAGTTGCCGTTGAAGCTAATTTTAAAATCAAAACTTTTACTTGAACTTGGAATTTGACTTGACATTGGTCTCAAATTGGATTAGAAATTGACATGAAATTGAACTCAAGTTGGGACCAATTCAGACTAGAAGCTTGATGACAAACTTCTAGTTGAAGTCGGATTTTAAATTGAACTAGAAACTGAACTTAAATTTCACCATTGGCGGAACTAGCGCTCATTTCTAGGGGGGGCTATAGCCCCCGGAATTTTTTTCAACCGCTTTATTTCGTCGGCATATTAAAATTTAATGCACATTAATGCCTGGAATCTTATAACAGTCATGCAAATAAACGTTACTCTGAAGTTTTTCGTACCTATAGTTATCTAACTATTGGTTTTTCAAAAATTAAAAAACTTAGTCAACTTTTCTAGGGGGGGCTAAATCTTTTCTAGGGAGGGCTTAGCCCCCCCTAGCCCCCCTAGTTCCGCCAATGAATTTCACTTGAAACTAGACTTTAATTGGACGAAAAATTTGCCTTGAAATTATACTTGAACTTGGATTTGAAATGGAACTTAAAATTTTGCTTGTAACTTTACCTGAAATTGGAATTAAACTGAACTTTGAATTGAATTTAACTTACTTACTTAATTGGCCTAACGTCTTATGACAAGGCCTGCGCAGTATAATTTCTCCATCTGTTTCGGTCCATGGCAACTGATCTCCAGTTCCGCGGGCACCCAGTGCTCGCCAGATCTCGCTCCACCTGGTCTTGCCACCTCGCTCGCTGTGCCCCTCTTCGTCTTGTTCCTACCGGATTTGATGCGAAAACCATTTTTGCAAGATAGTTGTCCGGTATTCTAGCAACATGTCCTGCCCAACGTATCCGTCCAGCTTTAACCACTTTCTGAATACTTGGTTCGCCGTAGAGACGCGCGAGCTCGTGGTTCATTCTTCGCCTCCATACACCGTTCTCTTGCACTCCGCCAAAGATGGTTCTTAGCACCCGCCGTTCGAAAACTCCGAGTGCTCGTAGGTCCTCTTTTAGCAATGTCCACGTTTCGTGCCCGTAGAGGACAACCGGTCTAATTAGCGTTTTGTACAATGTGCACTTTGTACGGGGGCTCAGATTGTTCGACCGCAAGTGTTTGTGGAGTCCGTAGTAGGCCCGACTTCCGCTGATAATACGTCTTTTAATCTCACGGCTGGTATTGTTGTCCTCTGTTGCCAGCGAGCCAAGGTATACGAACTCGTCGACTACCTCGAACTCATCCCCGTCGATTACCACGGTGCTGCCCAAGCGAGCCCTGTCGCGCTCGGTCCCGCCCGCCAGCATATACTTCGTTTTAGACGTATTTATCTGCAATCCAATCTTCTCTGCTTCGCGTTTCAGTCTGGTGTACTGATCTTTCACCGCCTCAAATGTTCTGCCGACAGCATCCACGTCGTCAGCAAAGCAGATAAATTGACTGGATTTATTGAAAATCGTGCCCCGCATTTCGATCGCCGCTCGCCTTATAACACCTTCAAGCGCAATGTTGAATAGCAGGCAGGAAAGACCATCTCCTTGTCGAAGTCCCCTGCGAGATTCGAATGGGTCCGACAATCCACCCGAGATTCTCACACAGCACTGGATCCCATCCATCGTAGCCATGATAAGTCTAGTAAGCTTACCCGGAAAGCCCTTTTTGTCCAAAATTTTCCATAGCTCTTGTCGGTTTACGCTATCATATGCGGCTTTGAAATCGATGAACAGGTGGTGCGTGGGGACTCGGAATTCGCGGCACTTCTGGAGGATCTGCCGCAGGGTGAAGATTTGGTCTGTTGAAGACCGACCCTCCATGAAGCCGGCCTGGTAACTTCCCACAAATCTATTGGTTATTGGCGATAGTCGATGAAAGAGGACTTGGGACAGCACTTTGTAGGCGGCATTCAGGATAGTGATGGCTCGGTAGTTCTCACAATCCAGCTTATCACCTTTCTTGTAGATAGGGCAGATAACCCCGTCTTTCCACTCCTCCGGTAGACAATCAATTGATGCAGACAGCCGGCCAACTTGTCCGGGCCCATTTTAATAAGTTCCGCTCCAATGCCATCCTTTCCCGCTGCTTTGTTGTTCTTCAGCCGCTGGATGGCTTCTTTAACTTCCCTTATCGATGGGGGTGGCACATCTTCGTCGCTTGCTGCACCAATGTGGTCACTTCCTCCGCTATCATGGTCTTCCGCCTGCACGCCATTCAGGTGTTCACCGCACGGTCATCAGTCAAGATACCTCCATCTTTATCTCTGCACATTTCGGCCCGCGGCACGAAGCCTTTGCGAGATCCGTTGAGTTTCTGATAGAACTTCCGTGTGTCGTGAAAGCGGTACAGCTGTTCGAGTTCTTCGCACTCCTTCTCCTCTTGGTGGCGCTTCTTTTCCTTGAAGAGTCGGGTTTGCTGCCTCCGCTTCTGTTTGTATCGCTCCACATTCTGACGGGTGGCTCTACGCACCATTTGTACCCGCGCTGCGTTCTTCTCATCCAATATCTGCTGGCATTCCTCGTCAAACCATTCGTTACGTCGATTCGGTGCCACACTGCCTAGGACGTTCTCCGCTACGCTGTTAATGGCTGTTTTCACGGCATTCCAACAGTCTTCAAGAGGGGCTTCATCCAGCTCTCCCTCTTCCGGCAGCGCGGTTTCGAGAGATAACGCGTAGTTTTCGGCGACCTCTGGTTGCTTCAGTCGCGCTAGATTATACCGTGGCGGGCGGCGGTATCGTATGTTGTTCACAACAGATAGTTTTTGACGTATCCTTACCATCACTAGGTAGTGATCCGAATCAATGTTAGCGCCCGGATAGGTTCTGACGTCGATAATGTCTGAAAAGTGCCGACCATCTATCAGAACGTGGTCGATTTGTGATTCTGTCTGGTTGGGTGATCTCCAGGTGTACCGATGGTAGAGGTTATGCTGGAAGAAGGTACTACGTATGGCCATGTTCTTGGAGGCGGCGAAGTCGACAAGTCTTAGGCCGTTTTCGTTCGTTTGCGGGTGAGCGCTGAACCGTCCAATCACCGGTTTGAATTCCTCCTCCTGACCAACCTGAGCATTACAGTCCCCGATGATAATTTTGACATCATGTCTTGGGCAGCGGTCGTATTCACGCTCCAACTGCGCGTAGAATTCGTCTTTGTCATCATCGGTACTTCCGAGGTGAGGGCTGTGCACGTTAATTATGCTTATATTGAAGAATCGGCCCTTGATTCTTAATCTGCACATTCGGGGGTTGATCGGCCACCACCCGATCACCCGCTTCTGCATCTCGCCCATCACTATAAAAGCTGTGCCCAGCTCGTGTGTATTGCCGCAGCTCTGGTAGATGGTATGACCATCTCTATACGTACGTACCATCGTTCCTTTCCAGCATACCTCCTGCAGCGCTACGATGTCGAACTTGCGGCTCTTCACTTCTTTAGAAAGCACGTGGGTACTTCCGAGGAAATTTAGAGACCGACAGTTCCATGTTCCTAATTTCCAATCGTTAGTCCGTTTTCGTCGCCTGGGTCTTTGCCGATTGTTCCGATTAGAGTTATTATTATTACTTACGGAGTCCATTGCTTTGGTTTTTTTAGTGGTTCAGGCTTGCAAAGCCCGCAACCAACCCCACAGTATCGCCGGAGGGCCAACGTAGCTCGAAGGAGCCCTCCTCCCCTGTCAGCATACGACCTTGGTTTCCACCGGGGTTGGTTACCCGATCTCCACCCGAGGTTGCTCGTATCCCGGCTGGTACCACGAGGAGGTTGGGGTAGGAGTTTCTAGGTAAGAGGCTGTGAACCACTGTGGGGTCTATTTTATGCCCAGTGCACAAGGCACCGATGGTACGCATTACCTAGCCATTTACCAGCCGAATTGAATTTAAAGTAAGACATGAAATTGGATTTGCAATAGGACTTGAATATGAATAGAATAGAACTTGAATAATCCTAACGGGTGGCAACTAAAATTTTGGAATTACTTTTTAAGCTGTCAAAAATAGACAGATATTTTTATTGAAATTAAACATACATTGTCCATTACTGAACAAAAATTAGTGAACATTTGAAAACGGTTCGTAATCGGCTGTTCGGCGAAGCTTCCGTTTGATGTCAGAAACAGAACAGAAGTGTTGTACGATCGTCATGTCAACTTTGCGAATGCATCTCTTGATTCTACCAATTAAAACAAGGGTACGGGAGGGTATTTCCAGCCATTAAGCGGTAGCCTGAACAATATTCAGGAATTACGTTGAAACTATATTTATTCGAGACAAGATTGTTATACCAGTTGATAGAATAATATTTACTGAATATCGGCGTGTATGTTATTCTTAATAAAACGCTACTGAATTTGAGTTATAGTCGCGAGAAATGATGAAGTCACTGCGGCTAAATTGAGCCCATTTTCTGTAGCGGTGTCTGTGTTTTTTTAAATCCGACTAGCACAGGGATTAAATGCTTTTCAAAAACAGGTCAAAAGAGATACCGATGGATAATGTGTCGCTATTGTCTACATTCCGGGTTCTTTGAAGATAACTAGTTTTGCAGTGACAACAGCTTGCTGCTGGTGCTAGTGTATCATTGAATCGTGCATCTACATTAGCACCAGAAGCAAGTGGTTGTCACTCAAATACTAGCTATGTCAACATGATAGCATAATTTCAGGAGTAACTGCCTCACACATTGGTAGTAGTGTAAATAGGGCACCATATGCTGAAATTAAAAACAAAATGCTGCAAGTGCTAGTGAATGAAAATTGATTTATATTTTCATATCAGAAGGGAATTTTTGAGTTCTTCCGTGATAAAAAGAAGTAGAATTGTTCTGTGATACCATATTCACAGCTGTTTAGTTTCTAGAATAAGTAAACGTGATCATAATTGTGTGTTTTCCAAACTATCATCAAGAGCGGATACGCGTAAGTGATTGATTTTTTTTTTCAGTCTGATTACGTGCCAGTGGAAAAACAGTGGTTTTGATGTTTATTGAACAAAATTTAGCAAACTACTTACATTATGAAAATGGTTATAACACATTAAAGCTTATGAGTGCTATATTCGTTTCAGTATTGTTATATAGCGGCAAAGTTTTTATTTGGGAAAGCGCAGCAAAAAAAAGGTAATGTATGCCGAATTTAGTAGCGTGCTGGGAATACCCTCCCGTACCCTATTTACAATTTGTGGCTATCCAGTTTTTTTTGTACACCAAGGAGCTCAAAATCCTGAAGAAATCTTCGATCGGGCGACACTGAGGGTACAAATGGAATCGAATGGGTATTTAGGAGAGATTGTGTTTTTTGGCGTAATGCGACGATGCCTTATCTGGCCAAAACACGTATTCCGCATGATGTTTTTGTATAAAACGGGATCTAAATTTTCTTCAAACATTCGTTCTGGTACACGTCTTGATTGATAGCCAAGGGAGAGGGCTTGAACCATGATTTAGAAATATCTCTTACGGAAAGGCCAATGGACAGCATCAGTTTGTGTTCAAACTTATTTTTAAACTTATATTTTATGTTCGGAAATGCAGTAGAACTATCCATGGAATGGTAACGATCATTTCTGAGAATGTACCTCTTCGAAAAAGGGAAGTAACTTTCGTCGTCCAAAACAAAGATTTTTCAGAATATTTTTTTATCAACCAGTGGCATTGGGATTTAGCGATAATATGATTCTGTATGGATACGCATGTTTGCCGCTTTATTGGAAGTGTAGTGAAAATATGTGCTGTTGATACAATGGGATTGAATCGGTAAAATCCCTTGAACGTATACAATGTTATTACTTTGAGAAATGTTACATACAACGCATATAGCATGTATACATGGAGAATCGAATGATTACAGGCAGGGATACATGCTACTATCACTACAAACAGTCATACGTAGTCCTGCTTCACCTATGCGGTCGCGTCTTGTACACAACCCTTCTGATTTTATACGTTAAATTTTATAGAGAAGATACGGGACCCAGCACATCACCAGTGCCGGTAATCGTTTAAAATTTCTGCCCTGGAAACCGTTTGAAATCTGTTTTGATATAGGTTTCGAATTACGTCAGCATCGTCATCGTGTACAGCTTTTGGGATCGTGTTTTGACCGTTTTGTTTTGTTTGTCGTCGCGATTTGAAATCAATATTTTCATATAAGTTAATAGTTCAGTTCGTTTTTTGGGCTCGATGCATGGTTGAATACGACTTTTCTACCTCTTCTCCTATTTTTCAGTTTTGCCATCGTATTTATAGTTGAAAAAAAAACAGATTTTTTAAAAAGGTGTGCTTTTCAGGTGTACGTTATTATTTTTCTTGCAAAAAAACCTACCAAAAGAGAGACAACATCGAAGGAAATTTTTTTATCGCTTTTCAGTCATGATATTGTTTAAACTTTCACTCCTGTTTCTTGCTTAACACATTCGTTTTCGAGTTCTTTAGGCTGCAAATTCTACAGTCAAATAATTTTACACTATTTTGTTACTCATGTCAAAGAATTTTTCTACCACCCGATATTTAAAATCAATTTCAAAGAGAGTGGAGGAGGGGGCGAGGTAGGGAGTGGAGGTTTTGCTGCTACAGTGCCTTACTGATGTTGTTGTTCGCGTATCCACAGTATTGATTCGTCGAACAATTCTGATCGTTTGGCGTAAAAATTTTGTCATTCTGTCTACAAATGAAAGAGTTATTAGCGCTTACCACGACTAAAATATAGGGTCGGGAGGGTATTTTCAGCAGGTTTCTAAATTCAGCTTATTTGCCTTTTCTTTCGCCAATCAAAATACTTTTCCGACATACAATTTTAATATGTTATAACTATTTTCTCAAAACTGTAAGCAATCTACTATTGATTATTCAAAGAACGTTAAAACCACCTGTTCTTCCACTAGAACTAGACCATAGACCGAAAAAATAGATGCAATCGCTTAATGGGCTGAAAATACCCTCCCCTGCCCTATTAAGTCGTGAGCGTTCATAACCTAACCTATTTCGTAACACTCGCATTCTGAGATTTTTATTTGAAATGACACCCTGCCTTTCTGTATGACAATAACTCTAAGATCAAAACACAAAAAAACTTGAGCATAAAAAATCATAAGTTCAGATTGGTTGTAATTGCCATTTTTAATGCATGGACATTATCACCATAATCACTGTAACCAGTATCTTAATTTATTGTAGTATCCAATATCACAATGACATATCCAACCCATTTGTAATATTGTACATCCAGATGTTTTTTCTGTATTCCGCACTTCATTTTTTCCAGCATAGAGGAAACTGTTCACTATCCATGCTTTAGGGTCGGTGTTTTCATACTTTTATCGAACTACTTGATTCTATTGAGTTTCGATCTTACGACCACTTGCTTGTCGAGGCTACGGCTACGGAGCCTCTCATTTGCCACAAAAACTAGTTGAACAGCGCTTTTTCCCAATCAAATATAATACTTACGAACAAAATTCACCAAATAGATCCCTATCGATCCGGTGCATCGGACAAATGGTCAAACTGGGCATCGAAATGTTCCAGTAGTAGTGGTCCTTTTCTATGGTAACCACCGTGCTCTTCCGTTGAAAGCGCTCCCAAGATTCCAAGCTTAGTGTGATACAAAAATAAAAGCAAATCGCAATCAAACTAATCCACATCAACCTGTGAGAAGAAGGATGATCGTATTTAGAAATAAACAACGAATCAATTTATAGTTATGTTTAACTCACTTTTCTAGTACATGAAGAAATGTTTTTCCCACGTATGTTATTCCATGTAAGGCTCCTTGCGAAAAGAATATTTTTAAAAATATATTGACAGGAATCAAGAATTGCACATATTTATTTGCTGCTTTATTCCTTTCTGTAGGGGAATGCCTTAAGGATTTTTCTTTGCTCATATTGTATCAAATTGTACTGAGCAAAATTGACGAAACAACCGTAAGTAAAGGATTCACTGACAGAAGTGAGTTTTCGATGAAATTATCCTAACTGAATTGCTCTGAGTGCTAAAAACAAATACCAAGGATAGACCTACTTTCCTGATTGATTCTGATTAGCACGCTTACCCAAATATTCTCCTATTTACCTCAGCCTATACCTGTGCTCTAATGCAGGCGCTACGACCGCATAAAATAAATTGACGCGAATGTACGAGTGTGTCTGGTTCGGGAATGCAAGAAATTGATAATTGTGCAAACAGCATACGCAATACTTCTGGTATTAACAATACATTCCCGATGTTTAAAATGTAATTTATTCATGAGCGCGTGTGATATTTTATTTGCCAGACAGTCGTCGAACAGTGATTGCGCCACTTTGCGTTCATATTTTATTCGCCGGCTGAGTGGCAATTCAGAGCTGGTCCGCAGGCAATAAAATCAGGTGAGTTGTTATTTAAATGTTTCGGCACATCTACAGGAAATTAAACAGTGTAAAAAGCAATACTACAAATTAAAAGTTGAGTAAATAAACAAAGTTGTGATGTTTTATGTTAGCTATTAGAAAATTCTTACGAATTTAAAAAATCTATCATTTCATTAACCTACCAGTAAATTATTTTTGCTGCAAAACTTTTAGCTCACAATACTCTATCTTTCCTAGTGAAATTTGGTCTGCTAATCCCGGGAAGGTTATCGGTTTCATAAACCATATTATACCAGACTGGGAACGTGCAGGAGCAAATGGGTAATTGTCCATAAAATGGTAATTGGCTTGCATGGGACGTACAGCAAACAGGGATATACTACAAAAGTTCAAATTAATGGACAAAGTAGTCAAATCCCCAAACCAAATTATTTATTTCCTAGTTGGAAATGTTAGTCACTTTGTCATTAAGTCATTAAAACCATGCAAAGGAATAAAAGTAATAAAATTATAAAAATTTCCTGTGTAATCTGTTGCTGAAAGTGTTCAATTTTATTTGTAAAGTTTAGCAATATTTTGTGTGCAGTCATACAAATGTCACATAAAATAAAAAGATTTAAAGGTGCTTTAAAAGGTGCTAGGTAGTCACAACATGCTTTTGAATATGAAAATTTATTTTATAAAATTTTGGTAATTCGGTTAGGGAAATTGCTAAACTCTTATTTAATGTTAATTTTTGTGATCGCCAGTAGGCCCATTTTATTTATTGCTGATGCTGACTTTATTTTAGATCTTTTTTTCATAAATTTGTATAAAAGAATGAGTTGTCACGATCATGATACTACAAATGTCGTCGTTCAACGTTGTGCCGAAATTCCTCTCGCCGGACGATTTACATGTTGCTGGCGAAATGTGCTTATGTGGTAGAAACATGCTATCCTGTCGTGGCGCTTTTCTGATATTTTGCTTGTTTGTCGCAGCAGTTAAAATTGTACAAACGTCGCGCCCGTAACCCGATTACATACTGCTGGCTGGGTGCACGGGAAGTGCTGGTAAGCATTATTATTATCATTGACGTGATTCGTGACTGTTTGTGAACGTAAAATTTGGTACTAAATGGTTGGGAGAAATTTCCTAGCATCGGACCGTTCGGTTTGAAATGGCAAACAATAGAGAAAATGAGCCGGTGTGTTTGTGTGCTACGGTTCATTTGTGGTTTGTAGATATGTAGAATCAAAAACTAGTGCATTCAGCTTATTGCAAATGAAATTTATTTTCGATTCCTAGAAATATATCCGTCGTTGCGACGCTTCATGTTGAATACGGGATATAATAGGGAAAGGTTGTCGTTGACGTAGTTGAAAGTGTACAGTAATTTCCTAGATCACCTGGTCTGTGAGCGGTTTTAAATCAAATTTTAGTTTTCAAAGGAACTTGCCAAAGTTAAACTAGAACAAACCTGCAATTAAAAAAATGTTAGTAGCTTTTCGGATCGAAATTCTGTAAATTTGTAGATAGCATTGGGAATACAAATTAATTCCATTCGATTTTTCTGAGATGAAAACCCGACTTACTACGCAACAATATGAATCAACAAGTTAATTAAAGTATTGTCTATCGCTCGCTACTACTTTTTGCAATCTTTCAAGCAACATTCGAAATCCATCTAGAAAAAACGATTCATGTTTTGAGGTGATTCCAGGTTTCAGCCCGGCCCAGGAAAGAAATGAACCGGTGAACTCGGAACAATCAGTAAATCCAGATGAGCCGCAATAGCTCTTGCCGTATCAAGAATTCCACTCCACTATGCTAGGTCCTGCGCTACTCGTTGCCAATTTGTTGAGCGTTCCGACACACGCAAGTGGAATTCAACTTGCCCGAGTCATCTAGAACTTTGTAACCTTGCGATCTAGTCAACCCACCGTAGTCTTCCAACTTCCGCCGATTAGCGTTTTGTACATCGTCCGTTTTGTGCGGCGGCAGATGCTCCTTGATCGAAGCGTCTTGCGAAAGGAAAAGTTGGATTGACTTCCAGCTAGAATGCGCCGTTATATCTCTCATCAATCGCTTCCAGTTCATCGCCGTCAATAGTCACTGTCCACGGAAGGTAAACGTTATTTTCTCTGAAGCCTGGCGTAGATTGTCTCCATCGTCCGAAGGTTTCTAGTAATGATAACGAGGTCGCCTGTTAAGGCTGGGAGTTGACATCCGCTTGCTGGGTCACATCTTAAATAGTGATGTTCACATATAGAACAGTCCGCTCCCTTATCGCAAACCTCTTTACGATTCGAAGGGACTCGAGAATGCCTCCGAAACAGGTTCGTAGCACATCAGTTTATCCGGAAAATCTTACTCGTGCATTATCTGCCATAGAGTGCTCGACTGTATCATATGCTGCCCTGAAATTCACGAAAATGTGGTGCTTGGGTACGTCATATTCCCGACATTTCTGGAATATTTGTCGGAGAGTGAAAATTTGAATCGTAGTAGCAGGATACCCCTTAAAGCCCGCTTAATAGTACCATACGAAGTCTATTATTATTGAGGTTAAACGATGTAGAAAATCTGGGAGAACACCTTGGCCTGGGCTGTGTTGATCAGCGTAATACCGCGATAATGTTTCCTCCTACAAACTACTTAACCACCGACTCTTTTATTCTTCAGCTGACCGATTTGTCGCCGGATCGCTTCGGAATCGGGAGCCTTCTCGTCTTTACACATATCAGGCTGCGGTTTGTATCCTTTACGAGATCGATTCACCTTCTCTAAGCACTTTCGCGTCTCATTAGCCCGGAATCACAGAACAGAAGTGGAAGTCCGAACGATTCGGCGATCAAAACTGGTGACAGTCTTTTTTGTTTTCATTTTCCTTTGGGAAGGTTTTCGTATAGAAGCGAATAATAGCAATATAAGCAGAACGCCCGCTGCCAATCGCATAGCAGCTTTCACGTGCTTTCGTGTGCATGCGTATGCGTTCGTGTGTTTTTGTGGAAAAAAGTGACTGGCTACCGCCAGGTTCGCTAGTATCTGTAGAAAGTAGCATGTACGTGTTTGGATTTCTTCTTCCACTTCTGTTCTGTGCCGGAATAGTTGTTCTTTCTAGCTCTTCATGATCTCTGTCCTCCTTCTGGCGCTGTTTCTTCCTCTGGATCGTGGTCAACTCATTCCGCGCTCATCGATACTTGGTCAAATTTTCCCTCGTGGCAATACTTTGGCATTGCCCATCAAATCAATCATTTCGTGCACTTGAGGTTTCTTCATTTAGCACTTCGAGTGTCGAAGCATCTAGCTTCACAGAGGAAGGTAAAGTTTCATCCTGTACACGGGCGTAGTTCTCGGTAACTCGCGGGTTGCCTAATTGCCGAATATTTAACCGAGAAGGGCGGCTTTGTCGCGACGTATATACCGGTATATATCTTCGATAGTTTTGAGCGCACATGTACTGCAACCAGGTAATGATCCGAGTTGATAACCGCATCCCATAAGGAGCGTATGTTGGTGATGTTTGAGAAAAACCGACTATCAATGAGAACATAATTGATTTGGTTCAATGTCCGTTGATCAGGTGGTCTCCAGGTGTTCGGGAGAGGATCGCTATCGCTATTTTTCTATAATTCTTTACTTTACGGTTTTCAAATCACTTTCATTAACTGCCGAAGTTGAACCATGCGATGATAAATATAAAAGCGTCAGTTACGTCTTAACCCACGGTTACTCGCGCTGTTATATTTTGTACAATGCACTATGGTCCAGAAAGCGATTTTAGACGGACAAAAATGATTGCGCCTAAACGGAACATTCTAGCTCAATAAAAGCTTCGGCAACTTTTTGAATGAAAATATGATGCATCTTTTCAGATTTCAGATAAAACCGTAACAACAATTCAAGTAATAATTTTTTAAATAAGTTTGTATTCGATTTTTTAGTTTAAAACAATTAAAGATAAATTAATTTCACATAACTTTTCTGAACATATCAAATTTCTAACTCTCACGTATTTTCAGCAATGGACCTTTGTTTATGGACGACCCGTAAAATCATATTTCCTCTTATAACTTATTTATCTCAACAGGTAGGTATATGATGTTCAACTATTTTGCTTTATCATTATGAAGTAATAAGATATAGCCGCTTGCAGGTTAAAAACAGGCCAATTTTTGTCTTTAAAATCGCTCATTCCCCAGACTGATTTGCCTGTCAAGCACAGGACTTTACGACGGGACCGATGATTCAGCTTCGGCTAGTTTCGCCAGGTTCCATCCGGTGGGCATTAGCAGGGTTTCTTTACTGTCACGGTACCCTAACCTTTTTTCGGGGATAACGGCAGGTAACGCGAACAGGCTTTTAGTGAAGGTTGTGTGTGGGATTGGACAATAGAGTTTGTTACCTTGTTTATTTTGTAACCTCGTTACAGTCCCCGAAACCAAAAAATAGCTTTGCGACCCGTAGTACTGTCCACGAGTGTTTTGGAATGTGCGGTCAGACTTAGGCTAGTTACATAGAAATCGAGGAGACCGCATTTTTTGATTTTTGTATAGAAAAAGACGAAGGGTATTACCCAATTTTCTAAAAATTTCTTACAAAATTCCGTGTCTGACAGACTGACAAATTTCGAATTATCTTTTGACGGTGACACTGTTAATATCTAGATTAAGTTTAGTTTGGTTTTCAGGCTTCAGCGTGGTATTTAAATCGGCCTTCTGCGTGCAAACTGGATGATTAAAAGCAAAGCCTTGGGGTTAAACATCCTTTCTAAGATTTGACCCATCTTTATCGACAGACTTCACAGCCAGCTGTTAGAGTACAAGACAGTTACGGGGCTATTGCAACAATCCTACTGACTCTATCTAGAAGCACCGCCTAGCTGAGATTTGAACATACGACTACTGGTTTCTTAGATCAGCATCGTACCTGGAAACCAACGAACTGGCTGATTGCGTGTGGTTAATTTAGAAGGTAAGCGCCTGCCACTGTAATAATTAAATTTGTTAGAAATTGTCAAACAATAAAATTTTAAATAATCCGGCATAATCGATCGGCTAGTTAATCGATTATCTAATAATCGGAACATAAAGACATCCTTTAAAAAATTAATCGATTATTTTAGCGGATAATCGATTAGTTCGATTAATCGAGGAGTAATCGGATTCTGGCAGTTAAGAAATTTACTATTTTCTGCAAAGTTTCATAACTTTTTCGCCAAGTAGCGTTAGTATTCGAGTGAGTTCTGTTTTGTTTTACCTTGCCTATAAATCGGAGTTGGTGCGAGTAACGAAAAATTAAAGATGTTAATTTTTATGTAATTTCGTGTAATTGCGGCTATGGCAAGTAGTTAAAAATTGTAAGTAAGCTGAAAATTGCAACTGAAAAAAATGCAAAAAGATTTTTTTGCATTCTCAGTTCTGAGAAAAATACTTAGCATCTCTGTCCAGGTGGTTTTGTGGATATTTTTGCGGGAAAAAAGTTATTCTGTTTACCAAGCCTCGGGAAGCTGCAGGGGTGCAGACTATAGGGCCCGAATACTGGTTTTTAGGGTAAATTAACCATTAGTTGACCAGTTAGTACTTGAGTAGTCTTCTTCCATGAATTATTTTAAACTGGTATCGCTAAACACGCAACCGATGGCACTTTCAATACGAGTAACGAGTAACGATTAAGCCTAAAAAATATCAATATATGTTGCAAATCTCTATATTTTACACATTTTTAAAACAGATTGGAATGTTCGTTTAATGGGCCTTATGGCTTACAATAGGAAAGCGACCGGGTCCATTATAGGAATTCCAGTGTATTTTGCAAGAAGAGGGTGCACTAATGGCGACCTTTCGCACTGTTAACCATAAAATGGACCCCAACTTGTTGAAAATGTCGATTTTAAGGCATTAATCGTTAAATTCAGCTAAAATTTTATAAACTGCACTGTGTAGTATGTTTAGTACTTTCTGTTTCATGCCATATATCCTCGGAAGCGCAAGCTAATAAATGCCAAAACCGTACCCGAGGTCCATTATAGGTGAAGGGTCCACTATAGGTTAATCTTCCTCGATCTGAGCGATCATATGTTCGATAACGATCTTGACGTCCCGCGGCGAACAGCTGTTCGTCATTATTTTCAGCTGCGCGTAGAACGCTTCCTATACGTCGTCGGATCTACTTGTGGACACGTTTATGATGATCTTCGTGCGGACAAACGTACCCTCGACACGCATCCTCTCGTTGATCGCTTTCCAGTCCATCACTACCAAATCCGTTCACTGCTCGTCTGTTCGCTCCACCGCTCGAAAAAATTGGGCCTTGCCGCCACGAATTCCCTATACTTTCTCGCCTTTGCGGCAAATCTCCTCCAGTGCCTCCATGCCGAACTTTCGGGGTTCTAACTGATCAAGCAGCACCCGGTCACCACCCACGAAATTCAGAGATTCCAGATTCTAGGCTGTTCCAGGTACCAGACATCCATTTAATGTCCTTATTTTGCCGCCTTTGTCCATGCCAAATGTTCTGAGTTGATTTTTCGACGTAGAACTACGTCTTGCCGCAGGGTGTCAATCCAAAATATGGATTCAACCCAGCGTCATGAAAGAATGAAAGATTTTAAACGCTAATAGCTCTGCCAATTATGAATGGATTTTCACATTCTTTTTCAATCACTAATTAGTAAAAATTACCGAACAGTTTCAAGGTCAAATTATCCCGTCCCATGTTTGTGATCGCCTTGTTCCACAGGCAGGGACGACATTTAAATACACCATCTGTTTACTGTGATTTCGATTACTTTATGTTTAGAAAAAAAAGCAACAAAACCCCCTCGTCTCAATAGGTCGAAGATTCTTTACGACGTTTAGACTTATACTAATTTGATATCTGTGCTTAGGAAGTATGCCAGAAAGAGTGATAAAGTCCTCTCGTCCCAAAAAGGTTTCTTAGGATTGCGACAAACCTAGTCCAGTTTGATGTCCTGAAAGTAAACAATTTCGTCAAAGCATAAAACCACCCCTTCCTTTCAACCTAGTTCATTTTAAAACATTGAATCTAGTCCAAATTGATGTCCTGAAGGTGAAACGTAAAGGCAGTAAGGTACAAAACATTTTGCAAACAACTTTAACTTGCTTAGTAGCCTTCAATCATTAAAATGAATAAAACGATCTGAAAAATTATCGAGATGCAAAAATTTGGATTTCTCAACCTACTTACTTATGTACACTCAAGTACTTTTTTTACACGGTTTAGTTTTTTGAGTATTAAGAACGGGGTAACATAGAGACCATTCATTTATTTCTCAATACATTTGGGAGTAACTCGACATTCCTCACGTAGATTGTAAATAGTTCCTTAGCTGCACCGTTTTCGAGTAATCGAAAAAAAAAACAAACCGTGTAAAAAAAGACTTGAGTGTATCAAAATACTTATGTATGTGAATACAGGTATACCTCGACAGTACGTACCCTCGTTAGTACGTATCCTCGATAGTACGTACCCTCCATAATACATACATTTTGCCTCGATAGTACGTATCCTCGATAGTACGTACATTTTGCCTCGATAGTATGTACACTTTTCAGCAACACTTTATTTGTTTCATTCCAAGTTTCACAAAGGGTAAAATCACTGATTTAAAAAAAATTAAAAAATACCCGCTATATTAAATCTATACCACTAGAATATACATTTACTCAATAGTGTATGCAAATTTGCAAATTTCATGCAATATGCAATAAGCATAATACAACAATGCTTCAAAGCCTAAGATTGTGATTCGATAGTACGTACATTTCGGTAATACGTACGCTAAACGAAGCAAAGGTGTACGTACTATCGAGGTATACCTGTAGTGTTTGACATTAACGAGAGAACACAGAACAGATGTGGAAGTCCGAACGATTCGGCGATCAAAACTGGTAACAGAGACTTTTTTGTTTTTCTTTTTCTTTGGGAAGGTTTTCGCATAGAAGCGAATAACAGCAATATAAGCAGAACGCTCGCTGCCAATCGCATAGCAGATTTCACATGCTTTCGTGTGCATTCGTATGCGTTCGTGTGTTTTCGTGGGAAAAAGTGACCCGCTACCGCCAGGTTCGCTAGTATCTGTAGAAAGTAGCATGTACGTGTTTGGATTTCTACTTCCACTTCTGTTCTGTGGAGAGAATTTTGTTAATAGCTGGGTGCGTGAGGGAGATACGGTTCGGTAATTGGGTGTTCGTCAGTTGGGCCATGTTCCAACTTGAATGTCAAAACTCTATTGAACTTTTGAGTTTAAAAATTTCAAGCAACAGTCAGTCGGCCCAATTAGCGAATCAGCTGAAGTGCAGTCGTGACCCAATTAACGGATTCAGGTTGTACTCCGACTCTGGTACTGGTAAAAATATTTGTTTTTGGCATCACAAATTACTCAAAATACATACCAAAAATACGATACAATTATTTGGCACTATTATTTACTTAACGCTATATTATGCCACACATATGTCAATATGGCGGAAAGACAAGTCAAGGTTTCTTCGCAAGAACCCGCCTAATGTAGTTCTACGACAGCTACGCGGTTGTGTCTGGAATACAACCTTTCTGATTTTTTAAATTTATTTTTGGTAGGGTGGGTGTAGGTAGGTTGCATTACTAGCGCCATGCTACCGAGTCTCGAGATGGGGCAGGCGTAGTACCGAGACAACACGTTTCTTAATTCAGATGCAGATTGCAGCACAACTGCGCACTTGGTTGAAGAATCGTCAAGCCAAGGCGGGTACCATGAGGAGGCAGGGATAGGAGTTACTGGATAAGAGGCTAAGGACTACTGTGAGGTCTATTTTATATTTGCGGGTACGCGAGGCACCGATATTAAGCATTTTCCAGTTGTTCGCCAACCCGAGCCCTATCATGCAGCAGAATAGTTTTACCATGTCTTTCGTCAAATAAAAAATACGGGCCAAAAATTATCCAAAAAGGGACGAGTACACGAGATTAGTACTTTGTTATGAAATTGCTGGAGTAGTAATTATATTTTTTTTATTTATTGACACGTGGCCAAGTACGCTTTGGTAGGAAAAAATGCTTAATGAAAAAAAAGAAAACTAAATAAACTAAAAATTTGATATTAATCGTAAGAAAACATAAAATAGAAGACGTGGGGTAATTGGATAATTCACTGAACCGGAGGACTTGGGCTCCACCTTTGCTCAGTCAATATGTTTAGTCTAATAACAAAATTTTCAGATCATCAAATATTTCATCTTTCACATTAAGTTTTACCTCTTCCTAAAGCGTACTTGTTATGCTGTTAATGAAATTATATTATGTACAATATGTTTGCGGCGGCTGATAATTTTCATGAATTGCAAAATATACCGGTGTTCTGTGGAAAATATCAGAGCTGCAGACCTTACACTCAAAAAAATCGGCACGTCAAGTTTACATGAATACAAAGGTATCTCTCATCCACCGCACTTTTCATGTAACGTTCACGTGAACTGGCCCTACACGTTTCCCTTATACTGAACTACGAGCAACAGGAGCTTTCGTTTGGATTTAAACATACCTATTTAAGAAGCGCATGGAAATCAACTTTTCAAGATCTGAGTGAGGCTTGTATACCGGAGCTTAAAGACCTGCAGCGATACGGCTCTGAAACCACCGACCCCGTCTATTACAGAAGATAATTATTGCACTTTTGTCTGCAATCTTCATTCTTATGTCGCGTCGAAAGTTGCCTAGCACTCTAGTAGAATGCGGTTGAGCATTTCAGCTTCTCGCGGGATTCTAGGACACTCAACTTGCACATCGTAAGTAACTATAGCTGTACAGCTATCGCCGGTGAAAATATACATTACCAAGCTAGTACGTCGTTGTTTCGGTGACGCTATGTAGCAAGTAAGACCATAAATTTCTGCTGTATGAAATGCCAACACCGGAGATAAGGATACGTGGCATAATGGCACCCTGACCGGTCGGCTCGAGACGGTCTGACTCAGAGCGCAAAGTAAAGTGAGAAGTCTGGCTTCCACGTGAAAGGATGTGTAGCGTTTTGTCTGGCAGTGCTGCATACTACCTATATAGGAAATTGCTCTAAATTCTGCATCATTAATTTTGTGTGCTTTATATTTTTTCTGAACTCGCATAAGCATGATGTGTCGCTTGCAATGTGACTGCACTTTTCATCAACACTTTGCGGTTTTTTTTGTCATTTATGTTATTATGATTTCGTGAACGAAACATTGCAATTATTGCCTTTCTACTATATAAATATATAGTATAAAGGTATAGAAATCACTTGGAAAACCGAAAATGGAAAGAAGGTCCTGCGGGCCGAATGTTATATACCATTCGACTCAGTTTCGAAAACTGAGCATTTTCTGTGTGTGTGTATGTATGTGTGTGTGTGTGTGTGTGTGTGTGTATGTAACGCTTTCAATCTCACTCACTTTTCTCGGAGATGGCTGGACCGATTTTAATGTTCTTAGTGTCAAATGAAAGGTCTAGGTGTCCCATTGGTCGCTATTGAATTTCATACTGATCGGACTTTTAGTTCAAAAGTTATGTATAAAAATACGAAAAATATGGGACTTCATTATCTCATAGATCCCTTAACCGATTTGAACAAAATTGATTGCATATGAAAGAGGAGCCTTACAAACCCTTAACTTCCAAATTTCATGACGATTGGACTTGTAGTTTGAAAGTTACATGAAGAAATGTGAAAAAATAGTATTTAAAACCTATTTTTGTAACATTTAAGAATTAATTCAATGAAAAACATCACACATTTTATTATTATTTGAAAATTACTGCTGAGATCTATCAAACGAAACCGAGTTATTGAAAATCGGACGGTTCATTCAAAAGTTATTCAAACTTTAACACTTAAGCACCGTATATTAAACCGTTAAAACGTGTGAAATCAAAACATATCATTCAAATGTTGATTGTATTCAATGTGTGCAATGTATGTATGTATGTATGTATGTATGTATGTATGTATGTATGTATGTATGTATGTATGTATGTATGTATGTATGTATGTATGTATGTATGTATGTATGTATGTATGTATGTATGTATGTATGTATGTATGTATGTATGTATGTATGTATGTATGTATGTATGTATGTATGTATGTATGTATGTATGTATGTATGTATGTATGTATGTATGTATGTATGTATGTATGTATGTATGTATGTATGTATGTATGTATGTATGTATGTATGTATGTATGTATGTATGTATGTATGTATGTATGTATGTATGTATGTATGTATGTATGTATGTATGTATGTATGTATGTATGTATGTATGTATGTATGTATGTATGTATGTATGTATGTATGTATGTATGTATGTATGTATGTATGTATGTATGTATGTATGTATGTATGTATGTATGTATGTATGTATGTATGTATGTATGTATGTATGTATGTATGTATGTATGTATGTATGTATGTATGTATGTATGTATGTATGTATGTATGTATGTATGTATGTATGTATGTATGTATGTATGTATGTATGTATGTATGTATGTATGTATGTATGTATGTATGTATGTATGTATGTATGTATGTATGTATGTATGTATGTATGTATGTATGTATGTATGTATGTATGTATGTATGTATGTATGTATGCATGTATGTATGTATGTATGTATGTATGTATGTATGTATGTATGTATGTATGTATGTATGTATGTATGTATGTATGTATGTATGTATGTATGTATGTGATGACAATTTGCTATGAAATTCAAGAAAAGTGAGAAACATGTCAATAGTCTGAAGTTTTTGAAGCCTCTTAGTGGAATACGAACTCTGAAATAAAAGAAAAAAAATTTTAACCTACTAAACTGCCCATGGATGCATAGTTGACGTAAAAACCAAAATGACCAAAATGTACTTTTTCAGTCCTACGCACTCTTAACTATGTTGTTCACATGCCCAATACTCAAACAACATATGTTTGTTCGAAAATATTCGAGAAATTTAGGAAAATTGAGTTACTCTGCTATTGGTTTCACGTAATGCTAATGGTTGACGTAATTTCCTGCATAATCAATCAGCATAGTAACCTATTTGTTTTTGTAGCTTGACGCCAAGTTATGGGAATAATCGTTCAAAAACCAGTCTGTTTATTCACATAAACTGGCGTTCGCATTTTTCAAACACAATAAATGAGGATTGAATCATGAAACCCCATCAGTTCTCTTTTGATTAATAAACTCTACTAAATAGACAGATTATTCGTTTGAAAAAGTTTATAGCAAAGATTATATGGCTTTATTTCACGATAAAAATGCTTTTTCTCAACAATCATGGTGCTGGTCGTTACGTCGACTATGCATCCATGGGCAGTAAATTCCACTATTTAATATTTATTCGCGACAGATACGTATACGCTTTGAAATAAGACACTGATGAAGCCTGCACGTCGTAGGCGAACTACGTATCTGTCGCAAATAAATATTAAATAGTTGGATTCAATCGAAAAGTTTTTTCTTTTCTTTTTTAGATTTCAATAGTCATTTTCTTCATTTGCTGTTACTCACAATTGTACAAGAAAAGCAAAAAGCGGAGAAAAGCAGTTAATTTAAGTATATAAGTACATATAGTGGTGTATAGGATCAAAATACTAGTGAGTTGATTTTTCCAAATAAATTTAAACAAATTTCATACAAATTTTGCGCATTAATAGATGCTCTTTTCAATCCATAGATACTAGAGCTTAGAAATGTTGTATGAAGAATAGGAAGTAAACGGTGCACGGTAGTAATTTTGTAAGATTTGTTTTCGTTAGTGACATTTTAAAGGACAGATGTGTTATGTCATGTATCATATTTTATTAATAAATCAAAAATGACAAGCACTGGAAATCATATTGATCATATTTCTCATTCTCAAGCATGTTTATGGCACAGTTTTTGCACTATTTTTCGACCTCATCTTGTTTTCCTAACCCTCTAACGTTGTAAAAACGATGTGATCAAGTTAATGACTATCTTTTCATAAAAGTACATTCAAAAGAAGCTTAAGTTTTGATTTTCATGCAAAAATAATTATCTGAAGGAGCGCCAGCTAAGAAAAAAGCGAAGTATAATAATAATTTTTCTGAACTCTTGTTTTTCAAAGATGCTAACTTTCGAACGCATGGTGTTAATATCAAAATATCAAAAAAATCTACCCCAAAAAACCACTAAAAAAACCACTCAAAAAAAAAATATCAAAAAATCTGCTATGAACACATATTTCATATTGTCAGTTCGAAACAAGTTTCGTATGTGGCTCTGAAACCCGAAAGTTAAGGCCAACCGATTATAAAACTAAATAAGGTGTTCATCAAATAACATAAATGACGCTTAATGTATTTACGCACCCAAGGAAAGAAAATATAATTATTCTACGCAATACGTTGTGAATTTTTCTGGCAAATAAGGATTTTGAGGAATACGGAACGGATATTTAAAAATATAGTAAAGTTAATCATAGATGTTCCTGAGAAATTAAATAATGATTATTGTGGCAGTAGAAAGGCTAGGTCACGCCGCTAGGTGGATTAATTCGGGTTTTTTTATAATTCTTTTGCTTTTATTTATCTATGTTGAATATGCCTACCGGGAAAAAGTAGAGATGCAGTCACAAAAATAGTAAGTTCGTTGGAATCATGCCTAGTGCTAGTTCCTAAATATAAGTTGCCATGCGATGATGCAGAAAGTTTCGCCCATACTCTGCGGAAGATGTAAAAAAACGCAACTGATATAGTATTGCACACAATAGGAAAACTTTAAAGGTATTAAATAAACCAATAATGGATTCCCCCAATTGCATTTGGCACATATTCAGTGCACGCAGCAGTATTTGACTTAATTTTGTACTTGGTTTCAAAACTTTTCAAATAACTTTTTTTCTCTTCATCGCGGAACTTACATTCCTTCCTCTCAGCTATAATGTAGGTAGCTGCCTTCAGGTTTGTCTGAAGTCGACAGTGAAAAGTATCAACCATAAAAGTCTCAACTGTACTTAATCTTGCATGCAAAAAAATCTTAGGGAACAGCGCACGAAAATTCATTGCGATGTGGAGAAAAGAGACGACCGAACGTTCGCTTTCGCGTTTGGAGGGAAAGGAAGCAGGAGCACAACGAACAATATGTTTAATTGATTAGATTAAAAGTTTTGCGTTGAATTTAAGACATACTTTGCGTAATCTATTTGAACTTTTACTCTCTTGCTTATGTCAGCATCGAGTGCAGGAGTAATCCGACAGAAGAAACTACGATAGAACTTTAAAATAACTTCATTATCCTGTATCGACGAATGTGAAACCCCGCACAAAATATAGGTACCTTTCGATGCAGTCGAAACCGGTATCGTTGAGCAAACCACACGGATAGAGGGTACATTTTTTCTTATTTCCGGTCGATGACAGGAAAGAAAAAAACTTCCCCTGCTGCAGGCAACGTTCAATTGCCAATACATAAAAAGTTGAACTTTTCACTTTTCTTTGCATGCAACAAGTTTTCTGGCAATTGATTCGTGTGATGGGGGGTTCCCAACTTCCCATGAACTAGTCAAACCAGTCAAATATAGCGAATTATTGAAAAATAATAAAATTTAAGATTTCATTGTTGAAAGAACGATATGCAAAAGAATGTCCAAACTCTTCATGGGCCAACACAGACTGGCTCGCTGCTGGAGAGCTACAACGCTTTGCGATTCAGGAGTTTCGGTGGCTAAATTCTAGAAAAAGATAGCTAAAACGAACAAGACTTCCAGAATGACTGACTCAATGGATTCAGTCTTCTCTCAAAGGGACATAGCGCATCAGTGGATGGAGATGGATTGGTGAAACTTATTTTACTCCGTTCCCAATTCTATGCAGTGTACCCCAAGGCAGCATCTTAGGGTCTTTGCTTTTCATTTTGTTTTGTTACGACGTTGACTGACCGCTGTGCTTTTCAAACAGACATCAACACGCTTGTGGAATGGTGCAAAAGAAACGGATAGAAACGGAATGGAATGGAGGTAAGTAAGAAGAAGGTGGACGAATTCGCCAAAAAAGTTCTTAGTTTGGCAGGCTAGTTGTGGGTGCGGTATGATCACGACGGGTACCGCCAACAGACAAATCTACTTGGACGAATGCTTCCAGAAACGCCTGCTGTCCGTCTTGCAGTCTCACGGCGGCGAGACGCTGTTTTGCACGGATTTGACGTCCTGCCTTAACCTGTGGACAGGTGTAGAGCAAATAATGTTGTTTTTGTACCAAATGACGTCATCCCACGGAACTCGCTAGAACTTCGCCCGAGCCCGAGGGCGGGCATTCGGTAATGGAGAGAAGGTCGCATGAGGTATTAAAGTTGAAATAACCTAACCATAATAGTCTCGCTTTTTTGAGTCTTTATTAGTTTAACAATGGGGCAAACAAAATCGACTTGTTCGGCAAAGAAAACTTAGCACTAAAGACTTTTAAGGTGGCAAACAAGTTTTCAAAGTAAGTTTCAATTATAAAACTGAAAATAAAATATCTAGAAGCGTTCACGAAGACGAGATAACCCATGGTTTTTTCTGGGGCTAATAATATCGTATGAGAGCAGGACTTTTGAAATAATTACCTGTCAACTTCTTAACTAACGGAGGATTTCGTTTTGAAAATGAGGGTTTTTCACTGTAAACCATGACATCAGAACAAGCCACGTGCATGCAAGATATGTCTTGGAAAATCAGCACATGTGGTCACCCTAAATTATAGCATACCCATTATGTATTTGTTGATTTCAAAGCAGCATACGATACAATCGATCTAGAAAAGCTATGCCAGATAATTTGCCAACATGGTTTAACGGACAAACTGATGCGGCTGATCAGAGAGACACTGCATCGAGTGATGATACTGTTAAAGCCAATTTTTGCGTTCAGATCAATTTCCGTTTTCTGTTTAATTATACTAAGCTAGCGAAAGTTTTATAAACCCTCAATCCTCAGATATATAGTATATATCTATGCAATCAGTTTCTATGTGTACTTTCTATCTAGTAAATTGGAAGTTTCATTAAGAAGTTCGAAAGAAATTTGTATCCAACTAGATGGACTCGTGGCTTGGCCACTGTCTTAATTAAACTGTGCAGTGGACAGTGAAAACTTTCCTTCTCTTGCGGGTGGGCAGGAACGAGTAGCGAAAAGTTCAAAACCCTCGTTACTGAGTTGGCTTGCATTATTATCTCGTTTATCGATAACCATCTCCTTTATCCTTATTATTTCATCTCATCTAGAATTTTTTTATAGGACACTGAATTCTGGTTGTAAATTTGTACTTATAGTTTGCTGCCAAATTATTATCTCATGATTAACTAGTTTTCTGCTAAGCAATTTCCACGACTATTTTAGAGTAGGTACCAAACGTAAAACTTAGTTGAGCTCCGAAAATATAACGGTACGGTTTCAGTCTCTCAGGACGGTTGCTTAGCATTCCGGAAGGTTAGTTTCCGCATAATACGGCAGCAACTTCCTGGGCGGAGTTGTGTATCGTCATACGTAGCAGCACTATGGCGTAAATATGCTTGGCTACACGACATCCAGCTCGGTCGTTCGGACGGCCGGTCGAGCGAGCTTGGTTCGTTCATAAATTATTGCCCGACTGGTTTCAGACAGGAAATGAAATTTACTAAATCGCAGCAGCTGACTGGCTGCTTGCGTGGCACATGTGTAATGCGTATTATGTAGCCTATTCTCAAAATGCTTTTACTGCAGGCAAAAAAGATGTCCCGCATTGATTTATGTTGGCCAGAAAAATTGGCTGCCGTATTTCTAGCAAACACGATATCACTTTTTATTTATCTCTCAATTTCCATTTCGAATTGGCCAGAAATTTACTGTTTAGTAACATTTTTTTAGAATTTTTGTTTCGAAAACCTTACAAACTGTGTTGCTTAGGACAGTATTTTTATTGAGTAAATTTTTTGAGCGTCCCGGAAAAACAAATAAATAATAAAATTTAAATAGTTGTTCCGAAATATCTGCTGAGTATTTAGCTTCAAGTAGAATCTAGTGCGTCTTTGTTGTACAGAATTCTACTCCTCTTCTTCAAGCTTTGGTTTTTTGGACGGTCGTCGACGAGAAACCTTAGTCGAACCTTTGTTTGCCGGAGCCTTTGTGGTTGGTGGATTTTCCAGTGCATCCAGCTCAGCATCAGTCAAACGATTTTTGTACCAGTCAGCGCTGAAATTGACCAACAGAATCTAGTTGATCACCGTGAAAACTAATATCTCTTAGACATATGTTACCATTCTGGAACCTTTCGTGCCCATTCACAGTGCTTGGCGGTATCATCAAAGACCTGTCCCAGCTTGCAGCCATTACGGCGTGGCGTTTCACCGTTAATACACACGTAGAAGAACTGGCAGTCTTCCGGATCGGCATACCTCGGGTGGCTGACAGCGAACGTTTCATTCACTTTCGGGCAAGTGAATTTGAATAATTCCTCGGAAGAGCATCCCACTTTGGCGGCCTCGTCAGGCCATGTGCAGATTCCGGTTCTAGGATTGAAAACCAGTCCAGCGGGACATGTAATCATGTTAAACTTTCCTTCAACACAGTAATAGAACTTGTCGCAGGATCCGCCTTCACCGGCAAAGTATCCGTTTTGCCGAGGGCAGTGCTGGGATGGAATGGGTGTTTCTGCGTAAGAAAAAAAATTGCTTAACAAAAGCTCATTCTCTTCATTCATCCTTGCTTACGAAACTTTGGCCGCTTAGAGCAATCAATGTTAAACGGTAAATCACATTTTTCCTGTTCCAGGTCATAATCGTTGAACACCATGCCATCCGGGCAGAGCTTCTCCTCAATGTGGCCCTCTCGACACGCATAGTACTTGTCACACTGCTCAGCATCCGCGAAGAATCCGTTGGGCTCGGGACAGTTCTCGGACAGCTCCGGGTCCAATTCTTCGTCTACGGTCGCCGGCGCTTCACGGTTCGGATTTTTTGTTTCCCGGACGGGTGACTCTTTCACCGGGGCTCCTCTATCGCGGGCGGGCGTGCGGCGATTGGTTTCATATTGCCTTCTTAGTTGGCTTTGCGCTGCCGATAGGCCTAAAATAAGAAATAATTTGTGACAATATTAATAATTATGAAATAAGGCGCATGATGCTAGTAAAATATTAACAAAAGTAATAAAAAAATAATAATAGAAAATAATTCTAGAATCATTATTAAAACAATAATAGTAATAAAGATCAGAAAAATGGCAATAACTTAAATAATTTATATTCCGAAATTAAAAAATTGATCTAGTATAGACTAGAAACCGTTATACGAAGATTTGCATGCTGTAAGAGTAAGTGTAGCGCGCCATAGCACGGCATTTAGGTAGATCCATATAGACGACTACAGTGGCAATCAGACAGCCAATGCAAATGCCAACGAAACAAGTTTTCAATTCCCCACATGTACACAACGGTTACCTTGAACTATAGAATACGCTCCAACCATCTTCGCGGTTCCCCTCTAATATGTCAACCGACACAGATTAATCCCCATCTTTCTTCCCACAGCAGCGCGGTGTCTGAATAGGAACAACAGGATCGGCCGCAAATGGCATAGGCTTTTGCTCTATCAGAACGCGAAGAGCGTGAAGTTCGGTTGACATTAGTACTGTCCTGCGTGAATTTCTCACAAATGGCTCGAATGGTATCGGGTGGCAAACGTGCAGCAGCACTAGCACTTATGAGCTAGAACGCCTAGAATGTACCCATAAATCACTCATCGTGCTTCGCTTTACGTTTTACCCATAAATCTACAAACAGCTAACAATGAGGAATTTCAAGCAGGACCTATACAGTGTGCAGAGCACTTCTGGTTGCGGTGCGATTCAAACCATTAGGGTGGATGAGATAGTGAAACTAATTCACTGATTATTTCTATCAAAATATCGATACAGAACTGGCACTGGTGTAATGGGTGAAATGACAAGTGTCCTCAAAAATTGATTTCAAAATTATCATGAAAGCGCTGTTTAGACTCCCTATCGCTGGTAACGATTCCCTTTTGCACGTATGTTTAAACTTGCTAAACATTCGTATTATCTAGTATCTGACAGGATTTGTTCTCATCCTCACGCTGAATCATACAGAACTAGCAGACCAACATCTGTTTTGACAATTTCATAAATAAACATAAACCGACGGCTGTAACTGTCGCCCATTTCAAAGTTACCAGAGCCCTATGAAGGAGGTAACCATAAGCGAAATGTTAGCGTATAACGGCAGGTGACTCTGTCATTGGTACGCATTAGGAGAATCTTCGAAACAAACTTGTTGAAACTCATGCTTTCATAAGTATCGATTTTTATTTATTGATTTTGCTGGTCAAGTTCAAGCCGTGACTTTTTGAATTGCAGTTCAAATCGTGACGTAACACTGAACGTCGTAACTTAATCTGAAATTACCAATCCTGTTTCGTTATTTACAAAGTTGTACACATGGCAATGTCTTATTTGGTAAAATTATGAATGCGCATTTCATTTTGGTGTAAAACAAACTAATTCATAATTGTGTAGAATGTAAAAGCATCAAACATAGCCACATCCAATAAAATCAAGCGATTATCCGCGATCTCATTCCACATGTAAGAAATCACGGTTTTCTCTTAAGCTTTTACTACTAGTCGGTATGCAAATTTCATAATAAATACAGTCTATCTAATTGATATACTGTCATACTCGATGATTCATCACAAAAACGGCATTAGCTATGCATATTTTTCACATATATTGCAAAAAACATCAAAATACAAAACAGGGGTAGAATGCATCTCAGCGGAATCGAACAGTTATAAAATATTTGTAATTTGCAGTACATCTTTTGTTTCAGATTACTTATTAAAAATGTAGCAATATTATGTATTGTATAGGACTTAGAATTTGCCTTAAACCCAATTGTACATTGTTCAACTTACAATATTTCATCACACATCAGTTGGAGAAAAGTAGATGATTAAATTTTATTGCCAATTATGTTAAGATATGAACCCATTGTATCCCAGCAAACAAGCGTATGTAACAAACGCTATAACGAACGCTTCCGCCATTGCGGCAGCCTAGTTTTAGGAGTTTATACAACACGTGATTGAATGTAAATTTTTTTGGTCGCGTTTAACGCCTAGCTGGGCAAACTTGGTGCGTTTTGTCCACGGGCTTTGGCGTTCTGCCTCACATATGATTTTGACTCTTGCCAAAAATCGTCAAAAATAACAAAAAATACTGGTTTTTGTTAGGAAATTTCACCAGGAGTAAGTGTAAAAAAGATCCCAAAGTCTTCTAGAAGTTGAAAAACGTAGAACAAACACGCCGTTGCTCTGCAAAATGATGTTTTGCTTAAGCGGTGCATTCTGCACCACCTTACTCTATCACTTTGACCTGAGAAATAGCTTGGTCTGATTCCGTTTCATGTTTCGTTTGTGCTATGTCCACCTATGTCTCTTGTGTGAGGCTTCCATCGCCGCTTCATAATTCTACTTTATCGGCGAAGCGTGTCTTCAATACCGTGTAGTTGGTGTTAGAGGCGGATGAAGGCATACAGACATTAGAAACATAGGACACAGGACAGGACGTCAGGCATAATTGAAGATAGGTGTAATGGACGTTAGGCATAATTTCCAAAACTTCGATTTGCTGTGAATACGCAGTTGAGTCAATCATCGCCCCATCACAATGCAATGAAAACCAGAGCAGCACATTTAGCATAAAGTTATTTGGCATAACATCATTTGATATAAAACATTGGCATAATCATAAAGGATCATTTGACATAAATCCATTGGGTATGGCGACCATTTGGCATAATTCCGATACAATAGCATGAGAACAGGGGCCGCCTATTTAACACTAAGCCATTTGGCATAACGTCGTTTGATATGAAAACATTAGCATAAACATATGGAACCAACTGGCAGAAGAGAATTTGGCTAACGACCTTTTGGCATAATTCTGTAAAAAATATTTTGACTGATGATTGAGGGTGAGACGGTGAGTGTTGTCGGCGACCAGCCACGGTCCCATATTCGTGTGGTGTCGTTTAATTTTGTCATACGACCGATCTCGTTGTTACGCAAACACTGGCATGAGCATCTCTGTCGGACTCTGTTTCTTATTTTTCCATGCATTATCACAAGTTTTTGCGTGTGCGTATTTAGCTATCAGCCACACGCAGCCAGCACCAACTCGTATATCAATGTACGAAAATTATCGTAAATATCTCTTAACAAATTCGGATTCGTAAATAAAGCCTAATAAAGTGCGCGCAAGTTGATATTCTATCATTTATAATGCTGTACGATTTTCAGCACAAAGTTGTTATAGCTGTATGAAACTGATTGCGCTTAATCGGATTTTATCGTATTGAAATACCTATATAAGTGAATCGCACAAAATTATTCCTAAGTGCGTATGTCGCCTCCAAAACGGCACGGATAAGCGGCTTTTGCGCGTCGAATACGATTTATTGGATACATATCAGTACTTAACTCCTAGTAGCAATCTAATTATACATATAAGAATGCTGACTGGGCAGTCATCGGGCTCGCTCGTGCAACCTGCAACCCGTGCAACCCGAGCAGTTGATCGCGAGACTTCCTCGTACTCTTATCCGCGTATGTAAGCGAGGGTGTAATAAGAGGAATAAGCATAAGCATAAGCATAAGCATAGGATACCGCTCGTGTGCTGCTACTCCGTTATTGACCAAGACCGATGAAAATTGCAAAATGATGGCTGGAAAAAGCATACTTGGGACAGCACGCTATTTTTCATTGTGCAACCTTATCAGGTCCCTGCATGCTGATCAATACCGACGCCGGCCACGTCCGAATGCGGGTCCTGGTGGGATGGAAAGGAATGTTAGTCCAATACTTGTTGCTACTAAAGACCAGGGAATCCTCTGCATCTTCACAAGTATTTCGGGAAAGGAATTGTTGTTAGTAGATGGGCGGAGCTAGATGGATAATGTAAGTATGTAAGCATCAGTCATATGAGACTAAGCTGGATATTCGAAAATTTTCTTGTAAAGTCAGTAACTACGAAAATTAAGATATAAAAAATACCTTTTTAACAAATTTAATACAATACCAATGGTGCTTATATACAACCATAATTTAATTTATATCGAAAAATACTATGCACATGCGAGATTTACGGCTCAAAAACCACGTAACAACTTGAACTTATCCGCGATCAGGGAAATCAAGGATAATGAAACGAGCCAATATAGTCCCTAAGTTGATAAGCATTTCCTCTTACCAACGCTAATATGCAGAGATATAGCGCCCTACACGCTTTAGCGAGGGTGTAATAAGAGGAATAGAAGAAGAAGTAAAGCAAAATCTGTAGCCATACATCCTACTGTAGCGCTCGCGGACTTTTGGCTTTGTGAGCGGGTTGTGCAGAAAGACGATTCGAAATTGTGTGCTGTACATATATTAGGCCGAACCACGAAAGTCTCGACCATTTTCTACAACATTCGGTCGTGTGGTTCCGCATTTGTGTTCCGGCCATCCGTCGGTAAGCCGGTTCACCCTGTATGCAATGCTCGTTTTTTTTCTGCTAAACTAAGCCGATTGGAGCTTTTTCAAGCAAACGACTGATTGCCTAACGTCTATCATGCCTACCGTACATTACGCCTTCCGCACATTATGCCTGTCGTTCATTATGCTTAATTTCCATTATACGGAACGTCCGTATGCCTAATGGGGTACACCCGTGAGGAGCACAAAGTTTTGCAATAATTGTAAGTGTCGTGATCCGGTGAGCGGGCATCGAAACGAAAGAAACGATCTTCAGCAAGAGTAGCCAGACGACCTCGACATCATTATTAGAAATTTTGAGACGCCGGAGGCAATCTACGTAAGACTAAAAACGAAGGCTAGAATATCGAATATAAAATTTATGGTGGGAAGAGGCTCCAGAGAAAGCAACGTTTGCCTCCCACAGGCAGTGACTATTGACGGCGATGAGCTGGAAGTGGTTGATGAGTTTGTATATCTGGGATCTCTGGTCACCGCCGACAATAATACGAGTGAGGAGATTCAACGACGCATTCAAGCTGGAAATCGAGCCTAAGGCTTGTTCGCGACAAAATTTGGACACCCCTAAACACACACAGCTTCGGAAATACATTAACAATGAGTGAAATATTTTGCAGAATGGTAGACGTATGTCTGTTCTTTCTGAAAATATAACGCTTGTTTATATTACAAGCGCTCAGCGTAAAATGGCGTCGATAGAAGAGCCGGTGCGAAAAGCAATTATGTGCGGTCGCAATGAAAATCCGGATCTCTCGTTAAGAAAACTTGCCAAAAAGCTTGGATTTCCTCCTAGCACTGTTTACAGTGTTTTAAAATCGTTCGATACACGCTTGACAACAGCTAGGAGAAGGGATGTGGACCATAAACGGATCTGAGGAACCACCACAAGGATGCGAAGGTAAAACAAATATTATGTAGGAGATCAGATCTTTCTGTACGTATCATTTTGCTCGTAAAATAAAAATGTCGCCAACATTCGTGCACACTTCTAAGCAACGACGAGGCATGAAGTCTTTCAAGGTGAGGACTGTGCCAAACCGTAATGACAAGCAAAATACGACGGCCAAAACACGCGCTCGTAAGCTTTATCGCAAATATTTAACGAAGTTTCCACGCGTTATAATGATCGATAAAACGAATGTCCTAGAAGACTTTAAACAGCTTCCTGGTACGTCTTTTTACACTGTCATGAAACGGAATGGCGTTGCAGAGCATTTTAAGACCAAAAAGAAAGCCAAGTTCTCTAAAAAATATTTAGTATGGCAGGCCATATGCAGCTGTGGTCGAGCAAGCAAAAGTTACATCACTATGGGAACGGTTAACAAGGAAATATACCGTGAAGAATGTCTGCAGAAACGATTGTTGCCGTTCCTACACAGCCATGATGTACCCTTGCTATTTTGGCCTAATTTGCCTTCCTGTCACTACGCCAAATATGTTTTGGAATGGCATGATGCTAATGGAGTCCATATTGTACTGAATCCACCTAACTATTCAGAGTTACGCCCCATCGAGCGGTATTGGGCTTTGGTGAAGAGAGAGCTGTCCCAGCACAAACAACAAGCAACAACTATAGATAAATTTCGAAAATCGTGGACAAACGCAGCTAAATTGGTTGCCAACAAGTCTGCACTGACCCTTATTGCAAAATTGAGGTGTCCAGATTTTGTCGCGAACAAGCCTTACTATTCCTTTCACAAGACGCTTCGATCAAGGAGCATACGCCGCCGCACAAAGCTGACGATGTACAAAACGCTAACCAAACCGGTAGTCTCCTACGGACTTGAGACAGTAACTTTGTTTACGGAATCAGGGCTTGTTCGTTCACTTTGACTCAATTTTGATTCATTTGACAGTACCGTCTCAGCCGAGCAAAATTTGACAAAGTTGTATATGAGACATTTGTAGAACTAGTTGTCGTTTTGCTGAATAAAATTTTGCTGTATCTGTTGTAGTTACGATGCTACAATGCTAGTACGTCATTAGTAACTAAATGAGCATTTATTTAGTCACTAATAAGGTACTAGCATTGTAGCACCGTAAATACAAAAGATATAGTAAAATTTTATTCAGCAAAATTGTAGATAATAACTGGTTCTACAAATGTCTCATATATAACTGTGTCAAATTTTTCTCGACTGAGACGGTACTGTCAAATGAATCAACATTGAGTCAAAGTGAACGAACAAGCCCTGGAAGACATACGTGCACTTGCCGTATTTGAACGAACGGTATTGTTGCAGACTAGTTTTGGCGGAGCATAAATGGAAAGCGGAGAGTGGCGTAGGCGTATGAACCACGAGTTGCAGGCATTTCTGGGAGAGATTCCTGTCGTACGTCTGGCGAAAGTTGGGAGACTACGGTGAGCCGGCCGTCGTAAGGATGCCTGACGACTGTGTAGCACAGAGAACAGATTAACAGGCTCGAAGGAAGTAATCGATTTTTTGTGTGTAAAATCTGTCGGTAGCGCCCTCCAGAAATAGTTTGCCAAACGCATCAAAAAATATTCATGTACCTTTATCAATATTTCTTTGTGCTGGAGTTACATAGTAGCGATGGCAGCGACATCAAGATTTAGTTTGCCACTTACTGCTCGAGGGGTGCTCTATTGAAGGATTACTCGTAGATTACATAAAAACATTTTACACACTTTTTGTCAATTACCTGGTAGTCTGTTCTCTGTGTGTGTAGTGAAATCCGTTCTCTTCAAGAACCCCACCGGAACCAGGAATAGAGGGGCCCAATGTGATAAATGGCTCGACCGGGTTGAAGTCGACATGCGTGTGTCGAGACGCACAACGAATTGGTGACGAATAGCCCAGGACCGAGACCAAATACTGGTCATGATCCCGTCAACCGATTTTAATTTTACGACCACCATCTGAAAGCTGAGAAAAAATGCTGTAAGAAACATTCTTCAAATTAGATGTGTAACGGCATTAACTAAATAAAACAATTATCTTGCTACAGATATTCCATTATATGAGAGTTGTAAACCTTGAAACAGATAATTAATTGTTTCGTTTTTTCAATGCCACTACACATGTAATTTGATGAATGTTTCTTATAGCATTTTTTTCTCAGCTTTCCGTTGGCGGTCTTAAAATTAAAATCGGGTGGATGGTTCATGGCGAAAACGGCGATTTTTTGATAAAATCCAACATGGCCGTCGATTTTTTGTCACTTTGAGATAGGGTCTATAAACTATCTCTCCTCACAAATTCCAGCCCATTAAGCGGTAGCCTGAACAATATTCAGGAATTACGTTGAAACTATATTTATTCGAGACAAGGTTTTTATACCAGTTAATAGAATAATATTTACTGAATATCGGCGTGTATTTTGGTCTTTATAAAACGCTACTGAATTTGAGTTATAGTCGCGAGAAATGATGAAGTCGCTGCGGCTAAATTGAGCCCATTTTCTGCCCAGAAGGATAACGTGTCGGTATAGCCTATATACCGGCTCTTTGAAGATAACTAGTTTTGCAGTGTCAACAGCTTGCTGCTGGCGCTAGTGTATCATTGAATCGTGCATATACATTAGCACCAGAAGCAAGTGGTTGTCACTCAAATACTAGCTATGTCAACACGATAGAATAGTTTCAGGAGTAGCTGCCTCACACATTGGTAGTAGTGTAAATAAAGCATCATATGCCATATGAAATTAAAAACAAAATGCTGCAAGTGCTAGTGAATGAAAATTGATTTATATTTTCATATCAGAAGGGAATTTTTGTGTTCTTCCGTGATAAAAAGAATTAGAATTGTTCTGTGATACCATATTCACAGCTGTTTAGTTTCTAGAATAAGTAAAAGCGATCATAATTGTGTGTTTTCCAAACCATAATCACGAGCGGATACGCGTAAGCGATTATTGCTGCTGGTTTTTTCAGCCTGATTACGTGCCAGTGGAAAACAGTAGTTTTGATGTACATTGAAGAAAATTTAGCAAATTACTTACATTTTTATGAAAATAGTTATAACACATTAAAGTTTATGAGTGCTACATTCGTTTCAGTATTGTTATATAGCGGCAAAGTTTTTATTTGGAAAAGCGCAGCAAAAAAAGGTAATGCATGCCGAATTTAGTAGCGTGCTGGGAATACCCTCCCGTACCCTAGTTTAGCAACATGAAGTGCCGAGCATAGTAGAGAGAATCACCGCCTGTACTGTTAACTATGAAATTAACATAGTGTAATAAAAATTCCGGTCTGTGCATGCCAGTCAGTCATCGTAAATCGACTGTCACTCCGTGATTGTCGTGCATCGTACGTTATAATTATGAGTCATTCGTTGAATACCTGTATATTAAACAAGTGGACTGACTAGTTTCTCAAAAGTCTCAAGCATTTCCCGGTCAACAATTTCTTGTCCGTTTGAAGTTTGTTTTGCGTCCCTGAACTTTGCACGATGTGACAGGTAAGTGAAACTTGTAGAATAAGCTTCGCTCTTTTTACACTTCAGGGTGACGTCTCTGTACACAGAGTGTTCCAGTGCCAATCCGTTACTGGCATAAATTTTAGCCTGCAAAAATTTCGTGTGCTAACTTGCAGCACACATCAGTAACATTGGGTTTAATTTCTAATCAGATCAAGGAATTGTTTGGGCTTCTTTTTCTCGATTGCTGCTAGGAAGCTAGAAATAAAAAACAATACCAAAATTCTCCTACTTATTTTCATTGCTTTAGATTCCTAACTTAAAGCGTACGACAATGTTACTGCTAGACAAACTTGAACATTTTTTCAAGTACTGAATCATACTTCTGCGCAATTAATTCAATAGGCAGCAATAGCAAAAGCGAAAGTGAATGGTAGAGCAATTGTTTGGTACAAAAATGCGTCAGTTGTATCCAATTTGCGGTTACCCACATAATGTTTGCGTGTCGGAAATAAATACCGGTTCTAAACACGACTAAATATATAGTGATACATATAAGCGGTACTGACCATTTCCAATACCCGAATCAAAAGATCCGGCGATACGGTTGAAGGTCGTACGGAATAATTTATACGGGTAGTATAGGTATCATGTGATAATATGATGCTCTGCTCTTGAAAAACATTACCGTGTTTCCTCTCTATGCTCGAAACCAGTGCGAAATAAAGCGATGCAGAATATGAAACGTGATGTTCAGTTCAGCTCAAAGCAGTATAACTAAAGTACGAAACAAGAAAGAACAGTAACGAACGGAATGATGCTGGACAGAATCATGAAACATGTTGAGCATGTTACTGCAGAACAGAGCAAGGCAAAGCACAACTAGTTATCTAAATATTAACTTCCGCCCTTTACAGTGTGTGCATAGTTTATAACACATTTCCGGCAGCAAGAATCATATACTGAAATATCCTGCATATCGTTGCGAAACTCGCATACCCTCTCATACCGAGCGAGTTTCGAGTTTTCAGCATAATCACGTCGCAGCAAATTTCGTCACTATTAGCTCTAGAATCGAGAGGGATGATATACGGTGCCAGTCAGTGGGTTGAAGCCCTCGCGTAGCCGATAAGAATATATGTAGCGCTTTTCCACATATTTTGAATGACAATTGCTACGGTCTGACTGCATTTGTGACTTTTCTATTCGGTTTATTAGAAGACAATTAATGCGTCTAGTATAGTTTATCAGTGTATTTTATCCCAATAGGTATAGAAATATAAACCAAATATGAAAAACATGAAATTTACATCACATTAAACTTTCGTCAAATCGTAATCCAAATCGTAAAATCAAATTTATCATACACGTCACTGAAAACACTGCACATCACCTGGACTGGGGTGACATAGCGATCCTCGTTTCGAGTGATTTTGGTTCGTTTCGCCCATTTGTTTAACGTGGTCGAAACGAACCAAAATCACTTGAAACGAGAATCGCAATGTCACCCCTGGTTTGTGTTGTTCATAAAATTGCGTAGGATGATAAGTAGGCACAGAAATTCTCATGATCGGAGCGGTCGAGGCATAACGTTAACGTTAATCCAGGACAGAAGTTCAGGAGCATCGATTTCGCACTTGAAGAGTTGAGCAACGAAGATCAACAAGATCTGTTGATACAGTTAAGGCCCAGACCCAATGCATACGGATTTTACTACGTTGCGGCAATTTGACAGTTTTTCCATGGGTTTTCTGTCAAATTTATTTATTTCGTTTTTGACATTTTATCATTCGCTTTTAATCGTTGTTTTTCCATATTTCATCTTCCATTTTTGGTCAGTTTGTTCGTCGTAGTTTGTTGTTTTCTCGTCACTTACGTCCTTACGTTACCATGTCTCTTACGTTTTGAGTTTACAAACTTCCAAAAACTCTGGGCATTCGCCCATAACTTTCGTTTCAAAAGGAATATCGGAAATCTAAATACATCGTTGCAAAGGTCTATGAATAAAATATATTTTTGCAAAATCCCAAACTATTTGCTGGAAAAATAATTGAGTTACAGGCATTTACGTGAAGACAAAAATGTTGTCATAGTCGGGCAACCTTGTACAGGTTGGGCTACTGTTCAAAATCTAAGAATTACGTATTGAAATTCAATATAGAGACATGAAAAGAATGATTGCCGTACACAACGGCCCATATAAGTGAAAATATTCTTATTTTAATTACATTTTTGCGATATTTTGGCGATCTTGTAAAATCAATATTGCTACAATCGCCTTTATCGAAGTGTACTACTACAACGAAAAAAAACAACAATCTAGGTTTTTGTCGTATTAATTTAGCCTTATTTCATCACATTTTACGTGACAGACATTCTCTAACGAATAAGGCGTTTATACGCTTAAAATTATGGTGGCCCAACCATGACTATTCAAGTGGCCCGACCTTTACAATAAGCGCTTTTGTAGTATTTCACCTTATCCTAACTAAACACCTCACTGGAGGGGATTTTTCTATAGTCTTCGTGTGAAGCACAACACACTTAATGCATTTTCAACATTTATCTCGAAAATTGCATTTCATGAATCGTTTCTTGAAGAAAAGTTTACTGCGCCTGCAAAACTTTTTTTGTCAGATTTAGTCACAGAATTCAGCACGCGTGTTTTGAATAAGCGTTTGAAACTCACAATATTGTGAAAAGTTAGCTGTCACAGTAAGAAGTATTACAATGCTTGTACCGTGACCGCTCCTAATTCTGCGCATTTTTCTTTATATAAATATTTTTTTAACATTGTGCATAACTATGATAATTGCATTATTTTTTTATAAATGTCTGTTGAATATTACGTCATTATTCAAAAACTCGCCATAATATTGGAGAGCGAAATAATTTAACGTGAAACTAAGTATTTTATATGGCAGAAAACATCGTCGTTAGTACCAACGCTAAGAATGCCCTTCTAGAAAATTAACAAATTTATGATCGAAATTCTTTGCAATCATCAAATTGCCCAGCATAATTAGAAAGAATAATTAATTTTAGTCACGGTTTAGACAAAAAGAGTGATTGCATGCATTGCTTTCCTTAGAAAAATGCGATGCAATAATGCGCAGATTTAGGCACAGATTTTTTATTCATGTTCCAAATTCTGCGCAGTAATGTATCCTACGAAGAAATCGCGAAAGAATACGTAACCTCACCCAAATGGCTGAGGTATAGAGGCATGAAAATTCAAGTAGAATCTTTAACTTGCATTGATTGGAATACTGTAGGGTAGTTGATCCAATAGTTGTGGTAGTACCAATAGTTACGCTACTATTCATTATTAATGCATATTTTCGTCACCGTAGCATTTTAGATAAAACAATTGAATTCATTATATAAAACAGGTTTTTAGAAGTATTGGTAGTTAGACTACACCATTGAAAATTAAAGCATTATTTGCTAAAATGCCAATTTTCCAATATCCAACGCGCAGTTGGAGCGCACAACTATAGGTGCTCATCTATAGTTTTGCTACGATGTTTTTTCACTTAGCAACCTAGCAATGTATATAGAATACCACAATTAAAGGAACATCAAACTTAATTAAGGAAACATTAGCGCAACTGTTGGTACAATATAATTGAATCGGAAAATTCATTTTTTCTTTATAACGCTTCTCGTACAACGAAAGCAATTGTCTTGCCTTGTGACAAATACCTTGCATTTGATAAATTTATATCCCACAACCATTAATTGAAGCATATACCTCTATAAACAAGCAAAATGAAGTTATATTGTGCCTAGTGGCGCAACTAATGGATCATCTACCCTACTGTGTCTCTGGGTCCGAACCTACGAGCGCCAATTCATAAAACCATGTCTTCTATTTTTTTAATGTTCAACATCATGGGGCAGTCAGAGAGTGGGGTGGTGGTTTCTATATGGAAACCCAATTTTTTTTATTAGTCTAAAGTATAATGTTCAGTATGCGGAAAACCCAAATCAATTCGCCCTTCACGTTATCGAGAATAAAATATTTAAAATGAGGCAATCAAAATGATAACAATATTCCTTTGCCACCCGAACAGCACAAGAAGGCCGGATGATGGATTTAATTATGGTAATGCCGGATTTTTTGGTGTGCTTTCAGCGTATAAAGACATAAACAGCATGGCAGGAGTATTTATTTTCACTTTTTGGGTGCGCAGAATTAGGAGCAAACATGCGCAGAATTAGGAACATGGACAAGAGAGTGCGCAGAATTAGGCACCGTGGATAAGTTTACAAAACGAAAAATATACTCAATTGTTGGTCGACTTATAATTCCCATATTTTTATCAGATATTATAGACCGTAGCACTACACGTTGCTGCTATCCACGTTGTTAATTTAAATCTAGAATACTTAGAATAGCGGAAGAATCATTAAAATGTCTTAACTGCGCAGAATATGGTACGTTCACGGTACATAGATATTATAAGTTACTTGAACTGTAAAAATCGAAATGGCCCGATCATAACAGTGGCCCGACCATAACAGTGGCCCGACGATAACGACATTACCCTATTATACATAACTCTGATAGCGCCGCTTGTTTAGGATTTTATATCTCTGACTTGTTGTTGTGAAACGTATACGATTAAAAGAACTTCTATTTTTATTGTCGTATTGTCGTCTTTTTGACGCTTTTCAACGTATTTTGTCGTGTTTTTTGTTTTTTGTTTGCTTTTTCCGTCGTGTTTGTGTGATCTTTTACAAGGCCATATGAATAAAACAGTTAGAGCAAATGCTTACGATTTAAACGGGAAAAGCAAAGCAAACTGTTTTATTCATACGGCCTAATAATTGTGTTTTTGTCTACTTTTTATCGTATTTTCGCCACTTGTTCATATTTCTTTCGTTTTATTTATTTCATTTTGGTGGTCTTTAAACCGTCTTTTCGCTGCCGTCGTAGTCTTTTCTTGGTATTTTAATCATCTTTTCATCACCTTTTGTTGTGTTTTTTAACCCTTTATAAGGCCGTGGCAATAAAATTGCCACCAACGAAAAATATTTGTTTTGCGTCTATAATGACATCAATATAATTATAGAAGCAAAATAAAAAATTTTTGTTGGTGGCAATATAGTTGCCACTGCCTTATAAAGGGTTTTAAATGCTTAAATGTATAACTGCAAATAGGACAAGGATTAAAGTTGCTTTGTTATAAAGAATAACTTAGTCTGTGGAATAACCTTATTCGCTTGGCAGTAGTTAAGGATTTTAAAGTTCTATCGCACTACAGAAATCCTATTAGGAACTGTGAAAATGGGAGAAGAAGTAGAGATGAACATATTTTGCCTTTTTCTCGTATTCCAACCAGGGAAATACCAGCATTACTATAGTAATGTGAGTATACTGACTGTAGTAGGAGCTGTATAGCGATAGTTTGATGGTAACAACGCATACAATGATGAAGAGTTCTATCTGCCGTCAAAGTGAAAATGCAGATTAGTATTGACAGCAAAGCAGTACATATTACTGTAAATATTAACTTTTTATAATTCACCACTCATTAGAGTAAACCCTCTTTACATTAGAGAGGTTCCTTTTTTTCTCTCAGAAGGACTCCATTAGAAAGTTTCATATCGGTTCCTAAAGAAAATTTTTATGATGTGGTGTTTGAAAATCACGAATTTTGATGACAAGGATAATCACGGACATCCATATCTGAGATTTTATAACAAAATCAGCAACAGAGTGTGTTTACGAAAAGTGTTTTCTTTGGCGGAAGTAAAACTAATTAAAATTTCTTGTAGACGATCTACAAATTTGTTTTTTTAAACATTTTATTTGCAGCCACAAGTATAATTGTCGATATCAATGGCAACTTAAATTCTTATTTTCGTGTATGAAGTTTTATTAATAAGAAACCAAAATGTTATGGTAGATTATGGAGAAATTTGTGTTTTTGCAATACATTTTTGTATTTCATACAAATTGTTTTGACCGCTAAAGTGTACTTCAATTCCAACGCAATAATTGGGATTTCATTAGTGTAGCACAGAGTAGAGGATAAATATTTATTAAGGTGAAATTAATCGTCAACGATTTTGCCAATTTCAAAAGCAGTTTTTTTGTTTGAAACAAACATTTTGTTCATGAAAATATATTTGAAGTGTTCAGACTGGCAAGAAGGATGCATTATTTACAATTTTGCAAATAAAACCCTGCTTTTGGGCCCAAAAACTGTTCCCGAAATTTGGCTCTCCGACGAAAAGTTAATGACTGCTAATTTTCCGTTAAGATCTGGCTGTATCGTCATTTTTAGGTCTCAAATACAACAAATAATATTGTGTGCATATTTGTGATCACCAACAGACCATGTAACGAATTTTCATCCAACTATACATAGTACCTAATATGCAACAGTATAACCAAATATGTTGTGCCCGCATTTAACTCACGAATTGGCGATCTTCTTTAAACCAAATTTTGGTGATGGGTTCGCAACCGGTTATTAATGAACATATTTATACTCCAACTTTTTCTCAATCACTATCCAAAATTTAAATTCGAACGGTGTCAATGTGAGTTGTGTTATAACCGATTATCTAAACGCCGGCACGATATCACGAACCACAAAACATTCACACGCACACATGATGAAATAGCCTATAACTGAGTTTCTATAAAACTTAAACGAACATGCAGAAACCTCGTCAGGTCATCCTGGGCATGGCTGGTAACAAACAATTATTAACAAAAGTCATGCACTGCACTGCACTGTCTCATTTGAATATGACCAACTTTTGCTGCACGGTACCCACTTTCATATTTTAGCACTTGATTGAGTTCATCGTCACAGTTTACGGCGGTAGGCTTTTTGACAGCCTTTGCATCGACGTAAGAGCACATTATATTGTCAATGAAGTTGTATGCTGTGCAGTCCACTCATGATTCAATTATTTATCGTTGGCCACGTTTCTTCACCAAACCTGTATGTTGCTACCTCCGCTGCTGGCTGTTCAACCAGAGTACATTCGTGTTTGTCGGTGTGGTAAAAGTTTCAAGTTCATCCACTTTTTATGTATATAGGAAATGCAGTGTCTCGGCAAATTCGCAATAATCAATGGTTTTCCTGCATACGTAACCACCATCACAGACGCCATGACATCAAACTGCAGTTTGATAGATCGTCACATCCGATCGATCATCCCAAAGCAGACAGCAATGAGATGAGGATGAAACTTGTGCAACGTTGCAACTCAGATTTCCAGACCCCAACACAGCAAATAGGCCAACGGCGCAAAACCACTTCTTCACTCACCAATCACAACACTCAGAAGCACTAGGAAACTAAGACCGAGCTGGGCAGCTGCTTTCATCTTGACGACCGCTTCTCGACTGAACATTTAAATAATTTGTTTAAAATATCAACAACTAAAGACTGCGATTCGTGTTGATCGTAGATCGCGCGGGTTCGTCGCTTGTGCCGTTCGTCGCGTGTCGGGAACCAGAAATCGCTGTCGCACCCGGTCTCGAGTTTTAACGATTGTGGCTGTATTGTAGCCGTATGGCACGAAGTTGCGGTAAAAGTGTTTGCCTGCCACACTGCCATGGAACCATGGAGCCGGACCGCACGTTGCGAAGCCAATGGGTCTTAAGTAAATCTCTCCGATGAGACGACTGCTGCAGCCGACATGGATTGGTAGGAGGTGATGCGAGCAAAAATGTGTATGCGGCTTTTGTTGTTTTCAGCTGCCCAATCGTACGGAACATGGCATGTTCGCGGACCGGAGTAGTAGTGGGTGATGATGAACGGCAGAGATGGTAGCATAATATTAGCAAAAAATTCAAGATTACATTATAAATATGATTTTTATGGCGTCGCCTAACGTTTTTGTGGCATTCGTCATGGAAAACGAATTTGGATGTTTTACCGTCCAATAAACGAAAATGTTGTCTTATATTAAGATCAGTTTTATGTAAACCGCCATCCGGGGTGAGATTGTGCCACGGGGGTGAGATTGGGCCAAAAACCAAAAACGTTTATTTGTGAAAATTTATTAGATCTATAGAAACAGGTGACCTAAATTCAAAATAATGATGAAAATAACATATTTATTCATAACTTAGAATGGAACACAGATAATATTAGCAAACTATTTAGCCTAAACAGGGTTTCAAAGTTCGCTATCAAAAATACTCGGAAATAACGCTTGTAAAAAATGTCCCCCATAAACCAACCCAAACAAGAAATCGCATCAACTTGCTATTTTGAGGGTATATAAACTAATCATTTACAGTGTATTGAAAGGTTATTATGCGTTGGATAAGTTTTGATTACGAAAATAATATTTTTCGAAACTTTGTACTTTTCGAGCTTCACGGGGGTGAGATTGTGCCAAGCCATAATGATCGATCCAATTTGTGGATTTCACATACACAACAAAAATACGTCAGTATACACCAGTACACTCACATTCTTTACTATTGAGCACAATATTTTGACAGATTAGATTGCATCATCCATTTTGGAGCATAGGTCTGCTAAATAATTTAAACTAATTTTTACTTTTTCTCTGGAAATTTCAGATGCTTTGAATAAACACTCTAATATAAGACGAATATATTATACTGTGTATATACTGCCAGTTTTAAGGACGGGAGAGGGGGGTGGGATGGGCTACATGTTCTGCGGCCGCGGATTCTCGAACGAAGTAATGGTTAATTTTGTTAAGTGATCAAATAGGTATGCCCCCTTAGGATACACCCCTTCATATATCTCCCCCTTGTTAACCCTAGAAACGCTGCTGGCTATATAAAGGCTGTCCATTGACTACGAACTCATTTTTAGTTATTTCAGACCTCCCCGGGTTATTTTCGTTCATACTTTTTGTATGATGCGTTGTTTTTGGCCGACCCCCTGCCCCTGTTAGTCCACTTAGTTCATGGACGGCCCCATATGAACTACTTTATACTGATATTTATATGTTTTGTTTATAAACATGCTAACGTTCACTGTTTAGGTTTTTAGCTTAACTTTAAGTTTTTGGCACAATGTCACCCCCTACAAGGGGTGAGATTGTGCCAAAGTTCATGCACTTTCAGTAAAATTAGGTTTCATTGTAACTAAACCGTCTCTACGGTAGTTGTTAATTGAACAATTTAGTACATATTGACAGGTTTGAAATCAACTTAGTTCCTAAATTGTGTGTATACTGAGCTAAAGAACAAAAACATATGCTTTTTTGGCACAATCTCGCCCCGGATGACGGTATGTAAAACTTAAAAAGAAATAAATTAATGTATTTTGCAGCTTTCCTTCACGTGGATTACCATTATTGTGAAGTTGCTTGCGACGAAACCATACTCGATTCCCTGTCAAACATGTAGGGTACGGGTGGGTATTTCCAGCCCATTAAGCGGTAGCCTGAACAATATTCAGGAACTACGTTGAAACTATATTTATTCGGGACATTTTTATACCAGTTGATAGAATAATATTTACTGAATATCGGCGTGTATCTTGGTCTTAATAAAACGCTACTGAATTTGAATTATAGTCGCGAGAAATGATGAAGTCGCTGCGGCTAAATTGAGCCCATTTTCTATAGTGATGTCTATGGTTTTTAAATCCGATCGGCCGAAATAGCTAGCACAGCGATTAAATGCTTTTCAAAAACAGATCAAAAGAGACAAGAGAAGAGAGACCGATGGATAACTTCTCGCTATTGCCTACATTCCGGGCTCATTGAAGATAATTAGTTTTGCAGTGACAACAGCTTGCTGCTGGCGCTAGTGTATCACTGAATCGTTCATAACCAGTTGTCACTCAAATACTAGTTATGTCAGCACATATATTGGTAGTAGTTTATATAATGCATCATATGCTGGAATTAAAAACAAAATGCTGCTAATGGCTAGTGAATGAAAATTGATTTATATTTTCATTTCAGAGGGGAATTTTTGTGTTCTTCCGTGATAAAAAGAAGTAGAATTGTTCTGTGATAGCATATTCACAGCTGTTTAGTTTCTAGAATAAGTAAACGTGATCATAATTGTGTGTCTTCCAAACCATCATCAAGAGCGATTGCTGCTAGTTTTTTCAGCCTGGTTACGTGCTAGTGGAAAAACAGTGGTTTTGATGTTTATTGAATAAAATTAAGCAAACCACTTACATTTTTATGAAAATAGTTATAACACATTAAAGTCTATGAGTGCTACATTCGTTTCAGTATTGTTATTTAGTGGCAAAGCTTTTATAATGTATGTATGTAATGTATGCCGAAATTAGTAGCGTGATGGGAATACCCTCCTGTACCCTACATATGGTGGAATCCGTGCATGAGAGGGAAAGATAGGACTCCTCCCATGGCTCAGCGGAACACTAGCGCTATAACAGCGTTATTCTCATAAATTCATCTTTATTGAAATGGCAGAAACGGTAGTTTACGATGCGTCAACGATACGAAACTGCATCCAGACAACCATTGAGGAAAGTGAGGATTATAGATATATCTCGCATATTCATGCAGGATGACCGCCAGGGCTCACCTTAGAGCAATTAGAGGGTCAGACCTTCGTGTGTAGTCTCAAGTTAATGCAAGCCGCAGACATCTCACTGTTCAACAATTTTTCGAGCAATGCAATAACCTCGTGGACTTGAAATGAAACAGTCTTCTTCTCCTCTCTTCTAGCAGTATAGAGCCGGGTTGGCTCGTGCTACGCAACGCAAACTTGTTTCCATTGCGCTTGGTCCTGCGCTACTCGTCGTCAATTCGTTGAGCGTTTCGACACTCGCAAATCGGCTTCAATCTGGTCGAGCCCATTAGCATGTTGGGCCGCTCTATTTCTGGTGCCAGTGGGGTCTTTGAAAAGAATAGATTTCGCTGCACTGTCGTCCAGCATACTTACGATGTGGTCGGTCCACAGTAACCTCCCGAATTTCGCCAGATGTACGATGGAAATTTCTCGAATGTGCTACAAACCCTACCGCGAGCCAGAGCACGAAGAATTTAACACCTGGATTTGGCTGAAATCGGTCTTCTCTGAAGCTTATTCATCATCGAGTCAGACACATGCATCGCGTTTCGTCACCACCTGGCCGCATAGCTCACGAGACCGGATTCTTTGTTTATTATTTGAGGCTTTTGTTGGCTTTCCCACTTGCTCGGTAACACTTGTAGCTATTCCGAGACGGATTCGCCGTACAATAGAGCAGTCAGTATTCAGTTTTTTCGCCAAAGCATAATCCGTGATGCTGAGATCAGCCTTGACTTTCCGAATGACCTTTAACCGCAGTTGACGATCAAGAACTCAACTCCAACGTTTGGTCTGTGCCTTCCGGACCGCCCTGAGAGTTTTCTTGCATCCCTCAACCACACCACAGTGGTTCCAGAGGTATCAAAACACGCGTTTTTTTTAATAGCGCCGAAATAGTTGATTATACTGGTTAAGAATGTTAAGCGAAATTTCTTAGCGTTAAAGGTGGTTAAAGGCTTTTTCATCTGGCATGAACGATTTTTTGATTAAACCCCCTAAAAGTCAGATAAAAATTATCCCTTACTACAGCAAAACAAAGCTCCAAAAAATTTTTAAGAAGATTATTACAAAGAACTTTGCCAAAGAAAGTATCCATCTAGCTGTTATAGTTTTAGAGATAAGGAACAATTTCTGTGGAGACTTTACGAAAATCAATTTTTTGACCACAGCTCTTTCTACAGTATTTATACACATTTGAGTTGTTCGGCAAAGAGTTTTAAACAGTCAAAATACATTCTTTTCTAGAATATAGTAGCTTGCTATCGTCACTATTTGAACAGAAAATTTAAGTTTTTTTTAAAAAACCACACAATTTTCAATAGCAATAACTCCCAATTACCCATTTATTACATTTATTACCCATGTGAAAGTACAAGAAAAATACTATAAAATGCAAAGCAAATCAGCTGTGCACAGCTCTTTTAGGATAATCAGTCAGTCCCTCCAGCCCCCCGAGCTAATGCTGATGGATTCTGCAGGTAACCGCACACAATTACTTTCATTTCTCCTGCATGATGAATATCTCGAAACCACGTTATGTTTAAACTGCGAAAAAAATGTACCGAGCAGAACTGTTTACAAATAACCCAAATAACTCAACGCTACCAAAAGCTAGCATCCACGGTCACGGGGGTGCCGCTATCGCCAAAATTAAGTGCCCAATTTCTAAATGATCCCATCTTTACTACCGAACCGATTTAGCAAATAAGCAATATGTCCCGCATTTATCCAAAAAAAATCTGGTCACTTTAGTTTAGCATGAACCGGTTGCTGGCGTTATTGCCAGTAGCTAATCTTTAAGAAAAATTGGATTGAAAAGCGTAAGAAGAGGAGACGCAAACAGAATCTTTCATTTGCACATAATCTTTTTTGTTGCTCGGACAATGACATTCTGAATTGAGTTTATATAGGTACTGGGTTTGTAGTTAACAGGTAGCTTCCAAAGAATTTTTCTAGTTCGGGATGAATTTTGTCTATCAAATAAGAGCATATGAACACAAAAAATTTATCCAGCTGCAACCCGGATTGAATAAACAAATTCGCTATTAGATTATTAAAGGAACTACCCAGGTAACCAATAAACATTTCCATTGTAATTTAAATGCAAGCCAATAAGCATTTATGTTGCCTTAAATGCTCCATAAGTACTATTTTGGCAAAATATATAATATACGGCTACTTTACTGCTAGCCCTCTTATAGTGCTGACAATGCTTATTTGCAGCTAGTTACCGACAAGAAGAATTTAATTAGAATTGTGGATGCCAATTTTCAAAAATTATGCAGTCAAAAAGCTAATAAACAGCAATATGCAGTATAAAACGCCAACGATGCTAATAAAGGATTGATTTACTGCTTCTACTAATGCTTATTGGTTACCTGGGTAGATACGCCAGTCTTTGATATCAGTGGAAAGCGTAAAAAGTATGCCATCAGCACTATCTACTGGCGGTAGGGTGAACTAGACAGAACAGAAGTGGAAGTCCGAACGATTTGGCGACCAAAACTGGTGACAGTCTTTTTTGTTTTTATTTTTCTTTGGGAAGGTTTTTGTATAGAAGCGAATAACAGCAATATAAGCAGAACGCTCGCTGCCAATCGCATAGCAGCTGTCACATGTTTTCGTGTGTTTTCGTGGAAAAAAGTGACTTGCTACCGCCAGGTTCGCTAGTATCTGTAGAAAGTAGCATGTACGTGTTTGGATTGCTCCTTCCACTTCTGTTCTGTGCTATCACCTATCACAATATCGTTTTAGTTTTATAACCTGAGTTAGTTCCAATCCACTGAATAAAAAAACATTTTAGGGAGAATAAACCAACGTTTTCGGCTTGTCATATTGCTAATAGCGGGGTTGAAACTGCAACATACCCATTATATTTAGCGTATTATAGCGTTTTTGTTTTTGCTTAGGTCCAACTTAGGTTCGCTCTAGTTCCAATCGAACGTCTATCAAAACGTTTCTTTTTTCACTCAGGTTGAATTTAGTTTCGATCTGGGTTGAACTTTTTAGACAACGGGTTCGCTCTGGAAATTTTTACAGTTTCTACCCCCCAGTAAACCATTTGGTTTGTATATCTCGATTGCAACTGAGATATACGAAATCATATCTGAATGAAAAAGTTATGTTTCACGGCATATAAGAATATATATGTACCAAAGTGGAGGCGATATACGTGCGAAAATTTTGACAATTATTTGTAATTCTGTTTTGTGTAGTTTTTATAACACGCAACTAAATACTCCTGAATATATGATTAAGATATAATCAAATATTGCAATCGTCTTTACTGCTTTATAATTCACAGTCATGAATTGTATATGAAGACACGCACGACTGCAAAACAACTTATTGTTCACTTCGATTTGACATACTCTAATCATTATACAATTCCAATGTGAAATTGACATGAAAACGATTTAATGTGAACTTTCTATTACGATTTTGTGTTATCTGGGCCCGCCATGAACAATACACTGACAACCCAAAAACGTTTGTTTATTCTCCTGAAAATGTTTGTTTATGCACTGGTCGAGTTGCAACTACCCAACGAACATTTTTGTTGAATAATTGCTTAACAAGCGCTTGCTTACTGAATATTAGCTGTATAATGGTTGAACAAACTTCTCTTAAAAAAATGTTTGTTGGGTAGCCCAGGTTAAAAAACAAAAACGCTATAACTCAAATGGTGCTTATTAAAACGCTTTACGAATACTATGACCTGTTGCCGCCAGGAGCCACTTTATTGACGATTGAATCTGCGAAGAGCGGCGTATCTGTATTTTTTTCAAGATATTTTAGCTTCATCAGAGAATATGCCATCCCGGATTTTTATTATTTAAACTTTTAAGTTTGCTATCATCTATCAATAAGCGTACGAGAAAACTCAAGTCTTGCGTTTAAAATCAGGACGATGAGTTTGTAAATATTTTCTTACATTTTCGCATCAAACAGCTAGAGATTGGATTAAATAGCAATCCTAAATAAATGAAAAAATACATCAATCAATTAATTTCACCCTATAGGGGTCCGAACAACCTATAATTTCCGTACCATTTGCAGTCGAAACACAGAGAACAGACTACCAGGTAATCGACAAAAAGTGTGTAAAACGTTTTTATGTAATCTACGAGTAATCCTTCAATAGAGCACCCCTCGAGCAGTAAGTGGCAAACTAAATCCACAGAGAACAGACTACCAGGTAATCGACAAAAAGTGTGTAAAACGTTTTTATGTAATCTACGAGTAATCCTTCAATAGAGCACCCCTCGAGCAGTAAGTGGCAAACTAAATCTTGACGTCGCTGCCATCGCTGCTATGTAACTCCAGCACAAAGAAATTTTGATAAAGGTACATGGATAATTTTTGATGCGTTTGGCAAACTATTTCTGGAGGGCGCTACCGACAGATTTTACACACAAAAAATCGATTACTTCCTTCGAGCCTGTTAATCTGTTCTCTGTGCTAAATCTTGACGTCGCTGCCATCGCTGCTATGTAACTCCAGCACAAAGAAATTTTGATAAAGGTACATGGATAATTTTTGATGCGTTTGGCAAACTATTTCTGGAGGGCGCTACCGACAGATTTTACACACAAAAAATCGATTACTTCCTTCGAGCCTGTTAATCTGTTCTCTGTGGTCGAAATACACAAACTCAGCACGTGCTTTATTCGCCTGTTAGCCGGCAACCAGTTGAACATTGCGCGCTACCATTCCGACCAGCGGGGTGCTATCCCAATCTTAACGAACGGTGTTTGACAGTCGACTTAACGAAGGGCGCTATTTCAAGAAACGCAAGAAATAGCGCCCGTCTGACAGGTAGATTTGCTGCAAACCTTGTCGAGATGTGCTGAGATGTTGGCAACAAAAACATGGCACCCATCGCAAGCCCCTGATTCCGACAGATTGCATTCGGCGAATGACACAAATGACAGCTGATTGAGCGCGACTTCAACTCCGACAAACCGCGCTAACAGTTTGTCGGCTGGTCAGTCAGTTCAAATACACTAACACAATCAGAGCAAACTATACGGGTAATCTAAATTTTTGAATAAACGATCTTCTTTCAAATCAAACGGTTCGCGAGCTTCGTTCGATCAAGTTCTGTGAGATTCCTTACTTTTGCAGATTTTTTTTTATTAGCTGACGCATTTTATCGATTTAGTGTTTTTTGTACGTGTTTAATTAGAATAAAAAATTTTATACTTTTATATAATTGTTTTTAAGGTAGGCGAATACTATAAATTTTGTTGAGGTTAGATAAATTCAATAAAAACGCTCTCTTTGTTTTCTCGATAGATGAATGCGGAAAATTCAGGCGCTCCCAACAATCGGCTTGCTTCCTACAAACATGGGGTCAAAAGTAACACGGTAAGTGATAAAATTCATCAATGTTCTTGAAACTTAAACCAACTGCAATAACGTTAACAGGAACTTCGCCAGAAGCGCCACGAGGTCACAGTAGAGCTACGAAAAAATAAGAAGGAAGATCAACTGTTCAAACGTCGTAACATTCACAATGAGGAACCGACTGCTACTTCACCGCTGCAGGAGAGCAACATAATGAGCCCGGCTGGACTAAAGTTTGAGGAAATAATGACGTACATTAATAGCGGCAATCCACAAAAAGAGTTCGCTGCCGTGCAAGCGGCTCGAAAAATGCTAAGTCGGGAGAAAAATCCACCGATTGATAAAATGATTGGCTTGGGAATCGTGCCTGTGTGTGTGAAGTTTTTGGAAAAGTTTGATCGAGTAGATTTGCAGTTTGAGGCTGCTTGGGCATTAACGAACATTGCATCTGGAACCTCGGAACAAACTAAAGCCGTGATCGATGCTGGAGCTGTTCCACGCTTTATTACTCTTCTGAACTCCCCCTCCGCAAATGTGGCTGAGCAAGCTGTCTGGGCATTGGGAAACATTGCCGGTGACGGTCCAAAGGCTCGTGATATTGTTCTGGAATACAACAGTGTCGAATGTATTATTTTTTTGATTCGAAGCGCTGACACACAAATTTCATCTCTTCGTAATATCGTATGGTTAATGTCTAATTTGTGTCGCAACAAAAATCCGCAGCCTCCATTCGAGCGTATTGAGCCAATGATACGTGTTATCTCCCAGCTCCTGGATCACTCAGATCCTCAAATACTGGCGGATGCATGCTGGGCACTGTCATACGTGACGGACGACGAAGCAGCCCGGATTGAGTGTGTGGTTGCGTCGGGTGCCGTCCCACGGCTGGTTCGGTTACTGGGATGCGGTAATCCTGTCATTATTACACCTGCCCTCCGTAGTGTCGGTAATATTGTAACCGGAAATGACACTCAAACTGATGCCGTGATCGAAGCAGGAGCTCTGCAACATCTCGCAAAACTTTTGCAGAACAGTAAGAATAGCATTGTTAAAGAAGCTGCTTGGACTATTTCCAATATCAGCGCTGGAAATCAGCTGCAGATTGGTAAAGTGATTGATTCGGGTGTTATAAGCCATTTGATTGAGGTATTGAGCAAAGGCGATTTCAAATCGCAAAAGGAGGCTGCCTGGGCTATCACCAATATTACAACTGGTGGTTCGACCGAGCAAATAGTACATTTGGTGGAAAAGTATTCTCTGATGAAACCCTACTGTGATCTACTGGTGGCGAAGGACAGCCGAACGGTGCGGGTGGTTTTGACTGGAATTGCCAACATCTTCCAGGTGTCCGAGAAGATCGGTGGAACGGACAATTTGTGTGCGCTGTTTGAGGACATAGGTGCTCTTGATAAGGTAGAAGCATTGCAGAATCATGAAAATGAGGAAATATACAAAAAAGCACTGGAGCTTATTGAGACATACTTTGTTGATGAGGTAATTTAGCTGATTGTTTCATTAGCTGGTTTATTTATTTATTTTTGTTGTTTTTTTTTCTTTTAGAAAGACTTGGTTGATTCGCAGCCGTTTGAGGTGGCGTTTAATCAAGGCGAATCGACAAAAGGTAAGAAGTTTTCCTTCTAGGGGTTTCTCTTGAACGACTAAAGTGAGATCAAGACTGGAAAATGAATTTATTCGCCTGTTACTTTATGTTTCCGAATCGTCAACATTTGCTATTTTATGTCATCCACGCCAGTGTTTGAGCTCGTATTCGAGATTGGTGAAATATACCCGGTTCATTCTAGCATTGTAATAGTTTAAATATTTTGGAAACCAAACAATAAAATCTTTGAGATTAGTAATTTCCGTTTTCGATTCCTTCCGGTGACAATTACCGATTATTTCCAATAACTTTTGGTTTTGACTGTGATTAGGTATGTAGTAGGTTTTAATCAATTTTGAGCTAGATGTTCTCTATAGTCGTGCGCAAAATACTAGCAGTGAGTCGAATTTATGTTCTTGTAAACTTTTGAAAAGGGGTCAGTCCCGGTGTAGTGGTTAGCATTCACGCCTCTCACACCGAGGACCCGGGTTCAAATCCCAACCCCGCAGAAGTCATGAATGACACAATCTGTTAAAGTGACTATAATCTAACAGAAAAAAAACTTGAAAAGGGGCTTTTCCACAAATTCCTTCAAATTTTACACGAAAAATTGCGAATCAAGAAGTTATATACAGTTAGGTGGGTAGAAAAAATCATTTTTCTAAATGTTTTTTTAGAGAAAACGATTGTGGTGATTAAAGTGAAAATTTGCACACTTGTTATAGCAACTTTCGATATTTGAAAAATAGATATTTGAATAGCTGTTATAGTGATTTATTTGGAACACTTCTACAAAAAGATCAAGCATGATATTTAAAAGAAACTAAAAGAAAAATTGTTAAAATATTATAACTTGTATTTGATTGGAGCAATTAGCAAAATAATCGTCTTGATTCTATATTCCGATCGGGCTCGTTCCGATCAGAAATGTCCCGATCGATGTTTGTTATACACACTTAAAAAACTCAGCAAAATTTGCCGAGATTTGGACAGCCGAGCGTTCGGTAAAAATTTCAGTTTTGCAAATCGACGTTTACGGATCTTTACTAACGTTTGGCATCATAAAAAATTTTACCGAACGCTCGGCTGTCCAAATCTCGGCAAAATTTTGCTGACTTCGGCACTTTTTTTTAAGTGTGTAGCATACGTTGTATTCCGATCGAAGCGCAACTTCCGATCGGATCCGGCTCCGATCGATATGTAGAATAGAGGCGAATAATTTTTGATAAAATGGCTTTTCTCATACAAAAGGCTGATTTTTGACAAAAAATTTGCTTTTAAATGTCCATTGAATGACAACTATTTATGGACGAGCAAAAATCTTCGGTTAACTGCCTAAAGATATACTTAAAGGTCTTGTTTTAAAATTTGGTAGGATCGGTTCAGTCATTTTCCAGAAATCTCGCTCACTGAAAAAACAGTTTTGAGAAAAATGCGTTCAAAGCTTAGCGTTTCTTCCTCAATCGCTCTGACATGTCGGCGTCGTTACAAATATGCGTGTAATTTCGTAAATAGCTAACGGATTAGTGCGAAATATCTTGCGTATACATACTTTAATAACAGCTTTTACCACCCCTCGTCAGCTAGAGTTAGTACGGGAATAGCCAGTTTCGAGAGAGTAAAAATGTGTTGTTCATTTTCGAACAGCTAAGAATTAGCTGTCGGTATAAAAAGAATAAACAGAAAGTTTTTGTTCGATTCTTGTTTCTGAAGTGAAGACTAGTAGACTTGTTTGCTTTTCTGAGAAGGTCCGAATTCCCCGAGTGTGCACATTACGGATGTGAAATAAAAAGAAAATCGATTTTTCAAATATTCTTGCTGTATTATATATTAATCCCTTAAGTAAGTCATTCTAACAACATATTAGAAATTCTGATCCAGAATACTTCACTGTAGTTTTATTTTAAAGGGATTCTTTTTAATTATTTTGGTATAATGGAGCAACCAACATTAAGGAATACCGTGAAAGCACCAGTCGCCGCGCACTTAGTACGTTGGCTGATACATAAATGCATGTATAAAAATATTTCTTTTACATATTTTTATGCAATATTCATTTTCGGTTAGTGTTTTTATTACGCTTTCAGACAAAAATATTAAAAACGTCGTTTTGTTGCCTCTAACCAGCGAAACACGGCTTCGAGTGCATCATGTACATGTACCAATCCCCGCGCACATAATTTTGCTCCGTTTCCATTGCAGTGCACCAATGGTTCAATCGCCGCGGACTTTTCGTACTCATTTATTTCAATAAATATTTATATTATATTCAACTGCTAATATGTTGTTATAAATTTTACTATCTTAAACATGTTTTTCAATAGTTCTTTTCTATTATTTGTCTTTTAAAGCAAAATCATATAAAATATATGAAAAACACTTCTATATACATCCAAATGCAAAACAATCCCTCTCTTTAGAAAAACTGTTGTACAAAAGAACATTCTCCATAATCTTTTCCTGGTTCTATAAGTAGATGCTATCTTCCAAAGACCCATGCGCGGCGATAGGATAAGGTAATATTTTAGCTGTACCAATGGCCGCACACTCGAAAATATCAGCAAAAATGTAACAACGATCAAAATATGCAGCATTTCATATGAAGAAATGTTTAGTTCACTTCTCGTTTCCGTTTTTGTGGAATATTTTTGCTACGCGTCCCAAGAAACTCCTAAATTCAAGAATGCAGTTTTTTAGTTTGTCAGCTAATCGATTTGCAAAGATGGCGTCTTGTAGGTGCTTGTAGTATCACTCGCTTGAATTTATTTTTTCTTTGCTTCTTCAAGCGTCGCCTGGTTCCCAGTAAACCATTTGGTTTGTATATCTCGATTGCAACTGAGATATACGAAATCATATCTGAACGAAAAAGTTATATTTCACGCCATATAAGAACATATGTGTACCAAAGTGGAGGCGCTATACGTGCGAACATTTTGACAATTATTTGTAATTCTATTTTGCGTAGTTTTTATAACACGCAACTAAATACTCCTGAATATATGATTAAGATATAATCAAATATTGTAATCGTCTATACTGCTTTATAATTCACAGTCATGAATTGTATATGAAGACACGCACGACTGCAAAACAACTTATTGTTCACTTCGATTTGACATACTCTAATCATTATACAATTCCAATGTGAAATTGACATGAAAACGATTTAATGTGAACTTTCTATTACGATTTTGTGTTATCTGGGTTGTCTATTTTGCTTTAACATACACAGAAAAAGTGTAACAGCAGAACTGTACGCATAAAATTATATGTTTTTATCTTAATTTTATGTAATTAATGAAAATATGGCCGGGTGCGCGACCATTGGAACTGCGCGGCGACTGGTGCTTTCACGGTAGCAAGAGCTTTGAAAAACGAAATCTAAATATTGTCATGATGGGGAATTTGGCTACGTAACTACGAGCGCGGGACGTATTGTTCGCGAAGCCTCAGAAGGAGGACAGGGATCATGAAGAATTGTACTACTATTCCGGGTAGGTACTACTAATGACGCTACAAGTTCTATAAGAAGGTGAACCAATCTCGTAAATGATACATACCGAAGCCTTATATGTGTAGGGACGATGACAGAAAGTTGGTCACAAACGAGCGCGAGGTGGTCGACAGGTGGAAGCAGTTCTTTGATGGGCTCTATGGTGATATAACAGAAAGAGACAGAACGGAAGTTAGCCTAGGAGTGCCTACGAACGATCTCGAAGAAATCCGGCGAGAAATCGGTTCTCTGAAGAATAATAGAGCCGCCGGAAAGGACTGCTTTCGGCAGTACTCTACAAAAATGGCAAAGAATCACTAGTAACGGCATTTCATTGGATATTTTCAAGGATTTGGGAGAAGGAGAAACTACCGGAGGAGGAGATGGAAGGTGTGAATAGTCCTATCTACTACAAGAGTGATCGGATCGAGTGCTGTAATTACCATGGCATTTCGCTGATCAACGCTGCCTACAAGGTCCTCTCCCAGACTTTGCTACGTTGTCTATCCCCAATAGCAAGATAATTCACAAGGTAGTATCGTATCGGGCGGGCTTTAAAGGGGCCCCCGTTACTATAGATAAATGCGCGAAGAGCTATAGCAGATAATGCATGAAAATGGTTTTCCGGATAAAATGACGCGGCTGATCAAAGCTACCCTGGAGCGAGTAGTGCGCCACGTACGTGTTTCGCGGACACTTACGAGTCCCTTTGAATCGCGCAGAAGATTGCGGAATGGGATTGAACTCTTCTGTATGTTATTTAACATCGCTATTGAAGGTGTGATCCAGCGAACAGCAATCGAAGAAAGAGGAACGAGCTTTCGCAGATGTCCAGTGGCGTAGGGGGACTAGACCCCCTCGAGAATCCTGCAGTGCCCCTCTAGAAAACAAATTTGTCAAACGTTCTTGTTGATCGGGTCGCCGAAGACCAAGGAAGCCGCTGGTAATGACCGTCAACCGGCTGAGCTTTATAAACATGGCCGAGAAACGCTGGTAACGGGTTATTTCCAAAATGTGGGAAGAGGTGAAGCTACCGGAGGAATGGATGGAAGGAGCGGTTTGTTCCATCTACAAAAAGGGTGATCGACTCGATTACTGTTCCTGTTACGCCAGCTGTTGCCTGTTGACTGCAGCCAACTCCTAGGCTTTGCAGATGACTTTGATATCATAACCAGGAATTTTACGACGGCGGAGGCAATTGACGCCTGAATGAAAGGCGAGTCTAGGAGGATTGGGCTAAAAATAGGGATGGCTGCAGAATGACTCGACCAGGTCGAAACATTTACGACTTCTAAGACGACTGGGAAATTGATGACGTGTGGCCCAAGATCGAGTTGAATGGAGACGACTGCTTGAAACAGCATAACCCAGACTGGCTCTATGCTACAACGACGACGATGACGCTTATATGAGTTTTACGTTTGAGAGTTTTTCACTGGAACATTTCTTATATCGACGCGACGACTCGGTAATATAAAGTAAATAAAATATCCATGCTGAGAGTGTTATATTTATTTAGTTATTGTTGGATCGATATTTTCATATATAGTAAAAATTTTTTTGGAAGGCATCCCCTGAGCCCCTCCCAGGAAAATTTCCTAGCTACGTCAATGTAGACGACCTCGACATTACTACTAGAAACCTTGGGACGGTGCAGGCAATCTACGTCAGACCATAAACAGAGACTAGGAGGATTGGGTAACAAATCAATGCGTCGAAAACCAAGCATATGATTCCTAGTTCAGGAAAGCGATGCTCGCCTTCCACGGACACTGATTCTTGACGGCGATGCACTGAAAGTAGTTGATTAGTTCATATATTTGGGATTACTGGTCATTGGCACGAATAAGGAGATTCGATGACCTCTGCCAGACGCTTCGATCAAGGAGCATTCGCACAAAGTACAAAGCTGGCGATGTACAAAACGCCAAACAGACCGGTAACCTTCATGGACTTGAGACTGTAACTTTGCTTATGGAAGAAATACGTCACTTCCCGAATTTGATCGAAAGGTGTTGCGGGCCATCTCTGGTGGAGTACAAACGGAAAGTGGCGAAGGCGTATGAACCACGAGCTGCAGGCATTACTTTACGATGTTATAAGTTGAAAGAAAACGTAAGGCTATGTCATTGCATGGACGACCGTGCATTGAAATATACGATCGGATACGATGAGCAGAGATGGGTTGCAAGAATACCGGATAACTACCCTGCAAAGATGGTGTTCGCTTCAAATCCGGTAGAAACAAGAGGACCAAGGGCGCGGCGAGTAAAATAGAGGGCCAGATGGAGCGAGATCTGGCGGAGAGTACGCGGTGTCCAAAGAATTGGACAGCGGTAGCCCATAACCGAATATATTGGAGAAACTTTGTTTATCAGGTTATGTCTTGGCTTTTCACATTTGAGTAAGTTGAAGGTGTGATTCGGCTAGCGACATCGAAACGAGGATAACGATTTTGGGCTTCCCAGACCAGTAATCTTACTTACTTATTTGGCCTAACGTCTTATGATAAGGTCTGCGTAGCATAATTTATCCATCGTAATTCGGTCCATGGCAGCTGGTTTCCAGTTCCGCGGGCACCCAGTGCTTACCAGATCTTGCTCCACCTGGCCCTGCCACCTCGCTCGTTGTGTCCCTTTTCATCTTGTTTCGACGCGTAAACCATTTTTGCAGGATAATTGTCCGGCATTCTAGCAACATGTCCTGCCCAACGTATCCGTCCAGCTTTAACCACGCTCTGAATGCTGGGTTCGCCGTAGAGATGCGCGAGCTCTTGGTCGCGCCAAAGATGGCTCTTAACACGCGCCTTTCGAAAATTCCGAGTGTTCGTAGGTTCTCTTCTAGCAGCATTCACGTATGTAACTGTATCGTATGCTGCTCTGAAATTCTTGAATATATGATGCGTGGGCTCGTTGTACTCTCGACAAAGTTCATACTGAACAAAACGCTAATCAGACCGGTAGTACTCTACGGACTGGATTTTGTAACTTTGCTTACGGAAGTCTTACGTTCACTTGCCGTATTTGAACGAAAGGTTTTGCTGACTATTTTTGGCGGAGTACAAAGAGATAGCAGAGAGTGGCGTCGGCGTATGAACCACGAGTTGCAGGCACTACTTGGAGAGATTCCCATCGTACACCTGGCGTAAGTTTGGAGACTAGGGTGGGCCGGCCACGTCGCAAGGATGCCGGATGACTGTGCAGTGAAATCCGTTCTCTTCAAGAACCCCATCGGCACCAAGAATAGAGAGGCTCAACGTGCTAGATTGCTCGACCACGTTGAAGTTGAATTGGCGTCGAGTAGCCCAGGACCGAGTATAATGAAGAGGAATTCTTGATGCGGCAAGAGCCACTCATGCTCTCGGCTGGTAAAGTAGTAGTAGTACATAGTAGTACGGGGGCTCAGATTGATCGTCCGCAAGTGCTTGTGGAGTTTGAACTAAGCGCGACTTCCGCTGATAATATATTACCAGTAATCTACGTAAGACTAAAAACGGACACTAGGAGGAAAGATTTCCATCATTGCACCTGGTGATAGGACTGAAAGTTATGTTGGGCCGACTACATAATGGCAGTGCGGTGAAAGTTTTTCTCTTCAAGGCTTCAAATGACTCGACCAGAATCAAAGCTTGCGAGCGTCGCCACGAGTAATCCAAGTCCAAGTGTGTTTGTACTCAGTTTATACCAATCGGCATTATCAGGAAAAAAACTATCTTATTCCTGATATTCAAGAGAACACAGAATTCCATTTTTTTCATTTATTGTTTTTAATTATTTGTTTATTTGTCAGCTTATGTTTCGTTTACAGCGGTCAGCAGCTATATTTTTATATTTGGTTGTAAGCTAATTTCATTGTATATCGTCGATTATGATTAAATTCAATACAAACAGTGACATTTGCAACGAACCTTGGAGGATGTTCGTCGTGAAGTGTCCATTTGATATGCTCATGCTGCCAGAGTTTTCGGGATTACGCTATAAACCCGTGAAGGGGAAAAGGGATTTGTGCAAGTATGGGAACAATGAAATGGAATGGGGACCTTTCCCTAGACCGGAAATATGCCCTCGTATTGCTTCGACTATGAAGAAGAGGTTCGACAATAAAACGGATGTCATCCAAAACGGTTTTCTCGGAAAGCGAAATATATCCGTGGAATCCGGATGCATTTAAATTTTCTTCTCTCAAGCCTAAAATTTAAGAGAAACGTTCCAGAAACAGAAAGATATTTTGAAAGGTAATACAAATGTGTGTCGAATGAGAAGCATAATTTAAAAAATACTATTTTTCATTGTTACTGCACACAATAATCACAATAAAAAGGTTAATTAGTGAATGGATTTATCTTAAATTCTGAATTGTGGTTGATGGCGTCTGATATTTAACCCATGTATAAGTTACCTCAACTTATGTTAAATCAGGTTAATCTACTTGCCTATTCAAGCTTATGATTCTTATTTTTTTTATTCAATTTGAAGATTCCTATTGCTCGCAGGCAAAATTAAAATAACGATACATTGCAAAATTTCAAGAAAAAACTAAACTTACCCATGAAATCGCTGGCACGCGATTAGTGTGCGGTGCACGTTTTGCTTTCATCCTGATTGACGTTTTCGACAATTTACTGCGATGGTTCTAGGTAGGTACCTACTTGGGAAGATTTTCCAAAAGCAAAATACACCTTTGGTAGGTATGGCTATTTGTACTTGTTTTTTTTTATTGTTGATCAAGCAGAAATTTCGGAAGCAGAAAAGAATCAGGGATGATTTTCTATCGATTTTATTTTTCTGCCCAAGTTGCCTCTGCCCTTGAGTACAGTGTACAGAGGTTTTAGTTCAATTTTCTTTCTGAAACAGATTTGTTTGCTCAATAGAGTTGTAGAAATTAATAATTGTTTGATTTTTCGTTCACTGTTGTACCAAATACATTCACAATGGTTTTGTTTCCTGTAGAAAATGTTTTCACTCGTGTATAATGTTCGTTCCGATTGTATATATGCTAAAACACAAAGATTTTATTAGCGGAAACACCATTTCATCGCGTAAACCAATTAATATTACAGTGGTGAAATGTTTGCCTATTAGTTTTGCTTGATTTTGTTTTACAAAAAAGATGCTATGCTGTTGTAATTTGCCTATTAAAAATGTCACTATTTACAAAAATTCTAATATTTACATTATTTTTTTTATCTACACGTTTATTTTGTTTGGTTTTGCTTCCAAGTGTTCTTCATGTGAGTATACATATATACTATCTATATTTTTGATTGATTTAATTTGAATCTGCTCGCTGATTGTTCTTGGATGCCCAGTGTTTTTTCCTACCTTAAATCAGAACATAAAATGTGAAGAAAATAACTAAATAACAGGCTGAGTTTATCTATTCAGACATCACCTAGACTTTCTTTTCCATCCTTATTTTAGAAATAATATTAAATTATGCCAGTTATTTTCTAGTTCTGATTCTGACGATCTGTTAGAGTTGATAAGTAGGTGAATTTAAAAGAAAGTGCATAAAGAAATAGCCCTCTCTCTTGTAGAGCGTAGGTAGACTAAACAATAACGGAAAGGTGGAACAAAACAATCAGATTCTTACTTCGCCTTGAGATGACAGAAGGTCCAAAGACTTTGCAGGGCTTTTAATAAATAAATATATGTTTTAGAAAACAAAAAATCTGTCACTGAAGGTACTAAAATTTACAACAAAGTTTTAACAGTACAATAGAAAGAACTAATCAGAGAATTTAAATAATTTTCAATATGTATGTCGATACTTTTTATATCTATATATTACAATCACATGTATAAATTTTCGACTGGAAAAGTTAACAAATCGAATATAACTACATTATTCATACGGTTGTAGTGCAGCCGCAATTCAGGTGTGTTAATATTCTAGAAAAGCACGTACTTTAAACCGCTGGATCTCTAATTTGAATTTTAATGCAATACAACAACTTTTGTGGGTTCGTTGTCACGCGCGAATAGCTGCTGTGGAATTATTCACTCCAATTATTGTTTTCTTCGGTTTTTGACCGCGACTGAATGTCACGCAGTAACGTAGACACCAGATCAGAAGTAGGGAGGGGGCGACTAGGGATTGTCTAGCATAAGAGCGGAGAAACGATACAGTTTTTTGTGTGGAAATATAGCCTTAGGTCAAGGGATGATCCCCTAAATTCTCCCTATCTACGCCACTAATGTCACGTAGCAACTAACCTATACGTAACATAATTACTTACACCAGTGGTTACGGATGTCGAATGCGCTCGAGTTAATGAGAACTAAACAGCACGGCTCGATGATGCCAATTTTATCCCCAAATACATCCGCAGTGTTCACCGTAGCCTGGCGTAGCGTCTAATTCCGGAATATGACATCCGCAGATAGAATTGCTATTTTCATCACCCAATATAATTAACCGCAAACAGAATCACGCCAAATGGCTGCCACTGTTGTTACTTTTGCACATCAACCTGTCACATGAAGTACATATCCTATCCCGCGGTGTATTCGGGTTTCATCCTGTGTTTTCGCCAAAATGCTCACAGCTACACCAGGAATTAATTTAATTTAATTAAATCAATTTATTCCTGTCCGCCATCCTCCGACATCCTCTCAACCGGCCGTTCGTTTACACGAGCAGGAAATGGGAACAATTGCCCTGGAAAATCCGGTACACAGCCCGAAACAAATCCACACTTTTAGCAAAGGTGGTTAATAATTTGCGGTTTGCTCTACGCAGTGTCGACAGACTCCAATCAAGCTGGATGTAATTTAAAAATTTACAAAAATTTCTATGGAAGAAGTTCTAGGTTAAAGTTACATCGTTTCAAACTTCCTTTCGAAAGTTAAAAACTAAATTTCGGCTGCCTTTCTTAATTAACATAGTATACTAACGACTGTTAGCGTGCAAAGTATTTACCCCCGAAAGCGCCGGTAGTTTGTGCACCAATAGTGTCATATCCCTAAAGTTATAGTTAACCAATTATTTAGGTTTCATGTCCGGCTGCTGATGTTTTTATTATGAGTAAACCAGAATCGCTCGTTACGCCACGCTTTCCTCACGCCGGCACCAGAAAAAAAGTAAAGCCTTGGGTCTTAAACGTCTTTTTAAGACTTGACCCTTCGCATCTGAAGTGGATCAATCGGCAGCGACTCTCGTAACTCGGCAATCGGAACGGATTTTGCCATCATCTGTAGATGGCAGAGCGCAAATCGTAAGAAGTGACGTTGAATCGACTCAATCCTGGCCATCTCGTTTTGGTAATATGGACGCCATACAATGGAGCCATATTCGAGAGTTGAACAGATGAGTGAGCAGTACAATACGCGTTGGTGAAACCCTTAGCGATGTGGAAGACGAATTCTAAAGTTCAGGACGCTTTGTTCACAATGTAGGAAATATGCCCTCTAAACGATAACTGGCTGTCCAAAATAACGTCGAGATTCTGGTCGATGAATTCCAATACCATGGAGCTTGTAGTTAAAAATCACAGGTCGCCGAATTCGGGTGAAAGAAATAATGGAGCATTTTCAGGCGTGGAGCTCTCGTTTTAGATAAACTACATCGACCTTACAGCGAATCTTCAAGTACATTTTGAGATCGTTGGCGTAGGATAAACGGAGGCCTCCAAGATCGTGGTTGATATCATTGAAGTACAGCAGGAAGATGAACGGTCGCAAATAACTGCCTTGTAGGATTCCAGACGAGGCCGAAAACGAATTAGATTGAAAACATTCAACCGTCACAAACGGTTTACGACCTGCGAGGTAGGAACTAAACCAACGCAACACACTCCCACCGATATCGAGTCTTTCCAATTTAGCAACTGCAGTTGCATGATTGATTTTGACCAAACTCGTGATTTTTAGTCATAACCTTGAAAGGCGGTCAGGCATATATTAATTTTTTTTTTGAAACGATGATTCTACAATTGATGAAGGGACGGTAAGGGAAAGTAATGAAGAAGGATTTTTTGGGTTTGTAGGGAAAAAGAGGGGAAAGGAAGGGGGAGGGGGTAATAGGTAGCTACGCTTAACAAGTTGTCGTTGTGACTCCTATCTTTTGTCCAATGCTGGAAGTTCCAGCGCCTCTATGGTTCAAAGATACACGGGTACCAGCGAGCCACACGCCCTGGCAGGTGTTGTGGGTTCAAATCCGGTTATAATCTCTGATTATAGCTTGGTTCGACCCATGCACCTTCCAGCATTGGACAAAAGATAGGAGTCACAACGACAACTTGTTAAGCGTAGCTACCTATTACTCTCCCCTCTTCATTTTCACTCTTTCTCCTCCATTCCCAAAAAATCCTTCTGCATTACTTTCCCTTACCGTCCCTTCATCAATTGTAGAATCATCGTTTCAAAAAAATGATTGATTTTGAACGCCACAGATAAATCAGTATAGATGACGCCGGTTTAAACATGATCCCCAACGATTTCCCAAATATGTCATGTGAGCCACAGGAGATTCGAAGCGGAAACCGTGTTGATCATCACTTAGGTATTGTTTGCAGTGTAGTTATGTAGTAGCAGCGAAGTTATGATTACAAGCTCGTATAACTTGGAAGTGGTACACAATGCGGTGGTTATTGCTATCTTTCCGGCCCTCTTATATTATGACCAGGAAACGCATACGGACGGAAATACCTCGCTTAAGATAGACAGGCTAAACACGAGCCGAAGGGGAACAAGTAATGTGCTTTTTCAAAAATTCAGAAAGAATACCATCTCAGCTGGGTTCGGTGTAGGATTTTACTATTGAGGTGGCTCTAGGGATCATTGCTTCGTCGATGTTGAGGTTGAGAGTAGTCAACATGTTCCCCATAATTAGCGGAACATTGTAAGCTTCATCGCAGCACGTTCGCTCGAATTTATCAGCATTAGTTACTAATTATATTGGTCCGGCAGGGGATGATCGATGAAAGAGAATCAGAGATTCCTATTTATTAAATTAAGCCCGTTATCGGAATACAATAGATCTGCAATACATTCTAGATAAATTCCGGTAGAACAACCTGCAGACTTAGCATCAGTACATGAATTTCAGGACTGCGTACGATTCAGTTAAACGACTTGTGATAGACAATAGTTGGACATGGTTTCCATTGAAAGTGGTTGATCTGATTCGAATGGTTATAGAGATATCAAAATATTGCGTACCAATTAGCGAAAGAGACTTTAGAAGTTGGCCTCGTGACGTTAGATGGCTTGAAGCATGGGGATCCAATTCATTAGTTTACAAGCACTGAAAATCATATCGAGAGAATCAGCATCGATCGCGCGGGGTTATAGTGCTCATTACCATGCTTTTATTTAGCAGATAGTAGCTGTCAGGAAACGTGGAGGCCTACGTAGGAAACACTCACGATGATCTGGTAGTCAAGATGGTTGGAGAAAACCTGCCGTAGAACGATGATAAAACATAGACTATTTACAAACAGGTCTCGGTCACGGACTTGACCAGCCGGTTTCACCAATTCTTCCTCTGACCAATGTCGCTGGAAACTGCTCCCTTCATCTTCAGCTTCTGCTTCATTATATCCAAATACTTTTCTATTAGCCGGAAGTGGACACAATTTGGTGTATCAAACTCTTCTCGAACTCGAGATGAATTGGACTCCATTGTCGTTGTTAGGACATCAGTGCTGTAATGGCAGTAAGCTGCTCCCCCCCCCCAAAAGGTGCTCCCTTTTGAATACTGCCTAATTCACGATCTTATCCATCAGCAAACCGGTGGTTCTCTTGCCGCAGGAACAAATGATATTTTTTTTCGCAAACTTATCCACGAAGACAGACTCAAATTTGTTAGGAACATTGCAATGAGAAGGATCCTTGTAAATTTTAACTATCAGGTTTTGGCTGAAATAGACTTTTGCCTAAGTTTAATCATCGAGCAAAATACATGCATCGCGATTCGTTAGCACCTGGTTGTACAGCTTACGAACCCAAAATTTGCCCGCCATTTGTTGTTTGAGGCTTTGGTAGGATTATCTACTTGTTTGGTAACACTTTTAGTATTCCATGAGTCGGATTCGCTGCCGAGGGATAGTACAGCGGTCAGCATTTAGTTTTTTTAACAAATCATAATCCGAGAGGTTTGGATCAGCCTGGACTTTCCGAATGACCTTCAACAGCAGTTGATGACTACATAACTTTTAGGATAATCTAGCAGTATTGCCAGATCTCGAGTTGCCGCTGATGGATTTGTTAGGTGACTGTGTTAAATTATTTTTCTGTTCTCCTTCTGTATGATGGATGTCTCGAAACCACCCCTTTCAAAATAGGATGTGTCGTGATGTGGTGAATCCTCGGATGTGATAGTTCAGGCTATATTGGATTTCACATTTTACTGAGCAGTACCGATCAGAAATCATTGCGACCCACGGTTTTCCACGGGGTTAACGAAGAACGTGCCACTCGAGTCAAAAAGCAAAGTCGTGGGCTTAAACCGTCATTAGACATTACCCTTCTTTATCGACAGACTTCGCAGCCGGCTGTTTAGAGTACAGGAAAATTACGGGGCCAGTGTAACGATCCTACTGACTCTATCAAGCAAGCACCGTCTAGCCGAGATTCGAACATGCGACGACTGGCTTGTTAGACCAGCATCGTACCTCGAAGCTAAGTAGGCGGCGCTCGAGTCACAAATGCTGATACCTGCTGATACGGTTTTCATAGGGACACCACTGAATAAGAACCAATGTTGCAAATCGAGCGAGAAACAAACGTTGCCCACTCTCAGGTGAGCGAGTACGATTTGTACAGCACCCAATGCTTGCCATTTGTACCCAATGCGCCATTGATGTAAGCGTACGAAAAACAGTTGCCGTTGCTGTGTGTGCAGACATTCTGCTACTAACACACTTGCGAACGCATTGCCTCGTAGAGTCTTTCTGCATAGCCCACTCACGAGGCAAACAACTTGTGAGCAGCTTGCTGCCCGTAAAGTCTAGCGACACACTGCGCGAGCTCAGTGAGTTGACGATTTTTGGTATAAAAACAACATTATTATCCCTTTACCAGTCTAATACCGGCTACGCGAAAAGGTCCAGATACGACCAAAACATCCTTTTGCCTCCATGAATCCGCAGGAAGGGCAACCAATTCTTCTGGAGGTATTTATCTCGAATCTCGATAGATTTGTATATCGATGGTACCCGTTGATGTACCGATGGTATCGATGTACGGCTGGGTTATCTGTCGTAACCACAGATGCCCTGCCAAACCAAGAACTTTTTGGCAAATTCGTCCACGTTCCTCTGTCTTACCTCCTCCGAAACGACCAACCATGGTATGTCAACGCAAAGCTCCTGTCTCAGCAACTGCTTTGTGCCTTGATGTAAGTTTCGCCGTCCACGCCGTCCTCGGTTTCGTCAGCCATTTTTGGTATGTCTTCCTGGTGCAGCTTTTGACCACCATATTTTATTGTCGTTCCGGTTAGGCGCCTCCATCCCATCGAGGCTCAGTACGAAGCGTTCTCGTGCAAGGTTTTGCACGACGGCGTCTTGTTCGACCCCATAAGGGTTACTGCTGGCGTGAGACGGAGCTGCATTTGATCACCGATGCTGCTTCTCATCGTTATGGATGAGATCTTATTTGGAGCAATTGATAGTAGACCAAATTGAGGATTGCTTTAGAATCCTCTTATGATGGAGCAGCTAAATGATCTCGACCTAGCCGACGAGTCTTGCTCGCATAACGCCGAAACAATATGCAGAGCAAGTTAGATGACCTCTCCGAGAGCTCCCAGGCAGCAGGTCTCACAGTCAATGTAGTAAAAACTAAGTCTATGGTAGTGAACACTGACAATTCCACCAACTTCACAGTAGCGGGATAATAAATTGAGCGGGTAGACGCCTTTCAATATCTTGGTAGCTAGACAACACCCGATGGTGGTACGAAGACTGATATAGTCACACGGATCAGGAAGACCAGGGGTGACTTTGCAGGTCTGCGAAACATTTGGCGCTCAAACCAGATCACTCTACGTACGAAGCCCCGAATCTTCAATTCAAACGTTAAATCCGTACTGCTGTATGCCTGCGAAACGTGGTGCGTCTCAGCGGAGACAACGCAAAAACTGCAGGTATTTATTAACCGGTGCTAGCGATATATCATTCGTGCCCGGTGGCCTGATAACTGGATATCCAATTAGGAACTCCATCGTCGATGTCATCAATGGCCGATAACCACAGAAATTCGTGAACGTAGATGGAAGTGGATCGCACACACCTTGAGGAAAGGAGCGAACTAGGTCTGCAGAGAAGCACTCGACTGAAATCCACAAGGACAGCGTAGAAGAGCCAGACTTAGAGGCTCATGGCGACGGAGCTTAACCAACGACATCCGGGCTGAAAACATTTGCCTTTTCACCGCATCGTAACCGACGCTTGAACAGACTCTACACCTTCCTGACCTTCACCTTCGCGTTCACGTTGGTGACCCCTTGACAAATTTAACGCAGTAGCTAAAGTATATTTATTATGACGAGCACCTTAACAGCGATGTAGCTGAACATGAAGGTGACGATATGGCAATAGATCTTGGAGCACACTGTTGAACGCCGCCTACAAGGTACTCTCCCAACTTTTATGTAGTCGATTATCACCATTTGCATAGCAGTTCTTAGGGCAATATCAAGCGGGATTCATGGGTGCCCGTGCCACCACGAATCAGATTTTCGCGCTTCGGCAAGTGTTGCAGAAATGTCGCGAATACAACGTGTCCACGCATCGACTTCAAATCGGCATATGTCACGATCGATCGAGATTAGCTATGGCAGATTATGCTCTACTATGGATTTCCGGATAAACTAACGCGATTGGTCAAGGCGACGATGGATCGAGTAATGTGTGTTATTCGAGTATCAGGGGCAGTCTCGAGTCCCTTTGAATCTCGAAGAGGGTTACGGCAAGGTGATGGGATTTCATGTTTGCTATTCAACTTCGCTTTGGAGGGTGTGATAAGAAGAGCGGGGATAGATACGAGTGGCGCGATATTTACGAAGTCCGTCCAGCTTCTTGATTTCGCTGACGACGTTGACATCATTACACGTACCTTTGAGAGGATGGCGGAAACGTACATCGGACTGAAAGCTGAAGCCAAACGGATTGGACTTGTCATTAATGTATCGAAAACAAAAAACATGAAAGAAGGTTCTAGAGAAGTGAATGCTGACCTCCCTCCCCGGATTCATTTAGACGGTGATGAAATCGAGGTGGTAGAAGAGTTCGTGTATATGGGCTCACTGGTTACCGCAGACAACGACACCAGCAGAGAAATACAAAAACGCATCATGGCAGGAAATCGTGCCTACTTTGGACTCCGTGGGACGCTGCGATCGAACAAAATTCGCCACCGCACTAAGTTAACAATCTTCAAAACGCTGATTAGACTGGTATCGGTAGTCCTTTACGACCATGAGGCATGGACTATGCTCGTGGAGGACCAACGCGCCCTTAGTGTTTTCGAACGGAAGGTGTTGCGCACCATCTACGGCGGAGTGCAGACGGAAGACGGAACGTGGAGGAGGCAAACGAACCATGAATTGCATCAGCTGCTTAGGGAACCACCCTTCGCTCACACCGCAAAATCCGGTCGCCTGCGATGGGCTGGGCACGTCGTGAGGATGTCAGACGACAGTCCGGTTGAAAAAGTTCTCAATAATGATCCGATTGGAACGAGACGGCGGGGCGCGCAGCGAGCAAGATGGATCGACCAAGTGGAAGGCGATCTGCGGACCCTACGCAGACTACGTGGCTGGCGAATTGCGGCCATAGACCGAATGGAATGGAAACGACTTCTTCGTACAGCAGAGGAAACTACTGCCTGGAGCTGATTAAGTAAGTAAAGTATATTTCCCAAATTGCATAATAAGCCTAGTTGTAATCTAATTTCCATTTCCGTGTCATTTTCGTTTCCAATATAAAAAAATCGTCAAGGGCAATTAAACTAAAACACAATATTCAGATGACAAGTGACTTGCAACCTATTTGAAATCATAAAGAATTGCAGAAAAATGAAAAGCAGGTATCAAATATAGTTGTTTTTAATTAAAGTCGTTATCATGCAAACTTATCATATTGATACTTTTATAACAGCACGGGTAAAGTTACAATTTCGGTTACAAATTACATTTGACTTAATACCCTGACTTACATTTACACCCTGTGCAGACGTCAATAAGTTGTATGCATTTTTACATAACATGTTAATGCTAATCATAATGCAATAACGATGTGGTAATTGTTATTTTAAAGCAACATTATCAATCATGTAGGTCTAAAAATTATCTGCGTTGAATAAAATAACTTTTAAATCCACCAGCCGGTTATCAATCGTTAGAATCTTCCCAGAGAGCTAAACTGTTCGTTTGCAATTCATTTTGCAGAAAAGAGGAAAAGAAATAAAAAAACCCGTATCGAAACGAGAACATTTCAAAATGCAAACAAGCACTTTTCCCCACGAGGGCATCCGTTTTCCAAACGCGATGTAGCCGGGGTGAAACATTTAGCTATCTACCTCTTCAGATTCTTCAATAATTACTTCGTGAACACTGTGGCAAGAAGCAATCAGCGGCGGTTTCGGACAGGATGCCACCACTTTTGCACTGTTACTGCTATCACTCGTTGGTCCTCCGCCGCCGTTAGGACCGCTGCTGCTACCGGTTCCACCACTGTTATTTACAATATTACTGCTACTGCTACTACTACTACTACTACTGCTACTGGCGCTGCAGGATTGCCGCAGCTGAATAGGTACTATGGTAGGCACCTCAGAGGTACGATTGAGTAAATAGTCCAGATCGTGCGAGATACGATCCAACATACCGTCGATACGATCCGGGTCTTCGGTTCCAGTCACCGTTATGATTGGTGCAGTGACCGGTTCTGCCGTCGTCGGTTGCGGTTTCTGGTGAAGCTGATGGTGCTCCACCACAACGGAGGCCTGCGCTGTAGACGGGGCCACCGTTACCACTGGGAAAGCGGCAACAGTAGGAATTAGTTCAGAGGCAGCAGGACCCACCATTACCAGCGGATTCGGATGATGATGATGATGATGTTGTTGCTGCTGCTGCTGTTGCTGTTGCAGCAGAAAGAGTGGTGTCCGAGGGGACGCTAGCGACGTTTTACTCGCGGACTGGTCCTGTGTCTCCAATGCTTTGCCGCGGACACCGAGGATGCTGTCTGAAATGGAAATTGATTCATTTGTTAGAGTATGCAATGCTGCGGGTAAAAGAATATTTAAACATTGTTGTATTATTTGCTTTTAAATAACGACTAGTTATAGTTGAGAAGGCTTTTGATGTTGTGTTTTGCAGTTGGTAGCTGCATTATTGTTATTTTTTTCTAGCGGTTAGACAATAGTGGTATTTTGTATTAAATCCTTGGCTCGTAACCACGTATGACCGCGCACAAATTTGACTAGACTACGATATATAAAATCTCAATTTTTTTTTTAACATTTTGCCATTGAGAAAATTTTAATCGATTTTCTATCTTCACATCGTTCTACAAATACTGTCATAAAAATAAATGAATAGAAAACTCCACATATACAGTGCCATTCTTAAGAGGAACCAGAATTTTTCCGGTACATTTTCACGTTGGAAGTTTTCCACGTTGGGACAAGTAAATGGCATGTGTCCTGCGGTGCAATAGCATTAAGATGACTTTTGAGAACGAACGTGAGAAAGGAAAAAAAATACACCGGCAAAATTGAGGTTTTCGGTTACACGAAAAGCGAAAAAATTACCACAATAACGACATTGAGCGCGGGGGTTGAAATGTGGCAAGCATCACCGCAAACGGTGTGGTAATGGGTGCACTTGTTAGAACGTATAACTACTGCAAAGGGTCGCAAAATGGTTCACCCGTGGGGTGAAGGTGGAGCAAAGTGCGACTAATTGTATACGTTTTGCCAGGACGTTTCCGGAAGATGCTGTGCTAATGAGTTCAAGTTCGCCTAAAGGAAGTGCTTTTTCCCCTTGCAATAGAGTAAGACTGTTGAAGTAATGGCAGAGGTACGCCTTTTCCCTATTTTTGTTGTCAAAATGAAAATGGCTCTTGAAATAATATACTGTCGTCCTCTAGAATCCACTTAAATTATTTATCTTATGCATGCAAGTAAGATTGGACTCATTTGCAATGTAAAATTTATTTTATTTTTTACGTTTGTTTTCACTGCAGTTTGCTATTGCATACAAGTGGCTTGTTTTCATTGCTTTACCCTTGTTTCGTATTTCACTCTATGCTGTATGGAAATGGAAAACAAAATTTAATACACTGAAACCTATCGCTATACTTGAATGCGGTATTTAATTTTATTTTGGTATTAATTGTTTTGGATTCTTTTATTCGATCTTAACTCTACCAGTAGTTCAGCCTTCATATCATTACCGTGTGAATTATCAAACAAGAAACAAGTGAATTATTCAATTGTTTCTTTTGACGTAGGACTACGTCTTACGGCAAGTTTTGAGATAGGGTGTCATTCCAAAAAATCAAAAAATGCGAGCGTCACGAAAAATGAAAGGTTTTGAGCGCTAATAGCTCAGCGGTTTTCCGATCGATTTTCAATATTCTTACATCAATCGATCGGAAAATCTTCTAAGAATTGACCCAAATGAAGAAAGGTATGGATTCTTGTTGTTGAACTATTGAAAAATTGAAAATAATGAACCTATGTTTTACCAGAATTCTCGCTTCGTGATTGGTTGGAAGATTCTTTACGATGATCTAAACCTATACCAATTTGATATCTGTGCTTGGGAAGTAAGCCAAAACAAGTGACGAAGTCTCCTCATTTCAACAAGATTTCTTATCACAGCGGTTAAACCTAGACCATTTTGATGTCCTTGCTTGGGAAGTACGCCAGAAAGAGTGTCAAAGCCCCCTCGTGCCAACAGATTTCTTACGAACGCGATTAAACCTAGTTCAATTTGATGTCTGTGTTAGGGAAGTGTGCCAGAAAAAATGACACAAGTTCGTTGTCCCAACAGATTGCAAATTCTTTACTGCGAGACGATTAAACCTAGGCGAATTTGATATCTGTGTTGGAAAAATGTGCTTCAGCTGTAGTGTTCGGTTACAATACGACTCTGTATGAATACGCATGCTTGCCGTTTCATTATAAGTGTAGTGAAAAGATATGCTGTTGATAAAATAGGATTGAATTGGTAAAATCCCTTCAACGTGGGGAACCATGGGTAATAAAAACAATCTTTAATTTCAGTAAGGTAGCAGGAAAGCAATAGTTTGTGTTCTTGATTTTTTTAAGTGGTTTTCAAATGCACAATCTTTTGAGAATTGAACGTATGCAATGTTACTACTTTGATAAATGTTACATACAACGCATGTAGCATGTATATATGTTGCATATAGCATGTATACATGAAGAATCGAATGATTACAAGCATGAATACATGCTACTATCACTACAAAGAGACTTACGTAGTCCTGCGTCACCTATATATGCGGTCGTGTCTTGTACACAACCCCTCTGATTTTTCGGTTAATTCCTGAAATAACAGGAATGAAACACTGTGAAAAAATGAACTAATGACAAAAATCGGGTTTTACATTTGTTCTGGTGAGTTTGCCGTTAGCAGGATTTCATCATTAGATCTATGGAAAAAATCCTGAGAATGTATCATGATGTGAGATCAAGGTCGGCAAACTAATTCAGATTGCGGTTCAGTACCGGTTTATTATTGCAATTCTTGTTTTCACGACAGTCTCAATCAAATATGAATATAATAAAATAAGAACTGACGTACTTTTTACCCTATTGATTCAATCGTCGCTGTTAAAGTCGTGTAAGCTTATTGGCAGAGATGAACCCTTCCCACGAAGACCCTTCCTCATTCTGAGGACCTAGCTTTAGTTACTGAATAGTTCCAAACCTATTTTATGAGTTCAAAGTAATTATTCTTTTCAGAATAGTAGTCTAACATTACGTTACGTTTTGAATTCTGAGTTGAAATCAAGTTACGCCTAAATGAGGTTTGGTTGAATTTCGACAGACAAATGAGGTTTCTGAAGGAGAGCCATCAACAACTTAACTAAACCTAAGTACCACGAACATTCAAACCGACATGTATAACGAGGTAGTCTCGTAAGCGCGCGCCTCTCAGTTGGCTTCGAGGTATGACGCAGGTCTAATAAGCCAGTCGTCGTATGTTCGAATCTCAACTGGGAGAGGCTGTTAGAGTCAATAGGATCGTAGCAACTGGCCCTGCAATTGTCCTGCACTGTAACAGATGGCTGCGAAGTCTGTCGTATAAAAACAGAAGGTCAAGTTTCGATAACGATTTCGATGTAGCACCTAGATTTTGCTTTGCTCGTAAGCGCTACACCGAAACCTGACATATGTAGGGACGAGGATGGGAAACGAATGCGAGGTGGTTAATAGGTGTAAGCAGTTCTCCGATGAACACCTCAATGGCGAAGTCGTCCAAGGAGGCGGAACAGAAGTAAATCCAGAAATGCCATGGAACATAGCAGTGTTTCAGTACCTGATCTCCAGAAAGTCCAACGAGAAATCGGGTTGCTGCTTACTGCTAATCGGCAGATCTTTATAAACATAACCAAGAAACGCTGGTAATGGTACTAAAAGCTCTTCCGGAAGCTACAGGAGGAATGGATGAAAGGAGATCTTTCCATCCACAAAAGGCTGACCGGCTCGACTGCAGCATAATGCTGGTAAACGCTGTACTCTTCTAGATCCTGTTACGCCGGACATCACCGATAGCTCAACGTTTCGTAGGCAATTATCAGGCGGGCTTCTTGGATGCGCGCGCCGCTGCAAACCACATTTGTATTATCCTATAGATCTCGCAGAATTTTCGGTAGCACAGCGTGTCCACGCATCACTTCTTTATTGACTTCAAAGCAGCATACGATACAGTCGATCGGGACCAGTTATGGCAGATTATGTATGAACCCGGTTCATCGTACAAACTGACGCGACTGATCAGAACTATATTTGATCAAGTGTTGTGCTTCGTACGCATCTCGGGCACACTGGAAAGACGAAGGCTTATCCTGCATGCTATTCAACATCGCTCTTGCGGGGGTGATCCGAAGATTAGACGTCGAAGTAAGAGGCACGATAATGGCAGCCAACTCCTAAGCTTCGGAGATAACTTTTAAAGCTGAGTTTAGAAGGATCGGGCTAAGAATAAATGCATCGACCAAATACATAACCGGGAGGGGCTCAAAGAGGACAAACTAAAAAGAACGAACTAAAAATGGTATAAGAGTTCGTGTATTCGTGGGGTCACTGGTGACCGTGGACAACAACACTAGCAAGAACATCCTGCGGCGCTTTCAAGCAGGAACGCATGGGTAAGTGTGTAACGCGTATACGGGGAGTGATAGCATTCGGAGAATAAAACAAAATAAGCTATTAGATTACCTAATATAGCGGGGAGTAGTACTTTAGTTAGTAAAACATCCGGGTAACAACCGAAAGAGTGTGGGAGTGAATCCCTCCTGCCAATGCACCGATATATTTTTGGTCTGTATCGAAATTTTCTAGTTCGTCTAATTAATCATTCTACGCTTTGTCACTTGCCAAAACACGGATTTGGCATATTTGGCTTAGTGTCAAGGCTTTGGGTATTACCCTTCTTTATTGACAAACTTCGCAACCAGTTATTAGAGTATAGGACAATTACGGGGCTAGTGCAACGATCCTACTTGACGCTAGCAGCACCGCCTAGCCGACATTCGAACATACGCTGACTGGCTTGTTAGACCAGCATCGCATATCGAAGCTAACTCTGTGGCATACTGACATTACGCGTGGTCAATGTTAGACTAAGATAACAATGTTGTTTTTGTACCAAAAAATTCAAAGTAGACAAGGTTCCAAGCTAGGTACGAAATGGTACGCAGGAGATGATATTTAGTTTTATTTTAGTTTTTAGAATATTTTACCAGTTTGTCATAATTATTGGTTTTACAATTATTATTTCATTTTATTACATAAATAGAAACATCTTTGGTGCATTTTTTAAATGTATTGAATAATACATTGGATAATACCAATAATCAAATCACCCAGTCTACAAATAGCAAAGTAATTTAAAAGTTGTATCTGTTGTAAATTGGCTGGTTAAAAGCTGAATAATGCGTACCGTCGGTGCCTTGCGCACCTGTAGGCATAAAATAGATCCTACAGTGGTTCACAGTCTCTTATTCCTAACTCCTCGTGATACCAACCGGGCTACGATCAACTTTGGTAGAGATCGGGTAATCAACCCCGGTGGATGTCAAGGTCGTATGCTGACAGGGAAGAAGGGTTCTTTCGAGTCTCGTTGGTCCTCTGGCGGCGAAACAGATGGTTCGTGCTGCAGACCTTGTAAGCCGCTATCACGAAGAACTATTAAGCAATGAACGAAGAATAAGGAAATTCGGACTGTAACAATCTGAATAGACCCACGCGAGGAAAAAGGACTATGGATTGGTAACTAGGGACATTGGACTGCCGATCCCTCAACTTTCAAGGGACCACTCGAGTGTTCTCAGACGGATTGAAGAGCCGCAAGTTCGACGTCGTAGTGCTGCCGAAGGTGTGCTGGAAGAGCTCAACATACGTACGTTCAGAGATGGACATACCATCTACCAGAGCTGCGGTAACTTACACGAGCTAGGTACTGCTTTCATAGTGATGGGCGAGATGTGGAAACGGATGATTGGATGCTGGCTAATCAATCCTCGAATGTGCAACTTGAAAACCAAGGGCTGGTTTTTCAACATAAGCATCATCAACGTGCACAGCCCTCACCTCAGAAGAACCGATGACGACAAGGATCAATTCTTTGCGCAGTTGGAGAGTGACCCAAAACATGATATCAATATCGTCATCGGGGGTTTCAATGCTCAGGTCGGCCAGGAGGAGGAACACAAACCGGTGATTGAGGGTTCAGCGCACCAGCTGACCAGTGAAATAGACCTGAGACTTATCGACTTTGCCGCCTCTAAGAAGATGGCCGTACGTAGTACCTTCTTCCACTACAGACTCCTACACAAGTACACTTGGAGGTTACCAAATCGGACAGAATCACAGATCGACCACGATCTGATCGACTGTCGTCATTTTTCAGACATTGTCGACGTCAGATCCTTTCGAAGCGCTAACGTTGACTCGGACCCAGAGATGCCAGAAGTGAAGACATGTCTTCATTTTGAAGACATTTTTGTTACAAAAAAGTGAAATGTCTTCACTTGAAGACATGTGAAGACATGTCTTCACCATGCAGTTTAAATAGGCGGAAAGCCGAAGGAAGACAAATGAAGACATTTTTCCTTGATTCGTGAAGACTTTTCAAAAAATCACCTGGCATCCCTGCTCGGACCACTACCTAGTTAATGGTTAAGATGCGCCCAAGACTCTCCGTTGTGAAAACATTCGTTACCGACGCCAGCCTCGGTTAGACCTCGCGCGGCTGAAGCAGCCAGATGTCGCTGCAAACTACACGTATTTACTTGAAGCTGCGCTGCCGTAAGAGGACGAGCGGGACGAAGCCCCCTTCGAGGATTGTTGGAACACCATTAAAACAGCCATTAGCAGTGTATCGGAGAACTCCATCGGGCATGTGGTACGGAATCAGTGGAATGATTGGTTTGACGATGATGAATGTAGAAGGGAGATGGATTAGGAGACCGCTACGCGGGCAGCCAACATGCGCAGAACGTGGAAAGGCACAAACAGAAGAAGACGCAGTGAAACCAAATCTTCCGGGAGAAAAAGCGCTATCGGCAAGAGCAGGAATATGCAGAGTTGGAGCCGCTGCATCATTTCAGGAAACACGAAAGTTCTACCATAAACTGAATGGATCCCGCAAAGATAAGAATGGCAATATTTTTGTGAGGTGAGGTGAGGTGAACACCTGAATGGCGCCCATGCGGAGAACTATGGCGGCGGAGAAAGCGACGGTGCAACAAACGGGAAGAAGGTGCTAGTCCCAACGATAGGCGAAGTTAAGGAGTCCATCACCCAAGTAACAATTCATAGCCACTTGGTTTTACTTGAATTTTATAAAGGTTTTATTGCGGTATGAATCATTACCACTGGATTTATTGTGGTACTGCGCAATACCAAGAGGATACGAGTCCAAACACACTTATAGCTAGCTAGAAAACCATAATAAAACTGTTAATAATTTATTGTGGTTGCTAATATTGCCACGTTAAAACTTGTTGGCTGCACTACGTCTCCTATAAACTTACCATAAGTGTGGCGTAGCAACACAAAATGGCGCACCAATCAAAATTGATCTTATCGCGGTTACTTGTCAAACCGCAATAAATCTGTTAGTTTTATAGAGCTATTAAAATGGTAACACCCTAACCAAACTGTTTTTTTTTTGCTGCTATTAAGAAGAATACCAAAGTTCAACACCAAAATCATTTTTTTATGCGAAGCCATATTGCCATATTCTAGTATTTTGTTTTAGCTCGCAAACAACAATTCATCAAAGCAAAGTATTTTGCAGAAAGAAGGTCATTATCAATCGGTTTTCCTGTCAGAGGAAGCAACTAAAATGATTTTGCTAGAAATTGAGATTGACTAACTGAATATTTTCAATTTGTTAAAACAACCAGTTTTCGAAAAGTGCAAAATTTCAGTGGCGCGCTGATTTTATCGACCTATCATATCAAAATGCACGATGAAATTAATTGTGCACGTAGTGCAAACCAACGAAATTGCTTAAAATTTAATAAATATTCTATGGGATATTTTATTCTGGTTGCTATAAACCAAATCGTTCAGAATGATCTGTCAGTAAAACTAAAACTTTTCTGCTCACGGATATATTTTCAAGTTGACAAAGCTAGCGAACTTATCTGGCGTTTGCTAGAAAAGCGAAAAGCGAAAAGCAAAAAGCAAAAAGCGAAAAGCAATTATGGCGATGGCTGTCAAGCAGCGAAAGCTTAATCGGTTTTATTGCTGCTTTTAGCAGAGCGTGATACGACTCCTTGCGTTTATAACCTGATTCTTATAGCGGTTATGAAAACATTCTGAGGAGTGGGTCAATTGGTCAGAAAGCAGTTTTATAGCGACCATCAGAAAGTTCTGATGGAGCTCATAGTTTTATTAGCGGTTTTATGAAATTGGTCATGCAAACCGCTATACGAACGTAATAAAACTTGGAATTGTTACTTGGGACGTAGACAATGCTATAAAAGGTACTGCGAGTGCTCGAAGTTTTCGAACGACGAGTGCTGAGAACGATCTTCGATGGCGTACAGGAGAACGAAATAGGTAGGCGGAGGAAGAACTATGAACTCGCACAGCTCTATGGCGAATCCTGTATCTAAAAGGCGACTAAAGTTGGACGGATACAATGGGCAGGGCATTTTGCAAGAATGCCGGACAACTATTCTGCAAAGATGGTGTATGTCTCAAATCCGGGTAGAAAAAGACGACCAGGAGCGCAGCGAGCATCATGGTTAGACCAGATGGAGCGAGATCTGGCGGAGAGTACTCAGTGTCCGATGAATTGGAGAGCAGTAGTCTAGTGCACCGAGTAAATCAACCGAGTAAATTTGAAAACTTTCTTCAACACGCTTTGGCTTAGAACGCCAAGTTACACACTTAAAAAACTCAGCAAAATTTGCCGAGATTTGGACAGCCAAGCGTTCGGTGAAAATTTCAGTTTTGCAAATCGACGTTTACGGATCGTTTATAACGTTTGGCATCATAAAAAATTTTACCGAACGCTCGGCTGTCCAAATCTCGGCAAAATTTTGCTGACTTCGGCACTTTTTTTTAAGTGTGATACCTAAGTAAGTATCTGTTGTAAATTAATATGTCTTCATCGATATAAATAACGTCTTCACACACATTATATAATTTTTTTCAAGTATGCTCTGTAGTTTTGATTGGTTAAACAGAAACGAAATAATCTATACCTATAAAAATAGTTGTTGTTGTTTTTTATTTACGACACTTTACACTCGTTAGTGTATTCGTGTCGGACCTATAAAAATGGATTTCTGTCTGTCTGTCCGTATGTTCCTTATAGAATCAAAAACCACTGAACTGATCGGCGTGGAAATTTGCATGTAGAGGTTTTTGGGCCCAGGGAAGGTTCTTATGATGATTAGAGAACACTCCTCCACTAAAAAGGGGGGGGGGGTCTGCCATACAAATGAAACACAAATTTCCTCATAACTCGAGAACTAATCAATGAAATGGAACCAAATTTGGCATGTAGGGGTTTTTGGAGGCAAGAATTTTTTCTATGATGAATTGAGACCCCTCCCCTCTTTAGGTTGGGAATTCTGACATCTCCCACCTGTAAGAAGGTGGGCTCCCAAACAAACGAAATACAAATTTCCTCAGAATTGGAGAACTAATCAAGCAAATGGAACCAAATTTGGCATGTGGGGTTTTTTGGAGCCTATTTCCTATGGTGTACTGAGACCTCTCCCTCCTCTAAGTGGGGGGCTCCCATACAAATGAAAAACGAATTTCTGCATAACTTGAAAACTAATCAAACAAATGGAACCAAATTTGACATGCGGAGGATTTCAGAGGCATGAATTTATTTTATGATGGTTTGAGATCCCTCACCCGTGTAGTAGTGGGGGCGGACTCTCATACAAATGAAACAGAATTTTTTGCGAAACTTTAAAACTATTCGAATTCGCGAAATTTTAGATTCTTCCGTAAAACATTACTCAATAACAAGACCACCAGAAACTATAGTAACACTAGATGATTCAGGGCGTGTGTGTCAGCTGAGGGGAGGGGGGGACCCCATGAACTTAGTAACCGACAATAAAATTTAACGAACTCAGTAAAATCTCGAATGCACTACAATAGTGTAGTAGAATTAAATGAAACATTGTACCTTGTTGAGTGTGCAACAGTTATTAAAACTGTCATACAATTTTTTAGTTGGGAGACCCCTTGGCACATTTTTAATGCAAATATGAGATACTTTCAGTGGTAAAGGTTTTAAAAATATCCGATAAAATGCTAGGTATAGAATTTGTTTCTGCATTAACATTAATTTTATGTTATTTCAATAAAATTGCAAGTAGATACCCATTATTGTATTTATTACAATTTTCATTAGTGTGCGCATTATTTACGAAAATTGGCTGAAGAAAAGAATTAAAACACTATTTGTCTAGTTATTGTTCAGAATTACGTACCTTGTCCAACTCCTTTTAGGATGTCCAGTGTACCGACACCGACAAAGTCGTTAGTTTCCAGCAGCTGATGCGTGAGCTGCTGTTGCTGGGGATGCTGCTGAGTGATATAGCACTTTGCGACCCCGACAGCACTTTGAAGCGGAAACGTGGAGGCCTCGCATCCTACGAGGCTCGCAGTGGACTGCTGCTGTTGCTGCTGCTTGGATTGTTCGATCGGTTGCTGCTGGCTATGCTGGTGCCAGTCGAACTGACCTATCACATTACCAGACGGAGGAGGCACTGCTGTCGTTAATGTAATACTAGAGTTTTCCAGCGGGTTGCCACCGCCAGGAGGTGTTGCACCTGTCGGATGACGGTACCTCTGCCCCATAACTGTCTCGCAGCATCGAGCTTTAGTACTTTCATACTCGTGGGGCACGATGTTACAAACGCCGGTTGTACCCGCCGAAATGTTACCACCCAAATAAGTTTCTATGCTATGGCCATCGCCCTGCAGGCATGGTTCAATAGTAGTGATATGGGATGGCAGTAGAGTTTGGTGCGACTGCTGCTGTTGCTGCTGCTGTTGGGAGGGGGAGGGCAGTATTGTCAGCGCAATTTTGGTTGGCTTGCCACTAGAGGGTATACATTCATTTTCCTTATCTAAATCTTGGGTAGTATAAACTAGAAACAGTGACACAGAAGGGGAAATATATGGTGTTTATTTCTGAACTATTTCAATACATTTCACTGCATTCATTAGTATTAGGAGGCACACTTACAACTTAACGGACTATTTATTGATCCCGAACAACAATTATCGTCTAAACTATTTTTGGTACTAGATTTACTACTGGTGGACGCCGAATCGTGCTTCACTTCAGCCTTGATCACGAAACTGAACAGGATGCAAAATCCCTGCGAAAAGAAAAGTGTAAGGGATTGGTTATAAAGAGTTTGTTATAATTTGGTTGGAGCTACAGTTATAGTTGTCATTTCATGATATTATATTTAAATATTATCATTCAAAATCAATGTTCAACCTATGTGAAAGGAGAAAATTCTCGGTTATTGAAATAACCATAAAAATATTGGCCTTTAAACGACCCATTTCCTTTATGCTAACATGTTTAAATCTGCAGTATGAAATTACGTGCGGATGAGGAAACACTTTCCTAAGTCTGTGCTTTTAACAGCAAAGAATGTATTACTCGTTTTTTACTATGTAGGTTAAGCGGACATTTCCAAGAGCTCTGTCTTGATATGTGTCACGTTACTCGTGTCTCGAAAGCTTGAGAGGCATGCGGCATGTGTCTTTTTTACAAGCTGGGATGACTTTTATATATTGGACAGATGACCCGGTGGCTGTCCAGTTGCATTTCCTTTACAATTTGATCTGTTGTGGAGTTTGCACTTTGTTATATCTATAATTCATATTTCGTTGACTTTGTTCCGTAAATCACGGGTGATGCTTTATTTTCATCCACTCCCGCTTGTCGGATTATCAATAAATTAGAATTGAAATAAGGTAAATAAGTCTGCACAATCTAGATCTGACATAAAATGTTTTTTTTTTGAGATTAACGGTGGTCATGTCGCTTCTGCATTCGGTATTGTGCTGCTGTGAAAGAGGTTAACCAAGCAGGTCCCAAACCAAACAAACCGTGATACCCTTCTTAACCTTTCAATGCACTTAATTAGACTTAGATTATTAGATATAATGCACTTGAAATAGAAAAACAAGATTTTATTTTAATTGTTTTAACAAGCGTCATTCAATAGTGCATGTTAGCCTGAAATTCTTCTGTGGAGGCAAAAAACTTTTTAAGTCTGCAGCCATGTTCTGGTAAAGCGATTGTTTAGATCAGGTACGAACATAAGGAATCAATTAATCTAGCGCACAGATTTTTCACATTCAAGATAAAGATGCTCCCTTCCTAGGGATACATCGGACAGTAACCGGAACGAGTATAGTTAGGCAAAGCTAGCTTAATGTACTGACTAACCGTTTCAGATTTAAATGAGTATTATTTACCCGGAAGAAGGGAAAAGTGCTCATCTTGCCTCGTGGGGATCATTATTCTTTGAAATCGCTCGGTACGTGGGTATTATCGTATTAAAATTTCCATTTCAGCCCTACAAAGTACTGCGCCTGGGAGTCAGACAGCAGGAAGATACCAGTGAATATGTGTAGACAAGTTCTGTGCCATCGTGAAGTGCGGGAGTTTCTCGTTTGCTCTTATAAATAGGACGCCATCAATTGAGTTGGAAACGAGCACGATTATGGTGATGATGCCGCTGATGCAACAGCTTTAAGCTTGTAATAAACCTGTCTGAGAACCGATGTAAAGAGCCGGCTTTCGTTCAGGACGTTCAGGATTCAAGCTGGCTTATTTACAAGAGGTTAGGATAGTTGTTTCGCTACATCCCTATCGGTTATACAAATCGTAGCTCCGGCAGCACGACGGCTGAAAACCGAAACCGGAAATTGCAGCACGGGCGAATCAACGAACCAATGCGCTGTTGCTTGGCTCTGCTTTGAATGCTAACAACATTTCTGTGATTCCCAATCACAAGTGAAGACTTGGTATGATTTTTTGTACAAATTGCAGCAGTATTTTCTTGCTACACAAGGATGACTTTCGACTTATTTTCAGAAACGTGTAAGATCAGCAAATACTGTTTCGAGCTATTCAATTTGGAAAATGGTACTATTTTACAGACAGAAAATCATATCTAAGAAAATTGCACTTGATTAAGATGAACATTGGTGAGGCATTGATACAAGTTACCTACCGAAGGGAAAAGCTTGAATAACGAAACTGGAAAAGATATTCGAGACAGCAGTGTATTTCAATTTTTACTATACCTACTGCTTTAGAATTTGCAAATATCACTGATTCAAGTGAAATTCTATTAATCACAAAACTATCTGTTAGTGCCAACTGTGCATCCTGCCACCCCAACGTTGTACTAAATCTAATAAAACTATTTCTGTAAGAGATAACAGAAAAAAAGCATAGCTGATAAAATATTCCCGGTACGCTGGTGGTATCTGACTATCTGCTCTTCCACTTTCTGAAATCCTTTTTGTGCGAAAAACAAACCGCTAATAGCGATTTCATTTCGCTCACCCATCCGAGCAGCACTCCCCATAAATTATCATATTTTCAACCATTGATAAACTCTGTCAAACCGGGTTGGCGAAAATATGGGTGTAAAGCAATCTACTTACCATAATAATACTGCTAGCGCTGAAGGCGTAACCAGTGAGCAGGCTCTCGGTGTTCAGGTATACCAGGTAGAACGAGTGGCACAGCACGTTGGACACGAACAGCATGGCGGTCCGGTAGAGCAGTCCTATCCTGGAAAGTTCAAAGGAAGAAAGCAATGCGAAAAAAAATTAACAATGAGTAAAAACTGGTAAAAACTTCTGTCAAGCCACGAGGCAAACCCTCGCGTTTCCACCCTTTGAGTAATCCTCAGAAGACGGGAAGAAATTTGCTAATGGTTTATTTTTATATTTCGAAAGATGTCCATTACCTTCGCTTTAGTTATTGTCAGTTTGTTTAGCTTGCGCTTAATATTGGTCAGGTGAAATTTATGATAGCAGATTCTGCTTTATGGGTCATTCCACGTGAAGTGTCCAAGTCCCGTGTAATCGACCTTCTTGGATTTGAACCAAATTTGGTGAGATTGTTCCTTTTGGGTCAGAAAACAAAAACCCCAAATTTGCTGCCGGTTGGACTTCTCTTCATTAATGGAAGTGCCATCTTATTTAAAGAAAAGATCTATTTTTCACGAATCCTCTTCCATTTTTTCCGTTTACTTTCGGAAATATTAGGCTTAGAAAAAATAGTTTTTTTTTTCGAAGAGATAATAGAGCCGCCAGAAACGAACGCTTTCCGACAGAACTGTACTAAAATGGCAAAGAACCACTAGCGCATTTCACTGGATTAGAGATCGAGATCTCCAAAGAGGAAGTGGATGGAAAGTGTAGTTTGCTCCATCTATAAAAAGGGCGTTCAGCTCGATTGCTATAATTACCGTGGCATTACGCTGAAAAGCTACTACGGAACAAATTTTCACTCTCTAAATCCCCAGCAATGTCGAGAGTACAATGTGCCCACGTTCATTTCAAGGCAGCATGCGATACAGTCGCGCGTAAACAACTATGGCTGATAATGCACCGGATAATGGATACCGGACGACTGTGCAGTGATATCCGTTCTCTTCAAGAACCCGGCACTGGAGAGTGCCTAAGACATGACGTAAAGATAGTCATCGGGGATACAAGCGCACAGGTAGGACGTGAAGAGTTCTTTCGTCCCTTTATTGGTAGAGAAAGCCTCCATCCTACCACAAACGACAATGGCCTGAGGCTAATCAACTTCGCTGCAGCCAGGGGAATGGTTATCTGTAGTACCCATTTTGTACGATGGAACATTCAGAAGCACCCCTGGGAACACCCTAATGGAGAGGCCTGCTCTCAGATCGACCACGTTCTGGTTGATGGCCGGCACTTTTCTGATGTCGCAGACGTGCGATCCTTCCGGGGACCAAACGTTGACTCGGACCACTATCTCGTAGTAAGCAAGATCCGCACCCGGTTGTCCAACGTATTCAAATCTAAGCCAACGGCGAAGATACGACTGAACATTCGGCGGTTATCAGCGGAGGGAGCTGCTGCAGAGTACTCTCGGAAGACTGATGAGCGGATCGGAGAACATCTCGGAGAGAACCTGAATGAACAGTGGAGACACATCCACGACGCGATCAGTACTACAGCGCGGGAAGTGTTGGGTACTACTGCTGTAGCCACTTCCAGTGAGTGGTTTGACGCAGAGTGCCAGCGAGTGACTGATGAGAAGAATCAAACCAGAAGTCATGTTTTGGCTGCAACTGTGACACGCCAGAGCAGAGAGAGATACCGAGATGCTAGAGCTGCCGAAAAGAGACTTCACCGTCGTAAGAAACGTCAGCACTGGGATCGCGTTCTTGCGGAGACGGAGAATTGCTTCGAGAGGCACGATATGAGAAGCTTCTTTAATACGATCAACGGAATCAGGAACCGGACCGTGCCAACTCCTGTTATGTGCAACGAAAAGGAGGGGAACCGGATTACCGAAAGATCGAAGGAGGCTAGGCGTTGGAAACAATATTTCGATGCATTGTTGAATGGTGAACAATATGGAACGGTCAATAGAAACAGGATAACGATTGAGGATGATGGACAAGCTGTGGATCCACCAACTTTGGACGAGGTTAGGAAAGCAACGAGAGAGCTGAAAAAAGGCAAACCAGCTGGAAAGGACGGCATCCCCACCGTACTTTTGAAAGCCGGGAGCGAACGGCTGTATTGTGGAATCCATCAGGTTATACTAAAAGCATGGACTAAGGAATAATTATCTACGTACTGGTTGGAAGGTATCATATGCCCAATTTACAAAAATGGCCATCGACTCGAATGCAGCAATTATCGAGGTATTACTCTCCTCAATTCTGCATACAAAATTCTCTCCCGCATCCTATTTCTCAGACTGAGGCCGTTGCAGGAAACCTTTGTAGGCGAATACCAGTGCGGGTTTCGAGAGGGACGCTCCACGACGGACCAAATGTTCACCTTGCGACAGATCCTCGATAAATTCCGGGAATTCAACTTGCAGACTCATCATTTGTTTATAGACTTCAAAGCGGCATACGATTCAGTTAAACGAAACGAGCTGTGGCAGATTATGCTTGAACATGGTTTTCCAACAAAACTGATTAGGCTGATACGTGCTACCCTTGATGGTTCAAAATCAAGCGTTAGGATAGCGGGTGAGACATCGGACTCGTTTGTGACGTTAGACGGTTTGAAGCAAGGTGACGGATTATCGAACTTACTGTACAACATTGCATTGAAAGGTGCTATTCGAAAGGTCGGCGTGCAGAGAAGCGGTACCATCATCACGAAATCTCATATGCTCCTAGGGTTCGCGGACGACATCGATATCATCGATGTTAACCGTAAAGCTGTGGAAGAAGCCACATGACAGATGGGGATACTTTTGAAGTGGCCGACAAATTTGTTTACCTTGGTACATTAGTGACATGTGACAACAATGTGAGCCGTGAACTAAAAGGCGGATAGCGGCTGCTAACAGGGCCTTCTACGGACTGCGTAGCCAGCTGAGGTCCCGTAGCCTACAACTCCGTACAAAACTTGTGCTCTATAAGATGCTAATTCTTCCGGTGGTACTCTACGGCCACGAAGCGTGGACGTTGAAAGAGAGCGACCGACGAGCTATTGGCGTTTTCGAGCGTAATATCCTGCGATCAATTCTTGACGGCATATTAGAGGATGGAATGTGGCGCAGGTGCATGAATCATGAAATATACCAAGTTTGCAAATATGCGGATATTGTGAAGCGACTAAAATACGGTAGGCTACAATGGACTGGTCATGTAGCAAGGATGCTGGATGAGAGACCAGCGAAAACAATATTTAGCAGAGAACTGGACAGAGGCCGACGACTTCGAGGCAGACCCCTTACCCGTTGAATGAGCGCTGTTGACGAGGAAGCCAGAACAGCGGGTGTTAGGGGCGACTGGAGAGTGGCAGCCCAAGACCGTCCGAGGCAGTCCAAGTAGTGTGGACGTGGAGACGGCTCCTGAATTCGGTATGGATTCGATAAGCGGATTGTCGCCGAAAAAGTAAAGTAAGTAAGATCACGTTATAGATTGGAAGGTGGTCAACGAGCCAACGTCCAACAGCTATTCGCCACGTGGCATCTAGATAGTCACCGGTACTATCATGAACGCCAAGGTCCACAGAGTAGAAATGTGCTTGGGATCCATGGCCGATATACTAACATGTATGATAGCATATCGATGCTTGCTGGTTCTTTTCCAACATAACGAACATGCGTTTTCTATGAGATGCGGAACACTGCTTATTTCCATAAAGTTAGGTTCTACAACCCTCGAAGACGGTTGATGCAGAATATGTTCTGTAATTGGCCTTAAGTGAAACGCTCCGGAGTACACGAAATTTTTGGTTGAAAAAGAGGTTGGAAAAATTATCTGAGCAATTACACAGGGTAGAATTTTGCTATATACCGATGAGTACTGAACCAGTTGACTTAAATCCTGGGGTGGAAAAAGGAAGAAGTAGGACCGAGAAAAATTAAAACATTTATTCCAAGTTAATGACGCGCACAAGGTCTACGAAACCTTATATGTATAGGAATGAAGCAATCTGATTATAAACGAACGCGAGGCGGTCAAAGCAGTTCTTTGATGAGCACTTCAATGACGGTATAATTGAAGAAAATGGGACAGAAGTTAACCTAGAAGTGCTTACAAAGGATAGTAACGTCCCGGCTCCCGATTTCTAGGAGTTCCGGCAAGCTGTTCGAGAATCGGACTACTGAAAATTAATAGAGTTACCAAAAGACGAAACGCTACCAGCATAGTAAGGAACCACTAGTTACAGCATTCCGTTGGACTGGGAAGATTTGGGACTTCGACCGGAGATATAAAACCGAGTTACCGATTAGCTTTGTCAACCACTGATGCCTGTTGCTGCCTCAACGTAAGCTTCGAGTCTAAGTACACTCCTTTGTCTTTCGCAACTTCTGTTCGCTCCAAGATATGATTATAAATTGAATAGTTGAAGTTGAAGACTTCCGGCACTTTTTGCGACGAAAAGATATATCGACGCACCTTCTTACGCTAAGGGTCATCCTGTTTGCTTTACACCATTCAGCAAAACGATGCAGACGACCTTGAAGAATGTGACAGTCAGTGAAATTTTCGTTGATGTTATAAATTTTGAAATCATCAACATAAGCCAATTTACATTTACGTTGTATAAAATCGCTGCATCGTTGAAGAGCAAGGTAAACATGATAGGTCCAAGGGGGCTGCCTTGTGGAACTCCAGAGCAGTTAGAAAATATATGCGATAAGGTAGTACCAACTTTGACTTGTAGGGTTCTATTTTTAAGCTAGGATTCCAACCATGCACAAAGCTGCTGAGGGAAACCTAAATGTCTAATCTTTTTAATGACAATGTTATGATCAATGCGATCAAGGAGTCGGCAAATCAGGTGCCCCTAAGTCAAGGTCTACCTCCGTGCCGATGACTGAATGGCTGGAGGGGTGAAAACATGCCAGTCGCGAACGGAGTGCTTTGGGCATCTTGCCCCTACTGTGCCATGCGGGGCTCTGGCACGGTCGATCTTTGTTGTCCCTTGCGTTTCGTGGGAACAGCATAGTAGTCCTGCCCAATTTCCCTTATGGGTTTTACGCCAAGTGCGTTCTGGCCAACTTAATTGGCTTCGCTTACAATTTGCTGTCTGATCTGTGTTGGAGATTGTTTGTGCATATACTGCGCTAGTCAAATAGTTAGAGTCGCACAAATAAATCTTCAACACAAACGGGCAGCAAATTTGTATTTATGCGAAAAACTTTTTAATGGCTCTGTCACCATCGCATTGGTTCAGGAGCCATATTTTCGCAAGGGGTACTTTCATTCGACGGATAGTGGAAACCAGAACTTTGCTGTTTTCAGCAAAACTGGTATGACAAATCCTCGTTTGATGCCCAGGGCATGCATATTGTTGCATAGGTCAATAAGTGCATGCCTTATCTCTGAGTTGACTACTCGAGATATTTGTGCAGTCACAGTAGAACTCGTCGTGGATGATGTCCATAGGCGCTATGTCTACTGTTCTGCATACTTACCACACGATGAACCGTCTCCCAGCGACGATTTCAGAAATGTGGTGAGATACTGCCAATCTAATGGGCTTCCGCTCATTGTAGGCAGTGATGCCAATGCCCATCACATCATTTGGGGCAGCTCGGATATCAATCTGAGAGGCTCTGATTTGATGGAATATTTGAGTAGTACCAACCTTGGAATACTCAACATTGGCAATTGTCCAACTTTCATACGAGCTGGTAGAGAGGAAGTGTTAGATATAACACTCTGCTCTAACAGGATCAGTCATGAGTTGGCACAATGGCATGTTTCAAATGAGACACCAATATCTGATCATTGCTTCATATATTTTGATCATTTGGGTGTCTCCTTGAACGCTGCAACATTTCGCAATCCGAGATTTTCTGACTGGGAACTCTTTGAGGAGGAACTGGCGACGAAATTTCAAGGATTCGAACCGACGATTGAGTCATCGATCGACTTGGATGTGGCTGTAGATGTCACAACATCTTTTATTGCGGAATCTTTTGAAGTAGCTTGCCCGCTAAAAACTATTAAAACGACTAGAGGAACACCGTGGTGGAACTCTCATCTCGCGGAACTAAAGAAACGATGCAGGAGAGCCTGGAATAGACGTCGGAGGGATGGCGTGGAGCCTTTCAAGCAGGCCCGGAAAGCCTATGCAAAGGCTCTACGATCTTCAGCACGCACGAGCTGGCACAGGTTCTGTAGCAACGTTTCCAGTTTCGGCGAGGCAAGTCGACTTAATAAAATACTGTCAAAATCGAAAGATTATCAGGTTAATAACATTCGAAGTTCGAACGGTGAATACTGTTCGAATGACAATGAAATCCTGGAATGTCTCTTTTATAGTCACTTTCCGGGCTGTGTGGAACCTGAAGTTCGAAACGATCCAGAAATCGTTTTAGGTGGCTTAGACTCATGGGCTTTTGCTCGGAGACTTGTCACAACTGAAGCGATTGAGTGGGCCGTGAACAGCTTCTCTCCATACAAATCTCCTGGAACAGATGGAATATACCCTATTCTACTGCAAAAAGGATTCAAGTACTTCAAACACATTCTGAGAAGGATGTTTGTGTGTAGTATTGCTATTGGGTACATCCCAACTCAATGGCGTGAAATAACCATTAAGTTTATTCCTAAAGGTGGACGCGCGACATACGAGCAAGCAAAAAGTTTTAGACCAATCAGTCTAACGTCTTTCTTGCTTAAATCACTTGAGCGGATTGTTGATCACCACATCCGCGAAACAAGCTTAGTAGAAGTTCCTCTTCATTCAGCACAGCATGCTTATCAAAGTGGAAAGTCTACAACCACTTTATTACATGATGTGGTGGATAAAATTGAGGTTGCTTTTTCACAAAAGGAATCTTGCTTAGGAACTTTTTTGGATATTGAAGGCGCGTTTGATAACGTATCTTTCGCTTCCATTTTGGAGGCTGCTCGTTATCATAATGTGCCTTCAATAATCATAAAGTGGATAGAACAAATGCTTAGTAACCGATTGCTTTTTTCGTCCTTACGGCAAGCAAGCATTTGGAAGCAAAGTGTTTGTGGATGTCCACAAGGTGGCGTTCTCTCGCCTCTTTTATGGAACCTTGTGGCGGACGGCCTATTGAGGAAACTCAACGGTCTAGGCTATCCGTCATATGGTTTTGCGGATGACTATCTCATCCTAGTAGTTGGAAAGTGCATAAGCACATTATTTGACTTAATGCAGCAGGCACTACGTGTCGTAGAAACGTGGTGCCGAGAAACTGCACTTTCGGTAAATCCGAGCAAAACATCTATCGTCTTATTTTCAAGACGTAGAAATACCAATGGAGCTCGCGCTCTGCGCTTTTACGATTCGGATGTTGATGTTGTGAACGAAGTGAAGTATGTGGGGTTGATTCTCAACTCCAAGCTTGACTGGTCCACAAATATTGATTTCCGAATTAAAAAAGCGTGCATGGCCTTTGGGCAATGTAGACGAGCAATTGGCAACTCTTGGGGGCTTAAACCCAAATACATACACTGGTTATACACGGTCGTTGTCAGACCAATACTGGCGTATGGTTGTCTTGTATGGTGGCAGAGAGGGGAAGTTGTGACTGTCCAGACAAAGCTAAACCATCTTCAAAGGATGTGTTTAATGGCAATGTCTGGTGCATTTACTACAACTCCTACTGCCGCCCTAGAAGCTATTTTCAATATTAAACCTCTACACTTCCACCTGAAGCAAGAGGCACTAATATGTGCTTATCGACTACACGCGATTGGCCTTTGGCAGTCTGTGGACGGTTCCACTGGTCATACTCGATTGTGGTCGCAAATTGTTGCTGAGGACAAGTTTGCCCTTGCTCCTAGCGATGTAACGCTCATGCGTACTTTCCCGTATAGGACTTTCTCAAGTGACTTTCCTCCTAGAGAGGATTGGATGTCAGGCTACATGGAAAGGAAAATTTCCGACTATGTGGTCTGTTATACCGATGGTTCCTTGTACGAAGGTCGCGCGGGTGCTGGTGTTTACTGCCGTGAGCTGGAATTGGAGGAATCCTATTCGTTGGGTAGTTACTGCACCGTTTTTCAAGCTGAAATCTTTGCAATTATGTGCGGAGCTCAGTTTGCACTTCAGAAAGAACTGATAGGCAAGATTATTTACTTCTGTTCTGACAGTCAAGCCGCTATAAAAGCCCTTTGTGCGGCTAATTCTAAATCTAAAACAGTCATCGCCTGCCACACCCAATTAGAAGAACTAAGCATTCTAAATGCCGTTCATCTGGTTTGGGTTCCTGGCCATTCTGGTATAACCGGAAATGAATGGGCTGATGAACTAGCAAGATCTGGAGCAGAAAAGTCGGTTTTCGGACCGGAACCTGCTTTACCAATTGCGGCATGTTGGATAAAACAAAAGATTCGATCTTGGTTTTCATCTGAACATGTACGTTATTGGGAAAATCTTGAAACTTGTCGTCAAACGAAAAGTTTCATTGTTAAGCCTTGTGAGAAGGTTGCGAAATTTCTTTTGCAACACTCAAAGGTAAATTGCAGTATTCTTGTCAGATCACTGACTGGTCACTGCAGACTAAATTATCATATGGCTACGATTCAGCGAGCTGAATCGTTTCATTGTAATTTATGTGAATCCGACTACGGTACACCATATCACGTAATTTGCAACTGTCCTGCAGTAGCACAATTGCGTCATAGGATCTTTGGATCCTACGTCTTAAATGAATCGGATTTTAGGAAACTAAAATTACGAGACATTTTGATGTTCCTTACCGAAAGTGGTATTGAGCTATAAGCTCTTATTTATCATGAGTATACCCCCCAGGGGGTGTACTTTTGATAAGTTAACTACCAAGGATTGCAGTATCCCCTCGGGGGTACAAAAATCTCTCGGTATATATATGTTTGTGTTTGTCCAAATTCCTCATCCACCCCTTCCTATTCCTCCTGTTTTCCTTCCCGTCCTCATCAGGTAAATGATGACACGGGCAAGATGGGCAAGGCACAAATCTTCCACATGATTGTGAGGAACGTGCTGCTCGAGCCAAAGATGCTGATACCTGATACCTGATATGATCAATGCGGCAAAGGCAGCTCCATATAGATCTGGGTCCATATAGGCTGGGTCCATATAGATCGCATCTACCTGATAATCGATACCGATCGCTTCACTGCAGTGAGTAGTAAACTCCATTAAATTAGTGTTCACTGAACGACCAGGCATGAACCCATGTTGCTGCAAAAAGATGTAACCACGGCTGCTGAATATAATGATGTCGCAGATAATTAACTGCAAAAGTTTAGATCCGGAATAGAGTTGGTTTTACACCAACTGTTACAGTCCTTTTATGAAGAAAGGGAACATGATTGACTTTTTTCATTCAGAGGGAAATTTCACCTGCTCCACTGAAAAGTTTGAGATCCGTAACAAAGGAATTTTGAAGAATGAAAACAATGAAGGAAGAATTGCTGAAGGCACTCCATCTGGCCCTAAGCAAGGCCTAAATTTTCGTGTAGTTTTCATTAGCGTAACTTCAGTAAAAGTATCCAGATCGATAAGGTTAGCTAGAATATAAGTTCTACACATTGATCGGCGACTAGAGCACGGGTTGGAGAGTTGAAAATTGTAGAGAGTTCACTTTTCTGCGTGTTCGACGTAGCCACATAGCAAATTAGATGACCTCTCCGATTGCTCTCAAGCAGCAGGTCTTATAGTTAATGTAGCAAAAACTAAGTCTATGGTAGTGAACACTGACAATCCCACCAACTTCACAGTAGCGGGACAACAAGTTGAGCAGGTAGACGCCTTTCAATATCTTGGTAACCAAACAACGCCCGATGGTGGAACCAAGACTGATATAGCCACACGGATCAGGAAGGCCAGGGTGCCTTTGCAGGTCTGCGAAACATTTGGCGCTCAAACCAGATCACTCTACGTACGAAGTCCCGAATCTTTAATTCAAACGTTAAATCCGTATTGCTGTATGCCTGTAAACCGTGGTGCGTCTCAGCGGAGACTACGCAAAAACTGCAAGTATTTATTAACCGGTGCCTGCGGTATATTAAAGGGTGTCCCACATCAAATTGCACCACGGAAGAAACGCTGTAGAAAATTACCTAATTGACCGATCCTTTTCAAACTTTCAGACAACAAAATATAACCCATTAGTAAGTTTTTGGCATATTTGTTTCATTCAACTTCAATACCATAACTGTGTGCTCACACCTTACGCTTAACTCCACTCAAAAAATTTGTACAACATAGCTGCAGCTTCATCTGTAAGGAAATCTACTTTTTCTTTATGTCTTCCCCAGACTTGACTTCCTTGGGATGCTTCCGCAGTGCCTGCTTCATAATAGCCTAATATTTTTCGATGGGCCTTAGTTCCGGTGCGTTGGAAGCGTTCATGTCCTTGGGTACGAAAGTGACTCCGTTGACTTCGTACCACTCCAATACATCCTTTGAATATTGGCATGAAGCTAGATCCGCCCAGAAGATCGTAGGGCCCTCGTGTTGCTTCGACAGAGAAAGCAGATGCTTCTGTGGACACTCCTTGAGGTATATCTGGCCGTTTACAGTCCCGGTAGTCACAAACGGAGCACTCCGTTTGCCACATGATGTATTTCTTGGCCAAATCATGTATTTCTTGGCAAACTTGGAAAGTTCCTGCATCCTTACTTCCTCCGGAACATCAAACTTATGCTGGGCGGTGAAGTACAGTAGCCCCGGAAGCTGCGGGAAGTCCGCCTTGACGTAAGTCTCATCATTTATGATGAGAGAGTTGGGGATTTTCCAGGTGCTTGCGCAAAATAAATTCGTGACGTTGCTTTTCGGGTGACGCCATTTTTTCCAATTTTCGAAAAACTGACCGCGATAAAAATAAAGTGTAAACACTTTAAACTACTTTTACTCAAATTTTCAAGAGAAAATACCCGATGGGTAATTTTCTACAGCGTTTCTTCCGTGGTGCAAATTGATGTGGGACACCCTTTTTTCGTGCCTGGTGGCCTGACAACTTGATATCCAATGAGAAGCTCCACTGTCGATGTCCTCAACGGCCGATAGCAACAGAAATTCGTGAACGTAGGTGAAAGTGAATCGGTCAAAAGGAGGAAAGGAGCGAGCGAGATCTGCAGAGAAGCACTCGACTAGAATCCGCAAGGACAGCGCACCGTAGAAGACGTAGACCCAGAGACTCTTGGCGCCGTAGTTTAGCCAACGACATCCAGGCTGTAGACGAGAACCTGTCAAGACGACAAATAAAAGGTATGGCGGGTAACCGTCAACAGTGGAGATTTCCCATTTCATCGCTTTGTTCTGCCGGACCGGCGGACATGGACACATAAGTAAGTAAAAGTAGACGTAGCCACAACATCTCCACGGGTTCTGTTCGCAGGAAGACCATGATCCTTGGCTTTCCTTTTAACGAATGACCAACGTTTAGCAGGAAACCGTTGCAATTGCTCTTGAGTTTTGCGAACAGTATTTTTGGCACACAAGGTATGCCAATGCATTTCCAAGTAAACTGACGGGATTGATCAAGACTACTCTTGATCGTGTGATTTGCTACATGCACGTTTTGGTGGTATCCTCCAGCCCCTACGCATCGCGTAGAAGGGACAGGATTTTCAACAAGTTGGCTATAACTAACTCTTAGGTTACGTAAACGACTTTGACGTCAGTCTAGTCAGGCTAAGAGTAGACTCTAGGCGAATTGGGCTGTAAATCAATGTGTCTAAAATAAACTATATGATAAGTACAGCCTCACTAGAAAATTTCGTTCGCCTCCCATGAACTACATATTGTGACTAATGACACAGTATAAACAGTTCGGTACGTCATCGTGTCAGCAATAATCGATATCGTCTAAATTCCGACCGCGTTCAACGACTTGACTACTGATGATAGTCGGTCATCTGCAGTTGGTTAACAAGCAAGACTTACTTCACACTTTGCTGCTGTAATTTAGGCTTCGCTCAGTAATAGAGGGGTCCAACGTGCTAGATGGCTTGACCAGATCAAAGATGACTTACGAGTGTTGAGCAGCTGAAGGAAACGCTAACAAATAGCCCAGAACTGAGTGGAGTGGAGACGAGCTTTTGATGCGACACCAGCGACCTGGTGTAAAGTAAACCATTTGGTTTGTATATCTCGATTGCAACTGAGGTATACGAAATCATATCTGAACGAAAAAGTTATATTTCACGCCATATAAGAGCATATATGTACCAAAGTGGAGGCGATATACGTGCGAAAATTTTGACAACTATTTGTAATTCTATTTTGCGCAGTTTTTATAACACGCAACTAAATACTACTGAATATATGATATAGATATAATCAAATATTGCAATTGTCTATCTTGCTTTATAATTCACAGTCATTAATTGTATATGAAGACACGCACGACTGCAAAACAACTTATTGTTCACTTCGATTTGACATACTCTAATCATTATACAACTCCAATATGAAATTGACATGAAAACGATTTAATGTGAACTTTCTATTACGATTTTGTGTTATCTGGGTCGGTTTTAAGTCGATAATAAGACAATGATAAAGAAAAATTCTCTGTTTGATGTAATTTGGTGGCCAGCATAATAATTCGTTCGTAATTTCTCAAAATTAAAGATGAACGCCATCTTACTTTATCATTTTACTATCTTGCTTCAGACATCTTTAGAACCTGCTATAGACTACAGATTACATTATTGCCTCAAATTCACCAGTGGATTTGGCCGACAAGTGGTTTCAACAAGATGGCGCTACTTGTCACCCAGCACGCGAAACAATGGACCAATTGGGAGGCGTTTTTAGTGAATAATTAATCGCTTGTCTTAGACGTATTGGTCTAAGAATTGCAAATTGTTCATTTAATCAACCGGAATTTGATAACTTAGATCGTGTTATTTGACACCTCTAGATCTCTGGGTTAGGGTTGGTCTAATTGATATTGTTTTGCATTGTTTGGTTTGATAATAAGACGGATTTCACGCCAACTCGTCTATGGGGTTGGCAGCATCCTCTCAGATTTCAATGAAACTTTTTGTGTGTAAAGAGTTCATATAAATAAACAATTTTGCATACTTAGTTTTTCGAAAATTGACCTATTCTAACTTTTGAAAAGGGCTTATTCTTTTCTATTTTTTATTATAAAAAATAAAATTCAAAAATTATAGGACCTGCAAAAAATGATTTATGGGTGACTTTTAGAAAAACTTCTGAATCTTAATAAAAAAATACTGAAAAAATTAAAAGTTAATTTCTACACTGAGAAAAAAGCATTTAAAATCTAAAAATCGATTTTTTAAAAATTTCCCTATCACATTTCTACTCTGTCGACCTTGGCGTTCATAGTACCGATGATGATGATTTTGTCTCTCATGCATTACAAAATGAGCATATTTAGAGGAAAAAAGTTTTTCTAATAAAAATTTAGGCCATAGCAAATCATTTTCAAAGTTTTTGTCACCCCTCCCCCCTTGGAAATTGGCTTGAAAATCTGGGGGTAAAAAAATAATTTGTAGGATATGAGTTAAATTTTTTATAAAATCAATTGTCCGTGGGCTCTACAGCCTGAAAAACTCGAAAAATGAGTGTATGAGTTGAGTTAACGCTTCTAGCATGAAACAGAAATGGAAATTCGAACAATGGAATTTCCGAAAATCGTCCAAAAAAATTTTCTTTCGTTTTTCTCTTTTTTCCGTAGATTTTTGCATGGAAAATGATAACGTATATATTAAAAGCAAGAACAGATTCGGTTTTCACGTTTAAACTTTAAATAAAAATGCTTAAAAGCCATGTTGTTTTTGCTCGATTAAAAAATTCACTTTGTTTTTTAGTTTTTAAAATGCTTTTTTCTTAGTGTAGAAATTAATTTTTATTTTTTTCAGTATGCTTTTTATGAAAATTCCAAAGATTTTCTAAAAGACACCCATAGATCATTTTTTGTAGGTCTTATAATTTTCGAGTTATATTTTTTATGATAAAAAAGAGAAAAAAATTAAGCCCTTTCCAAAAGTTAGTTTAGACAATTTTGGAAAAATTAAGTATGCAAAGTTGTTTATTTACATGAACTCTCTACATATACAAAATTTCATTAAATTTTGAGAAGGTCATGCCAACCTCTGGTCGAGTTGGCGTGAAATCCGTCATAATTTATTTGATTGGGTATTTAATTTAACTGAATTTTCGTGAGGTATTAACAGTCTAAAATTTTTTACGAATAAATTCAAATTCCAAAACGTTCCTATTCATTATGGCTTTATTTCACACAACGCATCTAATTTAGTATGAAAAACTGTGTGCTGCTGGTCAATCAGGATCGACCGATAGGATAAAGGCACTCAAATAAGTTACGCAAAAACTGAACAAAAACTAAAGTTTGAAGCAACCACGAACTTATTTTTTGTTGTTTTAAAGCACCCGAAAAGCAAGCTCAACCACTGGCTATCCGATAGTATGTATGATACGCTGTACAGTATACCTAGTATAGGATAACTTTTCAGTCGGTTTACTTTTTCTCACGCTCGATCGAAAATCTGCATTGGAAAGTTTTTCCACTTCATCATCAAAGCGCTTGTTGTTTCGTTGGATCATCGAACCTTGCAGTGGGTAGTGGCGAAAATTTTTCCTATCTGATGAATGCAGTAGCCTGTCGCTTGCATAAATAGGCAGTTCTCCGTCCATGAAAAACTCGATGGAAAAGAGATTTTATTTTTAGTCCGCATCAAGAGGGAACATATTACAGTTTATTAAATGGAAATTATTCAAAATTACCGTACAAAATGGGTCCAAAGCTTTGTAAAATTTTGTAGTAAGTGTAAAAAATTTTAACTCTCGAAATAAGCATCGTGAAACAGCAAAATTTGTACGACATAGTAAGTAAATTTTGTTAGAAATGGCTGAATAAAGAATCACAAAATTTTTTACAACAGTGAAAAATTTTAAAGTTAAGATGGTTAGATATTCTACTCAACAGATTTTCATAGTTCATAGTGTGAAAATTTCATGGTAGTGTCATTTTCCTTCTGAGTACAGCCAAAAAACGAGCGCTTCCCGAGCAGGAGCGAATAGCAAAATAACATCAAAATGTGTTATTGGAAATCGAATAACTCATATCAAAATTTGGTCTTGTTTTGGCTGACATAGTTGGTAAAATAACAAAAAATAATATCAAAATTTTCCTTTAAGACTAAAAGAATAACTACTTGTGTTATTTGAATAACAAAGCAATAACACGATTGTATTCAGAGTTTAGAATAACATATTTTAGTATTATTAAGGTATTGAATAACAAATGCAGTAGTATATGAGATATTAAAAAATGCTTTTATAAAATATTTATAATAATAAATAATTTAATAATTTATAAACAAAAAATTCTAGCAACACTGCATAACGTTTGTTATTGTGGAATCTGCTCTGAATAATTTTCGAAGTTTTGTGTGATATTTCTCAATTTGCCGTAGTTAAATCTTCACGAAGTGTTTAATAAGTATTTACTGTATTGTGCTAAAGTGAAGTTCAGTTCATTGAAACGATTGCACCGGCCAGAAATCAGTGATTTTGTACGCATATCGGCTGCTTTGTTTACTTCACTGACTACAATGGAGTTCGTCTGTGATAAGTGCGCTAAGCCGACAAAGGAGTCTGACCATATCAAATGTCAGGGCTTCTGCGAAACGGTCGCTCACTTCAAGTGCGCAGGTGTAAGCAGCCAACTGTTTACAAAAATAAAAGCTGGTACCGATAACATTCTCTGGTTTTGCGACGGATGCCTGAAACTGTTGAAATATGCTACTTTTCGCCCTACGATTGCTGCTCTTGGTAACACTATAGCTGAGTTAATAGCACAGCAAACGGCTGCTATCAACGAGCTGAAAACGGAGATGCGTAAAGAAAACGCAAAGGCTGCCAGCATAGCGGGTAAATCGGACATCACGCCGCGCATCCCGCAAAATAATTGGCCATCCATTCACCGTCCAACACCTAAGCGCCGTAGAGAGGACCAGTTCGTTTCTAACCGGGACATCACAGTCGGAACGAATACTAACTTGGCAACGACAGTCGTCACTATTCCGGTAGCGGAAAAGAAATTTTGGATTTACTTATCCAGAATCCATCCGGACGTATCAGTTCAGAACGTCCACGATATGGTTAAAGAATGCCTACAGTGTGACGAGCCGCTCGAAGTTGTTAAGCTGGTTAAAAGAGATGTTGATACGAAATTGCTGCGCTTTGTTTCCTTTAAAGTGGGTATCGATCCAAAACTCAAAACTGCCGCACTAGCTGCAAGCACTTGGCCTGCTGGGATCTACTTCAGAGAATTCGAAGAATATGGAACAAAAAAAGGACAGGGGTTGACGCCAGCCGTGGTAACTACACCGATTGTTCCCTAGTCGAAGATCCTCTTTCTTTGGAGGATGCGGGGGGCCAACGGGCCCCCCATCCAGTTAAGTATATGTATTTCAATTGTTTACCAAAAAGTCAGAGATTGTGTGTATTTTCTAGTCTGCCTGCACGAGCCGAAAGCGGGAACGAATTGGTGGAGGATGCATCTCGCATTAATTTCTCGCAAGGCACCGAATGCGACACTCCTGGCATTGACAGTGATATCAATCACCGAGCAAATTTCATTATTGAAGGCAATACCGCTACCTTTCAATCTCATCTGACGATGCTAAATACCGATATTTCTTGTAATGTACAAAGGTGCATTCGAACTGACGGCGAGGGTATTACTACCCTTGTCACAGGCGAGTACCACGAGGAAGAATTCAATGTACCCGCATTTGAATTTCCACTTTTCCAGCCAATGACTCCTGCTCTGGTTCCCGAAACGGCTACGGACGATCAAACTAAACTTCGAGTTTTCTACCAGAACACAAGAGGACTCCGGACAAAAATCGACGATGTCTATCTGGCTGTTTTGGAAAACGACTACGACGTATACGTATTAACGGAGACTTGGCTAGATAGTCGCTTCAATTCATTACAATTATTCGGCGATGACTACACCGTCTTCCGGAATGATCGCAACCCAAACAACAGCATACATTTGCGTGGAGGTGGCGTGCTAATTGCTGTCTCGACTTCTCTCGTTAGTTATCAAATCGTCGAATTAGTTCCAGTAAGACTCGAAACGCTTTTGGTTAAAATAGTTACAGGAACCAAAAATTTGTTCATTGCGGCTGTCTATGTCCCACCCGAAAAACGGGCCGATTGCAGTATTATACAGGATCAGCTGAGTGTGTTTGAGTCCGCTTTCGCCAGAATGCGAACGTGTGATACTTTGTTGGTATTGGGTGACCTCAACCAGTCTGGTCTAGCATGGAAAAGCTGTGTGTAAGGCTATGCTACTGCTGACCAAATTGAATCGTCATTTACTTCTGCTAGTCGTATGTTGCTTGACGGTATTGCGTTTTTGGGACTCCGGCAATTAAACGCTATTTGTAACCACCAGTCACGCTGTTTGGATCTTGTTTTCGTGAATGAGGATTGCTGCCCTAGTTGCTGCGTTTCTGAAGCACCGGAAACTATTGTTGCTCCTGACCCATTTCACCCTGCCCTTTGCGTGGAATTAACTACTCGTCGGCCAATACAATTCATCGACATACATGATCCAAATCAACTTGACTATCGTAAAGCAAACGTTGAATTGTTACGGGATCTTTTATCGCAAATTGACTGGGGTTCTCTTGAGCACTTTGCTGAAGTCGATGACGCCGTGAATTTTTATGACCAGATGATGAGCGAATGCATAAACATTGCTGTACCCCCTCGGCTGCCCCCGCGGAATCCCCCTTGGTCTAACGCAAAACACCGTAGAATGAAAAGAGCTAGAGCGAAGGCTCTCCGTGCCTACACCTCACGTCGTTGCCCGATTCTGAAGCGCAGTTTTACCAGTGCCAGCAATAAGTATCGGTCTTACAATAGGTTTCTTTATAATCGTTATGTTCGCCGGGCTCAGCAAAATTTGCGTCGGAATCCGAATCAGTTTTGGAGCTTTGTTAACATCAAGAGGAAAGAAAGTGGTCTTCCTTCGACTTTGTCGCTCAACGATGATAATGCTTCCTCGGTTGCTGAGAAGTGCAACTTATTTGCGCAACACTTTTCAAGCGTTTTTAACTGGAACTTGACCACTGCTTCGCAAGTAGAGCAGGCTCTGTCAAACGTACCATCTGCTGTGCTGGAAATGGACATATTCAGCATATGCGAGCAGACAGTCATTTCTGCTGCTAGTAACCTGAAGTCATCTTTTTCGCCCGGACCTGGTATGCTTCCACCAGCGTTAATGAAAAAATGTTTAGATGTCTTGGCAGTTCCGTTAACATCCTTATTCAACTTGTCGCTTCAACAACAAAAGTTCCCTACTTCTTGGAAGAAATCTTGCATGTTTCCGGTTTTTAAAAAAGGTGACAAATGTAATGTAACAAATTACAGAGGAATAACTTCTTTGTGTGCGGAGTCTAAGGTTTTCGAGACTATCGTGAACAACACATTATTTGCTGCCTGCCGAAACTATATCAGTATAATGCAACACGGATTTTTTCGAGGACGTTCTGTGGAAACAAACCTTGTTGATTTCGTGTCGTTTTGCATCAAAAATATCAGTTCCAAAGCACAGATTGATACAATATACACTGATCTAAAAGCCGCGTTTGACACTGTCAACCACAAACTACTTCTGTGCAAGCTGAAGAGACTTGGCTGTACCGAGAGGATTTGCAATTGGCTGGAATCATATCTCGTTGATAGGCAACTCTACGTACGGATTGGAAATTGCCAGTCTGCTACATTTACGAATCATTCAGGTGTACCGCAGGGTAGTAATCTTGGTCCTTTACTATTCTCAATATTTGTAAACGATGCAGCACTGATCCTTGACCAAGGCGGACGACAATTCTTTGCTGATGATTTGAAAATATACCTTGCAATTCGGCAAATCGGAGACTGTATGGAACTGCAGACTTTGTTAAATCGATTTACTGATTGGTGTAATAGAAACCAATTGTTATTGAGCGTGGAAAAATGTTGCGTGATCAGTTACCATCGTACGAAAAATGTAATCCGATTTGATTACAATATTGCCGGAACTAAACTTAGCAGAGTCGAGCAGGTAAAGGATTTGGGAGTAATACTAGACGAAAAACTGTCCTTCGGACCTCACATCGCAACGATTATTGAGAAAGCTAGCCGTCAACTTGGGTTCATTTTCAAAATAGCTCGTGAGTTTGATGATCCATTATGCTTTAAAGCTCTATATTGTTCGCTAGTCCGTTCAAGACTAGAGTTTGCCAGTGTTGTTTGGTGCCCGTATCAGGCAATATGGATTAATAGACTAGAGAGCATTCAACGCAAATTCGTCCGTTACGCCCTGAGGAATCTACCTTGGAATGATCCGCACAACTTGCCTTCCTACGAAGATCGCTGTCGTCTGTTGGGCATCAAAACATTAGATCAGCGTCGAAGAGCATCGCAAGCTGTTTTCATCGTAAAACTGATTACTGCAGAGTACGATGCTCCGGATCTGTTATCGCAAATCGGTTTCTACGCACCTTCTAGAGTCCTGCGACCAAGAACTATGCTTCAGGTGGAATTCCAGACCACCCAATATGCTGCCTTCTCACCACTCTCAGCAATGGCCCGTCAGTTTAACCAATATGCCGATTTGTTCAGTTTCAATGAAACTTCATCCGTGTATCGTCGTAAATTATTAGTGAGTGGTTTACTATAGTTTGTCTTTTCATGTTAATTTTTTAAAAAATGACAATGTAATGCTATAATAATGTAATAATTATGTAATCTAATAATTTTATGTATCAAATGTATTGTGACGCACATTAAAAGACGCTGGGGTTTTTATGCACATTTGAGGAAGATCTTTTGGGACCACCTCAAGTGAGCTTTTCCCCACCCTACACTTCATGTAGACCATTAAAGGTCAGATGAATAGCAAAATAAAAAATAAAAATAAAAATAAAATAATCTAAAATTTCTTTAATCAATAAAAAAAATGTATGAAATATATCGAATGTCATTTTAAGGCCAAAATAAGATATGATAACAAAATCAGTTATTATACTCATCTTACAACCACTGTTTTAAATATCTACTAAATAACAAAATGTGTTATCAATGTATCTCCATATCTATTCAATAACAAAATATACCATTATAACACAGTTTGATATTGTTTTTGTATTATTTTGCTCTTCGCTCCTGCTCGGGTTCTTGTCAGTATTATTATATTGTAAAATTGCATTCCCATTGTGTTGTATAAACTGTTGATAAAAATAGGTATCGAAATTATACACCTGTCAGATATATTTGAAATCACTTTTTTCTCCGAAAAAAAACTGACATGATCGGGAATCGGAGCAGGACTCGCTTGTCATATTACCGTAAGAATAGCAGACGATGCCGCAGAACCAGGACAACTGTATACGGTTAATCTTTGCACCCCGATCTCGTCGGTAACAATACCAGGCAATAACCGTGCATCAAATGTGTTCTGGTGCAAAATATGCTTAGCATGTGCTCTAGTAATAAATACGAACCACTCGTAATAATAATATTTGCGGTAGAAAAAAACTTACGAATGTTTTTAAATGTTATGAATTTGTTTTATCAGCTAGGAATATAGTTTTACGAATATTTTTTCTGAAAAAAATGCGAAATTATGTTTTCATTGTGACTGGTCGTTAGTTATTCGGCATGCTGGTAATTGATGAAATATGAATAATTCTAAATTAAATCTTAATTTACATCGTCATTGAATGTGCAGTGCAGAGTCCACTCTGGTGGCTAAATAGATAAAGAAATTGCAATAATGAATGTAGATTTTGTTTTCAACCGATCTCCATTTAGAAATTATTGTTATTACTTGTATATCAGCTGTGAAATACCAAAGGTGCCACAAAATTAAGAGGTATCAGATGTCGGCCCCCGGGCCATGAAAATGCAATAAAATGCTTTTATCGATCGGCTTTACGACCATCTCAACTGTAAGTCGAAATCAGGTGCTATGCTGCTGCAATCTAATCTCACTTACCGTCTGAGTATCGAAGTGTTGTGCTTGTCGTGCTTTCTAGCTAGATACAAAAGTTTCTTCATCAGCGTCAGGAACAACAGTAAAAATAATATTACGAAAAGCGACTCGATGACGATGAAGAGGATGAAACCGAACGAGTCCGTCGTGTGCCACCAATGGGAGGGGGTTTCGAACATGACCCGGTAGACCAGCGGCGTCGAGGTGGCACAGAGAATCGGCAGGAACCAGCTGATCCCTATGCTGCTGGTGATTCCGTTTGCCAGCGTACTGGTGGCGACTGTTAGCTTCCGTGGTCCTAGTTCCGTTGTTACCAGCAGCGTGATGGCAATCAGGGTCGAGGAACTGAGCAGCAAGAACGCGGTCAATAGAGAGATTACCACGCTGTACCAATCCTGAAATTGGATGAATGGCGGTTTTGATTATAATCGTTGCCACATCATTAAATCTGGTGAACGTGAAACAATAAATTTAATAGTACATATTGAACCCATGCGGTTTGCTGTGGATATGTTTGATCACACGACGTAGCGTGGCACGAGGTGCGAATTTTGACACGAATGTTTTTATTCTGAGTTTGATCAAACAATTGATTGCCTCATTTATCTTGAACGCAACGCCAGTTAATATATCTGATAAACTGCAAACTTTTGCAGAGCACAGGCGAAACATAGGCCCTCAAAGCCACAAAACATGATCATTTTCTAAATGCTTCCGCCCCTTGACGGTGCTAACGGTTGCGGCGATGATGGTGCTTGCGGATGGACGACGCAAAGGGAAACGGCCATAAATTTCATTTCCATTTGATTGATGGCAATATCATCAGGCATTAGGAGGTTGTTTGCTCTCGTAGATCTCGGCCAACAAGAGCCGGCTGTAATGAATAGCATCGATGGTCAAGCAGAGCACAATCAACCGTAAGCCTCGGAACGAACCCATTTAGCACTTACGGCAAGAGAACCTGGCAATATGATATGAAAGTGTAGCGTATCAAAGTTGGTAGAAAAAGGACGTCGATATAAATTAATCACTTCATGAATGTCATTTTAATAACGAATTGTAATTTCATGTATAAACTAATGCTGGATAATAATGATTTGATATTAGCTCCATAGAATGTTGGTTTTATCGTGAATATTTTCTATTGATATTGGTACTTTTCTGCGTTGGAAACTTAAGATGGAGTTTCCTCCTTATAAGTTCTGTACTTCTTAATGATTGATGTAGATGCCGCACTTTATTATTACAATCGTCATGAATAAGCCATCTTCATTGATTCATAAGTTAAAGCGGACGCACGGTTATTTATTCAACATTTGTACTATTA